>NC_140485.1:86598453-87303453 GCF_964271855.1 Acomys minous | reverse complement strand
ACTATAAAGATTAGATAAACCTGTTTCTTCCCACGTTGCTTTCTGACATGGAGTTTTACCACAGAAATAAATCCCTAACTAAAATAGTGCATGAGGCATATAAAAAGAAATTAGGAGTGGCTGATAGATTGGTCATTTGTGACAATCAGATTTCGTCAGTCCCTACATTACTAAAATTCATTCTTCGAGAATCAGAAACAGCAAACTAAGATGATATGCTAAAGATTACCCTGTGCACCAGTGAGTTTATTGGGATTACATGTAGATCTTATGGATTATTTATAGAAGTGTGAATGACATCTCCAACAAGGGACACACTGGAAATACTTACCTAGCATGGACAATGGCGATTTCACGGTTACACATATGGAATCTCATCCCTTAACACTACATCATTTGTATATTCTATTCCCTACCCTAGGCAAAGAGCCATGTACAATTAGGGTAGAACTTCATGCAAATGGTTTGGGAAGAGAGCTATATAATTAGGTAAAAGTCCCATGATTTTTTCATCCTTCCTATGTCAACAGTCAGGAAGCTCAGACTGGGATGATCTTTTCTGAGGAGGTCCATCCTATCTACTCTTGAAGATGATGTCAGGTTTGCTCAGAGGATAGTCCTCCATGATACACTGCTAAGCATATACATTCTCCCAGTTCTATATGCACACCCCAGTAAAAGAACTTCTCAGAAACAGATTTTCACAGATTTAAGTAAGGGCCCAAATGAATTAATCTTAAAATGAGAAGACTTATATTACTCCATCTAATCTACTCACATAGTCCTTTAAGTATGAACTAAAAGTCAATGACAGAGAAGCCAAGGAGAATTCTAATCACTTTGGCTGGAAAGCAAATGGGAGTAACATGGTAAGAAATGTGTTTTATCTAGGAGTTTCTTTTTATTGCAAATAGATTATCTTCTCATACAATGTATCCTGATTACAATTTCCCCTCCTTCTACACCACCAAGTTTGTCTTTTCCTCCCTTCCTATCCAGATCCTCTCATTAGAAAAGAGCAAGCTTTAAATAAAAGAGATAACAACAAAATATAATAAAATAAAATAGAATAAGATAAAAGAGCACATCAAGTTGAACAAGGCAAATCAATAGAAGGAATGGAGCCCCCAAGAGATGGAAAAATAATCAGAGTATTCAATCAAACACTCAAAAGTCCCAAGAAGGTGATAAAGTGTAAGCTGAGTTTCTATTTTATATATATATATATATATATATATATATATATATATATATATATATATATATATATCTGGTAGTATTTAGATTTACCCTAGGTTTCCAGGCTATCTACTGTCTGGTTCTTTGTCACCAATCAGTGTCAGATATGAGTTACATCTCATGGAATAAACCTCAAGTCAAATCATACAGTGATTGATTATCTCTACAAGCATTGTGTTACTATGTCCCTAGCATATTTTACAGGTAGAACAGCTTTGTAGACCAAACACGTCATGGCCAAGTTGGTTTAAATGTTTACCTTTCATAGCCTGCAAAATGACATTTTATAACAAAGACACTAGAACATGGTAGTAAAAGTTCTATTTAGACTCCAGCTCAGCCACTCCATAGTTAATGAGTTGTGTGAGTATTTATCTTTAGCAATGGGTTCTTGTTCTCAGTTTATAGAGAGCAGCCTATTGTCTTGGCCACAGGCTGGGTTGTTTGGGGGAGTTTCATGGAAAATTTTGAAGAACTCAATTTGGGTAACCAAGACTACCACTGAAGGAGGCCTTATTTGGTGACAAGAGATAGTCAGTTGGGACTCTGTCTCCCTTCTTATTTTGAGATTTAATTGTGATCACCCTCATCTATTTTAGGAAGTTTTCAGTGCAGTAGGTTTCCATACTATCCCTCAAATGCCCCTCAGGTGTAGCTATTTCTCTCTGCATTCTCCTCCTCAACTTCACGCACCTACCTCCTCAACTTATCCTCTCATTTTATTTCCTTGCCCCTAGTTCACTCATAAAAAACTATTCCATTTCTCTATCCATATATGTTCTCCTAGTCCCTTTAGCTCTGGATCTATGAGCTATAGCTTGGTTATCATTTAGCAACTAATATTCACATATATGTGAATACATACTAGTGTGCCATAGTCTGGTGCTGTGTATTTGTTTGTTGCTTGCCCTCTGAGATTCTCACTGTTTACAAGCAGACTATCATGTACCCCAAGAATTCCTGTATTACCTTGGCTCTCTGTTTACCAATAAAAGGCCTCTACTTGGGGAGGGCAGAATGAAGGGACAGAACATAGATTCTCAGGCTTTGGGGACAGAAGCATCTTGGGTAGGAGAGAGACAATAGAGGAGAAACAAGGAACAGAATCACTGTGACATTAGGAAATAACCATCTTGACCAACAGAAGGAGCTATGAAGGTTTACATGAAAAGAAGCAGCCCAGATGAAAGACATAAACAAGTATGTGGGATTATGAATGGGAAATAGCCTAAATAAAAATAATTAAAGCAGATTACCAGGATGGGGGCTGGGAGATGATGAGAGGCAGTTTATGTGGTTAATGTATGCCCAGCCCCCGGTAAAATAAGGCTTAGTCTAAAGAACAACAGGTGTCTGTGACTTTTATTGGTTATTATAGCAGTTAGATAATAATACCATAACTATAGGCTTTTTAATAATAAATATTATTAGATATTATTTTATTTTTTAATATTTGTTTATTTTTATGTATATGATTAGTCTATCTGCATGTACACTTAGACTCCAGAAGAGGGCACCAGACCACATTATAGGTGGTTGTGAGTCACCTTCTGGTTGCTCGGAATTGAACTCAGGACCCCTGGAAGAGCAGACCACTGAGCCATCTCTCCAGCCCTAGATGTTTTTGTATTTTGTGCAATATATTTGTGAATCAATGTGGGGCTTGAATATAAGTTTACAGACTGATAAGTCCTTGGTAAAAGGTAGTTTCTTAGCAAAGAGCATGGAACCTAAACCAAATTCGTTTCAAGGACACACACACACACACACACACACACACACACACATATAATCTGCTACATTCAAACAAAGCTGACAGAAGGTAGCAAAGGAAGGCTGCTATGGTCTCCTAGGACCACATTACAACAGGGTTGAAAGCAGCATGCTAGAGAGAGCTATGGGCAGCTGCAGTGAAAACCACCACTTCAGAGGGCACTTGGATCTTTTCTGGCTTCATGTTTATTGCTGTTATGGAACTGGTTACAATACATCCAATGGTAATCATGGTTGTTTTCTAGTAAAATTCAGGGGAAAAGTGGGGGAAAATTCAAGAGATGGTATGCTAAGTTATGGACAGTAGGGATGGAGGAAGGAAAGGAACTCTTCCCGATAGATAATGGGACGTTTATAGCAACTCTTTGGCTGCAAGATGCTTTTCAGCTGTTTCTGGAAATGGACTGCTGATATATTTTAGATACAATAAAATTCCAAGGAATGATGGACAGGGCTTTGTTGTTGCAGCTGGAGATAACATACTTGGGCTAAAACAGAATTTCCTTGTTTGTTTGCTTGATTTTTGTATGAAATTTTTTGTATTTTCCTGTAGCAGGAAATAGGATATTTTGGCCCAAAAGAGATATATTGTTAATCAATATAAGGACCAAAAGTTATGGTGTGATATAAACATGCAAGCTGTATGCCTTTGAAGAAGATGCTCCAATGTTATAGAGAGTTTTGAGTGACTATTCAGGTAGAAAACCATCTCTGTCATATTTTCATTTGGAAAGCTACTCACCTGCACTCCCAGCATACTCAGACAATCAAGTTTACTCCTTCTCAAGTCTCTGAGGGAGTTGAAGACAAGGTAGCTTAGTTTTAAAATGAAGCTTAATTGTTTATGGGTTAAGATGTTTTTAGGTCTGGACAGGTGTTCTAAGTTGACAATGACAGTATGTCATGGAGATTGATTTACATTCAGAAATTTAGATGCACCAAGATAGGAAAGATGTTTTCTTCAAGGCTTTCAAATACAAATAGCCAAAACACTAAGAATGTAACATTTATATAATTCTTGATGTGTCACGGTTCTTGACACAGGTCATCTATTCTATATATGTGTAATAATATGAATGTATATGTACAAAAATAAAATAATTTAAATTTTAAAAAGCGCTTTTGAATTCTAACTAAGGTAAGGTCTCATGCTGCTCTGGGCAGTGAGTTTATTCCTTAGACGAGGGGACAGATAACTGCCACTCCTGGTGCGAAGAGACAGAGGTCAAAGTACCCAGCAGCCTATGTTAGGTCACAAAGCACAAAAGCTATAAAGACAAAGATAGCCACAACAAATGTAGAAACACTTGTATAAGACGCCCAGGGTGTACATGAGCACTAAAGTTAGAAAGGAGTTTATATGTTTACCTATAAAGGAAAATCCTCCCATTCCATATGGAAGAAGGGTGGGACAAAGAAAGCTACAAAAATGGAGAAGCCCAGGTACAAATTGCCTATGGTGTGTTTGAACATTAAAACTGAGAATGTATTAATTATTATGATTTATTTATTATTTTAAAGGTAATGCCTTTTCTGTTGTTCTAGGCAATTGGCTTATTTTTTAAAGGTTAGGTGCTCTCTCAGAAGACAGGTAGCAGTTTCACCTGGTGCCACAGGTGCCCAGGGGCCCAGAGGAAGATCTTTACAGTCTTGATTTAATTACAAAATGATGATTGTATGTTCAACAGTAATGGTAATATTGTACATCCTCTTTGAGAAAGGTCAAAATGGAACAGATGAAGGTAAAAGAGAGATTGCTAAATTAAATCAGTCTATATGACTTCTGTCTGAAGAACAAACCAGTAATTTACATTATTGATCTCACTAAATGGACATAGCTCTGAGACCAGCTGAGGCATGAATATCTATGATGCATAGCCAATAATTCTTGTTTGCTACAGAATCTTCACGGCTTAATATATGCTATTCTTCTTATTTCATTAGTGAAGATTTACTCATATCTTTTTGCTTATACAAAGAACAAAAAGCCATCCTTAATTGACCTGTGCATCCTACACAGTCCTCGATTTGAACAGCACCCCTTTCTCGAATGGCATCTCCTTGGCACACACTGCACTGGGTCACAATCTGAAAGGTGGCCTGAGGGTGGTCTCATGGTCCTGCAGCAGGTGGGCATAGATGATCCACATGATAGGATTTCCTTCTTTCTGGGAAACACCCACACTGTGTTTTGGAGCTCTCAGTATTGTCCTTTGGTGGCTGTGCAGTCTCTGCTGTTCCACAGATCAGACACTGTGTGATTGATGCCATAGTGGATGATCTCTGATTGGGTACTTCTAATTCATTGCACTAAGCATTTCCTCCCAATCAGGGCGCTCTCAGGGGTGAACATTTCTGTGTAGCTCTGGAACACAATCCTCCTCCTCAGAATGCATTGAGATTCTCACCTTTCAAACACCGCAACCCACGCCCTTGACCCATTTTTTTATTCAGCAGAGAATTATTCTATTTCTATGAGTTTATAATCTTTCTGTTTCATCTGTTGTCAATGATATCCAGTTTTAATGCATGGTGGTCTAATAGGATTCGGGGAGTTATTTTAACTTTCCAGTATCTGTTGGGACTTGCTTTTTGTCCATGTATGTGGTCAGTTTTAGATCAAGCTCCACACAGTTCAGAGAAGGTATACTCTTTATTAGTATTTGGGCAAAATGTTCTATAATTATCTATTAGGGCCTTATAGGTATTCTCCAACAGTGAAATGAGCCAATTCAATTCAAATTAAAGAATAAAGTCAGGTTTTTGGGGGGAAGCTCTTAGGCAGGTTCACCCTTACAAGAGGGGAATCAGTGAAGTCACCACACAAACATAGACAGAAAAGCAGGGGTGGGGCAGATAGAGAAAGTCACACAGAGAGAGAAAATGCAGATACAGGAAGAGAGTGGAGGGAAACAAGATGTCTGGATTACATAGTAAAAAGCCTTTGTGTGAGAGGTACCCCAGTTCTTGGGCTGGAAAGTTCAGATAGAAACTCAGAGATGCTGGGAGAACTTGGAGACTAGGTCAGGTTTAGTAAAATAAGCACCTGGGCTGCTTGTTCTGGATCTAAACAGGTCTATTTGATATATGATATCTAGTAGCTTCTGTATTTAGTTTTTGTCTAGATGACTTGTCTATTGGTTGGGTGGGTATTGAAGTCTCCCACTGTGAATTTGTGAGGGTCAATATGTGTTTTAAGATATAGTAGTATTTCTTTACAAACTTGGTTGCCCTTCTGTTTGATGAATACATGTTAAAGGATAAAATGTCATGTTGGTGAATTTTTCTTTGATGATTATATAGTATTGTTCCCATATTTTCTAACTAGTTTTCATTTGAAGACTATTTTGTTAAAGCATTAAAATTGCTATACCAGCTTGGTCCTTATGTTCATTTCCTTGGAATATTTTTTTCAAAACCTTTTACCCTGAGGTAATATATACCTTTGATGTTTAAGTGTGTTTCTTGGATGGATTCTGTTTTTACATCTATTCTGTTAGTCTTTTTAGTCTTTTTAGTGGGGAATTGAATCCACTGATATTGTAAGATATCAGTTACCAATGATTCTTAATTCCTGATTCCTGTTATTTTTCTGGTGGTGGTAATGATGTGTGTGTGTGTGTGTGTGTGTGTGTGTGTGTGAGATTTGAGGTTATTTATTCCCTGTGTTGTAGTTAACCTCCTTAGAGAAAATTGTTTCCTTTAGCACCTTTTATAGGGCTACATTTATAGATAAATTTTGTTTAAATTTGGCTTTATTTTTTTCCATTTATGGAAATTGAAAGTTTTTCTGAGTATAGTAGTCTTGGCTAGAGTCTGTTGTCTCAGTGTCTGTAGAACAGCTGGTCAGGCTGTTCTGACTTTCAGATTCTCCACTGATAAAGAAGGTATAGTTCTAATAGGTATTTTTTGTGTTACTTGTTCTGTACATTTAGCAATTTATTATTTGCATGTACCTAGGGTCTAATGTATTTGGTGCTCTGTATGCTTCTTGAACTTTTATAGGTGTCTCCTTTTTTAAAATTAATTTATTCAGATTACATCTCAATTGTTATCCCATCCTTTGTATCCTCCTGTTCTTCGTTCCCTCCCACTGCTTTCACCCTATTCCCCTCCCTTATGTTTGTGACTAAAGGAGACCTCCTCCCCCATTATACGGTCACAGCCTATCAAGTCTCATCTTGGTAGCCTGCTTATCCTTTCTCTGAGTGCCATCAGGCCTCCCCGCCAAGAGGAAGTGGTCAAACATGGGGTACCAGAGTTCATGTCAAAGTCAGTCCCTGCTCTCCACTTAACTGTGGAGAATGTCCTGTCCATTGGCTAGTTCTGAGTTGGGGTTCAATGTTTACTGCATGTATTGTCCTTGGTTGGTGCAGTAGTTTGAGCAGAACCACTGGGTCCAGATCCATCTGTCGTGATGTCCTTCTTGTAGGTTTCTAGGACCCTCTGGTTCCATCTTTTTTCCAATTCTCCCCTACTTCTCTCACCTAGAGTCTGAATAGAATGTCTTCACATCTATCCCCATCTCCTGGTAAGTGAAGACTTTCATGGGACATGCCTCTTGGGCTAGTATCCAATTATAAGTGAGTATATACAATGTGAGTCTTTCTGCTTCTGGGTTAACTCACTCATTATGATCATTTCTAGTTCTATCCATTTGTCCAGAAATTTTGGGATTTCCTTGTTTTTTCCAGCTTAGTAGTATTCCATAGTGTAAATGTACCACAGTTTCTTTATCCATTCTTCGACTGAAGGACACTTAGGCTATTTCCAGGTTCTGGCTATCATGAATAAGGACACTATGAACATGGTTAGGTATACCAGAGACACTAAATCAGTTAGAAGAAAAAGTGGGGAAGAGCCGGGAACATAGTGGCATAGGAGACAACTTCCTAAACAGAATACCAACAGCCCAGGCCTTAACATTAACAATCAATAAGTGGGAACTGATGAGGCTGAGAAGCTTCTGTAACGCTGAAGACACTGTCAACAGTACAAAGTGGCTGGGAAAAGAGCTTCACCAACCCTATATCTGACAAAGGTCTAATATCCAAAATATATAAAGAACTCAAGATATTAAACACCACCAAACCCAATAAACCACTTAAGAAATGGAGCTCAGAACTAAACAGAGAATTCTCAACAGAGGACTATGAAAGGGTGGAGAAACACTTAAAGAAATTCTCAACATCTTTAGTTATCAGAGAAATGCAAATCAAAACATCTCTGAGATTCCATCTTATAGCCATCAGAATGGCTAAGGTAAAAAACTCAAGTGACACCACATGCTGGTGAGGATGTGGAGAAAAGGGAACACTCCTTCATTGATGGTGGGAATGCAAACTCATACAATCACTTTGGAAATCAATCAGGCACTTTCTCAGAAAAGTAGGAATAGGGCTTCCTCAAGATGCCACTATTCCCCTCCTTGGAATATACCCAGAACATGCTCCACCACACAACAAGGTGTCTCCTTTTTTTAAGGTAAATTTTCTTCAATGATTTTGTTGAAAATCCTGAGACTTTGCCTTCAGTTTCTTCTTTTTTCTCTATTTCTATCACTTTTATATTTGACCTTTTCATATTGTCAAAGTTTTCCAGAATATTTTATGTCAGTCTTTTAAATTTAATATGTTCTTTGACTGGTGTAACCATTTCTTCTATTGTATCTTTATTACCTGAGATGCTCTCTTTTATTTCCTGCATTCTGTTGATGAAGCTTGCCTCTGTAGTTCCTGTTTGAAATTCTAATTTTTTTATTTCCAGAATTCCCTCAGTTTGAGGTTTTTTATTCTATTTTTATTTTCAGGTCTTGACCATTCCTAAATGGTCCTTATTTAATTCCTTGCACTGCTTTTGTTTTTCTAGATTTTTTAAAAGGGATGTGTTTATTTCCTCCTGAAGAAACTACCATATTTGTAAAGATTTTTAGTTCTTTTTCTTGTACTCCATATATGTTGACATATTCAGGGCCTGCTGTGGTACAATAGCTGGGTTCTAGTGGACACATATTTTCCCAGCCGTTATTGACTTTATCGTAGTTATTGTTTTATACCTTGGTGGGGGAAGGGTTGTTGTGTTTTGTTGTTGTTGCTGCTGTTGTTGTTTCTGGAATTTAGATATCTGGGATTAGGAAGATTATAGTTCTAAGTGCTGATGTCTGGTTTAGTCTTTTTAGGTGGATGTTTTGTTCTTTGGTTTTCTGTTTCCTCTTGGCATTTTAGGAAAGTGTGGTGGCTGTGTGTTGTCTAGTAGAAATCTCTATGTGGGCATGATAGATGTGTCCACTCAAGTTGAAAGTACAATATGTTTCTTGGTATTGGTAACTGATACTTAGGGATAGGAATAGGTTAGGTGACTGAATGGGTTTATAAGCAATAGGAAAACAGAATGTTCAACAAGAATCTGTCTATTTTGTTTCACTTGCATGGGACTGGAGAGCAAAGAGAGTTAATTACCTAGCTAATTCTAGATCTAGGAAGAAGACTGGAAGATTAGGTTGGGGCAAACAGAAGAAGAGTGTAAACTTTTTTCAGCCATCCTACCTGCGTCACTGGCAGGAGTTTCTGCTGGATTTAGGACCTGAGATAAAGAGAAGAGTTAGGCAACAGAGGCTGAGGGGAAGTCTGTGATATCTAGAGGAGCTGTTTGTGAGGTTGGTAGGCAGCATCAGGTGTTCTGTTGCAGAGCTTGTAAGGAGATTGGGGAATTAGAATTGGAGGAGTGATGGAAGTAGTGTATTTCTTCAGTTAAGCTTACTTGTTTCCTTGGCCTGATCATCTGGCATATTTCCAGGAATACCTGCTCGTATTGGAGACTGAGATCATAGAGTGTTTAGGGAGCAGGAAAGAGGGAGGATATCTCTGTGATCAGTTGGCCATCTGATCAGAGAGAAAAGACAGACTGCTTCAGATGTTCTGCTACAGAACTGGAGATAAAACTGAGGGATTGGATCTGGAGAAGCAGAAGGAGTTGTCTTTAGTCAGACTACCTGTTTTCCAGATAAGACTGCCATTTCTAGGAGGCTTGAGTGATTATTCCTTGATAGCCAATATAAGGTAACAGTGACCTCAGACCTACAACTTCAGGGAACTAAATTCTGACAACAGTGATTTTATAAAGTCTCCTCACTTGAAATCTCAGGAAAGTAATGGCTGTTGCCTTTATTTCAGATCTGTCAGCTGAAAAGTCAATATAATAAAAAGATACTAATAAATGTTTACTCAAAGCCAAGAATTTTGTGTAATTTATTTCAATATTAGTGATCAACTACATAATACAAAAATGTCCTTAGCATATTTCCTAATTTTTTATTAAAATATGTTTGGAAAATAAAAACATGCTAGGTATCAGGGGAGGAAGAAGGGGAACAAGATAAAAAATTAGATGGATATGATCAAAGTACATTGTGCATGTGGAATTTGTCATAATAAAACTAATTATTTTTTACAATTAATATATGCTAATAAAAGTAAAAAATTATCATGGTATACCTACAAAATATTATACTAAGTTAAAAGGCTAGACCCCAGACAAATGTATTGCATCATTGCATAGGTTTATTTGTATATTTGTCTGCCTGTATATTTGAATGTCTGGACACCAGGGAGTAGAGGTGGAAGGTGTGGCTATGTTGGGAAAAGTGTGTCACTAGGATGGGTTTTAAGGTCTTAAAAGCACACAACAAGCCTATGTGCTTTCTGCCTATGGATCATTATTTAGCACTCAGCTATTACTCTAGTCGTCCTTTCATGTCACCAAATTCCTTGCCATAATGATAATAGACTAAACCTCTGAAACTTAAGCAAGACTTCAGTTAAATGCTTTCTTTTATAAGAGTTGTCTTGGTCATGGTGTCTCTTCACAACAACAGAAAATCACATCATCTATATTATGTTCTTAGGTAGATTTCAAATCTAGAGTTAGAGGAGGTAATAATGGTTACTCTGAGTAGGGGAGAAGATAGGAAATGGGAGATGAGTTTAAAAGAATCTAAATTAGCAAAAATATAAATAAACAGAGATCTAGTGTGAAATATGAAGACAAATAAACCTGTATTATGTAATTAAAATAGTAGATTTTAATCTTCCTCAATATGATATATATATTCTATAACATTATCCTCTAAACTCCAGAGACAATAAAATGTGTTTAAAATATTTTGTTAAAAGTATTCAAGTATTCTCCACAGTTGAGTAGAGACTGGGGTCTGACTTTCACATGAACTCTGGTGCCCCGTATTTGACCACGTCCCCTGCATGGGGAGGCCTGTTGGCACTCAGAGGAAGGATAGCAGGCTACCAAGAAGAGACTTGATACCCTATGAGCATATACAGGGGGAGGAGGACCCATCAGTCACAGTCATAGGGGAGGGGAGTAAGGGGAAATGGGAGGGAGGGAGGAATGATACAAGGGATGGGCTACCAATTTAGATATAATATGAATAAATTAATAAAATATACTTTTAAAAACTCAAATAAATAAATAAATAAAAAGTATTCAAGTCACATTTGTGTGATGTTAGCGATTTTGGGAACATGCCATAGGGACATAAGAAATACTTTGAAGGAAAAGAGATTGCGTTTTTGAAAGCACAACAAAAATAGGCAAAAGAGAGAAGTTATGACTTGTGCTCCTTTTCTATAAACCAATTTAATTGTTAAGCTTAAACTTTAAATAAAGATTATTAACATCCAGCATGTCTGCCAAATGTTTTTAAGTACATAAGTTTTATAGGTTAATCTAAAGAATGAAAAAAATGACACCATTTCATAAGTCAATGCCATCATAATTTATTCCTACAGAAAAGCTCCAGAGAGGACTAATATAACAACATGGCTATGTGGTGACTTCACGGCTGAAAGCCTCAACTAGGCTTGCAGCTCAAAGGCACTTTGGTAAACCAAGTTTCTTTCTTTCTTTCTTTCTTTCTTTCTTTCTTTCTTTCTTTCTTTTCTCTTTCTTTCTTTCTTTCTTTCTTTCTTTCTATTTCATTCTTTCTTTCTCTTTCTTTCTTAAACATTTATTTATTTTATGTATGAGTGCTTTATCTGCATGTATACCTGCATGCCAGAAGGGGCATCAGATCACATTGTAGATGGTTGTAAATCACCATGTGGTTGCTGGGAATTGAACTCAGGACCTCTAGAAGACCAGACAGTGCCCTAAACAACTGAGCCGATATATGACAGGCTTCAATACACTCTAAGTGGATCACCTACAGAGCATTACATTTACACAACCAGAACTACTCTGTGTGAGCCATTGTACTATCTATATCAAAATTAGAAGAGTGAATAACCATGAAAGCCTTTGGCACTTGCTAAAATCATGGATAACCAGTGCTTAATTTCATGGTGCCAAAAGACAAACACCCTTGCTACCTAGATCAGAATTCCCCTTACACTAGAATAAAATAAAAGAAGATGAAGCAGCTATGCTCATGGTCTAAATGCTGGCATCATGTAGAACATACAAAAGACATGGTCATTTGTCAATATGACACTGGGAGACTTTCAGGAAATATAAATATCATCCAGCACATTAGAATTCCAGAAGAAAAAAGTGAAAATCACCCTGTCACTTAGTGGAACTGAAGGCTAGAAAAATTAGATTTCCTTATGATTAATGTTAGTACTGTCATCTTCCACGCTGCCTCCTACTTCTAAGGAAACTGAGTTCGTATCGTGGGCAGGAAGAAGCAGTTAAAGTATGCATCAAAGCAAAAACAGAACCAGTGTATAAAGTAAGATTGCTTTAACACTTTCAAAGAACCTCCCCTCTCAGATATATCTTATCTTGTTCTGTGGCTGGCTCGATCAGTGAGGAAAATTAGACTGAATCTCTTGTGGCAAGGCAGGTGGCAGCTGAATGGCTAGAAAATTACACACTTTGCTTCTACACTACCAGACGTTCCCACTTTCCCATTTCTGATTTTTTTGTTGTTGTAACAAAGAACAAATTTAAGTAGAGATACATTCAGAAGCTTTATAAGTCATCTATTATCATAGAAAGGCTATCTATAACTATTTCATATTATTGACTATGATTACTAAGTCAGAAAATGTAATATTAACTCTAAGAAGGTTAGAAAAAACACAGTGATATAAATGTATACAAATTATTTCAACTGGGTAAAAAAATTAATCATGTTTATCTGTTTCATAAGTTGAAGATAAGAGATTGATCCTTAACCCCTCAAGTAGGCTCTTAAAATTAGATAAATCATGAATCATCTTCTTAGGAAAAAGTATATACAAACATTTGTGATGGAGTATTAGCACTTATAGAATTCCAGATATATTAGTTTAAAACATTTATCAGTTAGGATTTCATTCTTGCTGCATTCAAAGATTTTTCAAACTCTATAATTATAAGAGAACCATAAAGAACAATCTCTTTTTTCAAAACATGCTTAAATGTTTATAAAAGTTTGTTGTCATATAAGTTTAAAAAACAACTTCTTTTAAAGAGATTTCAAATTAAAAGTTGTTTGAATTATGGGTCAGAGAAATGTCCAACAGACCTACTCCTCAGTGGTAGTTTGAACGAGAATGGTTCCCAATACGGTCATATGCTTGTGTGCTTGAAGCCTGGTTGGCAAAACTATTTGGGAAAAATTAGGAAGTGTCACCTTGTAGGAGGCTGTGTGTCACATTGGGGCTTAAAAAGACCATGCTATAACTATTCTCTCTCTCTCTTTCACTCTACCTCTCCCTCCCAACCCCCCCCCGTCTCTCTCACTTGCTCTGTCTGTCTGTATCTATCTCTCTCTCCTGCAGTTGAGATGTGAACTCTCAACTACTGGTTAGACACCATGCCTACTGTCATATTTTCTGTCTTGATGATCATAAAATAACCTTCTGAAATTGTAAGTAACCCCCAAGTTAAATGTTTTATTTTATAAGCTGCTTTGTTAATGTATGGTGTCTGTTCATAGCAATGGAACAGCAACTAAAACCCACTTCCTATTGAACTATTGGCTACTGATGGAATCTGAAGGGAAAAAAAGTAAGTCATTGTCTTCTGATGTGTACCCATTGATGAGCCTGTAAGTTTCTATTGGATAGTAACAAACTAATAGTCACATAGATGGCCTAGATTAAACTCTATGGGTCACAAACAAGATAAAATATGGGTCAAAATATGAGAACAAAAAAGAACCTTGTAGAAGAAAGTTAACAGGAACAGAATACTGATAAGAAAAAACTTGAGAGTGAAGATGTATAAAACTATGAAAGAACAAATCTAATAAAACTTTTTTCTAAGTGGTTGACAAAGAGTAGTAGGTTCTTCTAAGAAAAGGGGAGAGTGGGAGGAGAATTCAACAAGGCTCTAGTGGATGAAAAAAGTAAACAGGGCATGGTTGTCTGGATGGAGTCAAAGGAAAGGACAATGGATATATAAAGACACAGAACACTGAAAGAGTACTCAGTAGCTGGAAAAAATCTGTCACATAGAGCAACAGATGGGCATGCAAAAACTAGAAAAGGTGAGTTGCATTTTCAACGTTTTTCAGAAGGAAAAAAAACAGAGAAACTTGAAGAAATGAAGTTCCTGGGATAGAAAGCATATTTGGCTTATAAAAGACAGGGGTCTAGAAATGAGCCAAAGAAATAGGAAGGAGAGCCATTTCCCAATTGCTCTCAAACATTTAGCCAGGCATTTTCAAGGATTTCTAGAATTAGGGCATCCATAAATACTCCCTCATATTGATGAGATATATTATTGAATTTTGGAGGAATCAAACACACTTCCTTTCATGCTAGACTAACAGTTTGTCACTGTGGCACATGTTCAGCCCTTTAAGATGTTTTTACAGCTCCCATTTCATCCTCTAACAAACATCCTTGTGTTGCATAAATATAAGCATTTACATTTGCCTTGAAACTCTTCACTTCTCTTCATAAGCTATAGTCTTGTCCAGTTGGAATGAAGATTCAGTGACCTATAATCTCTCTGACTCTATCTTTTGGCTCTCTTTTGTCTTTGCAATTGCATCCTGGTATGTTTATGGAAAGGAAAACAACTGACTTGTCAATATGGAATAAGTAATTACTCATTATATCTGCCTTCCCTGTTTCTTTTGTTAAGACAACTCTACTTAGTTCACCCAAATACAAAATTTATCACTGTTCCATCCATTTTTATGCCAATTTGATCATTTCATAAATACTCACCTTTCAAATATGCCTTGAATCTGGAGCCTTTTTCTCCCTACTACTGTAATTCATTTTAACATTCACTGCTTATTTAAACCCACCCAATAGCATCAATGCTGGACTCTGCTGCTAGCGTGATTCTCCAAACCCCATTTTCCAATGTCCAAATTTGAGTTTTTGAAACCAAACATATATGGGAAGTCATAGTACCCTTGCTTAAAAGACTTTGTCACTCTCATATTCTGTCAGCAAGACAACAAGATTTTCAATCAGAATAAGAAACAACCTTCAGAATCATGTTTCGATAATCTTTCCAGATTGTCATCCCACTTTCAGCAAGGCCAAAGCTCCCAAATATAGTTAGCAGTATGCTCCACTAGTCTGACCAGCAAAAGCCACATTCATTCTTCACATATCTCAAATGTCACTTTTTACAAGCTTCTGTTCTTTCAAGAAATAGCTATGGATTCCACTTCTAAAACATTTCTCTATGTTAAAGTATCCCATTTCTATTTTAACTCTGTCTCTCCCAGGTATTTGGGTACATAAAAATAAAAATGGCAACACCATTATCTCTCCCAATTGTATGTCTTTATTCTTGTCTCTCAAAGCACATTTCTCTACTTAGTACACATGCTGAAATCTCAGATTTCTAATTAAACACAAAATATTACTAATGTACATTGACTATTTTCACCAGTATATAGGCAGATTAAAATTCCAAAGCAAGATAGGTATAAATATTTTGCCAGGTGTTTAGAAATACAGAGTGAATTACAAGCATACATAGTTGGATTTGACACTATTTTTAGGACTGGGATTGAAATTGTAAAAGTTTAAATATAAAGTGATATGCATTTAAAAGTATAAGTTTATACATAACCAGAGGTACAATTATTAAAGTTGTCTTTTTATTATTTATTGTACATCCTAATTGTAGCCCCCTTATTAGTTGCCTCCTGATGTCACCTTTCCTCCCTTATACCCTCTCCCTCCCTCCCCTAACCCTCAGAAATGGGAACCATCCTCCCCTAATATCTGACCTCAGCCTATCAAGTCTCATATTGACTGCCTGTATCCTCTTCCTCTGTGGCTTGACAAGGCTTCCCCACCAGGGCTAAATGGTCAATGTGTGGGGCCTGGAGTTCATGTCAAAAATAGTCTCTACTCCCCATATAATGGGACCCACAAGAGACTGCTGCCTATCTACTATATCTGAGCAGATGGTCTAGGTCCTCACCATACATGGTCCTTGGTTGGTGAATCAGCCTCTGCAGCTCCTCTCTCATTTTCCCACATTTGTTGGCTCCACTGATCTCCTTGTGGAGCTCTTGACCCATCCAGGTCCTTCTATTCTGCGACTTTCACCTAAGAGCCCCTGCCCTCCAACCAGAAGTTGGCTGTGCAACTCAGCATCACTTTGGATGCCCCGCTGGGTAAAGTCTTTCAGATGCCCTCTATGGTAGGCTCCCTTCCTGTTCCTTCACTTCAGCTGCTTCTGGTAGCTATTCTATTTGCCCTTCTGAATAATAATTAAGCACCATCCCCAGAGTCCTCCTTGTTATTTAGTTTCTTTAAGTCTGTGTATTGTTGTGTGGTGATTTGGCTGTATTATACCACACACATTATACACACACACACACACACACACACACACACACACACACACACACACATATATATATATATATATCATGTGAGTCATTCCAGGTCTGAGCTACCTGACCATGGAGGCTCTTTTCTAGTACCTCCCATTTGCCTGCAAATTTCAATATTTCCTTGTTCTTCGTACTTGAGCAGTATTCTATTCTGTAAATGTAACACGGTCTCTCCATTCTTTGGTTGAGGGACATTAAGGTTGTTTCCAGATTCTGGCTATTACAAATAAATCTGCTATGAACATAGGTGAGAAAATGTCCTTGTATGTCAGAATATCTTTTGGGTATATGCCCAGGAGTAATATAGCTGTGTCTTAAGTTAGAACTATTCCCAGTTTTCTGAGAAATTACCAGATTTACTTCCAAAGTGGTTGTACAAGTTTGCAGTCCTGCCAGCAATGGAGGAGTGTTCCACTTTCTCCACATCCTCATCAGCATGTGCTGTCACATGAGTTTTTGATCATATTCATTCAGATATGTATAAGATGGAATTTCAGAGTGGTTTTGATTTACCATTTCCCTGATGACTAAGGACTTTGAGCATTTCTTTAAGTGCTTCTCAGCCATTTGATATTCCACTATTGAGAATTCTCTCTTTAGTTCTGTACACCATTTTTAATTAGATTATTTGGTTGGTGGTTATTGTGAAAAGTATTGTTTCTCTAATTTCTTTCTCAGCCTGTTTGTCTTTTGTATAAAGGAAGGCTACTGATTTTTTAAATTGATTTTGTATCCATCCACTTTCCTGAAGGTGTTTATCAGCTTTAGGTGTCCCTTGGTAGAATTCTTGGGATCATTTATGGATACTACCATATCATCAGCAAAAAGTGACACTTTGACTTCTTCCTTTCCAACTTGTATCCCTTTGATATTCTTTAGTTGTCTTATTGCTTTACCTAGAACTTCATGTACTATATTGAAGACATATGGAGAGAGTGAATGCTGTGTTGTGTCAGAGATTGCAGTGGAATTGATTTGTTTCTTTCCATTTAGTATGACATTGGCTATATCCTTGATGTATATTGACTTTTTATGTTTAGGTATATGCCTTGTATCCTTAATCTTTCCAAGACTTTTAACATGAATGGGTGTAGAATTTTGTCAAATGCTTACTCAGCATCTAAGGAGAAGACAATTTGTGTTTTTTTCTTTCAGTTTGTTTATATGATGGATTACATTAACATGTTTCCATATATTGAACAACCCCTGCATGCCTGGGATGAAGCACACTTGGTCATAGTGAATGATATTTTTGATGTGTTCTTAGAATCAGTATGCAAGTATTTAATTGAGTATTTTTACATCAATGTTCATAAGGGAAATTGGTCTGGAATTCCCTTCACTTGTTGGGTGTTTGTGTTATTTATGTATCAAGGTGACTGTGGTCTCATAGAATGAGGTTGGTAATGTTTCTTCTTTTTCTATTTTGTGGAATAGCTTGAAGAGAATTAGTATTATCTCTTTTTTGAAGGTCTGGTACAATTATAAACTGAATCCACCTTGCCCAAGGCTTTATTGGTTGGGACACTTTTGATGATTGCTTCAATTTCCTTAGGAGATAGAGGACTATATAATATGTTTACCTGATCTTGATTAAATTTGGTAATTGCTAGATGTGAAGAATATTGTTCATTCAATTTAGACTTTCAAATTTTGTAGCATACAGGCTTTTGAAGTAAAATTAATTATTATTTGTATTTTCTTTGTGTCTGTTATTATGTCTCCATTTTCATTTCTGATTTTGCTGATTTGAGTATTCTCACTCTACAATTTAGTTGGTTTGGCTAAAGGTTTGCCTATCTTGTTGATTTTCTCAAAGAATGAGCTCTTGGTTTCATTGATTCTTTGAATTATTTTCTTTGTTTCTAATTTATTGATTTCAGCCTTGAGTTTGATGATTTCCAGCCATCTACTCTTCTTGGGTGTGCCTGCTTCTTTTTTTTTTTCTGGAGCTTTAAGGTTTGCTGTTAAGTTTGTAGTATGAGTTCTCTCCAACTTCTTTATGAAGGTGCTTAGTGCTATGAACTTTCTCTTAGCACTGTTTTAATTGTGCCCCATAACTTTTAGTATGTTGTGACTTCATTTCAACTGAATTCTAGGAAGTCTTTAATTTCTTTTTTTCATTTTGTCCCTGACCCAGAGGTCATTGCTTATGGAGTTGGTAATTTTCCATGAGTTTGTAGGGTTTCTGTTATTTCTGTTGTTATTGAGTTCCAGCTTTGATCCATAAGATGCAAGAGGTCATTTTTATCCTCTTCTATCTGTTAAGATTTGCGTTGTGACAGGTATGTGGTCAGTTTTGAAGAGAGTTCCATGAGGTGCTGAGAAAAAGATAGATTCTTAGGTGTTTGGGTGAAATGTTCTGTAGATATTTGTTAGGTCCATTTGACTCATGACATCTATTGGCTTCATTATTTCTCCATTTAGTTTTTGTCTCAATAATCTATCTATTGATTAAAATAAGATATTGAAGTCTCCCACAATTAATGTGTGGGATTTGATGTGTGATCTAAGCTTTAGTAATGTTTCTTTTATGAATGTGGGTGCTCCTGCATTTGGGGCATAGATGTTCAGGATCTTGGTATATTTTCCTTTGATGAGTATGAAGTATTCTTTCTCATATCTTTTGATTAGTTTTGGTTGAAAGTCTATTTTATTTGATACTAGTTTTGCTCTTCTAACTTTATTCCTAGTTCCATTTGTTTGGAATACCCTTTTCCAGCCCTTTACTTCAAGGTAATGTCTCTCCTTATTGCTGAGGTGTGCTTTTTGTATGCAGCAGAATGATAGGTCCTATTTTCACATCCTTTCTGTTAGCTTGTTTCTTTTTGTTGGGGAATTGAGGCCACTGGCTTTGAGAGATATTAATGACCAGTGGTGGTTTGTTCTTTTTATTTTGATGTTGGTGGTAGTAGAGTGTTTGTATTGTTTCCTTTCTTTTGATTTTGCATATGTGGGGTTATTTACTTCTATATTTTCCTGGGTATAGTTAGCCTCCTTGGGTTGGAGTTTTCCTTCTAGTATCTTCTGTAGGGCTGGGTTTGTGGCTAGGTAGTGTTTAAACTTGGATTTGTCATGACTATCTTGTTTTTCTCCATCTAGGGTGATTGAAAGTTTGTGGGGTATAGTACTCTGGTTGGTATTTGTGGTCTCTTAGTTGCTGCACAACTTCTGGCCAGGCCCTTCTGGCTTACATAGTCTCCATTGAGAAGTCAGGTGTAATTCTGATATGTTTGCCTTATAAGTGACATGCCCTTTTTCTCTTGCAGCTTTTATTAATATTTCTTTGATCTTTACATTTAGTGGTTTAATTGTTATGTGGTGAGAGGATTTTTTTCTGGTCTATTTGGAGTTCTGTAGGCTTCTTCTATGTTTATGGGCATTTCTTTCTTTGGATTGGAGAATTTTTCTTCAATGATTTTCACATCTCAGATTTAAAATCGTCTGGGTTCCCTGTCTGTGTCCCATTTGGGTCAAGCAGGAGTGGAGCCAGCTAAGAGAGCTCCAAGATGAAAGCTGCTCCAGTGCCTTCAAGCCTCCTTGATATGATAGATAATTTGTGTTGTGGCCAGAGACCCATTTTTCTATACTGGTTCACTTTCTGTGGCCTATATGAGCCAGTCTGGTAAGCAGTGGGCATGAGGATATCCAAGCCCTAAGCTGCACAGGTGTCTCATATGCCTCTTCAAGATAGCAGCTAAAGTGGGTTATGGCCTGTACCCAAATCACCTTTGCTTGTTAGCTCTCTGTGTCCCAGATGGGCCAGGCCAGTAAGCAGTGGATGGGTGGAGAGATATCCAAGCCCAAAGCTGCTCAGGTGTCCCAGAGGCCTCTTACCAATATCAGCTAATATGAGTTGTGGCCCAAACCAACTCAACTTTGCTTGTTAGTTCTTTTTCTCCCAGGTGGGCCAGGATGATAAGTAATGGGCAGGCAGAGAGTGAGCCAAGCCCAAAGCTGGTTGGGTGTCCCACAAATCTCTTCATGACAGCAGCTAATATTTAATCAAATCATATTGAGAAAGTAAGAGTTTTGAGTTTTTCAAATAATTAAACATAATAAATATAAACCATCTAGATAGCAATAATTGATTAAAACTAAATTAACATTAATGTATGTCACCCAAAGTAAAGATGTAGGATAGTGACAGTAAGAAAAGTTGCTACAGAAGGCAGTACTTGCACTGGGTAAGAAGACCATTGATGACAAAAGAATTTTTGGTTAGGCATAAACATAGCACTGATCTGGTTAGAGTATTTTCACTTTGGAGGTGGATCTAACAAGCTCTTGAACTTGGATCCTATCACATATCATTTCTATTTAACTAGTAAATCTTTTTCTAACTATAATAATTTCAAATCCAAGCATATTATGTAGACAGACAATTAGGCAGGCTAGTCCATAAGAAATTCGAATCCTTCCAATAGTTAAATTTCTTTTTCCAAATTTTTAGTTACATTCTTGTTTTATATGTTGTTCTTTTCTGTGATCTGTTAACATGATTAAACATGTCTGTATCTTATCTTTTTGGAATACAGTTGAGATTGACAGTCTCTCTTTACAACGAAGATTGCTAGATTTATTGGCTAGTAAGGGAATCAGAAATTGAGGATCCATTTTAGTCCTTACATAATTGACATGGGTCACTAATTCTTCTACTTCTCCCTTTCTTCCTCCTCCTTTTTTTCTCCTTCTCCCATTCCTCCTTCTCCTTATTTCTTTTCTTCTCATTCTTTCTCTTCATTATCAAAAGTCATTTTGGTTACTGATTTTCTTAAATCTGTCTACAATAATCCCATAATCCGATTGTTTTTAATTTTTAAAACAATACATACATAAAATGTTTTGTCTATATGTATGTATGTATTTAAGTATGCATGCATTAAGCATATATTTATGCATATCATCTGTGTTCCTAGTGGCCATGAATATAGAAGATGGAACCAGATCATCTGAACCTGAAGGAGCTTCAGATGTTTGTGAGCCATCACATGGGGCCTAGAAACTAAATCCTGGTCCTCTGGAAAAGGAATCAGTGCTTTAACCTTGAACCACCTCCTCAGTTTCAAGCATGGGTTTGTTCTGGATCTGAAAGCAAAACTTGTTCTCATTTCTCTTTGTGTGTGTCTTTCTGTATCATCCATTCCTTGTGTATTAAAAAAATCATTTCATTACCAGCTTCTATTGCTTTCACCTTGATATTAGTATTCTAGTTTGTTTTCTGTTAAAATTGTGTCCTAATTACCAATTCTAAGCATATGATGTCATGATTCATCCTTTTGTAGTTCATAGTGCTTTTGTTTAGTTTCCTCCTTGAAGTCATGCTTGAGGATCCAGGGACAGAGGCCCTCCTCCCCTGAATTCTTATTATTGATGTTGGAATTATGATTTATACTTTTCTCAGAGAGAAAAAAGATCAAAATCTAAGTAATAACACAGAGCATATAACATTAGGTCTGGCACCAAGATTAGCCTCCTTCCAGTACAACCAAAACTGTCTCATCTGCCCTGGAGTTAGAAGTACAGATGCTGTCACCAATTACAACACTGAAAGAAGACTCTCAAGTCCAATTTCACAAAACTAAGAAGCTTTTATTTTATGCGTATGGACTTCTCTTACATGGAGAAAATGCTCACTAATTTTGAAATGTAAATGAAAATAGGATCAGTAACATACACTTGCAGAGACACTCTAAGTGACTACTTAAGTTTACTAGGGTTTATCTATCCAATAATACTTAGAATACTTTATAATTTGAATATGAAATGAGGATAAGCTCAGCTATTGGTTCTTTCAAGTCACCACCTAAAGCAAGCGTTTCAAGTAGAATAATTTGAAATTTTTAAAGACAAACTAAAAAGTACATATAAGACCAATGAAAAGGTAATTCTTTGTTGGCATGGGATCAGGCCACCAAACAGGACTTTTTCCATCTTTTATTTCTACATCAATAATATAAATTGTAAGTTCTTTACACCTCTATGGGATTGGACAAAGTCGACAAGAAGATTTCTAGATCATGACGAAGCCTCTCTTAAAGCAGGGCTCTATACTTTGATACTTTATTATAGCTCAGTGAAGCTCAGGCTTTTGGGAAAATTACAGAGTTCATGTTTTTATTACTTCTTCAGAAAGATGGAGTGGTAAAAAGGGAAGACATGAAAATAAGTACCAAAGATAAACTACATTGAATTGAATTATTGCAAGTTTGAATCTATAAGTTGCACATCAGTTTTCAAAACAAATAAGGGAAGTTTACAAGTTATAAAACATATGTAAAATCATTGTTAACCTATCTACTTAATTATTCATCCCTAAACAACATACTTGGGTTTCTTACTTTCCAGTGAAAATCACACACATTCATATGTAGGACACACATACACACACACACACACACACACACACACACACACACACATCTGAATGTCTCAAAGAATTTCATGAACTTCAGAGACCCTTTGAAGTAAGAAGTATGTGTCTAACAGCGTCCTCATCCCTTCACATGATAATATTTCATTCTCAACTTATTCACATATCATCATTTCTACACTATTGATCTTAATCATTAAATAAGTACTCCAAAGCATAAAATTATATTTATTTTCTCTCTATAAGAAAAGCCTGTACTTGCAGCAACAAAAATATGATACATTCTTTTGTTTTGTTTTGTTTTAAATCTTGGATTGGTAATTTACTCCTACTGGTATTATGGGGATTTAAATGAGGCATGTGTCACCCAAGTAAGTTAATGCCTGACTATCAAGGGTGTATAAAATATAAACAGAGCAATCCTAATTTTCCAGAGGTAAAACTTTTGCTTAAGAATTTAATAGTTTGTGAAAAAAAATTAAGTTCTATGAAAATTAATGAGATACAACAATGAAATGCTAATATCTATTTAAATCAATAAAACATAAAGTATTTAACAGTATAATCTAGTGATGTAAGTCTGAAGCAACAGGAGTTCTCACATATAACTGATGAGATTATTAAATAGTACAAACATTGTTGAAAAAGTTTAGATAGTTTATTATATAATTAAGTATGTGCCTGTACTAGGATCTAACATTTTCACACTTAAGTTTATTCACAAGAAACAGAAATATGTGTTCATATAAAACCTTGTTGAATTTATAAAATAGCTTTACTTACAGTTATGCTTGTGAGATTTTACTCATTAATTTCCTTGAGCTGAAGCTGAGATGGATCTCAGAGGCCTTGGTATTGAAAGTGTTGAACCATAACTGTCCCAGTCTCAAGCCTGTATGTGCTGCTTGGACACTCAAAACAGTCAAGGCTAACACCTGCAGCATTGGTTGAACTGCTGGCCACTCCCTCACCTAGGAAGCACCTCTGTGGTGGTCAGGAAGCCAAGCAGTGGAATGTTTTGGAACATTCAAGTCTGTTTGCATCTGTGCAAACATCTGTGCATTCATGCTTTTGGTCACTGTGAAAGGGTTGCCAGCCCTTCATAAATGAATCACCTACAGCTCTTCAAGTTAATATATCCGAATACATTTTCTAATTTTCAACCTATGAGTTCCCCTTTCTGTGCAATCAGTGTTATTATACCCAACTTTTGCATTCAGTACTTTTTTAAGTTATTATTTCTGGAGGTTCTGAAGCCTTCTTGATGATAATAGGAACTGGAGTCAGACCACAACTTAGAAATGATAATGGCTTTTGGCTTAGGTTTTCTAATTTGGTGTAGTAGAGGAATTTAAAGTATGTCCTTATGATTCTCTGTATTTCCTTGGTGTCTGTTGTTATGCCCCACTTTTTATTTCTAATCTTGTTAATTTGAATATTCACTCTGCAATTTTTGGTTAAATTAATATAAGGAATTATCAAGATTGCTGACTTTTTTTGAAATAACCTCTCTCATTCATTGACTCTTGTATTTTCATTGCTGTTGTCTTGTTTTGCTTTATTGATTTTAGCCCTGAGATATTTTTCTATTCTCCTCCTTTTTGAGCATGATTACTTATTTTTGTTAAACAGATTTTAGATGTGCTGTTAAGTTACTTGAGTGCTTTCCCTTTTTTATGTAGGCACTGGCCTCTTAGAACCTCTTTTATTGTGTCTCAAAAGTTTGCATAGGCAGTGTATTCATTTTCATTTAATTCTAGAACTTTTTTCTGTCTTTCTTAATTTTTACCTTTACACAGTTTTCATTCAGTAGTGAGCTATTCAGTTTCCATGGATTTGTAATCTTTTTCTTGTTTCTGTTTTTGATATTCAGCTTTAATTCCTGATGGTCATATAGGGTGCAAGAAGTTATTTTAGTATTCTCATATCTGCTGATACTTTGTGTCCACTTATGTGTTTAATTTTGGATAAAGTTCTATGAGGTGCAGGGAATAAGGTATATTCTTTTGAGTTTGGGTGGAACATTGTCTAAATATCTTTTCAATCCATTTGGTTTATGATATCAGCTAACTCTACCATTTCTCTGTTTAGTTTTTATTGAGATGACTTATCTACTGGTAAGAATTTTGAGTATTGAAGTCTCACACTATCAGGGTGTAAGGATCAATATGTGATTTAAGCTGTAGTATTGTTTCCTTAACAAACATGGGTACTCTAGTGTTTGGTGTACAGTTGCTTAGAATTGCAACATACCCTTAGTGAATTTTTCCTTTGGTGAGTCTTTCATCATATCTTCTGATTAGTGTTGGTCTGAAGTCTATTTTGTCAGATATTAAAATGTCTACATCAGCTTTCTTTTTAGATAGTTAAATATATTTTTACATTACTTTATTTATTCACTTTACATCTTGAACATAGTCCCCTCCCTCCTCTCCTCCCAGTCCCACCCTCACTTCTTCAGCCACCCTCCCTCCCCTATTCCTCAGAAAAGGGGAGCCCAAACTCCTACCTGCCCTTGATCATCAAGTCACACCATGACTGAGCACATCTCTTTCCCTTGTGTCCTGGCAAGGCAGCCCCACCAGGGGGAGGTGATAAAAAAAAAAAAAGAAACATGAAGCCTGAGCTGCCCACCTACTACATCTGTGTAGAGGGCCTAGGTCAAGTCTACTCATGGTCATTGGTTGGTGCTTCAGTATCTCCAGGCCCATCTAGTGGGCCCTACTAGTGTTCTTGTGGAACTCCTGTCACCTCCAGATCCTTCTCTCTATCCCCCCACTTTTCCGTTATACTCTGGAGTTTTGCTTCATCCAATGCTCGGCTATAAGTCCCCATATCTGTTTGGATCAAATTCTAAGTAGTATAGCCTCCCAGAGGACAGCTAAGATAGACCCCTGTCTGTAAGCATAGTATAGTATCATTAATAGTGTCAGGAGTCAAATCTTTCTCATGGGGTAGGTCTCAAGTTTGGCCAGGCATTGATTGGACATTCCCTCAATTTTTATTCTATCTTTATCTCTGCACATCTTGTAGGCAGAGTAAATTTTGGGCCAACACTTTAAAGGATGGGTTGGTGTTTACTTCCTTCCACTAAGAATCCTGTCTAGTAAGAGGGTATCCTCTTCTGTCTCCAAGACCCCTGCTTCTAGGAATCTCAGAAAGAGACATCCCATATCCACTGAGTATATTACCCTGTCCTATGTCTCCAGCTTGTCACAGACATGCTTCTGCCCACAGTTTCTATTCTCTCAGAAGGTCTGCTGTTCTTCTAGCTTCTCACCCTGCTCTCCCTAGGTCTGATCTCCTATTTCCCTCTGCATTCTCTCTTCTACCTTGTTTATTGTTTTTAAGCACTTCTGTGCATTATATTTCCCCTTATGAGTGAGATTTAATCATCCTCCTTGTTACTTATCTTCTTTGTGTCTATGAATTGTATTATGTTTATCCTGTACTATATGGCTAAAATTTTCTTATAAATGAACACATACCATGTGTGCCTTTCTTATTCTGGGTTGTCTTACTCAGGATAATATTTTCTAATTCCACCCATTTGCCTGCAAATTTCATGATTATCATGTTTTTAATAGCTGAGCAGTATCCTAAATACATAAATTTACCATAATTTCTTTATCCATTCCTCCACTGACGGACATCTGGGTTGTTTCTAGATTCTGGTTATTACAAATAAAGCTGCTATGAAAATAGTTGAGCAAATGCCCTTATTGTATAGTGGAGCACCTTTTGGGTATATACCCAGAGGTGGTATAACTGGTTCTTGAAGTAGAGTTATTCCAAATTTCCTGAGAAAGAGCCAGATTGATTTCCAAAGTAATTGTATAAGTTTGTCCTCCCAATAACAAAGGAGGAGAGTTTCACTTTCTCCACATCTTCACCAGCACGTGTTGTCATTTGAATTGATGGTCTTAGCCATTCTGATGGGCTTAAGATGGAATCTCAGAGTCATTTTTATTTGGATTTCTCTGAAGATTAGAGAGGTTGAACATTTCTTTAAATGCTTCTTGGCTATTTGAGATTCCTCTGTTTTGATTTCTCTGTTTAGCTCTATGTGTCATTTTTTATTGGATTATACAGTTTGTTGGTGTTTAAATTTTTGCCTTCTTTATATATTTTGGATATTAGGCCTTTGTCGGATGTAGGATTGGTGAAGATCTTTTCACAATCTATAGATTTCTGTTTCATTCTATTGACAATGTCCTTTGCTTAAAGAAGCTTTTCAAGAGGTCAATTTATTAATTTTTGAACCTGAGCTGTTGTTGTTCTGTTCAGGAAGTAGTCTCCTGTGCCAAGGAGTTTAAGGTTCTTCCCCACTTTTTCTTCTAATAGCTTTAGTATATTTGCTTTAATGTTGAGGCTTTTGATCCACTGGGACTTGAGTTTTGTGCAGGGTGATAAGTATGGATCCATCTGCATTTTCTACGTGTAGACATCCAGTTAGATCATCTCCATTTGTTGAAAATGCTTTCTTTTTTTCCATTGTATGGTTTTACTTCCTTTGTTAAAAACCGAGTGTGTGTAGGCATGTAGGTTTATTGAGTCAATTGATATTGAGGAATAGTCCAATAATTGTTAGTTGCTTTATTGTGATATTGGTGATGGTAGTGTGTTTGTGTCCTTATCTTCTTTTGACCCTGCTGTTGTCAAGTTATTTATGTTCTGTGCTTTTTTGGAAGTAGTTTGACCTCCTTTCACTGGAGTTTTCCTTCTAGTATCTTCTGTAGTGCTTGGTTTCTGCAAAGATATTGTGTAAATTTTATTTTGTTATATAATATTTTGTTTTCTTCATCTATGGTGAATAAAAGACTTGATGGGTAGATTAACCTGGGCTGGCATCTATGGTCTCTTAAGATTTGCATGTCATCAGCCCAGGCCCTTCTGGCTTTCATAGTCTCTGTTGAGAAGTCATGTGTGATTATGATAGGTCATACTTGTATGTCACTTGGCCCTTTTTTCTTGAAACTTTTAATATATTTTCTTTTTCTGTACACTTAATGTTTTGATTATAATGTGGCAGGAGGAATTTCTTTTCTGGTCTAATCTTTAGATTGGGAAATCTTCCATGATTTTCTTGAAAATATTTTCTGATCTTTGGTTCCTGGAATCTTCTCTTTATTCTGTTCCTATTATTCTTATATTTCATCCCTTCATGGTTGAAAGGATGTTTTGTGTCAGGATTTTTTTTATATTTTATAGTTTCTTTGACATATTTATTGATTTCTTTAATTGTATACTGTGTGGATGAAATTCTCTCTTTGAGCTCTTTTATTCTGTTCGTGATACTTACCTCTATTGTTCCTGTTCTCTTCCTTAAGTTTTCTATCTCTAGGATTTCCTCAGTTTGTGTTTTCTTTATTGATTCTATTTCCCTTTTCAGGTGTTCAACCAACTTGTTAATTTCCTTCATCCATTTGATTGTATTTTCTTGTATTTTTTTGTGTAATTTATTTTTTTCCTAATTAAAGGCCTCCACCATCTTCAAAAGCCCTTTAGAGCCATTTTCCTGTGTTTAAGCTGTGTTTGGATATCCATATCCAAAGCTACTGCTAGTTTGCCCTACTTTTTGTTGATTGTGTTCTTATGCTGGCCTTTAGTTACCTGATTGTCCCTGGCATTGGCTAGTTGCTCCTGCAACCTGCTGGATTTCTTGGGCTTGTGAGCAGATCTCATGTTGGGGATCCCCTACATCATGGGCTGGGACTGAATCTCTCTTCTTACCCTACAGGTCTGATTTGCTTGTTGTATCCCAGTTTGACCTATAGGCAGGGAATCAGCATGTGGGTTTCTAACATTTGTGATCTAGTGACATCCTGTAGGTCTACTCAAAGCAGCTAGTGGAGCCTTGAACAGTAGGCTGGACTACATGTCTCTGTAATATGTTATATTCTTCAGGATGGCAGAGGTAGCTGGGAGGTATGAGTTGACACCTTCACCTGTCTAGCAGCTGGGATACTATCCTCTCTCTTGGAGAACATGAAGCTGACACTTCAAAATCAACAATGAGATGAATTGTTTGCCCAGCAGACACTGTATTCCTGGTTCTCAGACTTGGCTGGATGCCTCCATCTTGCAACAGGGACTTTATATACTCCTATTGTCCTGCCAGTCTCCAGAGTGGGACCGGAAGAACAGTGTACCCGAGGATAGGACCTTGTCCTTAGTATCAAGGAACTATTCTTGCAGAGGCAGGAAGAGTCTGAGTGCAGATTCTGGAGCCATGCATTTCTGGAACTCAGGAGTCATGTTCAAATAGGCGGAAGGTGCTCAGTGCCCTGAGCCTAGGACATTGTATGACTCTTAGACCTGTGAGTTGTCCTCAGGAGTTTTGGAACTGTGCATCTTTAGTTACTAGGCTGTGTCCTCTTTCCCAGGAAATACAACTGTTGGCATTCTGGATCTTCTCCTACTCAGATATAGTATGCATTGGCCACTGCTATCTTAGAGGGAAAAAAGATTGTTAAATATCTTTACCCACCTATTGCTCTAAGGTGTTGTCTGTTTTTGAGGTCAAGATGTGTTTCTTGGATACAGCAGAAGAATGGATCCTGACTTTATATCTATTATATTAGTCTGTGTCTTTTTATTGAGGAATTAAGACCATCAGTATTGTGTGAAGTCAATGAGCAGTATTTGTTGATACTTGTTGATACTTTTGTAGTGCTGAATTTTTAGATGGATATTATTTAAACTTGTTTTATCATGGAATATCTTATTTTATCTTATTTCTGGCTTCTGTAATCTCTATAGAGAATGCAGGTGTTATTCTAATAGGTTTGTCCTTATATTTTATTGGACATTTCCCTTATAGAATTTCTTGTAGAAAGTAAAAATATCATTTCTTTGTTCTGTATATTTTGTGTTTAATTAGTTTGTGTTGAGGGGACTTTCTATAAACTTCTTGTACCTTGATAGGCATTTCCTTCCTTAGTTTAATGAATTTTACTTTGATGACTTTGGTGAAATTATTTTCTATGAATTTGACTTTGGTTTTTGTTCTTATTCCTCTATTTCTACTATTCTTATATTGCTTCTTCATGGTGTCCCAAATTTTCTGGATGTTTTGTGTCAGAAGATTTTTTAAATGATATTTTTATTGATTATTTGGAAATTTCACATCATGAACTCTGACCACTTACTTCCCAGTCCTTCCAGGTTTTCCCACTCTCTCTTTTGACCTCTCCTCCAAAAAAAGAAAATTAGAAAAAAAAGGGTAAATTTGTGTTGTTCATATACTCACTGCATGATGAAACTTCTGGTGGACATCCCCTTAAAGAAAACTGAGTCCTTCCCCACATGCATCCATGCCAGAAGCCGATAACTACGAAAAAGTACACATCAGCATCCTTATAACAATTTTTAAGAGTTCTCATCGATGTCTTAACATCTAGGCAGCTACTTTGAGAGAGGTAGGGGTTCTGACAAAGGCCTCTTATGTCCATCTTTCTCAACTGTGACTCTGTAGTCATCAGTACCATGGCAAAAGCAGATTTATTGCTATTTATAGTCAGAGGGAGCATGGATCATGGACTTCCACATGCTTTCTTGTGATCTACATGGTCTCTGGTGTCAGTATGTGCCATGGAACTCAGCATGATCTTTGGTGGCAGTACAGACCATGCACATCAACACAACCCTTTGCCATAGCATTGGCAATGGATACCATCATAGATATCCCTTAGTGGCAACATAGTCCAAGGACATCAAATGGCCTTAAGTCTCATCAGCATGGCCCACAAACTTCAACATAGCTTCAGGCAGCAAGGCAGCAGCATAGACCAGAGACAGCCACATGACATTCAATGGAAATGTGGTTCACTGTTCTCAATGGAGCCAGTGGCTGCTATATGATCAAGGACCCAGACAGACATGGTCCTTGGTGACAGCTTTGTTCACAGACATCCACATGGATCCAGGTGGCAGCACAGGCCAATCACACCAACCTGGTCCCTAGTACCAGAATGATCCATGGATATGGACCACTGTTACATGGCTTCAGGCATGATAGGCCATGGAGATCTACATTTCCCTTGGTGGTAATATGGCCATAGACATAAACAAAGCTCCCTATTTCTGTAAGACCACAGATATCCACATATATCTCAGACTTCAAGGCAGCCTGGGGCAGTGTACCAAAAATATCAATGTGGCTCCCAGGAGCAGATCAGACCACAGAGATCTTCTGACGTGTTCCAGTTCAGAAAGTGAACTGTTACTCAGTTTGGGCATCCTATCTTTGTTCAGAATCATGGTGATAATGTGACTGGGCAGCATGTTCTGGGGCTGAGTTCACACAAGCTCCAGGTTGCTGGATACTACCTTATAGTCCCTACTTAGCAAAAATATGTCTACCTCATAGGTGCTGTAATTAAAGGCATGTGCCACCACTTCCATGATTCATATTTCTCTTTAGTGATCTCTCTCATACTCATAAAGGCTACTTTAAGGTCTGTTGTCCTGTACTTCATCTATGTTGCAATACTGGGAGCTGTTGTAGTAGGTTTGGTGGGATCTAGTAGAGACATATTATCCTGGTTGTTATTTATTGTGATTTTATTCTGTCATCTAGGCTTCTGGGTTTGGTGTCACATACATGAGGATACGTCATAGAAGCTTTGCATGACAAAGTTCCAGAGGCTTCCGACTGTACAGCATAATCACTAGACACCCAGAACAACTGTTGAGGCTTTGCTTGACTAAGTTCCAAAGGTCTCTGGCTTATCACCACCACATAAATATTATGTATGGTTCAGGTGTACTGTTGTTTTGAAATCTACTATTTCTCCTAAAGCTAGTTTTTCTCTTTATTTTTCAGCCCTAAGGAAAATCATACAGGGATATCTTTTTCCCACAGAGAATGTTGAAAGAGGGCATGTGGCAAAAGGCTTGAGAAAATGATAGGGTTTTTGGTTTTTTGTGTTTTGTATTTTGTTTTTTGTTTTGTTGTTGTTGTTGTTTTGCTCTGACTGTGAGCACCAAAGCAGAAACTGAATATAAGAAAGTTAAGACCTTGACATAAGAGTACCTGGATAGATACTGTTACCTATAGAGACATTTCTCTAGGATCTTCTTTGAGAGCAATTGGAGGTGGGTTTGGAATGTCATACGTTACAGATATTTTATAATAGAGGACCCCTTGGCAGTTAGCTTAGGCTTGGGTAGCATACCTGTTGGACAGGGACTGGAAGTAGGTCAAGTTCTTTCTTTAGAGAATATTTAGCTCAAGCTATATTACTATGACCATTTTGTAAACACATTGGCTTTATCCCTGGGAAATCTATGATTAAACTTTCCTGTGTATTGTTTAAAAGATAACAAGCAGGTTATGCTGACCATTGTTTGGAAATTAATTGATTTTTGTTGGAAGTTATACAATTTTTTGTATTTCCTTGCCATTCTTTTGATTTTTGAGTGCTCTAATGATTGTAAAAGATGAAAAAACTCATGATATAATCTGTAATGAAAAAAATAAAATACTGGGGTTAGCCCAAGAGGAAGGGGAAATCAAGTAACAGAAATGAGAGAGTAAGCTATAGTGAGATGGGGAACAGCAAGAGAGATGGATAGATGGAGAATGGCATGAGAGACAGGTAAATGGGTAGCAGCAAGCAATAAAAAAATTAGAAAGATGGGCAACAACAAGCAAGAAGATAGTCGGATAGAAAGACAGCAAGCAAGTAAGCTAGCAATGAGTCGAAAGGACAATAAGTGAGGCAGAGGCAGAGGCAGAGGCAGAGATGGAGAGACAGAAAATGTTCTCCAGGTCTTTAAGACCTTCAGCGTATACTGCATATGCCTGAGTTTCTTTTTCTTCCATTCCTCTTCTTCTCCTCAATAACTAGTTCCCCTAGATAGTTGCTCAACCAATAGTTGGTTTCCCTTAACCAGCTGTTCACTGCCTGCTCAGTTCTCTCTACTGCAGATCCACCTCTCTTTTTTCCTCTTTGTTGTTCCTGGAGCTTGTCTTGGGGTGTGGCAGTTTGGGAAGACTGTGATTCTAAATGCTGATATCTGTTCCTGTCTTTGAGTGGATGTTTTGTTCATTGGTTTCTGTTGCCCTCTCTAGTTCTTAGAACAGTGTAGTGGGTATGTGTTGCATGGTAGAAAGTTATTCTCTATCCTGATGAGTGTGGCCACTGAGGGTTGTAGAACAAATATGTTTCTAGATATTGGGAACTGACATTTAAGAATGGGATGGCCTGCAGGGAGAGGTCAGAATAGGTATATGAGAGGAAGGAAAAAAGGGTGTTCCACCAGGATCTCCTTAGTCCCCTGGAAATGGAAAGTAAAGAGAGAGACCACATAAAAAGAGTCTTCTATGGAGCTTGGGATGACATTGGAAAACTGGATTTTGAAAAGTTGAGGGAAAGTTGAAGGTCTGTAGTTAAGCTTGCTTCCCTTTGAGAGTTACCTGGGGTTTCACAGGTTGTACCTACTAGAGTTGGGGCCTGGAATAAAACTATGAATCAGAGAAAAGTTAGCTGTGTGATTCATTGGGCATGGATCCAGGTTGAGGAGGGATGTTGCAGAAAGAGGTCTGCTACAGAGTTGGGGATATGTTTGTTTTTTGCAGATCTGAGGGAAAAGTGAATATCTGCAGTTAGCCTACCTATTTCTCTGGGTGGAGATTAGTTTGGTATTTTTTTTTTAGTCAATTTCTTACCATATAGCTTAGCCTTGCCTAGATTTCATTATATAGCCCATGGTCACCTTAAATCCTTTATACATCTGCATTATCTTCATGTGCAGCTACAATAGGCATGTGTCCATATGCCCAGCCCTCACTTATTAGTTTAATCACAAACACCGATTACTTAAAGAAATCTCCTATATAGCATTCTTAGTCTAAATTAAAAGTAGTTTCATGTGGGCATGTTTTATAAAAGCAATTCCCCAAGCTTCTTCCCAACTCTAGATTTAGTGACATCAGGTAGAAAACTTCAAATCAGCTATTAACAGAGGTGTTTATACTCCAAAGTAGGATACCTATTGCAAAACAGATTGAACATTTGTAACCACATTTCTTACAAGTTCCTGTCCTTTATTCCTTCATCCTCATTCTGTAAACTTATATAAAATATTATCTCACAGTTCTATAAATTACTGTTATTGTTAACCTCTCTCATATCTGAAATCTTAAGTTTCTCATCAATTTAGATTTCATATCTTTAACTCAATCATACATACTATTCATTCAACAAATATTTACTAAATTAACCAATGAAAGAGATGACAAGATTTTATGTAATAATACTTTGAAATCTTTTAAACCTGAGTTATCACTTATCACTCATCACTATCAGGTTTTGAGTTCAGTTCTTTGGCCTGTTACTCTAGATATGAGACTAAGCTTGTAAGTGCTTTAAAAACAAAAATCAGAACCCATACTGACAAGGGAATTAGTATAAAGCATGAGCTTGGAAATGCTCAAATTATGAGAGACAAAAGAAGCAAGAAGCCAAGACTGCACTCAGTGGTATCAATGAGAATCAAAACACTGCATCTAGAGGAAGAGGAAATGTCTATCAAGATTTGTATAATAAACAATTAAATCTTAATTGATAACCCTTTAATATACAAGTGTCATCTCTGCTATGCTGACATCCTACACTGAGTATTTAATGTACATGCAATAGAGATTCTGCATAATTAGATGATGAAAACAGCATTAAAATCACTTACCATGATTTTTCTCCTTTGGTTAAGTTGAAGAGAAAACATATTATTAATATTTCTTAAGCAAAGGTTTAAATTTTATAAATAAGTAACACAGTATTTTTGAGATTATAAAATAAATATGTATACCCAAAACAGATCCATTTAAAGCCCAAAACATATTTATCTGTTTAAATATTTTAATGGTGAAAAAATAGCTTGAAATATATTTAAAAGAAATATCATATACTGCTAATGTAACAAATCAAATACTTGATCAGTTTTTAAAATAAATTAATTATTAAAAATGTACATTGAGTAGTATTTATTTTTTTATTTGAAAAGATATGGCATCACCTAAATAAATGAATAAATAAATAAATAAATAAAAACTTCAGGTCATTCCATTAAAGTGGAGGGGAGGTTGAAATTCCCACTGTAAGTGCACCATTCCCTGGACAGAGGCTCAACTCTGGGTAAAAAGGCAGAACAGAGCCAAAAATTGGCTTTCTTTTCTTCTTCTTCTTCTTCTTCTTCTTCTTCTTCTTCTTCTTCTTCTTCTTCTTCTTCTTCTTTTCCTCCTCTTCCTTCTTCTTCCTCTTTTTAAATAATTTATACCTATTATATCCTGATTGTTACCCCTTCTCTTGTATCTTCCCATTACCAGCCTCCCATTTTTGCCCTATTCCCCTCCCTTAGACCTGACAGATGATGACTTCTTCCCCCACCATATGACCACAGCCTATCAGGTCTCATCCAGATAACCTGTATGACACTGGGCCTCCCCACCAAGGGGAAGTGATCAAATTGGTGGCACCAGAGTTCATGTCATAGGCAGTCCCCACTGCTCTCCCTACACCTTAGAGAATGAGCTATCCATTGGCTAGGTCTGAACAGGGGATTGAGGTTTACTGCATGCATTGTCCTTAGTTGGTGGACTCAGTGGGGCCTGCATATCTTCTGCTTCTTAATTGTGCCTATAACGTGGCCAGTTGCCTCATGTTCCTAATACTGACTACCCTGCCATGATGGACAGAATCCTGGAGCTGTGAGGTAGAGTATCCAGTTTCTTCCTTGAGTTGCTTTTTTCAGATATTCTGTCACAGAATAATAATAATAATAATAATAATAATAATAATAATAATAATAATAATAATAATGTAGCTATTATAACCATTCCATCTTAACTATACTTGATCTTTCTTCCTGACAGAGTTAAGTATATTCACTCAGCTGTACAACCAACCTCTAATAGTTTATTGTGTTCAACACTCAAAGTCTTTATTACCCATAAACAAAAAGTCCATTTCTCTTTTCCTTAATTCTATAACCATTTTCTTCTGCTTTATGTCTGGGTTTATTATACTAGATAAGGCACAGAAGTAGAATTAAACAGTTTTTGTGTTCAGTTTATTCTCTTAACATGATTTCATTAAACATCATCCATGTGGTAACCTGTGCCAAAATTCTTCTTTAAGGCTGAACAGTAATCTTTTGCACATGCATATGGTACCATTTATACGTTCACACCTCCATGCACACTTAAGTTTCTTCCATATTTTGTGCATTGTGAGTCATACTATTATGAATATGAATGTGCTCATGAAATTGCAAGATTTTTTTTCTTAAGACTATGAATGACAATTATATTGTAAGTGAACAAAACTATAAACCAATAAATTAAACATTACACTCTTGGCAATAGACTAAGTAAAGTTTCCACATAAAGTAAAAACAGTCAACTTAGCAGTTTTTATCAAGTTCCACAAAAAAAAAATGCCATGTACTTGCCAAATATATAATTAGCAGAATCTTTTAGAGAAGGAAAATAATGTGTTTCGATTTTACATACATTATATATGTAAACTCTTTAAATACTACTGAATTTATTGAATAATTAAAAACCAAACATACACAAAATCTTTGTTGTAAATCATTTAATGTAATATAAGGATATTTTTGTTATTCTTCATTATGATAAAAATTGCACAAAGTAAATGGCCTGAATGAGTAAAAATGATCTTCAAAATACTCCATGAACTATTTGTATAATAGAACTTAAGGTTAAAAAAACTGTATATGCTGGGTGAAAAAACAGCCTAAACATATGGCTACTTCTACAGCTATATGATACCAGATGGTTAATTCTAAGCTTTAAAAAAAACTGAAATGGAATTTCTTAGCATCTTAAAATACTGTGTATTCTCATTTACCTGCTCAATGAATCTGCATATTTCTATAATACACATTGCTTAAAACTTGGCTGTAAGAGCCAAGGCTACAGAAACCAGTTACCCCAACAGTCCCTTACCTGGTTTGCAAAGGCTTCTAACAGAAGTGCAATAATACACCAATGCAGCAACCTTGTGACAAGTTCTGCTCTGTTACTCTCACCCTGCCAAGTATGTACCCCATAAAAAGCTGCTAAAGGTAGAATTCATGTTAATTCTCCTGTTCTCTTATCTCTAACCCACAAATTAATGACTCTAAGAATGATGATATGTTCAAGAGAGTAAGCACCCTCCCTAGACCTCTAATGTTTAGCAGAAATTACAAAACTGAGTATTTTATTCCATATAGAACAAAAGTTTTAAAGTTCAGCTATCTACAGTTCACATATTTTAGTTATCTGTGTATAAATATCTAATTATTTTTATTAGTAGTATATGGAACAAAAATGTATTATAATGTTCAGGTAAATAAATGTCTAGCAGACATAAAGAGGTTTACTCATTGAAAAGACACAGCAAGGTTTGTGGAGATAAATAACCTGTTAAATACATTTAGTTGGTTCTCACTGTCTCCAGCAGCTATGTTATAGTAGACCCTGAACTCTTATCGGGAATTTAATATTAAGTTCTTGTCATGATCTGATCACAGTGTTTTCAGCAATTAAAATACTATTTGCCTTCTAAAATGCCAATAGCCTTCAGTGCCACTCCCCACTGAACTCACGACTCTCAACAATGCTAAAAACATGTTCTTTCAGTTAAACCTCCTCTTGTATAATATTGCAATACTATGTTATTTTCTTCCTCATCCCCATGTTACTAAAATGTAGATTCTTTTCTCATACAAAATATCCTGATTACAGTTTTCTCTACCTCTACTCCTCCTGGTTCCTGCCACATCCCTTACCATCCAGATCCCTTTATGCCTCTCATTAAGTAAAAAAAAAAACAAAATATAAAAAAACAGGCTTCTAACAACAAAATAAAGTTGAATAAGATAAAACAAAAGTCATCACATCAAAATTGAACAAGATAAACCAAGAGAAGGAAGAGAACCCAAGAAAAGGCACAAGAATCAGAGACTCACCTGTTTACCTACTTGAGAGTACCATAAAAATACTAAGCTGAAGCCAAAACACTATGAAAATAACATGAATATAATTCTTGGTTGTTCTGTGAATCTTCTTGCTGTATGTAGTTTATTTTATATATGTGAATAATATAAACTTATATGTAAAAAAGAAGTAAATAATAAAAAAGAAATATTATCACCAGAAGAATGATGCATACAGAAATTAGACAATAAAAGTTAAGTACACATAAAAAAAAGTACTAAGCTGAAAGCCATAATATGTATGCAGAGGCCCAAATATTTCACAGGTAGTTTCAAAATTCTTCTGTATCATCAAACCTGCAGAATGCTCTTCACCTAATAGGTTCACATTTTTTCATATTGTATAGTTTTTTGCAATGTGTAAGGAAGTCTGAAAAGATGGGGCAACCTGCCTCCAATGCTGAAGAACGCACCCATGACTTTGCTTTCAGTCTCACTGAAGTGTCATCTACTACACTTTTGGAAAAGTTGTTGGAGGAGTAACTTCAAATGCAGATCAGAAGCTTGGTTCCTCTGGTTTTGGTTTAGGTTTTGTTTTTTGTTTTTGTTTTTTCTGGATATGCAGTGTTATTGATATATTTATGTTGCTCTCATGGTAAGCACCTGTATAGCTTATGCCCAAAGGAAGCTTAGATAACACACATATTTTTCCTGTAAGGTATAGGCCAAACAATTTGTGCTTTAGAACAGTAGATAACACATTACACTATATAAGGAAAACATTTAAAAAGTGAAACTACTAAGAAAAAATGTAAAAATGTGGAAACTATGGCACTAACAAGATCTGAAAAGGAAAGTGTGTACATGGTGAGAGCTGCAATAAGAGGTAACATCACTTTTTCCTACCAAGAATGTGTCTGTGCACATACCCAAATGGCTGTAAAGGACAGAACATTAATTTTGAGTTGCAAATACATGTTTTTAAATAAACAAAAATTTCAGGCTAGGCTTTAGGACATAAGGCAGACAGAACTACATTAGTGTCACAGGTCACAAAACTATATAGACAGAGAGAGAAGTGCTATTGTCGTGATTCAGTCCCATAGAGTGCTCACTCACCACAAGATCTGCCTGAGACCAGCTATGTCTTAATGCCACATGTATGTAAATTTAACACAAAGTAGAAAATCAACATCATACAACTAACTGATTTTCATGCTAAATCACTATAAATGCATAGCACAGTTATTTTTCCACTTAAAAGTTAGAACAAAATTTTTGATCTTTACAAGTGAAAAATTAAATGACATAAAGGTTGATCATAAATCCTGAACTTGAAAGTGACCCAGGAGGAGGAGACCTGGTGGCACTCAGAGGAAAGATAGCAGGTTACCAAGAAGAGACTTGATACCTTATGAGCATATACAGGGGGAGGAAGTCCCCCTCAGGAACAGTCATAGGGGAGGGGAGTAAGGGGAAAATGGGAGGGAGGGAAGAATGGGAGGATAGGGATAACCATTGAGATGTAACAAGAATAAATTAATAAAAAATTTTTTTAAAGAAAAAGAAAAAAGTGAGCTTGAATTTTTTGCCTTTACTTTTCACTATAAGAGGTTATGAGAGTCTCATCCAAAATTCTGGTTCAGCCAGACCTGTGAAAAATTCCAACCCTGAGCTTCACTGATTCCCAGGCAAGGCCACTGGAGTTTAGCTATACAGCCCAGATTAGGTTTAAAGCCAAGAAACCTGAGCACAGTGGCATTTCGTCTCTCTGACAGCAGGCAAAGCTGGTCTTGCCCTTTCTCTCTGTGTGTAACTCTACACCAGAAATTCAGAAAAGTAAGAAGTTCCTGAAGGACCAACATTTAAAATAAGCTGAGCAAGAAAAACCAATATAAAAGTAACCTAATTTACATATAATTTTATAATTTTGCTGTATGAATCCATGAATTCAAATCATAAGTATAATTACTATATACAAAAGATTTCTTCCTAATTCATAATCCTTCCTTCCAACCCATTCTCATCTATCTCCTTACCTTTTGTTTATATGTAACTACTGATCCCATTTTTGTCACTATTAATACATTTTATTTTCTACAATTTTATTTAAATAAAATGGATACCTGGAATGAGAGTGAGAGGCATTTTAATTGAATAGTTTTTGAGATACATTGTTTTAGTGTCATATTTCAAGATCTCAATTATTTTTATTTGATTACAATTAATTTGTGTGTGTCATTTGTTGACCCTTTGATAGACATTTGTGTTGTGTACTGTTTGGAGGCTGATAAAAATGAAGTGGCTTGAAACAGCCGGGTAAAGTCTTGCAAGAACAGTATCATGGAATGATGCTCCACACATTTCACTTTCTTGAATAGTCAGGGCTTTTGGAACAAAATGAGGTGGGCCTGAAGTTAAGGGATTAGTGAGCAGCAACCCTAAAGACAGAAAGCTGTTTTACAAAATATCCCCTTTATATTCAAATCAGCAGGATATGAAGACATCCATTCCTTTGCAATCTCTCTGTTACTTGGTATTTCTCAGCTCTCTCTGCTTTAGCTATTCCAGGAAGTATGTAGTATGTTGCAGTTTTAATTTGTATTTTCCTAATGAATAACAACACTAACGGCTCTTTACATATTTGCCATATATAAATCTTCTTTGATGTGTGACTGTTCAATTCCGTGGTCTTGCTCAAGTTTTAGAATTTTCATTTTATATGTATGGATGGCTTATCTACATGCATACAGGTGCACCACGTGCTTATCTGGTGCCTGGGGTAAGCAGCAAAGGGCGCAGGACACCCCCTCCCATACCCGGAATTACAGGTAGTTGTCAGCTGTTTGGACACTGTAAATGGAGATCTTCCTACAGAAGAGCACCTAGTACTTTTACACTCTGAGCCACCTCTCCACATATGCACAAAAAATTTAATTGCATTTTATTATACTGAAAGTTTTCTGTATATACTGGGTCTTACAAAGAATCTGTCTGATGTCTTTCAGATATTTTTACACAATAGATTTTTTAATGACTCTTTTTGAATAGGAAACTCTCTAATATATATCGTCTAATACATGGAGTTTTTATTTTGTAATTGATGATTTTTGTGTTCAGTTTAAAAACTCTTTGTAAAACCTGGTCACTATTTTATCTACATAGATTATGTCTTAAATGTAAATTATATTGCAATTATGTAGTATATGGTATAATATACGGATGCAAGTTTGTTTTATTTGCAATTAGACAAGTACCACAGAACTGAGTATTAAAAAGATATCCTTTCTCCACCAAGCCTTTGGTAATCTGGTGATCTATCTCTGATACAAGTCCATGCCATCCCAACTATAGCTATGTAAGACTATCTTTTTAGTTATTTTTTGAGATTATAATATAGTTACAACATTTTTCCCTTCTCTCTCCACCCTCTCAATCCCCATCTGCTTTCCTTTACATGAATGCCTTCTTTTTTTCACTAGTTGTTATTGCATGCGTATTTATTTATACATAAAATTCCTGAGTACAACCTGACTGATCAGTATGATTTTACATGTATGCATGTTTTGAGGGCTGTTTGGCTGGTGTCTTCTTCCTTGGAAAGTCCCCACTCCTGCTCTCACAGTGTTTGGCTGCCTATAGTTCTTTATGGATAATAGAGGCCCCTTGGGCTTTTTCATGTTCTTTTAGCATGTCCGTTGCTGCTAATCTTGTTTATTTCATGTTTTGTCAGTCATGTGGGTTAGACTTTGTAGGTCTAGCTTCTAATATTATGAGGAGATACAATTTCATGGCCAATGCCCTAATTCTCTGGCTTTTACAAACTTCCTGTCCCCTTTTCTGTAATAATTTGTAAGCCTTAAGTGATGAATTGTTTTGTATATGTATCCAGTGGGATTGAGACCCACAACTTGGTATTTTCATTGTGGATTGCTGTGGTGGTCCCCGTCTATTACAAAGAGACTTTTCCTTGATGAGGGGAGAAGACTGCACTTTAGTAGAAAAATATCCCATTCTCATAGACTGGTAGAAATAACATTGAAAAAAAATCATTCAGCCAAAGCTGTTTAAAGATTCAGTGCTATCCCAACCAAAATCCCCATCTCATTATTCACAGAAATAGGAAAAAAGCCCATCCTAAAATTCATATGGAAACACAGAAGTTCTTAGATATACCAGACAGTTCTAAGGAACAAGAACAATTTGGAAGTGATTACAATTACAGATCTTAAGATATATAGCAGAGCACAGTGATAAAAACTGTATGGTCCTTGCACAAAAACAGACATAGAGACCAGTGTAACAAAATCATAGGTCCAAGCATTAGCACTCATGACTTCAGTCACTTAATGCTTGATAGATGCTAAAATCATACACAGTAGGGCAAAAGCACATTAAACAAATGGTGCTGGGTAAATTAGATGTCCACACGCACAGGAATGAATTTCTATATGTATTTATCATCTTGCACAAAAACTAGCTCCAAAATGGGCACCTTTTAACTTTCATTTTCTTTATCATATTTGTTTTGTTTATTCAAGGTCTATCACACTTCAATCTGAATTTTAGAATCAATTTACCAGTTAGCAGGGAAACAGACTTCTTGGGTTTTAGTTTGAATTTCACTGCACTTATAGATCAACCTATGGAGAAGTAACCCTTTCAAACTGTGGAATTGTCAGAATAACCAGCATATTATTTGGCTACATTAATTTAAGAAGTCAGTTTCTCTCCACAATGTGGTATGATCTGTGTGTAAGCCAGAATGCTTTTTATTATATAGATTTAATTTCCTTGCTGTTTTTCAATTTCTGTTTTGACTTTTCATCACTAGAATGTAGAAATACAATTAGTAGTATATCAGTTATCCCACAGTCTTATTTTTTCACTAAGGTTTTTTTTTCCTTTTTCCATTTATTTATTTATTTATTTATTTATTTATTTATTCATTCATTCATTTGTTATGCCAATTTTCATTAATGTCTTCTAGTGTGCATACACAGAGACCCCTTTTGTTTATCCTCAGATCTCCCACAAACATCAAGAAAACAGCATAACAAGTTACAATAAGACTAGGTATAATCCCTCACATCAAGGATGGACAAAGGCAACCCAGTAAGAGAAAAAGGGTCCCAAGAGCAGACAAAAGACTCAGAGACACCTGACAAGCACACCAAGTTATACAAACATAACACATATGCAGAGGACCTGGCTCAAACCCATGTAAGCTCTGGGCTAATATCTGTATATTTCAAATTTTTTGCCCTTCCTTTGCATTGTATTTTCCATGTTTGACTTATGTCTAATAATATTTTGTCAATGTCATACACTGTAGATTTACCACATAGGGCTTGGGATATTTTTATGTTCATGAAAGTACTTTTCCCCTTTGGAATATAGTTAAGTTGCTTGGCAACAGCTTGTTCCTTGTAGGTCTTACTTTTTAATTTTTTTATGGAAGGGTTTAAGAATAGTGTTTAAATTAAACTAATTACATTTCTGTACTGAATATAGATTCCTCTCAAAGCCTTACTCCCTGCAATGTGATTGATGAGGCTCTCTAATCTCAGTGTGCTGCCTCTTGGTAGCAATCAGTGTGTGATCCTTCCCATAGTTGAGGCCACCTTCAGTGTGTACTTATATTGATCACTATTCTGCTGAAAAGCTATCAGGGAAGGGATATCTAAACATGTCTGATGTTGCCTTCATGAAACTCCTGTTTCTGGCAGTTTTTTGATAAGCTTTCTATGACAGTAACAAATGTCTCTGAAAATCAATAAAAAAGAAAACTCCAAGTTAATCTAGCTTTTCTGCTTTTAGGCTTGCAACAAGGCAGGAACATGTAGAGGAGCTGAAATAATAATCAGGGATCCTGGGGCCACTGTTGAGAATGAGCCTTTCAATGACCCAGCTGCCCAATTTGCTAATGGTCCACACTCAAAATCTTTTATCATAAATACAAAAGGAGTGCATTAGTGATCCAAAGTGTAAAACAGTCTTCCCTACAACCTCAATCTTTTGTGGTCAGCCATACTCCACTTTTCTTTCCCTCTTTCTTGCCCAGCCTGGAATGCCTGTCAAGACAGAGGCCTGGGACTAATACAGACACTTTGTCTTCCAAATTTAAAGTCTGATTATTGCTTGATGTCCAATATCTTAAAACTCACTAGTTTATAACCATGAACAGGGCTATCTTTTTTTTTTTCAGGCTCCAACACTTTTTAATTTTGTTCTTCAGCTTATATATTTCTTCAGACAAAGTTCTCTACATAAAATGAAAAATTACCTCACAGCAATAAAAGCAATTGTCACAGAAAAAGATAAAGTCATTACACAGCAGAATTATTGATTACCGATACCTAGCTAAACATTTCTTATCTATCACTTTATTCCACAAGTTTGTTGTAAGTTCAAAGCCATAGCTCTTCATGTTATGGGTTACCAAAGTTTAAGATTGGCATATTTTAAGGATTTACAACAAGGTAATTGTGTACATGTCTTTCCATTAAGAGTACACCTGACTAAACATTCTTTGACTATCTCTTATCTCCATGAGTTTACTAAAAGTTCAAAGTAACATTTTTACCTGTCTTTTATTCCACATGCTCCTATAAGTTAAAAACGATAGTTTTTTGTGTCACAGGTCAACAAGGATTTTTTAAACCAAGAAACAGGTCATCCATCTTATATTGTATTATTGAAGTCTTGTATAGCTAATTATCATTTTTTGTCTTACACTGATTTTTAAATTTATTTATTTATTAATTCATTCATAGTACATCTCAATTGTTATCCCATCCCTTCTATCCTCCCATTCTTCCCTTCCTCCCCTTTCACCCTATTCCCCTCACCTAGGACTGTGACTGAGGGGGACCTCCTCCCCCTGTATATGATCATAGGATATAAAGTCTTTTCTTGGTAGCCTGCTATCCTTCCCCTGAGTGCCACCGGGCCTCCCCATCCAGGGTACATGGTCAAATATGGGGCACCAGAGTTCATATCAGAATCAGTCCTCACTCTTCACTCATCTGTGGAGAAGGTCCTGTCTATTGGCTAGATTTGGGTGGGGCTTTGAAGTTTACTGCATGGGTTGTCCTTGGCTGGTGCCATAGTTTGAGCAGAACCCACGGGCCCAGCTCTGCCCATGATAATGTTCTACTTGTAAGTTTCTAGAACCATCTGGATCTTTCTATTTCCCCATTCTCCTATACTTCTCTCACCTAGAGTCCCAAAAGGATGTCTTCACATTTATTCCACTTTCCTGGTAGGTGAAGACTTTAATGGGACATGTACCTTAGGCTAGTGTCTAGTTCTAATTGAGTATATATCATTTGACTCCCTCTGCTTCTGGGTGAACTCACTCATTATGATCATTTCTAGTTCAATCCATTTGTCCACAAATTTTGTGAATTCCTTGTTTTTAATAATTAAGTAGTATTACATAGTGTAAATGTACCACAGTTTCTTTATGCATTCTTCTACTGAGAGACACTTAGGCTGGTTCCATGTTCTGGCAATTATGAATAAGGCTGCAATGAACATGGTTGAACATATGTCCTTGCTATGTGCTTGTGCATCTTCTGGGTATATTCCAAGGAGTAAAATAGTGGGGTCTTGAGGAAGCCTTATTCCCAGTTTTCTGAGATAGCACCAGATAGATTTCCAAAGTGGTTGTACCAGTTTGCATTTCCATCAGCAATGAAGGAGTGTACTTCTTTCTCCACATCCTCACCAGCATATAGTGTGGCTTGAATTTTTGATCTTAGATATTCTGATGGGCGCAAGATGGAATCTCAGAGTCATTTTGATTTGCATTTCTCTGAAGACTAAAGACAATGAACATTTCTTTAAGTGTTTCTCAGCCATTCGATATTCCTCTGTTGAGAATTCTCTGTTTAGTTCTGAGCCCCATTTCTCAATTAGATTATTTGGTTTGGTGATGTTTAATTTCTTGAGTTCTTTATATATTTTGGATATTAGATTTTTGTCAGATGAGGAGTTGGTGAAGATCTTTTCCCAGTCTGTAGGCTGTCACTTTGTTCTGTTGATAGTGTCTCCTGCCCTACAGAAGCTTCTCAGCCTCATGTGGTCCCATTTTATTAATTGTTGACCTTAAGGCCTGGGCTGTTGGTGATCTGTTCAGGAAGTTGTCTCCTGTGCCAATGTGTTCCAGGTTCTTCCCCACTTTCTCTTCTAACTGACTTAGTGCCTGTGGTTTTATGTTGAGGTCTTTAATCCACTTGGATTTGAGTTTTGTGCATAGTGACAAATATGGGTCCAATTGCATTTTTCTACATGTAGACATCCAATTAGACCAGCACCATTTGTTGAAGATGCTATCCATTTTCCATTGAATAGATTTGGCTTCTTTGCCAAAAATCAAGTGATCATATGAGTTTGGATTCATTACTGGGTCTTCAATTCAATTCCATTGATCAACCAGCCTGTTGCTGTGCCAGTAGCATGCTGTTTTAATTATTGTTGCTCTATAGTACAGCTTGAGATCGGGTATGGAGATTCCTCTGGAGGATCTTTTAATATATAGGATTGTTTTTGCTATTCTGGTTTTTTTTTTCTCCATATGAAGTTGAGAATTGATCTTTTAATGTCGTTAAAATATTTTGCAGGTATTTTGATAGGGATTGCATTGAATTTTTAAATTACTTTTGGTAATATGGCCATTTTTACTATGTTAACTCTCCTGATCTATGAACAAGGGAAATCCCTCCATCTTCTGATATCATCTTCAATACCTTTCTTCAGAGATTTAAAGTTTTTTCAAACAAGTCCTTCACTTACTTGCTTGGTTAGAGTTACTCCTAGATATTTTATATTGCTTGTGGCTATTGTGAAGGGTGTGTTTTCCTAATTTCTTCCTCTACACATTTGTCATTTGTATATAGGAGAGCTACTGACTTTTTTGAGTTAATTTTGTATCCAGCCAATTTGCTGAAGGTGTTTATCAGCTGTAGGAGTTCTCTCGTGCAATTTTGGGGTTCACTTTATACACTATCATATCATCTGCAAATAGGGATAGTTTGACTTCTTCTTTTCCCATTTGGATCCCCTTGATCTCCTTTTGATGTCTTATTGCTCTGGCTAGAACGTCAAGAACTGTACTGAAGAGATATGGAGAAAGTGGGCAGCCTTGTCTGGTCCCCGATTTTAGAGGAATTTCCTTGGGTATCTCTATTTAATTTGATGTTGGCTATTGGCTTGCTGTATGTAGCCTTTATTATGTATAGGTATGTGCCTTGAATTCCTCATCTCTTCAGAACTTTAAGCATGAATAGGTGTTGGATTTTGTCAAATGTTTTTTCTGCATCTAAAGAGATGATCATGTGGTTTTTTATTTTCATTTTGTTTATATGGTGGATTACATTGATGGATTTCTGTATGTTAAACCATCCATGCAAGCCTGGAATGAAGCCTACCTGGTCATGGTGAATGATATCTTGCACAGGGCTATATTAAGCAATATGATTTGTTCTGAAATTTTCCAATGTTAATATTATCACCTACATTTTTATAGTTACTGTTACAATAATATGTACATATTTCCATTTCTTATATTTGCTTAACATCATAGAATTTACCCATTCATTTTTCATTTTTCATTAACTAGCAAATAAAGCTGTATGTGTTTATCATATAAAATGATATTTCCAAATATACATACAATGCAAAATTTAATCTAGTTAACATATGTGCTATCAAATATCATTTTGTGATTAAATCACAGTCTTCACACGGTCATCTTTAGCTATAGTTGTCATGCTATATAACAGATTGTTTTAATTTATACTAATAAAACTAATTTGTTATTTTAATAAGTTTTCTGACCTATCAACCTCCCAACATCCCCAATTCTCTAATTTTGTGATATCAGTAGTTTCAGAATCCTTTTAGATTATGAAGCACTCGTCTTCTGTCTGCTATCTTATTTTACTTAGCTTAGTATCCAGAACCATATGTACTACCACCACAAGGTCAATGGTTCTTCTTGTATAAACAGTATTACAATCTGATTATCTATCACATTCTTTTATATTGCTTACTACTTTAATTTATTTTTTTTCCTTTCAAAGTATAACCTGCTGTTGCTTCTCTTGTACATTTTAAAATATCAGTTCAGACCTATAGGGACTGAACTGTGTTTTTTTGTCTTTGGCAGGTGTATATTTTAAGCAACAACACCACAGTTTCATTATCATATAGGATAACATTAATAAACTTGTTAAAGCTACTGACTATTATTTTATCATCCATGTCAATTCTGGTTTGGTTTAGATTCATACCCACTGATTTTGATGCTATTTTCTGTATTATTCTCTATTTTTTTCTCTTTCTAGTGATTCTATTTTCCTCATGTGGATTATCTGTTTTCATTTATTTTTAATATTTTTCTCTTTTAACTTTTTCTAATTCTTGTTTCTCTACTCCCTTTCATTTCGTTTTTAAAGTTTGATATGTGAGACTATGAAACAATTTAATTAGAATTGCTAAGGTTGTACCAATTAAGCAACACCCTCCTAAAAATCTACTCTATGCTAAGAGATTCCATGGTTTTCTAATCTGAACCAATAGTGAGGTTTATAGGTCACTCATTATTTCTGGTTGTGTTCAATATGCCATTATCTTTACTCTTTCAAAGTGTTTCCTTCCCTACTCAGACAGGTTCCTAATGTATATGTACCAATAAGTTACCTGGAAAAACTTCTCCTCAGAACTTAGGGTTTCTTTTTCTTATAGCCTTTGTATTTCTAGTTCTCTTCCCCTGGAACCCTAATTGCCTTGGTCTCCTCTGCTCTTCCTCATCTTCAGACAGCTCCAAACCTTGTACATGTTCCTCAGTCTATGCTGCAGCCTGAAGCTTGCACAAAGTGGCATCCTGAGACAGCAGTCAGGCTTATCTCATATTTGCTGCCACTCAAGAATTAACCTGTTTCCTGTTCCTATTATTTAGATAGTTAGTCTGATATCTGGTTTTAAACTCTTTCAGATAACAATATTGATCTGGTGTCTTAGTTTTCGCGTACATGGGAGAGAACATTCCTAGTAAAATACATAACTACTTTTAACAAAATGTAAGATTTTAACTACTGAAGTGGCCTGGGATCTCTGGAGTCATTTCTGAATACATAATATTTTATTTTAGGTGTATTTATTTACTGATGAACTGCCAATATTTAATAATTTGTCATTAAAAACACTAGTTGATGAATTTGGGACATAAATCAACCTATTCTTTTTAGAGGCTATAAATAACTTTCAAGATATTGATTCTGCAGTAATATAAAATAAATAAGGATTTATTAGGTTTTAAATCTAGAAGCAACAGCTGAGGTGCCTATTTAACATACCAGAGCAGACCTGGCCTCTAGGTTACAGAGTACAAATGGCATATCCTTTCCTCTACCTTGAACTCTCCAGCCTAGGGCTGGCCTGCCATTCCTCCAAAGCCTCTTCCTTATATAATTCAAACACTTTTGAACTTTGCCCTTTTTGTACCTTTGGCTTCCTGGATGCTGTGCCTGGTATTCTTTTTTACTTTCTTTATTCCTCTCCTGATTCCCCCACATGGCCCAGCTCAGTCTGCTCATGCCAACTCTGGACTTTCCCAGATGTTTCTTACTCTGGCTGTGCTCACCCACATATCTGTAAGAAAGATTCTCCTCCACCATACCTAAGAGAAGCCATGTCCATTTCTTTTTCTTTATTTTCCATTCAGGAACATTTTTGAAAATATCTTGAAAAATAAAATCATATATTGGAGTCATCTAAAGCACATGAATGAAAAGAAAAAGGCTGATTATTTAGCCAACCACCATCCTGACTCATTGTTTTAGAATATTGTAGGCAGAGGATGGAAAAGCTAAGAACGTTCCTAGAATATTGGAATAAGTTTTAGGTGGTTGAAATATAAGTAGAGATAAATAAGTACTACCTAGTCATGAAGAAGATGGCAAAACCCTAAAACTCTGCAGCTTGCACTGATGTAGTCCTTAGGATAGAAAGGATTACTCAAAATAATGTGATAAGCTGCTTTATAATTTTCTCTAAGCAACCACTTTCTCAGGAAAATAATATCAGATGAATAGAAAGCTCAAGCATACTTAAAGGAAATACTCTGATGCATGTGAATGTAACCATTCATACTCAGATAATTATAACATATGCAATTATGGATCCCTTATCAGAAGTAAGCCATGTGCAAATTAAAAGCATCCAGTGTGCTGACCTCCAGCTAGCTAGTACTTCCTGGTAGGCATTCTATTGTCCTGTAAACTAGGCAAAAAAACAAAACAAAACAAAACAGAAAGCAACAACAACAAAAACCACCACCACCAACAACAACATTTATACCACAGACTTTTGATGGAAAGAATCTTAGTTCAGTACTTTTTCAAGGTTTAAAATAATTTCACGCCATGTTGAGCAGCTAAAGTTGGAAGAGGAGAGGACTCTAATATAAGCTGGATGATTACCAGTTACTTGTAAAAACACTATTTTAAATAACATGCATCAGTTATATTTTCATGCTGATTCTACTTTTAAAGCAAATGTAGATGTGGACTTTGAAAAAATAGATAATATACACGATGAAAATGTTGCTGATTTTCATCAGCAAAATCTGTCTCAAGTCATTTAGAAGTGTAAGAGGAGAAATGAATACTTTACTTTAAATGTATTTATACATATATATGTATTTATCTTCCATTTTAAAAATAGACACACTGAGAAGTTTAAAAAATTTAAAGATGTTTAAACATTAATCACCGAACAAAGAAAAACCTGAGGATCCCAGTACTATTTTCTCTACCAAGAATTTATTAATAAAAGGATATTTCACTTATGGTCTTAGAAAGATAGCATTTATAATATTGGAATTAACTTAGCTAGGCTGAGTTATTATGAAGCCGTAATTTTTCAATGACTCAAGAGCAAGACAAATGAACAGACATGCAGCAAATTTAAAAATGATTTCCAGTTTCTTTATCAAATGGCATAAGTAAGTTTCCTTTATTTATCTTCCCACAACTCTTACAATGAGTTTAGAATAGGCTCTACTCTGCAGCTGTGGTTTGTTTTCAATTTCTCCTCTTAGGCATCCATTTGTCCTTTTTACACTGGCACCATTAAGATCTCTCTGGAGGCAGTTTTACTTGCCTCTTAGTATGCTGTTTAGGACATCCTGGTTCTGGGGTTGAGAAAGAGGCAGCTGTTCCATACAGGAGATAGTGTCCTCCAAACCACAATAATTGATTTATTATGTGTAGGCTTTAATTATATGCAAACTAACTTTACAATCCTCCATTTTAAATAGTAAAACAAGAGCCAAGGAGACGTCAGTGGGAAATGTCTTTCTGGGCAATCATGGTGAACAGAGTCTGGATCCCTAGCACTCATATAAAAACCAGGTCCAGTAGCATGGGTCTGTCATTCTCTCGGTGTGGTGTACGCACAGGAGGGTCCTGGCGGCTTGTTCTCCAACTAGTCTAGCTGAAAATAGCAAGCCTCAGATTCAGTGAAAGATCATGTCTTTAAAAATATGGTGGAAAATAGGAGAGGAAAACACTCAAGCATCAACCTGTACCTGCATGGACAAGCATACCTACACTCATGCATACATGCCTTCCTGCAAAATAAATAAAACAAAAATATGAGCATCTTCATTTAGCAGCCAAGAAATGGGCTGAGTTCTTCTCTTCCAGGCCCAAAGCTTTGAGGAGGTTCTCTGGCATGTGCTCCTCATGAATGCAGCCTTACCAAAAGAAAACCACCCTAAATGTAACGTAACTTTTATCAGCCTTTGGAATATACCTTATATGTTATGGATGTATAATGAGTAACTAAGAAATGCACAATTATGCTTATAGGGTTTTTTGTATTAATTTTTTATTAATTTATTCTTGTTACATCTCAATGGTTATCCCATCCCTTGTATCCTCCTATTCTTCCCTCCCTCCCATTTTCCCCTTATTCCCCTCCCCTATGACTGTTCCTGAGGGGGATTACCTCCCCCTGTATATGCTCATAGGGTATCAAGTCTCTTCTTGGTAACCTGCTGTCCTTCCTCTGAGACCTGGTGGCTTATAGGGTTTTTATAGATATAAAACTTTTATTTACTAATTTTCTCCTTTGACAATTTCACACACACACACACACACACACACACACACACACACACACACACTGCATTCTATTTATTCTCACCCCATATCTCCTGTCTCCCTTCTAACCCTCCCCTTCCACACTTAGTCCATTTCTCATATTCAAGTCTTTTTGTTTTGTCATATTTTGTCATGTGACTATGAACTTAGAACTGTCAATTAGATTCTGGTTGGCTCACCTGTGGGTATACAAATTGAAACAATGTCTGCCTCTTTCTAGGAATTCACTGGTAGCCAATAGTTCAATAGGGTAGGGTATGGTCCCATGACCTTCCTTTGTCTAGGATTGACTTACAATAAGCTCATCTTGTGCAGCTCCAATGCAGGCAGTTACAGCTGAGGTGAGATCATGATTGCAATGACTGTGTCTTCTCCAGAATATTGTATTTGGTAGCCTTTTCCCCAAATGTTTAGGCTGTAATGTTCCCTCCATCCCCTCTTTCTCAATGTTCTCTGAACTTGAGGGAACTATAAATATCTCCTTAGTGCTGAACACTCAACTTTAACTTATTCTCAGCACTTTGAGAATTTCACTTATTTTTCGGTATTCCCTGCAGTTCACTGGAAAGAGAAATCTCCAAATGAGGCTGTGGCCAGAGTTTTGAATGTTTATCTTTCAATAGCTTAAAAATAATAGAGAAATAAACTGCTATATAATCAATACTACATAACTATTATTATTTTGACTATCTATGTAACGTTACAGATTATAAATATTTAAGTGCATACAAAATATTTAGCAAATAGACTTTATTCTGTACCAACATTCAATAAACTAAAAAATCTAGATCACCCAAAATATGTTTGCTTTATAAATAAATTAAAAAGTAAAATATCTTTCTTCAAAACTTTGAAAAATACTGCATTAAAAAAATGTGTGAAACCTGATAGGTTGTCATATGGTGGGGGAGGAGGTCCCCTTCTGTCAGAGGTCTATGGGAGGAAAATAGGGCTGAAGATGGAGGGGGGGTCGGAATAGAAAGATACAAATGAGGGGATAACAAGTGGGATGTAATCTGAATAAATTATAATTTTTAAATAGAAAAATGTTAATAAAAATAAATTCACAGAAAGACTATAAAAATTTCGAAATAAGAATGAAACATAAATGATTTGGATGATGACCCTAAAGTAGGAATTGGTAGAAAATTTACAGCAATAAATGACTATATTAGAATAGAAAAAAAAGCATCATGACAAATTTCAAGGACATCAATTTCATAAGTTGATCTTAGGTATAACTTCATACCAATAAAGTGGAATATTTAGAAGAAACAAATTAAGTCATTTAAATATGTGAACTATAAATATTATCTGACAGATAGGGTTATCAGGAATAGACATATTTGACTGATTTAACAGTCATTGATCCAAAAGAAGCTCAGTGATTTTTATCAGAGTTCAGAGTAGAAAATACTTCCCAGTCCATCCTTTGAGGCTGATCATTCTTGAAAGTTAAACAAAGACATTACAAGAGAAGAAAAGAAATTAATATTTATCCTCAATGTAGATATAAAATTATCACAAATTTACCAAATAAAATCCACCATTATAGAGAAAGATAATCAGTTTTGAATATTTTTTTCATTTGAACTGTTTTCATTAATCAATAGCTCACCTCTTGGCTGCAACAAAATGCCAGCTGAAGCCTTCCTCCTTGCCTACGTGTCTTGTGGACACCACAGGCCATTCCTGGCTATCCTTACTTGCCTCACTTGTTACTTAACCATGGCCTCTAGCTTCAGAAGATATTCCCCAAGCTAACTAACAAGGCACCCCAGCCAGCACACTAAGTAGGCTGCCAGAAGATCTTCTTCTCTCCCTCTGTTTCCCCAAATCGAAGCCTCCAAGCTAATACCCAACTCCATAGTAGAACACCTGTGACCTGCTGTTCCCATCTCCTATGGGTCCCATTGACTTTCCCCTCCCAGCCTCCCTCCACATTTCCTTTCTGTGTCCCAGTTCCCAACACTAACAGGAGCAGAATGCTAACGAAGAATAGTGATTTTCTGAGACCAGAGGAGAGATAAGACAGGAAAAGAAATTTTAAAAAAGTCTCTGAGCATGACAGATTTGTCTGTTGAATGCATACATAGGTCAACACATATCAAATTGTACAATTTAAATATGTGAAGTCATGATACATACATAATACATACATAATAAATGGTTTCTAAAATGTAACACAAACAGGATACTGGCAATTACCAAAGAAGTTAATTGGATATAGGTAGGCCTGAAGTTATCTCTACCCTCAGCATTTTTCAGTTAAGATAAATTATTTTAGATTGGATTTATATAGTTCACTGGAACATAAAAATTATAAAAAGTACTTTTTTAAGGTCTAACACTCTGATGTAAATTTTTAATCATCCAAATTTTATAGATTACACTAACAAATAGAGATTTATTGTAATCAGTGTCATGGTGACAGACCTCCCCACACTCTCATCATCACTTGGTGTTAGTCCTGGTAACCATGGGCTAATGCTAGCGTTGACTGCATTCCTCTGCACCTCATGATCTAGTTGTATCTGCTGGTGAAGAGCTGGCTTTCTCCACACTAGATCCATCTAGGGTTGATAAATTCAGCAAGTGAAGATCTAACTACTTTATATGGGCCATACTTAGAATAAGGCATTAGTTATTTATCTGAAATTCAAATGTAACTGGAGCTGCTGTAGCTTATCTAGAAATTCTTGGCAAGATAAACAGTCCCAGATTTTTCTCTTTGACATTCCATACCCTGCAAACATTTCTGTTACCAAACAGATACCACTTCAGGTAAATCAAGCTAAATGGAATTGAATAAATAAAATTCTGTGCTTAGAAGTATTTGTCTTGTCTTTCATTTTTATCACTAGACTTCAGAGAAATATGATTATATCAAGAACTACAGACAACCACTTACACAGCGATGGCCTACCTAGTAACCAGGATACAATTTATAGGGGACACCCCAGGAAGTTCCCGCCCTTAGACTAAGGTAGATTAACATTCTATATGTCTGCTGGAAACATCCATGTGCAAATGATTATATAAACTTTATTTATATGGTGAAAGTTTAAATATCTATCATGATTATGACAGTGAAAGCACAGCATAATCATCCAATGAACTGTTAGACTCGAGCTAAAAAGAGTAATATACCACCACGTGGGACACTGTGGATAAAGCTTACTGACACTATGTAAGAGAAGTCACACACAAACGAGTAGTTGTGCCCATCAGTGAGAATGAATATCAAAGCTAAGCAAAGCTAGTCTAAAATGCTGGAAGTCAGAATCATGGATAGTTGATGTTGGATGTTGGATATGATTGACAAGTGACATGAAGGAATCTCAAGTGCTCAAAATATTCTGTCCTCTTTAAGGGTGTCAGTTACACAAACATATGCACATGCAAATATTTGCAAACTGTAGACTCAATAGTAGTGCACTTTAGAAGACACATGCTGTATCTCAATACCAAGGACTTTAAATTCACACTTTCTGAGGCCCCTTACTAGCTACCCTTACTTATAGAAAAACAATATTCTACTCTGTCCTTAAAAGATCCAAGTATCATAAGTTTTCTCTCACTAGTAGCAGCCAAAACCAGTCTACCAAAGATTATAGCAAATTTTATTTCTACTCCAATAGAGAAAAATATATGAGAGAGTAGAAACCAACTCTGAGTGTCTGAGCCCCAGAAAAGCCAAAAATAAAGAATGTTCTAGAACACAATATTGTTTTATTATTAAAATTCCTTTGAATAGTTTATAATATTTTTTCAAATACCTAAAATCTATCACTGGAGATAGTCTGTGATAGGTGTTATAACTAGAAGTAGTAATAGGTAAACATCATACATGGCTAGTTGTTAGACTATTAAAATTCCATCATTAAAATTTAAATATTCTTAGTGATACGAGAACAATCTCTGTACTTTAACTAGGACAAAACACAAGTTTTCACTTGTAAGAAAAAGTTTTGTTTAAATTATATAATATAATAAAGTGAAATATATAGCATTCTTATCTTAATCCAGAATGTAAAAACAAATTCCATAGCAACATTTAAATTTTCCTTTATTTTATTGGCTTTGCTTGAAAACAAAACAAAATAAAATGCTACCCTTTTTAATTTCAAGATTTTCAATTCAATTTTATGACCTTTTTAGCTAGCTCACTTTAGTACAGAGGAAAAATATTTTGTATTATAAAGTGCTTTGGCATCCATGGTTTACTTTTCAGTGTTTTTTTTAATTAAAATATCTGTGGTTATACATGCCACAAATCAATAGTTCAAGATTTTATCACATTATTTTTCAGCCACAAATAGATTTCATTATAAAGAATGAGTGTTGTAGAACTTATGACAAGCATATTAAAATATCCTTTTAAAGTCTGGTGCCTACTCTCCCTTCAATACTTCTCTTACTATTATTGTAGGCCGGGCATCCTCTCTCAGCCTCCTGCTTTAGCCTAAGCCAAATCATATATAAAATAGAGCCCACCTATTTCATTTTCATCTGGAAGTACCCATTTGTTATCTTAGCTATAAAATCAACACATTTCCTTAGTAGGAGAAGGGACCACCTACATGAGAAAGACATGTAATTTCTTTCCACCTGTCATCTTGTCTTTTCCCGCCTCCATGGTATGTAGGCAGACTGGGTTCATTCAAACATATTGTCCTCATGTACCTCAAGAAAGCCCTGAGAGGAACCCCCATCTCCTTCATAACACATTTTGCCATTTTAAGTTAATTGGTCATTCCTCTGGCTCATGGCATACTACTGTGGTGCAAAGTGTCAAACTGTAACAGTTCTTGAGAATATTTGCAATGAAACTACAGGGAAAGGAAACCTGAAAGAGACACTAGCCATTGTCAGAAGGCTATTTCTTCCCATCCCCTTTTTGATATCATAATCAATGCCTTATTTCAATAATGCAGCTATTTGGTGCATTTCATACATTGCTGAAGAGTTAGCAGGGTAGGACTAAGATCATTTTCAAATATTTCCTAGAATTCAGCATTCAAACTGTCACATCCAAGATGAGTGTAAATTTCCCATGAAAGCTTTTAAGTCTTCTTTTTTTTATAATTTTATTTAGTATTTTACATTCCTTGCCTGATTTTATTTCATTATTATGATTTATTAATATTATTCTCTCTCTCTCTCTCCCCCTCCTTCTTCCCCCCAACTCTCCCTCCTCTCCCCACCCCCTTCTCTATCTTCATCTATAGAGAACTTACTGGAGGTGGGTGTTTCCTTCTATCATTGGTTCTATGAATAAAATCAGGATGACAAACTTGTATAGCAACTGTCTTTACATGCTTGGCTCTCTTTCCAACTGCTAGTTTTATTTCTTTAGTGACTCCTGAACTCATTTGAAAAAAGCCTCCAACAGTCTTTCCATTCTTCCTGACACTTTCTAACCCAACCATGTTCCCTTATGCTGCTGAACAGGCTTTTCTAGATTTTCTAGGATACTTACGTAAGACCTGGTCCCTTTTTCTCCATATCCCAGTCATGTGCTGTTGTACCTTTTAATTGTTTATGAATGAATGAATATTCTGAACTTTTCTATCTATGCTTGCAACAAGTTCATGATGCAGTAAAGAGTATCAAAAAGGCAAGATATCTATGGTGAACTCCCACTTCAACCCCAGGTACATCATTGCCACTCTATGGTCTCATTTTATTCATTTGTCAGCAAGAGGCCTGTTGGGTGCTGTCTGAAGTTGCTTCTAGTGCAAGAAGTCATGTAACTCCACAATCTAGTAATCAGGTTTTCTGTCCTTTGTCAACGTATTTATCCACCTGCCTACCTATCATCTGCCCCTCTGTTGCCTTCAGTTGTTCTTTAAGACTGAAATATACTCAACTTTTTTCCCACTCCTAGTTTCCAGAGATAAATTCTTCATATTATGGTACTTGTTGTGCTTGTTTACTTTAGCCTGTATTTTATTTTATTGAATCTTTCAGATTTCAATGTCTACTTCAGAGAAATGAAATGTACTGGTTGCATATAGCATGGTCTCTTTAGTTTCAAAACTTGCACTTGGTATTTGTGAACATTGGCCAAGATACACACATATACAGAAACACAGAAACACACATGCATAGATAAACAGACACACACATACTTACATATAGACATACATACATACATACATATATACATATATACCTACACATATATATAAACACATGCACAAGTAAAGATACAAACACACATGCACACATGCAGGCTCATACATCTTAATGTCTCTGAATAACACTGATGGGAATTCAACCAAGCTATATATATTATGTATAAATTCCTTTATGGACAGCTTTAGTTGTCTCATGTAGGGGTAGGAATGAGAAAGATACTTATAGGTTTGTATATGTATATGCATAGGGAGTGGCATTATTTGAAAGGATGGAGAGATGTGGCTTTGTTAGAGTAGGTGTGGCCTTTTTGGAGAAAATGTATTACTGTGGACATGCTTTGAGGTTTCAGTAGCCTAAGACAGGCCAAGGGGTTTTCTCTTCTTGCTGCCTACAGATCAGTCTATAGAGAACCCTCACCTTTCTCTCCAGCATTATGCCTGCCTGCATGCTACCATGCTTCCCAACATGCAGATAATGTACTAAGCCTCTGAAACTATAAGCAAGCATCAATTAAATGCATTCCTTTATAAAAGTTGCCTTAGTTGTGGTGTTTCTTCTCAGCAATAGACCCCTGACTGAGACATCTCATATGTAAAATTAAGGAAATATTCATACCTGTGATCTCTGTTTTGGTGAACACATGGGATAATCAATACATGATGCTCAATACAATGCTGGTATATAACAAGTTTACACCAACTGTCAAGCTCTTTCTCACCAAAGGTATCTGCACTATTGGATCTCCAGCAGGTTGTAACTACAATCTGATGGTAAGGCAGAGTTCCACAAATCCCTAGATATACTTTTAATAACCTCTAGAAGAGTTCTTATTTAAAGATTTTCTGGAAATGAAAGGGGATTTGTTGTCAATAACTGGATCTACACTCACAAGGAAAAATGCAGAAAGTTTATTACATGATGTGAATGTCAGCTGGGTTTCACATCTCCAGTGAGGAAATGCTTTATATGATAGCCAGCATAATCAAAGCTTCCACCTGTATTTGTTTCTGCAGGAACACCTCCAGGTTTTGTCCCATGGAGATTCACACTTCTTTGTCCACATAGAATCAACTTTGTTTCCACAATCCAAATCAATGGGCCTCCCTACTTTTTAATCTCCACTGTCCACTTCCCTTTCTGCTGCAATGGAAGACAAGACCTGACTGACAATGCAGATCTTCATTCCTGTGTATGCTCACTCCCCTAATCTAGAATTCCACCTACTGTGGCTATTTACTGCCTTTTTGTTCTGGTGAGGTTTGTTTTGTTCTTTTGTTTTTTGAGGGGTTTTTTTTTGTCTTTGTTTTTGTTTTTGACAACTTGACACAAGCTAGAGCAGGAAGTCTCAATTAAGAAAACGCCTCCATTACCAAGAAGAGACTTGATACCCTATGAGCATATACAGGGGGAGGTAATCCCCCTCAGGAACAGTCATAGGGAGGGTCTCCCTCAGTCACAGTCATAGGGGAGGGGAGTAAGGGGAAAATGAGAGGGAGGGAGGAATGGGAGGATACAAGGGATGGGATAACCACTGAGATGTAATATGAATAAATTAATAAAATATTAAAAAATTGAAAAAAAATGCTTCCATGAGATCTAGCTGTAGGCATTTTCTGGTTTAGTGATTGATGGGGGAGGGTTCAGCTATGCCCAAGCTACTCGACCTGGTCCTGTGTTCTGTAAGAAAACTCAAGAGACTCAAGCCAGTAAGCAGCACTTCTCCATGGCCTGTGAGTGAGCTCATGTCTCTAGGTTCCGGTGTTGATTGAGTTTCTCTTCTGATTCCTTCAGTGATGAACAATGATGTGGAAGCAAAAGCCAAATGAATCCTTCTCATCCACAAGTTACTTTATGTTGGGGTGTTTCATCACAGCAATAGTAACCCTAAAACATTTTCATTTTGCTCATGGCCATCCTTGTCAATCCTGAATTGCTGATTCTTTTTACTATCATGCTATTCAACCTGCCATTGGCACGTTCAATGTTTCACTGTCTTTAAAATATAAATTTTCTCCTTCAACTCTAAATCCTCTTGTACTTTATATTGAGCGGCCTGGTTAAATAAGCCTAACTGACTCCATGACAGGATTCATTTGCTTGTTAGTTCAGAAGAAGAATAAGTTGTCATTCCTCAGAAATGAGCTCAGCAGTCACTGGAAATACCACAGAAAATGGGCAGCTAATCAGATACAATTTAGCCACCTGGCCAGAGGAAGAAAAGATTGCTTAGGGTTGGTTTACTGCTGGTCTAATTGATTAAGGAAGATTTACTGCTGGTCTGGAAATATTCTGCCTTATGATTAACTCAAGACCCCTGACTAGGTCACCCATGTTTACTCAGCTTGCCCAGGCTTTCTAGTATGAATGCTCTAATTATGTTAATGATTGTCTAACTCTTTTGGAATGGCTCTTTAAAAAGCCTGTGAGCTCATCTCGGGGTCACCAATGTACCTAAATGGTGACCACAGCATGCCAGATTTCTGCAAAATAAACATCTTTGTTACTTGCATACTATTTGAGTCTGGGGTCTTCAACACATTCCAGATCCTAAAAATGTGCCATCACTGATTCCAACTTTCATAGGAAAGTATCTTAAAAACCTCCTCTTTGGCCTTCCCTTTGTACTTTACATTTATTTTTCAGTTAATCAGGATTTTTTTCACTTTAGAATCAAATTATTCACCAGTAGGTCATTATGGCCTTTTCAGTCTCATTCCTGCTTCACTGGACTTCTCTGCATTGCATTTTTTACTTAGCATAGTTTCCCCTTTACTTCCATGCCATCATGTATTTATGATTCCATATTTCTGCTCTTCATCAATTATGTATGACTATGATCCACTCTAATGTCTTAAGATATGTTCTAGTCAACTTGGACTGCTCTAGCAAGACACCAGAAGCTTCTAAGAGTTGACTAGAGGTACTAGTAATATGAAAAATGTTTATCAATTAGAAATAATCCCATTAGTTAAACATGTTAATTTAAAAAATGATTCTAAAATGCACCAGCTCTATCTAATTTGAATATGATAATTGTAATGGCTTTTAGAAAGATAAACATCTTTGTCTTTCTAAAGCACAGTGGGACAATCCTCATGTAGTCCAACAAATAGTATTTGAGAAGTTACTTCCTAATCCTTTCATGTACCAGAGTAACAAACTGCTAATGCATAACTACATGCTTTGTTTTGTTTTAGGTTTTTATTTGTTATAATACAGATTAGCAAATATCTCCTTCTTATTTTGTTAATATTCCATTTTTTCCTATAGTCATTCTACTCTGTGCAAAAGACTCCTGATCTGGTTTTTGTTGTTGTTTGTTTTGTTTTGTTTTGTTTTGTTTTTCCCAGATTCTATAAATCCTGCAGTTCCTTTCCTTTCACTCAGGCATAAATGATGAAACTCAGCAAGGAGAATTTTCTTCTCTCTCAGAAAGACTGTTCAGAAAACTTGTGCCATGAGTCTTGTCATTGTTTTAGAAGTAAAGTTTCTTTGCTTTTCCCCTTATCACTTTGCTTTTTCCAATTTCTGCATATCCTTAGCTATTTTTTTCTGCTTCCTGGCTTCTGAGAGGACTTTTTCATTACTTCTTCACTTACCTCTCTGCCAATCAAAATTTCAATGCTACTCTACTTTGTGGCATGTTTTGTTTGTTTCTTTGTTTAGATGGGGGCTCACTATGTAGTCCTAGCTGGTGTGAAATTCTCAGTGACCTACCTGCTTTTGCCTCCCAATTACTAGGATATGGCCTATGCCAATGTACCTGGCTCTGGGCCTGTTTTTACTTCAGTGTTGTTAAGCACATCTTCATTGTGGAGAACAACACTAAAGCAAGAATACATTTTCTCATAAGGATTTCTTTGAACTCCCTGTCATTCTCCTGTCACTCAGTTCCAGCATATCTCCATGTGAAGACCTTACCTTATTCTATCTTGATATTTTTAATACCGAGTTCACCCAGATTGCCCGGATTACCCAGATTGCCCGGATTACCCAGATCGAGAGACCTCCAAAATGACCACCAGGACTCTATACCGATTCAACACACACAGAGGCCTGTGTTACAGGCTCAGAGCTCAGGTCACAATCCTTCTTGATGCAGCAAGATAGGAAAGTGACCCAAAGCTTCAGGGGCAATGGGTTTATAAAGAGAAAAGGCCATAAATGTGTGTGTCGGGGAGGTGGGGTTGTGGGTCACAGGAATGTCAACCTTTAAACAGGTTGGGTGGAGATTGAGTCTGGATGGGAAGTTTTTTTAATCTCAGAGGAACACTGGGAGATAATTGTATGTAATCATCTCAGTGGAGTTTCTCGAGACTGCTGGCAGGTATCATTCTAGGGACTGCTGGCAGGGAAAAGAGTCACATAGAGGACAAATTCTCATACAGAACATGGCATTAATTATGCCCTTGCAATTTCTGATGCACATGCTGCATTGTTACCACAGCCACAGCCACCTACCCTTAGCTCTTGCCCCTCCCATATTTGCTCCCTGAAATTCTTTAATCTTGCCACATTCAGATTGATAACCAAAAACACAAGCATAATTGTCGGACTTCTTCCCTCCTTCCCCCTTCATATGGATTCTCTGAAGATGGATTCGCTTTTTTCCCCTATGCAATCTGAAGCTTATGAGAAATCCATTATTAACAAGGTATTTCATTATCTTAATCATGGCTCTTGCTGTCCTTGCTGTGGACCTAATGGAGTTTCTAATCACTGTTCCCTGGTTAAATGGCTTTTCTGAGTCCCCTGTGTCATCTTCCCTTGAAGGCATCCTCAGCAGCTTCAGTCCATGTAGTCTAAACAAGTCCTTCCTGGGAAGCTCCTCCCTAAGCAATCCTGACAGAAAACCACAGCAGCTAAGTCAATGGGACTCATTCACCTTCATTCCCTATACCTTTCTTTATATCTCTTGTTCATACTAAATTATCTTGTTTGTGGAGCTTCACATTTGCAACTGGCCTAAACACTAGCAGTGGGCTTGCTCACAGGTAGAAGTATCACTGAGTTGTCATTTTCAGGCAAATTCCTTGTGGCCAGCTCCACTGTGGCTCCTCCATCAGCCATTTCTCCTTCCTATGGAGAAACCTGAGCATGTACTATGCCCTCCCTTCCCTTGACCACTCCAATAGCTGAACTACCTGAACTTTCTGCCTGACATTGAAGAACACAACTATTTTAGGCATTCTAGACTCCTTTCTCTTGATACCATTTCTAAATTAAGCCTGTTCTGCTTCTTCACTCTTTGCTCTTTCTTTACCTCATATCCAAGGATAGTCATGCTGTCTCATCAGAACTACAAGCCTCCTACACAGGTAAAAGAAGATTCACAAACTAAATTTAGTTGGAATTTTATTCAAGATATATTGGCTGTGTGTAATTATTTCTAACCTGAAAATTACAGGGATCTGTTGTTATCTCGTCAGGTATGGTATCACAATCATAGAAATTGTCAAACAAAATTAAATAAAATTCACTTATAATATACACTTAACTCTTAAAAAAACACAAAAGAAATAGAGAAATAAAGTTAAGGTTTTCTTTTTTTTTTTTTTTTTTAGCTATTACTGTCATGCTACATATTCTTTCTTCAGTGAAGATCCTCACAAAAACTCAACACACCTATTTGTTTTTTCCTCCTCTATTTTTTGTGTCACTAGCTGAAAGATAATACTTCAGCTCACCCATGAAGCAATCTTTACGTACAGGGTACTGTCCAATTTCCCATCCTTCATGTTCATGTAGAAGAAAGGTAAAGGTCAACCCATTTCTCTCCCAGCAATCTTCATATAATCAGGTTCTGCACAATGAAGGAAGAAAGCCCAGTAATTGACCAAGTATTTCCATCTGGTTTTAGGCGGGAATCAGAGTGGGTGATGATTAATTTTCATTATCAGCTTGATTGCCAATAAAACTATCAGCAAATATGTCTTTGGATATGTTTATAAGGGTGTTAACGGAAACTTTTAAATGAGGAGGGAAAAAAATCTGTGGATGAACCATCCCACGAAGACTAAATAATGAGAAAGGGGCTGAACACCAGCATTCCTCTCTACTTCTGCCTGCGCACATGAGGTGCTGCCATGCTTTCCTGACACAATAGATTGTATCCTCAAGAACTGTGAGCCTAACAAGCTCTTCTTAACTTAATTTGCTTATTGTCAGATACCGAATCACAGCAATGACAAAAAAAACTAATACAAAGTAAGAAAACATAAGGATATACATTACATTTTCTTTTATTACATTACATTTTCTTATTAAAATTCATATTCATCTTAATTGACCATCCTAAAAGATCTAAACAAAAGGGGTTGGGAGAGAAATGTTATGAATCCTTGTTTTTCTATGTTATTTCTTTAATGTATCCATGCTACACAAAGCTCTGACTCAAATAAACTCCAAGCCCAATGCATACAATGTAGTTTTGTAATGCAATAATGAAAGCCCTCTTGTCACCATTGCAATGACATTTAACAAGTCATTTTCTGTCTTAGCTTGGGTTTCTCAGAAGCACACACTAATTTAAATAATTTGCTACAATCAGTTGGTTTGGAAAGTGATTCCCAAATGGCAGTAGCTGAGTAGAAACAAAAAAAAAATGTATAACAACTGTTATGACTAAAGGTATCCTAGTACGAAACTGAGGCTTAAACTCTGTGAAATGAAAAAGAAGATAGTCTCCCAAGATTAGTAAGGTATGGGATTCAACTTCTATCAAAAGTTCCAAAGTACTGTGACACTGTGTATTTGCCAGGATGAAGGGGTTAGTCACTTGGCTTTATTACAGGCAGAGAAGCATCTTCTGACAGTAGAAGCTTACAATCAAAAAGCCACAAGTTTCTATCAGTAAGAAGAACTGAGGTCTGAGAAAATACTAAACTAAGGCTGTAGGGTGGTTCTTTCTCTACTTCTTCCTGGGACAACTCATATTCACTCACATTATGCAAAAGTCACTTCATCCTGTCACCTATTCACATTGCCTTTTGTAAAAAATGCAACAGAAGTGTGACCGAATGAGTTAAGTCTAAAAACAGAAATGGCATGCCTTGACCCTTCCTTTATTGTTTGTTTTATCTCTTCCTCAGAAGCTTGCCTGGCTACTGCTGCCACCTCTCTGGGCAGCAGTACAGTGACGCATACTCCCATACCTAAGGTTCCAAGTTCCTATGTACTGTGCCCTGATCAGAGCTTCTGCACTGTCCACTCATTGTTCTCATTAGGCATAAAGGAAGGACAAAATTACATGAATGCCAAACATGCTTCCTTGTATCCATCTGTAGCAACAACTTTACCTAGTATTGACATGTAACGACCCTCCAGTGGAGTCTGTGTGACAAACTTTAACCCAGATCGGAGGTGAGGACACCTACCAAGGGAGAGCTTCTTGGGACAGGTCTGATGTTCTTGCCGACAGTAACTGATTACAGCGCTCATTGTTTTGGGAACATCCAGACTGTTCTTCTGAATGTTTTCCCTTTCTGTCTTTGTTTGTTTTCCTTATCAAAGAACTTTTCAAAGGTAACTGTGTTGGTAGGTGACCCTTTACTTGAAACTGCAGCCAAGGGTCATTCAGTCAAGCTTACCACTAAGTTCGATGCTACTTGTTAATGAAAACATGGCTAAGAATTAATCATAGTTCATATTATGACTTATAAATAATGTGTTTGAGTAAGACTCCAGATAGCGGCAGATGAGCTAAGAAAAAAACTGTCTTGACTCACAGATGTTTGGCATGAGAGAACATTGACCTTTAATAAAAAGAGCACATACACTGATACCAATCTAATGATTGCTCAAGATTGATGACAACATAATTTCACTACATGCTGTATTTTTTAATTGTATGGGAAAATAGTGTAACCACGAGTGTATGCCCCATTTTAAAATGTGTATATAAACCTGACTTGCTTGTCTCCAAAATACACTCAGATTCAAACTTCCCCTGAGTTGGTCTGTTTGACACTCGCCTATCTTTGCCCACCAACACTTCAAGAACTCCCCACTCTAAAGACCTATACCCGACTGAGATGGTCCATGACATTAATAATTAGGACCAGAATGATAACTTTGAGTCAGAGTAATAACTTGTTTCTTTGGTGGCCCATCTGCTATTATGAAATCACAAACTGACCATGTGCAAACAATAGCTATTATTTAGTAAATCACTTATCAAATCCGTAGGCAGAAGCCTTGCTTCCTATCTTGAGAACAGCTATAATTTGTATTTGGCATGTCCTCAAAGGCTCATGTGTAGAAGTAGAGACTCACAGCTTGACAGTATAAGTAGTGAAAACTATGACCTAATGTGTTGGGAGGCCACATGATGTAGAACATGCTCTCAAGGGTACTGCAGGCTCTGGTTACTTCCTCTTTCCTCTTGTTGGTCACAAAGTAAGAAATTTGCTCTTTTATACTTTTCTTCAATTACTTGATACTTTGTCACAAACTCAAACTAACAGGATGAAAGACTATATATGAGAGCCTCTGAACACATGAGTCAAAATAATCCTTTTCTCTTTGAATGTTGATTGTGTTTTACAGTATGGTGACTGACACAGGAATGCGGCCTCCATTATGGGCATAGGAACCACAAATGCAATCAGACAGATACTTATTTATGCAATTCCTAATTATTTTTCTCAATTCTGTTTCTATCTACATCATCATATAATGGTTCTACCTTTTCAGAGCTTGGTCCCCAAGATAGTGTCATATATTTAAGAACAAAATGACACAATATTTAACAAGGCCAGGTATTTTGGGTATTACACAATAACAGACTTGACAAGTCATAAGGCCATGTATCTGCTACAGAATTTCCATCCTTGTCTGTGGCTCCCTTGGACCATTTGAAATTCAATTAGTATAAGTCAAGAACTTTATTGACTATGATTGTGATCAGGAAGGTACATATTCACAGGCATTTTGAAGGTAAACGTGTGGACTTAGAATAAGAGTCAAAAAGGCACAGGTGGACACAGCACTGATTTTACTCACCTCATGTATTAATTAGACCCTATAATATTTCATCAACAATTATTTATATATTATTCTAATTTTATGGATTTAATGTTTTGTGATAGATGTCAAAAACTACCCCAGTTTCTAGGAAAAGAAAACCTATCTTGACTTTTATTTCATTTTCTATTTTACTTTACTACCCATGGTCAATGTATAAATTTAGGCCCAAGAAATAAAAATTAGGTGACCTTAAAATAGCTATAGGTGAAAAACAGAAAACTTGTTTAATCTATGTCCAAAAATATTAATCCTATTTATAACATATGCAAAAACTAGGCAAATGTAATTTGAAATATAGTATAATTGAGGAGAGGAAGGTCATTAGTCTGCATGTTTAACCAATATTTTTATCTACTACATTAATATCATTTTGCATATGGTGGTAGCCTGGGTTCTTGTGTCGAGCAGTCCGATTCAGGTGCCATTTGCTTCCTGACAGGCATTTCTTGTCAGGAACAGCTCAGAGCACTCAGGGCGAGGCCCGTAGGCTAGGTGAGGTTCCCTGTCTCATGGGAGGAGATGGAAATATGTTAAAAGTTAGCTCTTTTAAAATGATATTACCAGTATCAGATGGCAGTGGAAACTCAGGAGTTCCAAAAGTGTTATAGCCCTTTGTTAAGCTGCAGTACTATGCAAGGCAGAGGATGCAGGTAGCCAAAACCAGCCAAAAGGCAGGTTAGGTAAGATGAAGGCCCAGTGGGACTGAAGGCAGATTGGGTGAGACAAGCCCAGCAGATGCTTCATTGTGCAACAGAGTGGGCTTCAGAGGTGGGCAAGACAGTCCACCATTGATGCCTGACTGGCAGTCAAGCTCTGAGTGTCCAGCAGCATTTCTTCCCCAGGCTCAGATGGTCATAGTGGAGAAGTAGAGTGAGAGTACAATCCTTTGTTTTTGTAAATCAAGGATGTTATAAATCTTGGGCAATGGGAAGTGTTTTGAGGGTGAGTGTGCTTTTTTTGCGGGAGCTCATCATGCCAGGGATACTTAATGTACATGTAACAAAACAGTCTTTTCGTAAGAGGAAAATAAGTACTTAAATATCCTATACTTGAGGGAGAATCTCCAGGTACAGTTTAAAGGTCATATGTTGAAAGACAAGACACCAAGACATCTTATTAGTATTGGGTGGGTATCTCTAGAAATTGCCCCATGCTTACTGAACACGTTTCTTATCAGGAAAGGGTTGGGTTTGTAGTTTTCTCTGAGGGCTATGTGACTCTCTAGGATTCTCCAGATCAGGCAAAGAGGGATCCCTGCCTGAAAGGGGGAATCAATCGTTTTCAGTAAGTTCCTATCTGTTTCTGATCCAAACACTGTTTTTATTAAGTTATATGAATGTTGGTTGACATTGTTGGGAAAAAATGATGGAGCAGCCTTAGTTAGGAGGTTACAGTGTGAATGGAAACGGCCATTCAAGTAGAAAGAAAGGCCTGCTAGGAAAATGTCCAGCAAGAACGTGCAGCCCCACTGACACTGTAAGAGCAAAAGAAAATCCAACTGCAGTGAGAGAACACTTTGGCTTTCCATTGTTTTAAGAGGGAAAGTACAGGTCCAGATGATTAATCTTAATAGCAGCATGCATGTGTGATGTTGCAGAGTTCTGTGAGAAGAATGAATAATGAATGTCGATTATCTTTGTCACATTTTTTATTGTTATATCCCTGAAAGAATTGTTATTTTTCTAGATTAGATAACTTCAATTCCTTTTCTATTTGTCTTTTTATAATTATGGTCAATTATAATTATTTTAAATATGTGAACACATACATATTGTTTTAAGCAAATTTTAGTAGCAATATTGTACCAAAATAGTATAAAAATCTATTTGTATATTCCTCAGTCTGCTCAGTTATTCAACAATAGCCAATAACTCCTAGTATATTGTCTAACCCAGTGCCAGTAATGAAAAGGTGAACATAACACTACAGATGCATATGAAGAGTCTAGCAGAAAATACCTCAAACCTCAAAGCAATAAAAAAAAATAATAATAGTGGGAAAACTCATACTAGGAAAAGAATATGCAGTGAGATCTTTCATGTCCTTTACAAAGGGCAAAGATGAAAAGGAGAAGTCATTAGGGACAACAACCACCTGTCACAAGGCTGAGGGCTTGTCACACCAGAACTTATGACTATACCAGCATTCAAGATTAATGTTGTATTTTGTTCACATGGAGAACCTTAGACATGATTAAGGGTCTGTTCCTCTGTCACACTCTCATGTTCTACCCATAAACAAAGAAGCTGCTTCATATTCTCATCTTCACACCAGGAAAAAAAATGTTACTATAAGGGAAGCTGACATTATGCATCTTACTACACACACACACACACACACACATACACACACACACACACACACACACACACACACGAAAGACAGACAGACAGACAGACAGAGACAGACAGCGAGACAGAGAGAAAGATACAGAGAGAGAGAGAGAGAGAGAGAGAGAAGGAAAGGGAAGGGAGGGAGGGAGGGAGAAAGAGAGAGAGAGAAAGAGACATTCTATTTTTAATTTTTTCACTTGTTGATACACTTCTACTACTAACAATGTCTGTACCTTTAGTCATAATACAGAGGCAATACTTAGAAACCTGTGTTTCAGAGTACATGGTCCTTTGAGAAGTGTCTAGGTTAAAGTAGTTTCTTCTTTTCCAATCATATTTCCAAACACTTCAGACAATATTGTGCTGAGTAAACTAACGCACACACAGATAGTCAAACACCTCATAATCTCAAAAAGCTTAGCTCATCAAAGCCAAGATTGTACTTCATATTTTGATAGGACAATGTAACTAATTTCTCTACAAACAAATACAAGCAAAATACATAGCTGTCTTTCTGCTCTGTGAACAAGAAGTTACTGTATATTTTTCAGATTCTTTTCTTTTCCAGTAACTAGTTTCAAAGGATTTCTTTGTCTCGGTATGGATGCCCAATATAGAAAATTCCTTAATCACCAAGTGAATGTATAAACATAGGCAATGTATTATTCTTTCATATCACTGCAATGTTTTCCACTGTATGACAATGTTAACTGTATGACAGCTGACATTAGTCTCACAAATACAATCTCAAATATAGCATCTCCCTATACAATTCTATTTCTCCAGTCTTACTCATCTCTGAAAGTAGAGCATCAACCACTGCACTTTAAAGTTAAAAACTTCAGTGTTACCATGACAACTTGCATTTCTAAAGTTCAAATCAACTAGTGACAACTCCTTGCCTAAACCCCTGCTGTTTGTCAGTGAACTGAGACAAAATTCCAAATTTGTTACTATTGTCCTACTCTACCTGTAAAACACATGGTTGCCAGACTCTCCTAGCCCTTATAGCACAGCTTTCCTTGCTGCCTTTCAGCTCACAAATATGAAACTCCTTCCTAATACAAACTCAGATTTCCAATTTTTTGATCTAGTTATTTCAGAACTCATTCCAAACACTTCCTCAGTATAGTATTTCCAACCTCATTATATAACTCACCCCCTTACTATCTATCTGTCTGTCTGTCTTGTCTGTCTGTCTGTCTGTCTGTGTACATATATACTGCTTCCTTTATCATGCATTTCATTTGACTTTGTCAGCTTCTTTTACATGTATACAATGGATTACAATCACACTCATATTTTATGACCCTCCCTTACCCTCCTCTACTTTGCTTGAGTCTGAGGCAGATACTCAGGAATATGTACAGATACTCTACCACTGAGCTATCTTCTAGTCCTAAAGCACTTATTATATTTATAAATATATACGTATTTTCCCTCCACTAACTGTATGCCTATTCATCCACTAAGCATCATCTCACATGACTAGCAGGAGACAAAGCTGGTATTTTTTCATCAAGATTCGTGATTTAAACCTTGTGTTTCGTTTTATCCTATCTTGTTGAAATTTAACTTTAAATTGGTTTTTAAGTGTACCTCATATAATACTAGCATATTATAAGAATGTGATTTATAGATACATGTGCAAATGCCAGCTGGACATGCAAACACACTGCTATAATCCCAACACTAGAAGTTGGAAGGATGTAGAGAATTCAAGCTACATAGCAAATTTAAGGCAATCCTGGCCTAAATGAGACCTTTTCTCAAAAGATGCAGAAAATATGGAAATTATGATACATTTTCAAACATATTTGCCAACAGAAGTAAGGAAATAAAAATTTTTAAAGTACAATAGATTGAAAAAGGAAAATCTCTACAGTAAAACCATGATGTCTGTCTCTAAACCATTTACAGGTCTCTTTACACTCTTCAACAAATACTTATTTAGCAGTTGAATGACTAATACACGCAGGCAATTCACTCTTTAATTAGTTGAAATTATTTTATGTATGCAAGAGTAACTAAAACTATATTTATAAAAACAAATTAGTCTAGTCTTGGCTTACTAGACAAAAATCAATTCATATATAATAGCATCTATTTGCATATAAACAATGTTATAAAGTCTTCTAAAATTATGTTGTCTCTTTTATAAAGGTTAAATGCCCCCTCCATCTTCTTTAAGCTATTCATCAATTCAATGAATACTTTCAAGATAGTGCAAAAAGAAATGTCAACTGGCAAATGATCACAAATTCCAAATTAAGTAGAATCTGAATTAATAAGGCTTTATCTTATCTTCAAACCAACAAAAATTGCAATGTTCAAGGTCACTATTTTCATTTTTTAGTAATAAATTTGACTTTTAAGGAAATTTATTTTCATTACTGATTCTCAAAGCTTGATGGCACATGATAGTTTGGGGTCATTAAAATAATATTTGTTATTAAAAGTTATATTTTCACTGTAACAGGCACATTTTGATAATTTTCAACTTATGGTTGCTTTCTCGTTCCTTTTATTCGAACTATCCTAGACACACTAAAAATAGAAGTTAATTTTCCTACTTGAAATATAATCTTTTTTAATACAATTATATTTTATTTAGATAAATTCTAATTTTTTTATCCTTCTGCCATGTTTTCCTTTCTTTACATCTTTGTAAGCAGTTAAAAAACAATCACATTCTTCTACAAATGCTATTATGAAACGCTAAAAGGCTCCCGGTCTCTGAAATCTCATATTCATCTTTCTGCATCAAGGCAGAAATAGTAGGTTGAGGAAGGAAATTCTGTAGCTGAAAGCAGTCTTAGTGGGCTTTGCCCCTTGGAAACACCATGGATACCCCACTGAGACTGACATTGTGATAGACTGAATAGAGTCATCCTGGGTCTGGAATCAGGAAATGGACCAGGGACTCCACTAGGCTAATGTGTTTCTAACCTCGATGGAAGGAGGGATCCAGAGGCAATACCCTAGAGAGAAACCAAGGGGAGAGGAGAGGAGAAGGCTGCAGGTTTGAACCACGAGGGTGCAGATGCGATCAGGAAGAGGATCAGCATACAGGCCCAAGAGATCCATCCCATGAAGCAGATACCTGGAAGGTTCATTCTTGTTTCCCTTTAACCTTTTTTCCCTCTTATATAGGATAGTTGGGTTGTATAATAAAGTCTAATTGTTAAGAAACAGAGCCAACAACATACAGTTAACAAAATTAATATTTAAGTGAGGATTTTCCCCTAAAGACTATTTATTTATTTATTAGCTAGTTAGTTACTTTACATCCCGCATCCAGATCCATTGCTTCTCCTCCAGCATCTCCTCCCAACCCCTCCCTCTCACTTCCCTTCCCCCAACCCCCCCCATCCTCCCCTTCTATCCCAGTCCTCAGAAAAGGAAAGTCCTCCCATGGAGTCAACCTGTCTTGCCATACCAAGTTACAGTAGGACTGTGATGTGCATCTTCTTCTATTTTGCCTAGACAAGGCAGCCCAGTAAGGAGGAAGGGACCAAAAGCAGGTAACAATGTCAAAGAAAGCTTCTACTCCTGCTGTTAGGAGTCCCCATGAGGACCCAGCTGCACAGCTGTTACATATGTGCAGAGAGCCTAGGTCTGTCTTACACATGCTCTCTGGCTGGCAGTTCAGTCTCTGTGGGACCCTATGGTCCCAGGTTACTTGATTTCATAGGCTTTCTTGTTGTGTCCTTGGCCCCTCTGGCACCTTCAGTCCTTCCTCCTGCTCTTCCACAGGGTTCCCCAAGCTCCATTAATGTTTGGCTAAGGATCTTTGCATCAGTTTTCTGTTGCATGTAGAAACAGTAAATTCTTGTTGCAGTTCATATTTGGAACATTAAGATGTTATATATTAACATAAGAACAAAAATATAGACAGTGTAATCAAAATTGATATAGAATACTCACACACATACATATGTGATTTTCATAGCCAACTTCAGCCAGGACAGTTCAAACTAAACAGAGTATGTTTAATACCGCAGAACTATATTATCTGAAACTCTTAATACACACTCATTTCAGTCCAAAATAGCATATTCAGTTATGTGTATTAATTTATTTAACATAATATAAGGGACAGTTTCTGTTCAGTTTCTCCTGTTAAATATACTAATTATCTTTTTTCCCAGCTTCCAGAACAATTATCAGTTCACATCTAGAGGACAAATGAGAGCACAGATTAATAATTACTGTTAACATAGAAAGTATCACATAGTAATTCACCCTGGAGAAGCTCTGAAAGAAGGCACTTGCGTGTTTTTTCCCTTTAATTTTAGTGGATATTCCTGTTAATAATATTATATTATTACTATTTATTATTATTATTATTATTATTATTATTATTATAAGAATAACATATCCCTATACAAAAAATCAGGGAAGCTTGGACTGGTGGTAGAGGCTTAATTCTAGGCTCTGAGACTTAGGCAGAAAGATGCTAAGTTCAAGGCCAGCATAGACCGCCATCAGAAAGTATAAAAGAGGGCTGGGGCCATATATAGTGGTACATAGCTTGTTTCATATGTGAAAGGCCTCCTTTATCAGCATTGCCTATACAAACAAATCACAGACATATTTACAAATTATTTCTAAATACTTAGCCTTCCCAGGGAGAGGCCCATAGGTCATATTTAGATACACTTTTATTGTAATGCTTACCTGTTGGCCTAATAGCATTATAAAATTATTTTGTTTCCTTTTCCAGAGATTTTATTCTTTTCTAATTCACTTTTATTGTGATTCAAACATTGTTGCATGCTTGCAAGTTCCATTCCTGACCACAGAAATATAGCCAGTTATGGTAAAGTAGATCATGTGGTTATTTTTGGTTAGTATATATAAATTTAATGTTTCTAGTATACTATTGTCTATTAAGTATGTTGCGCACAGTTCCTGTGTTGTTTCAATCTCTAATGTGCACTGCAATGTCATGTATCAAATACCTATTCCCAGAAGGTGGTCCTTTTCTTATGGCATGGAACCCTTAGGAGGTGCAAGCTGGTTAGCAGAGAAATAGATCACTCAGGTTATACCAGAGTCTATGGTTCTTATCTGCTTTCTCTGCTCCCTGGCCAAATTGTTATAACAAATGTCTCTATCAAACACTCCTTATGCCATGAGTTCTATAGTCTTCCTCACTATAATTGACCAAAATTTCTGAAACTCTGAGTGCAAATAAGCTCTTTTGCCCTTCAATTGTTCTTGTCAGGTTTTTTGTTTGTTTGTCTGTTTGTTTTTGTTTTGTTTTGTTTTGTTTTGCCATAGAAATGATGAAAGCAGCTGGTATGTATTCTTACTCAAAAAGACTTCATTCCTAAACATGCTAGTGAGCAGGTGAGTTCCAGCCACCCAAAGTGCTTCTGCTCCTTACTTGGTGTAATTGGTGGTTGCTCATTAATAAAAGGGATGGTTGCTGAAGGCTGGAAAACTGGTACTTTTATAAAATGATAATGAAAAATGTCATACCAATTGACTCTTCTAGGAAGAATTTATTAGTAACATACAATCTTGTTTGGTAGCATTTTGTGCACACAATCACTTCTTTAAGAACCAAAGTCAATCCTCCCAAACCTTGCCACTGCTTTCTCAGCTAAGTCCTTGTTAAATTCTAGTAGCTTCCTGTTATGTTTCAGCGATGTTCACGGCATATTTGCTATGGATAGCTGTTCTTTGGACGCCCATTAGAAGTAACTCCTCATTTGTTATCATGTTACTGTGACATATCTATTACAAAACAAGTGAAGGTTCCATTTTTACATTGAAAATCTATGTGAGTGTCCACCTTCACCAATTGTCTTATCTAGATTGTAGGCATGACTTGTCACAGGCTCTACCTCCAAATACGTGTTTCAGCTTGGACTTTTATATTTTGGGAGAGGACTTGTGCTTAACCCTTGTAAATTAAGATGGCTTAGCTTCAAGCTTTGAAGCTGCACTGAACTCTTTTCTCTCACCTTTGTTTGTTTGCTTGCTCGTTTGTGTGTTTTTCTAAGGCAGGCCTTCTATGTATAGCCTTGGCTGTCCTGAATTTGTCCTGTAGACCAAACTGACCTTGAGCTCACAGAGATCTGCCTGCCTCTGCCTCCCTAAGTGCTAGGATTATAGGTGTGTGCCACTGTATCCAACTTTCTCTCACCTTTGTAAAATGGAATAGAGTTGAGAGTTTGGTTTAAATTTGACTTTGGTTTAAGTCTTTGCTTTGCTCTTCTGTCCAGACTACTAAAACTCTCATCAGCAAAAGGCTGTTTGATTTTCTTATCATCCATGTGCTCAGTGGAGTAGCACTTTTAATTTCCTTTAAGAATCTGTCTTTTGCATTTACAAATATGTAACTTTATCACAAGGGACCTGTCTACTTCACCTTTCACCATGCCTTCCTCATTATGCTTAATTATTTAGTTTTTATTTAAAGTGAGGGGTATGTGACTCTTTTAGTTGAACAACTAGGGGCCACTGCAGGATTATTAATTAACAGACTTTCAATATTTTTGTATCTCAGGGAATAGGGAAGTTGAGAAAAGGAAGATAGATGAGCTGGTGGCTGGTCAGTGAGGCATCCAAAACACACATATTTATCAAGTAAGTTCACCGTTTTATATTAGCACTATTAATGGCACCTTATAATGATTACAGTACTAAGATGAAAGATTTCAGGTTACAGATCATCATGCAGAAATAATGAAGTTTGAAATACTGACAGAAATGTAAAACTGTGAGATGGACACAAAAAGTGAGATCGTGCTTATTGGGCAAATAGCACAAAGGGGTTTGCTTTAATCAGGGACACCACATACCTACAACTCTTAAGAAAACTTCCCTGTGAAGCGCAAATAAGAAAAATGCAATAACAGTGACATGCGAGTAGACAGAAGTAAGTAAAGGTGAGTTACAAAGTTCTACTCTGTTGGCAAGACCAAGCACATGACAGGTCTGAGTTTTGATATGAGCTTTTCCGCTTTGCACGGTTCTTTGAGCTGATGCTGCAGTCAATCTGTGGCAACTTAGACAAGCGACTACCTTATAGGAGACTTTCTATGGGACACAAGACTAAGAATGACCACTCTAAGTTTAGAGAACACAGGCAATCAGTGTGAGGAATTCAGCTAAAGAAAAGACAGAACAGAGGACTTCCCACACCCAGAGGAGCCCTGGTCCAAAGTGGAAACATAACCTGGTAGAGAGGACACTGCACAGAACAAGAGTCTAAGCTTCTGATGCTTGGAGTTTTAGTGAATGTGGTTTTGAAAATACATAAAATGAACTTCTCCAGAAAAGAGCTTAGTGTGTGTAAAGAATTAAATATAATCAAGCAGATACCTAAGACTAATGCAGTCTAGAGGTATTTTTCAGGCAGTTCTTTAGAGCCAATTGCTTAGAGCCTCATCAGACATTTCTTGTATCTTCCCTTACTTTAGAAATGCCTTAAGGTGACAATATGTATGAAACAGTGAATTTCAGAAAATTTAAAATAGAAAAGAAAAATGAAGACTAAAAGATGGGCAGTTAATTTTTTAAATACATGCTTTAAAATGCTAACTACTTGCTGGATAAGGACCTTAAATTTCAACTTCTTAGCAGCCAGCCAAGAGCAGACAGCAGCATTAGTTTTTTATCTTGCATAGCCTATAATATAAAACTTCTGTTAGGAGAAATACAAATAAGTACTTCTGTGTGACTCCCTAGGGGATTTTCTCCATAAATTATCTTAGGGAATAAATTACAACTGTAGACAAGAGCCTTATAGTGTGCACAGCAATGTGTCTAATGGACTGCTCCATGCAAGATCCTTCACCATGCATTACTATGGCTATATGAAAGTACAGCTAATACAAAATCCATAAAGAAAGGGACAATAAAATTCAGTTTGCATAAGAAGCTCCCTAAGGTAATAGTTTTATCCAAAGACTGAGTATTTGAAGGAAAACAAAAAAGCATATTATAAGCCAATTTTTCTTCATTTTCTTCCACAAACATTTGGTAGATATTGAGGAATACATTCTTGACTGTCCCTTGAGTACATAAATATTTTGAAAGGTGAGAAAATTTAAATGCCTAACATTTATACATAACCTTGATAAAAGTACTTCTTCACTTTTAATTAAAAAGGGACAGTAACTGTAAAGAGTTTTGATTAAATAACCACTCAGTTACACACCATATCTGTGTAATGTGTACCTATATAATGCTATATTCACTGTGTAATCTACCTGTTGGAATGTCAGCTCCAGGAACAGGAAGCATGCCTAGCTCATTCATTACACTAGGGAGGCACACAGACACATAACCTGCCACAAGCACCCAAGTCTTAGATGGAACACTGTTCTATAAATTCAGGCTTATCATAGGTTAGACACAAGAATAGCATACATTTTATACATACCCTCGTTATAATTTGAGTATTAAAAATGTTCATTTGAGGGATTATCCGAAAGGAGTTGGAGGAGTAGAACGTATATGATCAAATATATTCTACTAAATACTCAAATAATTAATAAAATGGTATTTTAAAACGGTCTGTGGGTTTTATTAAAAGATATACATTAGAATTTGAGAATCTGTATAGTGATATCCACTTACTTACTTGTACATTAAATTGTGAATATTTGGTTAATGGATAAAATATAGAGATAGGTTTTTTGATAGAGCCAAGGACAGGATCTCCTCAGTTGCTTACTTCCTTTAGCTTAAAACTTTAATTATATTTTTCTGGTTTCTTCATGTTTGAAGCAGGTGTGTTTACTTTATAAACAGGAAAAAGCAAATCTTCCAGGTGGTAATTCCCAAAGGCATTGTACTTGTTAAACAAATGAATCTCTAATTTATGAAAATGTAGGCAGCTGTGCAGCTCATATTCTGGGGCAGTTGGATTTCTCTCACCAAATGGTAAACACTAAGGTAGAAAACACAAGAGAAAGGAGTATACAAGCCCCCTACCATCACACATCGTCACAATTTTCTTCATACACAACGTTATCTAGTATATGGGTCACATTATTTCTAGTATATGGGTCACTAAAACTCCTTGGATCCTTGTTAGAACATAGTCCAAGAATGGGGTTGTATGAGAACCTCAGTGCTTGTGAGAAAGCTCCAAGAAAACAAGGTGTGAGTCGTGGACCTCAATTTCTTCAGAACATGGAATTGTTCTTGCACTGTGCTTTCATGATCCTCCCAGATGTCCAAATAGAAGCGATTTTATGTCAGCTATTGTTATTCATATGCCATATTCATATGGGAGAATACATTTTTGCCAAACGTGGCTTGTCCTTGTGATGGTACACTTTACTCAGGTGCCTTTTAACCCTCAGAGAATAAATTGTCTGATGCTCTGAATAAAGTTACCTAATGCATGAGGTTTTAGTCTACTCTATTTTTATGCCCCACTCTCCCAGGTTTATGCCACCGACTACATGATAAACATATCCTACCATGTTTCATATTTTTAAAATAATTGTCATATTCCTTGAATTACTCAACAAGCTAGCAAAACTTTTTTTTTTGAGACTTCAGGCTTTTTTCATCATATTTTGCAAAATCCAGAAAGTGATGGTAATATTGTGATGAAGTCTACTTAAATCCCAGCTGTTGGCTCTCCTGCTCAGATGGAAAAGTACGCTGGGATTCAGGCGCTCAGGAACAACAGAGCTCTGAGGTTGGACAGTGTAGAAATGGAAGGGTATCCTGAGACACAGGAGCCTGGGAACCACTCAGCTTTGAGAAGAAGTCTCCCCAATAGAGGCTTTGCAGGCCTGAGGGAGAACATCCATGGCTGAGCAGAAGAGGTTAGGATCGTCAGCTCCACTCCACTTCTTTGCTTCTTGGCTTTTTCTGATGAAAGATTCACACCAGGCAGTAAATCCCGTAATATAGATTTATTGGGAGGGGAAAATACAGAGTTTGGAGTGATGAATCCAGCAGTGGCTGCCTCTGCTTCTGGGAGAAAGCAGGGAACTGAACCGTAGGCAGGGCTAATAATAGGCTTTCTTACAGGGCAGCTTTCTAGGGAGATTGCTAGGATGAGGATTGGTAGAATTTTAAGTCCTGAATTTAGAGAGGCTCAGGGATTGGTGCGATTTCTTGATCAGGGATTGGTGGTATTTTTCTTGTAGTGTGGGGTCTGTGCACTCTCCCGCTTCGGGCTAGGAATGACAGTCAGATCTGTTAGAAAATGACCTTTAGGGACATTATGGAAGTCTAGGGGGGTGTAGCCTGACTGCTGGAATGCCTCAGGCTGGAGCCTGGCCATTTTCCTGCCTTGAGGGTTGAAAAAGTTTACAAAGTATGTAACGTTTACAAAGGGAGTCCACTGCAGTTGACTTCGTGTGAATAGCCAACATTATTTCTATGGAAATTTTATTAATGTGGAGTTGTTTTGGTTTTGGTTTTGCCCCATTAAAGATATATAAACAAGTAATCTCATTAATATAATGGCATGCATGTGCATGAGCAAGGACTTTCTTTACCAATAGTACTTTTGTTGATATGTGTCATGTGACTAGTCAGGGTTCTCTAGAGCAGTGATTCTGAACCTTCATAATAACTGTTTAAAAGAGTTTTTTTTATGTTGTAGCGGCCCACAACCATAAAAATTATTTTTGTTGCTACTTTATTACTGTAATTTTGCTACCGTTGTGAAGTGTAATTAAAATATCTATGCTTTCCTATGGTCTTAAAACCACCCTTGTGATTAGGTAGTTCAACTTGCAAAGTGGTCACAGCCCACAAGTTGAGAATCACTGCCTAGAGGAACAGAAAAAATAGAATGAATGTATTTTTAAAAGGGATTAATTAGATTTATTTTAAAAATACTATCTCTGTAGTCCAACCATGGCTGTCTTTACACAGGCTGAAAACTTGGTAGCCGCTCAGTTTGTAAGCCTGGATACCTCAACAGCCCCAGTCTTGGAGAGAAGTCCTGGAGGGCACCAGGAGAGCTCTTGGCCTTCTGCCCACGTTGAGAGCTCAAAGAATGCTAGCTTTCCTGACCACTACAGAATAACAAACTAGTATAATATAAAAGGTAAAATGAAATATAAATAATATAAACAAAATATATGCATGTAGACGCATATTCATTTGTACTTTTCCTGGAGCCTTAATTAACCCAAAATATCCTTGGGATGCAATAACATGTCACCTCTCACTTCTCTAGGAAATTCCAAAGTCAGATAAGGGTAAATATTCCTGAGGCAGGTAATAAATAAATAAATAAATAAATAAAGTTTCCGACCCTTTAGGAAAGAACTTTAGAGTCTTTTGAGACTTTTTAAGAGGGCATTCCTTATTCTTTTAATGAAGAATATTTGAATACTTCCCATATTTCTGAAAACATTCCTGGTGTTGTTACGATGTTCATTCCAAATAATTGAAAACGCAGACATAGATTTTCAAAGACACAGATGCTGGGTATTCCTTGCCAAAATGCTGCATGACTGAGGAACAGGTATAAGAGGAAATGTAGGGGCAGAGATTGTTATGAGTGACTGAGCAGATATCATCTGCCAGTGATACAGCTGCGGTAATAAATGCTCATCAGTTGAGTGAGTCTAGACCACTCACTCTGTTTCCCTCTATGTTGGTGGAGAAATAGATTCCCTACCAAGTTGTACATTGCAGTATGAGTCAATTCTCTTAAAGAACCAGTTATGAATTTATAGTTTCAATGCTTTTCTTTTCTAGTGGATCTGGAACAGAACTGAATGTCTTCAGATCCCTAATGTCCCTACTCCAGGTAGCCTTGTTTTCGAATTACGTGTGATAAGGACCAAATTTGTATGAATAGAATCCCAGGCATAATAATTGCTTTAAGTTTTTAATACTAAGTTTTATTTTTTATTTTCTTATTATTAAATTTAGTTATGATCCTCATATCTTCTCCCTTAAAACCTCTCCCTCATACCTTTCTACTCCCTCACACTTCTTCGTACTTTTACAGTGACCCAAATTCTGTTTCCTTTTTTTTTTTCTAAGTATGTATAATTAAACAAAGACTGTAAACAAATTATCATGTCTATTACATGTAACAAGCAGGAATGTCTTTTAACAGAAATTCATCAATCCACACAAATGTCTTTGTATTATAAAAACAGGTATCAAAACTATCCTGAACCTAGTTTTGAAACCAATAGTAGTCAGCATGCAAACCACTTCAAGAATTAACACAATAGTCACAAATTCTGTTTTCTTGACAAGATTGCTGGTACTGTGCACGATACCAGTTAACTGAAACATTTCAGCCTGCGAGCCCTGTGCTTGTTGCCATGTCTGTTACTCATTTTTCACCCTGCTCTATTTGAAAAACTGCTGTGGGTCTTCTTTTCTTATCAGAGATGAGTATCACATGAGCCTCTCTGCAGATAAGATATCCTCCTTCTGTCAGCTGCTTGTTGCTCACTGTTCGTTAAAACCATGCTTCAGAGCGCACCATTCCGCACCTTGGCAAACTACTCAGAGATCAAGGGGTATGTATAACTCACAAGTGCTAAGTGAGTTTTTTAAAAAGCACATTTTTATTACCAGAAACACCTATTATACTTTCTGAAACATCTTAGTAAATATACAAGAACCACAAGGAATTATGAAAGAAAAATCAGTATGCCTTTATCCTCATTAAATTGTATACTTGTATTGTACTCATTTAATACTATTGTAAGTCTTTATATATTCTACACAAAATTTCCATCATTGTGATATAGCTATTCCCTAACCTATGATATTCTTCAATTTGAATTTAAATAGTTTTTATAAATACACATAACAAATTTGTAGGCCATGTACTTTTTATTAAAAGCTGTTTTGACCCAGAATTCACATTTCCTTTATGTGGTCAATGATTACTAGGCTAACATGTCCTCAATTAAATCTTACAAGACACCAAATTGATTGAAGCAAGCTTACTAGCCTGTTTAAAATTCTGACTTCTTTTAATTTTTCTAGATAATTATAATAATATAACAAGAAAATGAAAGAAGCACTTTTCTCCACTGTTAGGCAGACACAACCTTTTAACCCTGATAGTTCATAATTTCCACAAATGGCAAATGGCTGTTACTAGTCACCCACAGCTGTCATAGGTTACATAGCAATTAGGACCTTTTCAAGAGATCATAATGATTATTTTTTCCTTGGAACACTATGGCAAGAAACAAATGACATTCAGCTACATTTAAGTCATTTTAATGATTTGATTTTATCACATTTATCATTAGAAGAAAAAACACACAGGGCACATTTTAGTAATCTCTCTACAATTGAGTGCTTCAATTACATCATCACTTAACGAGATGCTCTCAGTTTCTATATGAAACAAAATAATAATACCCTGAATCTTTACCTCTACTTCATCACTTTATAACTGGTACATTAGCAATAGCCCTACAGTATATTTTATGGGCTCTATCCTTTTGTTCCATGAGGTCTTCATAACCTATATATTTTATGCATGGAACAACATATAGCTATTATCTGAAGGAACCACTTTTTGAAAGCAGTCATAATCATATCTAAGAGCTTAAAGTGATTTGGAAGACAAAAACGATGAAAAAAATATCTAGCACTGCTACAGTGATAGTTGCAGATAAAGTCAAGTTCTGATTATCAAGAAAGGATTGGATGAAGCTTGCTGTTTAAGACAAGTGAACAGAAATGTGCGGCCAAGAGGCTCCTTAGCAAACCCTGATGTCTGGATGACAGCTTCCATTTTCACTTACTGCTTTCAAAAAAAGGATGACAAGTGGTAGATGAAGGAAACTGATACAGCCAGTACTACATCTACACAGCATATTGCAGATGTTTCCTTGTAAGTGCTAAGGTTATTGTTTTTATATATCAAATCAGAAATAATGTTAAATTGAAGGCAATGATCTATATTATCAATTATACTAACCAACGGTAATTGAAATCATGAAATAATGAAAGCTAAAAGTGTGTTAAAGAAAAGATCTGAAATTTAAATAGCTTTCACAAATTCAATATATAATTGATATTGTAGATGGTGCTTCAGTCCCATTTTACTTCTTTTATACAGTACTTTAAACTGTTTAATTTATTATAAAAGAGAAAATTATAATTGAGAGTCCTGGAGCTACCTGCTGTTCCTATGGCCATGGAGGGCTACTTTCTGCTGTTACAATGGTCTGTTGCATCCTTTGGAAGGGATGACTGATATTACAGCCTCCGATAGCAGGATAGAAGGGAAGAGATCATTGCCTATAAACTAGAGGATAAAAAACTCTGCAGAAGTGCTAAGCCTATTAGTAATCATACAGCCTTTATGATGTAATTATCTCCTGAAGTCTATACCTCTTTTTTCTCTTTTTTTATTATTTAAAACTTTTTCATACAATATATTTTGATTATATTCTTTCACCTCGCCAAGCTTCTTTCAGATCCTACTCATCTCCCTACACACGTAACTTTATGACATTTCTCTCCCCCTACCTTCCCTTTCCCCTTCTTCCCTTTTCCTTCCCTCCCTTTCTCTCTCTCTTTTAAAAAGAAAATCAAAACAAACAAAAACCAATTAGAGAAAAATCCCTCCCTCCAAAAGCACACAAAAGAAGTGGATTCTGTGATGGTTAGTTACCCCTGCGCATCAGGCCTGCACTGGATTTCCCCTTTTCCAGCAGGTATCAATTGCAAATAGCTTCTTGGTCATGGGTGGGACTCTGTGCTCACTTCTGCTTTTCCTGGCTGGGGTTTCCTGGCTTACACTCCAGCAGGTCTTGCTTATGCTCTCACTATCTCTGTGAACTTATATGTGTGTGTAACAGCCCTCTTGTATGCTGTTTATTTAAGTCATCTACAACTTCTGGCTCTTACAATCTTTGTGTTTCTTCTTCCTTATAGATCCCTAAGAACTGACTAGAGGAATTTGATAAAGATATCCTATTTATGGCTGAGTCCTTCAAAGTTTCACTATCTGTAAATTTTCCAGATGTGGGTCTCTTTGCATTAATACCACATTCTGCAAAAAAGAAACATCTCTGATGGGTGCTGGGCAATGCACTGATCCATGAGTACAACAATATGTCATTATGAGTTGTTATATTGCTATGTTCCTTTAGAAGAATAACAGTAGTAGGTTCCCCCCCCCCCCAAAAAAAAAAGCCTATGACCTATCAAGTATCAAGCTCTTGGCCACTTACCAGAGCCAGGTATGGGTTTCAACCAATGAAGTGAATATTATATTTAAAAAGTGGTTGGTTGCTTTTATAACATTTGTGACTCTATTGCACTAGTACATCTGCAACCTTTCCTAACCTGGTTATCTATAGCAATTACACATGCATGTGACTGTATATTCTAAACACAGTAAACAATAATATTTGCTCTCAAGAGAAGATGTTTATTGGTTGTCTTCATCTTATGTAGAATTTGATAAAGAATTTAAAAGATAGTAATTAAAAGCACTTTCAAAGATCTGATCCTATCCTTGACTCCCACTTTCAGCAGTTGTTTAGGACAGTATTGTCTGGATTTTCAGAAGTAGTTTCAAGGATTATTTGTTGTTTGTTTGAAGACCATGTCCCTTTATGTAATATAGGTCATCTTGAAATTCACTACATGATCCAGGCAGGCCTTGAACTTTCAGTGACCCTCCTAAATCAGCCAAGATCTGTGATTATGAATGTGAGCCAACATATCCAGCTAGTTTGAAGGATCATAGGAAACTATACAATGTAAGTAAACTTGGAAAATAAGATTTAATACTATATATGTTAATATATTATACATTATACTAAACAAAGTGGAGCTATAAAAATTGAAGCATAAAATTTAAGTCTGAAATTTGTCCAAATTTAAAACAATTTAATTAGAAATAGAAAAATTGCCTAAGAAAAGTTTAAGATTTAGTACAATAATTTTAAAAGTAGAATTATAAAAAGAATATAAGAAGCAAATGCCTTATTATTCATTTTAATTCCATCTTCTATTATATCATCTATTCTTTCAATGTTTGAATAAAGATCTGCCATAAATTTCTCTATGCAATTATACATAAAATATTTTATGGAGTTATTGAGCCTATAAATTAACACCCTATTAATATATATATATATATATAGATATATAGATATATATATATAGTTTTAATATACCAGTTAAAAAGTAAATGTATTGTTTTTCTTAAATAATTAGTTGTGAGAGGTCAGAGGACAATTTTGGAGAATTAATTATTTTCTTTCATCATGTATATCCTGGAATTGGGTTCTGGCTGGCAGGTAGCAAAGAGTATCTTTACTTGGTAAAGCGTCTCAATGGACTGTAAACTTACTTTTCTAGAAACAGATTTCTTGCCTTGGTTTCAAATATCCTTAATATAAACCTACTTTCAAAGCTTGTGCAGTTTTAAACACTCTTCAAATAAGATAAGTTTCACGTCTCTTTTCTGCAATGAATTCTTTTGGATATTTTGCACTCAGGTATGGTACATGCTATATGCAGGGACTGTTTTCCAATCCTGGTAGAATATTGTTTTCTATATTAGAGTAAATTTTTTCATCACAGCCTCATTATAACATTTAGCCACATTCTTTTGTATCTCATTACTGAAAAGAATCTATAACTTTTATCACTTTTAGTTTTAGACATTGTTTTTATTTAGTTCTGTAAATACATCAAGATTTCTACTTCAAAGGATTGTTTTCTTTAGATCTTATAACAACTATAATTTATCATAAAGTACTTAGTCAAGAGGTTTAAAAAGCATAAAATCATACAGCTAAAAAATTCCCTCCCTCCACTATGTCTCTTTAATCTTAAAATCTGTGTGTATTTTTGCAAAACTTTATCAATGTTTGTTCCAGCCTACTCCTTTGTAGCCACTCACAAAGATATAACTGTATATCACACAAAAGTGAGTCTACCTGCTGAGGAATGCATTGTCATATGACTTTACACTACAAACACCAAGAGGGTAAAATTCAGTCCTTCTGTCTAGCACATTGACGTAATCACTAAATGAAGTAAACCAAGTATCTAAGACTGTTACCAGAAATACTCATTATACTGTATTACATCAAGAACTCATTTATAACTAGAAGTAGTATACTCTAAAATAGCAATGATAGGTAGAATGGTAGAGATCACACAAAGCAACTCCATAATTCAACACTTACTATCAAGAATTATTTACTATGAAGAATTATATATTTATACTTTTAAACAACTGACTGTCCAGTTTATTTCAGCATCACCACAAACAGGTAATGTTTTGCACTGTGATCTTTTGACAGCTACAATGTCACAAATCAATAAAAAAAAATTCACTCTGGAAGTCTATTTTAACTAGTGTGGCCACCAGTATGCATGCACTCCATTGACGATCCAATCATTTTCAGTGTATATCTATGTGTGAATTCATTATATGAATTACTGCCTTGGTTTTATGTATTTAACTCCCCAACATAGTCAATGAGATGGTTATTGTTAACTATCAACTTGAAAGAATCTAGACTCAACTAGGTGATGAGACTCCAGGCATGCCTGGGAAAAATTCTCTTGATTGTGTTCATTGATGTTGGAAGGACCATGTTGACTGTAGGCAGCCTTGGTCTCTTGGAAGGGCATGTTGAACTGAATACAATGAATAAAGTATGTAAATCATTGCCAAACATTGGTTTTTCTTTTTTTCTTGACTGTGGATGTACTGTGGCTGGTTTCTTTAACACTTGCTGCCTAACTTTTTTCATGAAGAGTTTTATTTTGAGTTATAAACAAAATAAATGGTACATAGCTTAAGTTGCTTTTGCCAGCATATCTTACCAAAACACCAGGAAAATAGAGTCAGATAGTAAAAGTTTAAGGCAAACCTTTTTCTTCCCATAAGATAATTCATTATTTTTGAAGCTTGTTCAATTAATATTCATGTGAAAGAGTTATAGATAGGTTGACAAGACGTATAAATAGGTTGAGAATGATACATCTTTTAAATGTCTAGTCAGATAATAGTACTTTATTTCCATTCTCTAATTTCATGAAAAAAAAATACAGAAATAATATATATATATACATATATATATATATATATATATATATTGATCATAATTCTTTGAAGTCATCAGAAACAGTTTTGACATCTTCTTCTAACAGTTTTCCAAAGGACTCATTTTCAACTTCATGTAGCTGTTGGAAAGGCCATTATTATGAGCTTATGCCAAGCCATAAAGCTAGAAAGAATAACAATATTCATCAATAAATAGAGACTGTTGCATCTGCACACCCTAACATTATTCAGCAATAAAATGTAAAACTTTCATGTAGAAGAGAAAAATGAATGGATCCTAAGACAAAACCCTGAAAGAAATTTCAGAATGCAAAGCAAACTAATCTATGATGTCACCAAATGAATCTTTTTCTGTCACTTTAGCATAGTGGGAATGGATGAAAACAACACTTAGAAATTTTAAGTGATAATAATTGTTCTATATCTTGAGATATGGTCATTAAGTGGGTTAGTATGTTTGTAGAACAAAAATGCCCACAGAAGTCAGGTACAATAATTTTATGATGATAATACATTACATTCATACTCTAGACTACTAGGCCTACATCATCATCAACATGTGAAACTTGTAAAAGCACAAGATGTCACACCTTGAGTGAATGATGAGGCAAAGACTTGGAAGGTAAGTTATATTTAAAAATCCCTTCAACTGTTAAGATGCTTACTGATGTTTGAAAATTACTATAGCAGATAATCTCCTTTGACAATCAATTTTTAAATTTATAAATCCTTTCAAGACTATTAGTAAAAGTATATGTTACAGAGAATTTTGGATGACTATTCAGGTAACAAACTGTCTCTGTCATCTTCTCACTTGGAAAGCTACTAACTTGCATACCCAGTAAACTCAGGTAATGAATTTTTTTCCTTCTGAAATCTCTGATGGAGTTGAAGACCAGATAGTTTTGTTTTACATTTAAGTTTAGTTGTTTAGGGGTTAAAATGTTTTTAGGACTAGATAAATGTTTTAAGTTGATAATGACCAGATACAATAGATATTGATTTACATTCAGAATTTTAGAAGCACCAAGATAGGAAGGATGTTTTCCTCAGGGCTGTCAATATAAATAGCCAAAAACACTAAGATGTAACATTTATATAATTCCTGACTGTGTCATGGTTCTTCTTGTTATTGGTAGTTTACTATAAATATGTGTGATAATATAAATGTATATGTAAAAAATAAAAAATGTTTAATAAAAAATCTAAAAAATATACGCACAGGAATAAATACCTAAAATATGTGATCTTCCACATCATATATTTATTTATAAACTCAGATGATTCTGACATAAAACACATATATATTAATTGAAATTGCTTTAAGTTATCTACTTGAGAGAGTACTCTTGTTCAAGAAAGATAATTGAGAGAAACATAATAAAAAATTAAAGGCCTCAAAAATTAGTTGAGTTTTTTATATGAATCAATCTTGAGGAGAAACTTATTTCCTTATAAGTATATACTGATGTGATGGGGGAAAAACACATAGGATATATATAAATAACATTCTCCTAATTTTTGTTTCCAATAAAGAATTTAAAAAGTGGTGATTTTGGTTAGTGCAATAGTTTGAGCAGAACCCCCCTGGCCCCAATCCACCCATCACAATGTTCTTCTTGTAGGTTTCTAGGACCCTCTGTGTCCTTCTATATCCCCATCTCCTATATTTCTCTTACCTAGAGTCTCAGTAGGATGTCCTCACATCTATCCCAATCTTCTGGTAAGTGAAGACTTTCGTGGGACTTCCTTATAAGTAAGTGTATGTGCCCAATTATAAGTGACTATATACCATGTGAGTCTTTCTGCTTCTGGGTTAACTCACTCATTATGATCATTTCTGGTCCCATTCATTTGTCCACAAATTTTGAGATTTCCTTGTTTTTAATAGCTGAGTAGTATTCCATAGTATAAATGTACCACAGTTTCTTTATCCATTCTTCAACTGAGAGGCATTTAGGCTGTTTCCAGGTTCTGGGTATTATGAATAAGGACTCTATGAACATGGTTGAGCATACGTCCTTGTTGTGTGGTGGAGCATTTTCTTGGTATATTCCAAGGAGTGGAATAGCTGGGTCTTGAGAAAACCCTATTCCCAGTTTTCTGAGAAATGGCCAGATAGATTTCCAAAGTGGTTTTACAAGTTTGCATTCCCACCAGCAATGAAGGAGTGTTCCTCTTTCTCTACATCCTTGCCAGCATGTGGTGTCACATACAAGACAATAGTAAACACAAACCTCTACTCTAATCTAACCAATGGACAGGACCATCTCCACAGTTATGTGGAGAGCGGGGACTGACTTTGACATGAGCTCTGGTGCTCTATATTTGACCATCTCCCCTTCGTGGGAGTCACTCAAAGAAAGAAATAAGCAGTCTCCCAAGATGAGACTTGAGAGCCTATGACCATATAGTGGGGGAGGAGGTTCCCCCTTGGTCATAGACCTAGGGGAGGGGAATAGGGTGAATGTGGGAGGGAGGGAGGAATGGGAGGGTGCAAATGATGGGATAACAATTGAGTTGTAATCTGAATAAATTAATAAAATTAAAATTAAAACGTAAAAAATAAAAATAAAAGTAATTTTTTTAAAAAGTGGGCATTTTGATCTTTAGTGACTGACTTGAAATTTTAAATAATACAAATGTACTTTGAAAATAGTACAACCACTTAGATCACATCATTTTTGGTTCTTATAGAAATATATCTGTACATCATATGCTAACATCCCAGCCACTGTCTCATTTTGTTACTTGCCACTCACCTACATTCCTGTCCTTATGTGAGTAATACACTGACATCTCAAATCTTTGATTCATCACCATGAGTTACTATGCATTGATTTTATGTGACTGTAGCTCAAGTTTAATAATTACAAATCCCTCATCCTAAAAGAGAGGTGTCCTTGTATGATTTTGTAAAACTCACTTTTAATTTTGGACTTCACTTTTGATGAATACACTGACTACTTTTACTTATTTATCCTATTATACTTTTTCTATATAACATTCCAAGAGTGATAGATCATCACCTGAGTTATGGAATAGTAGAATTTGATGGATATTTTACTGACTATTATTTTTATGAGTATGTATGTGCACCTGTGAAAGTTTTTTGTACCACATGTGTGCAGGAACCTTGAGAAGCCCTCAGAAGTCCTCAGATCACCTAAGACTGGACTTACAGGTTCTAGCCTTCTATTTCCTTTGTTTTGTTTTGTTTTGTTTTTGAGACAGGGTTTCTCTATGTAGCCTTGGCTGTCCTGGACTCACTTTGTAGACCAGGTTGGCTTGGACCTCCCAGTGATCCATCCGCCTCTGCCTCCAGGGTGCTAGGATTACAGGTATGTACCACCACACCTGGCTCTATGTCACACTTATAGAATATATCCCTATTTTCTAGAAAATTCATGTTAGCAGAGAACTCCTAGTAAGGAAGGCTAGTACAGTGGCTTAGCATCAGATGGTTGAGCCTCATAATAAGTTTTGAAGTTTTAACTATAAAAACATTGGGTAGAGGATGGAGAAAGAATGAGTCACAGATAATTTCTAGATCTGGATAAGGATGAGAGAGGAAAACCTCTAGATCTGGAGAATGATGAGATATGAAAATCCAGAGAGAATGATATTTGGCAAAGAGTATCTAGAGAATCCTATTATATGTCCTAGGAACACTTCAGATTTTACATATTATATAATTAAGTCACAAAACTCCATGCCTTATATGTGGAATGAAGAAACAAACAAGAAAGACTAATTCTTAATTATTCTAATCATCTGTGGCCCAATTTTACTTATTTCTATTTATTGATGGAGGTTATTAATTTTTTTAATTGATTGATTATTGGAATTTTCTGGGGCTCACTCTGAAACACACTGCATTGTATTATTGTGGGTTTTCTTAATCATCATCCATCAATTCACTTCTGCCTTCTTTGCATCATGCGTGAAGTCCCCAGTATTCATGGTCTATTGGCACTTTGATTGCAGGAGAGTTGCCAGCTCCCTTTTTCCATGGACCTATTTTAGTCTTTATTAGTCTGCTTTATTGGTGTTTATTTTCAATGCAGAGTCAAAAAATAATTTTGAAAAGGAGGAGAAATAAGAAAACACTCCACAAATAATATTTAACATAGATGATGATTATTTAAATTTTTTAAAATTCCTGTGTTATTTATAGAAAATATTGTCTTGAATTTGTTAGTTTAAAATGGCATTTATGGTAGATTTAAAATATATATCTTATCAGAAAGTAGGGGAACCTGTAAGCACATGAGTCGGAGGTCTAGGGGAGAATAGAACAGAAAAGGAAAGGAGTATGAGACTAGGAATATAAGAGTGAGGGATTATAATCCGATTGTAATGTAAATAAATTATAATTTTAAAAAGAAAAAACATTTGAAATATTTTAAAGACAAAATTAATATCAATATTCACCTACCAAAATCAATATATGAAGTAAAGCCTTATAAAACCTTGCATTCTTACTTTTTTTTTTATTTTGATTCCATGTGTGAAAAGTAGTGGCTCTAGAATGAACATGTCATTTCCTTTTTAGTTGAAGGAGTCAGAGGATTGATATTTTGCCAGTGTCATTAAAAGTTGACATTTTCTCTGTCTTTTCAATCCCTTCCAGAAACAGCATCTACAAAAGAGATGCCATTTCAGTATGGTACACCATAATAATAAATGAAAATGATACTAATTTTCCCTCTTCAACATTCTTGGGACACCAAGAATACTACACAATGTGGTTTTAGGAAAAAAAATTTGCCTGATGAGCAGAAAAGTTAAATATATTAAAGTATTATCTCATTTCCATTTAAAAAAATAGAGTTTATTGAGTTTCTCTGACGCTAGAGAAGTATGGGATGTATGAAGGAATGTGTGGGTAAGCCAACTCCATAGTACCAGATCTACAGTCCCACACTGGCTCAGATGAATGAAAGATGCATTGCATGCTAACACTGTGGCTGCTCCTATTCACAGAGGCCAATGTGAAAGACAGTGTGTTATAAACTGGTGATCTTCCCTCCTTTCCTGTGGTGAGTGTTTCTAATTCTTAAGCTATGAATAGTACAAAAGAATGAATTAAACTCTATGTGATCTGAATCTAACTATTCAAAACTGTGTTTAATATGTACATCTGGGGATTAAGTAACTAAGATCTCTTGTACTGAAAGTATTCCTTAATTATTTTTTAAAGTGTTTCCAAAAATAAAAAATAATATTAAATGAAAAGAACTCCTGAAAGACTAGTCATCTATTTGACCATGAAAACAAGATAGTAAGAATTTTTGTTTCAACCACAATGCCTTACCAATCAGGAACTGAACTTCTGGTACTTTTGAAATGTAAGGTGCTTAGAATTGTTTATAGCGTGTCATTTGTATTTGATTTTTAACAAGATTGATTCTCTACATGAGATTTTTAGAAAGAAAATTATAGAGTAGTAAAATTTGGCACTTCTAGTGCTTTAACACATACACACACACACACACACACATACACACACACACACACATGACAGCATTGCATACATTTAGAAATAAAAGCTAAATTTTTTAACATTTTTTCTTACACTCACTTTTCTAAATATAGCACGTTATCTGAGTGATCCAGTAATTACATAGCGACACCTTCTGTATCTGGTTTAATTAGGTCTTTCTTTTTCAAACTAATGAAACAAATCAAAGTCATAGATAAATGAAAATAGTTTACAACCTTCACTGTCAACACCTCCAACTTCCAAAATCCATTAAACCTATTTCGGAAGAGTATAAATAATTCTATCCCTTTATATAAGAAAGCAAACCACATGACAGTTAAGAATATATCCTTGGAGTCAAATTGCCTGCGTTTGATTTCCAGCCTCATTGTTGTATGGCCTTGTGACCTGGAATAAGATTCCTCATCTGCCTGTGGCCTTATGTTCCTCATGCATAGAACTAGAAGCACTAGTGACAACCACTAGTGAAGATGTGGAAATAAACGAACTGCTTGACATATGTGAAGTAACTGGAGAAGTTCTGCACTTAAGCAGCAGCTGGTGGCAGATGACACCACAATAGTATCATGCTATAAATTAGTTTCAATAGAAAATTACAAAATCTTAAGGAAGACAGACAAAAAGATTTTAAAGTACAGTATTTGGCATGAGCATACTTCAAGGAAAATAATACACCTATAATTTGTTTTTAGTTATTTTTCTATTTATCAGACTATTATATAACTAGATCACTTTTCCCTTCCTTTCCACACCTTCAAAGCCTTCCACATTCCCTTCCCTTTTCTCTTTTAAATTCATGTTCCTTAATTTCAGTAATGTGTGCATATACAGGTATGTGTGTGTGTGTTTAATCTTAAGTATATCTTAATCCATAAAATATTACTTATATGTATGGTTTCAAGGCCAACCATTTGGTATTGGGTAAACATTGATGTCTCTTCCTTAGGGAAGACTATTTGTGCTCCTAGCATTCTTCAGTAGCCTGCAGGTCTCCATGTGCTGTTTGACATTTCAAAGGCTTGTGGCTGCTTGCTGACATTCATAATTAGGATAGCAAACTTTTTTTGAGGTAGGATCTGGGCAACATACCATAACGACAAGATATAGTCATATATGGATAATCGTGAGGTAAAAGTGTATATGGACATTCTTTTTTTAAAAGCCATACACATACATTAAGAATAAAATTAATTACCTCTAGCCTTTTTGTTAAGATCAAGTACAGGACTTCAATGAAAATGAGAGTAAGAATGAAGTTCTGAAAATTGGGCCGGCTAGGAAAATAGTTCAGCTGGTAAAGTATTTTTCAGGAAAGCATAATGATCTAGGTTCTGATACCCAGTACCCATGTAACATGCCAGGTGTGGTAGTATATGCCTATAATCCCAGCAGATGGAGGCAGAGACATGCAGATCCCTAGAGGTTGCTGGGCAACCAGTCTAGCCTGTCATTCTGTGTCCAGAAGTAGCCAGATGTGTTCCACATCAGGCAGGTGCTGGTGCCTTCCAGGTGGGAGCAGAGGACCCTTGAGAGCAAAAGTTCCATTTTTTCTCTCAGGAGCATCCAGGGTGCTCAGGGCAAGTGTTACAATTAGTTCTTTTAAAATGAGATTGCTGATACCAGACTGCAGTGGAAATTTAGGGGTGGGGGAGGTGGAAAGGAGGAAGCAGGAGGGGTTCTCAAAGACTGTGATGATACCTTAGTGTTACAGGCCCTTCATTCAAACTGCTGTATTAATGATAGGGGTGAAAGCAAACGCCTGAAACAAACTGGAAGGCAAATAGAATGAAAGAAAATTCCAAGCTACAGGTCTGGGCTTCAGTAGCTACCTGACCGTGACACACTGGTGAACAGTGGAAGCTTATGACGGCTACCTTCAGGGAGGAGGGAGCCCTTTCTTACCCAGAATCAGTGACAAATCTCAGATAGTCATGGTGGAGGAATGGAGTGTGAGAGCAAGCAAGCCTTTGTTTCACAAGTCAGGGACATTATAAACCTTGGGTAGTGGGAGGGTTTTGAAGGGGAATGTATTTGATTCGCTGGGGCTAGGGGTGCCAGGTACACTTGATCTACAAGTAACAACACAGCCCTATAATAAGACAGGAAAGCAGTACTTAATTATCCTATGAGCCAAGGTAGGTAGCCAATGTTATTAGTTGAAAGTCAAGACACAAATACATCTTATTAGCATAGGGTGGGTATCTCTAGGAATCCCTAGTGCTAGCTGAATAGGTTTCTTATCAGGAAAGGATTAGCATTTGTAATCTCCCTGAGGCCTGTGTGATGCTTCTTAGGGGATCTGGGGTTCCCTTTTGCCTGATTTGGAGAACCCCACTGGGAAAGAGAGTCTGTCATCTGAGATACTCTGAGATATCAGAGGCTATTTGGAAACACCAGACTTTGACCTAAATAACAAGGTTCCACACCAGTGAAATAGGTAAACCATACATTTAGTGAGAGATCTTCCCTCAGAAAATAAGGTGGAAAGCCAGAAATGTGACTCAGTGGGTTCATGCATGTGCTGCCAAGCCTGCTGACCTGATTTCAATCCTCAGAACCACATGTTGGAAAGAAACAATCAATTCCCATAAATGGTGCAGGGTCCTCAACACAAGACATATGGCACATTTAAGCACAATAAATAATTTCAATAACAGAAACAAAATGGAAAAAGATTAAAAGATACTAAACCTCAATCCCTAGTCTCTACACATGTATACAGAAATATATGTACACCTGCATACATAGGAACCTATACACACACACAAACACATACACACACACACACACATACACACACACATACACACACCTCACTTAAAATTTGAAAATTCAGTGGATGACTAGGGAAAAACAAAGGTGAAAATTAGTGAGAGTTGTGAGAATGTATATAGAATATTAAAAATTATAAGAATTGCAGAATTTATCACAAGTAATAATCTAGTTTGATGTTAAAAATATTTATATCAATAAAAACATTAGATAATCCATAAGCCTAATCGATGAGAATAGACAAAAAATTGTGACTATAACAATTATGGCCTAGTTACTTTGTCATTCCTGTAGCTACTTGTGCTTGAAGATTACCTCAGGGATTTTATCAGAAAGAAGAGATGAAGAGTCCTTGTATGACTTCCATCTTTCTAACCTGATTTAACTTGGAACTAAGAAATGCTAAATGATAATGAGAAACTATGAGATAATTTGAAAATTGCGCCCCCCCCCAACTAAGTAATGAGGAATTGATGTCCCTGTGATGTCCCCTCAGTGATGTTCCTTCCTTGGCTGCTTCAGGGAGCAGAACCTGAAGGCTAAAGTAGCAGCTTCCTCTATAATGAAGGGTGTTTCAGGGAGAAAGCATGTATAGACTCCAGGCCAAAGGACTCAGCTGCCAAACATTGATAGAGGTGCCCACTGCAGGTGGCTGCTCAAACACTGCAGCACGTGGGGAAAACAGTTTGAGAAGACATGTCTTAGTACAGTTGATTAAAGGACGTGAGAATTAGTAGTAGTGTTTAACAGATATTATATTGAGCCCCAATTATTTTTCCCTTTAATATATGCTCAATTTGCATAATATTTAATATAAAATACAGTTTTCACCTTTCTCTTTGTAAGCCCACCTGTAAACAAAAACAGAGGGCTTCCTATACCTTGTACCTATTCCTTCAATACACAAACAACAACTTTCCACTATCACTTCTGGTGACCCACTTGCAAAAGTTTTGCAAACTACATATGTAGGATCTGGATGTTAAGAACCATGTGTCCAGAAGCAGAGGTGGTTACCAGTTCTAATGGAAAACATATTAATAATTCCACTGAATTAGACAATATGACAACCACATGGCCACTTGTGCTAGTCATGTCATTAGGAAAGCAAGAAAGAAAAAGAAAAAGAAATTATGGACTAGAGGAGATAAGTAAACCCTATTTACAATGACAAGTTGGTCTTATAGCATACTGGGGCAAGAAATCTTTGCAAACTGAAAGAATTTACAGGTGTTCTCTTCTTGTTTGCTCATCCAGAACAAAAGTCAGTGGATGTTGTACGTATTTTACCAGCATGGCCTAATAATGTTTATTATTAGGTCTATAATTATGTTACCACAGTATTTTTTAACCTGATAACAATCAATCAAGACACAGACACCTGTTATATTTTTAAATAGCCTTAGTTAACCTGGGGCAGGGCAGATATTAATCCCCTAAACTACTTCCCATAGTGGGGTAGGTATGGGATACCTACCCCAATCCCATGCCATCTACTTCTAATAATTTTTATCGAGCTACCTCCCATCCATAATCCCAAATACTTGCAAATATTCATCAGCTGGGCCAAGTCTCCATCCAAACTGGCCATGTGCTTCTCCTCTACTTACCCATGGCACAGCCTCCTTCTTCCTTTCCTCTCTGGTCTGGTCTCTTCTCCTCCTCCTAAGATTTTCTCTGTCTCCCCGAGCCCTTTGAACCTTAGCCAAGCCTATCTCATTTGCCCAGCGCAGTTGTGATGGCCTTTTATTGGTCAAACTGGTGAGGCTCTTAGGCAAACTACAAGTGGGACAGAGCTAGCCAGCAGTAATTAGCATCAAAATATATCAGACCCACCTCCACCTCCAACAAGTAGATAAGCAACTCAGACGTTCCTTCAAAGCTAGAAGAATTAAGGACTCTGACACATTATTGAGAAGTCTTCTTCTAATCAAAAAATCCCTTAAAAAAATATATATATATACATACATACATATATATATGGAAATAGATGATAGATAGATAGATAGATAGATAGATAGATAGATAGATAGATAGATATTATCATTTGACTTAAAGACTGACCTTTCCAGGGATTGTATGTGGCTGTCCTTTCAAAGGAAAATCTGTTGCCTGATAGTGTATATGTCCTTTCGTCCTTTCTCAGGGATAAGTTGTAGGACCTGTCCTTAAGCATCCAGCAGGTAACCTGGGTTTCACATCCATTAGACTGGTCCAGATGCTGCTTGCTTCTGGACTAGAATAGATGAACCCTGAGATCAAAAGTTCCATTTCTCTCAGGAAGGGTTAAAGAACTTTAGGGTGAGGCCCATGCACTAAACTGTTATGCCCAGATCTTGAGGACCCCAAAAACCACCAAGAGTCTGAAATCATATGTAAAACATAGAACCTTTATTCCAGCATGACAGGGTCAACCACTGAAACAAATTGGCAATGGCCCTAAGGGGAATGTGAAGGCCTCTTCTAAAGGCCAGAAAGGGGCGTTTCTGCTATGGCTATGTGACCTCCATTAAGATTGGCCAGTATCCAAGGAGGCTGACTCTGGTCATGAGTTAGGGGCTTTTTCAAATCAGTAGCTAAACAACCTTATCTTTTTCAGGCCTGGTGTCCTGGCCATCCCTGATTGGTTGTTAGCTTTCTGTGGTATTTCCCGTAACCACTGAGCTCATTTCTGAAGAATGGAGGCTCAGGCCTAATCCAAGCTAACATGTAATTTAAGCCTGTCATGGAGTCGGCTAGACTTATTTAACCAGGCCTCTTCAGAACCAGGCTGCTGGCCTTCAATGGGTGTTACAGTTTAACTCTTTTAGAATGATATTGCTGGTGTCAGATGGCAGTGGAGATGTGGGAGCTCCATAAGCCCATGATTACAACTCCTTGGTTAAGCTGCTGTGCTAAGTGCATCAGAGGAAGCAGGTAGATGTCTGAAACTGGCCAGCAGGCAGATCCAGTGAGACACAGGCCCTGCAGTGCTTCACTAGTAGTCAGCACCAAGCCAGCATCAATGGAGAAGGTTGTGGTCACTTCCAAGGCAGCTCTGACATTTCTGCCTTGACTGCCTTAGCCAGCAGTCAAGCCCTGGGTGTTGAATGGTGATTCTTCTCCAGAATAAATGGAGTCTCAGGCAGTCATGGTGGAGGAATGACTTGAACACATGCAAGCACAAGCCAGCCAGATCTTATTTATAAACCATGGGCAATGGGAAGGGGTTTGTGGTTGAATGTGTCAGATTCAATGGGGCTAGAGGTACCAGGATATTTACATGCAATGGTGCAGTATCTCATTTGCATACAGTAGCTTGGGACTTATCACAAGAAGGAAAACGCAGTACTTAATTATCCTATGGATGGGAGAACTTCTAGGTATGATTAAATGTCATTTGTTTAAGATTAGGATCTCCTTAGGATAGGGTGGGATACTTCCAGGAATCCTGAACAGGTTCTTTCAGGAAAGGGTTGGGCATGTAATCTTCCCTCCTGGCTATGAGACAGTCCTTAGAGTTTCTAGCTTAAAAAGGGGACCCTTTGAGAACAGCTTACCAACCAAGGACAATGCATGCATAAACCTGCTGTTCAGATCTAACCAATGGATAGCTCGTTCTCCATGGTTGTGGACTGCCTCTGACATGAACTCTGGAGCCCCTCAATTTGATCACACAGAGGAAAAGGAAACAGGCTATTCATATGAAACCTGATAGTCTGTGGTCATATGGTGGGAAAAGAGGTCCCCTTCTGTCAGCTGGCTACAGGAAGGGAATAAGGCAGAAGGGGGGGGAGGTGGGAATGGGAAGATACAAGTGAGGGGATTACAATAGGGATGTAATCTGAATAAATTATATTTAAAAAAAAAAAGAAGAAAGGAGACCCTGCTGAAAATGAGAATCTGTTGTAATAGACCAAGCTCAGTTGGCTATCTGGCTATGTCAAACTTTGCCCTCTCCAGCAGTGCCTCACAAGACCTTAATCTTAAAACTTGGAGGTGTCACACTGAGGTATCATAAGTGGATGCACCAGAAAGGTATAAAATAAGGTTTATAGGATAAATATCTTGTGTGTTTTCCCAAGACTTGGAGAGCCTTATCTGCTTTTTAGTCTCTCTACTACCCAGAAAGCTTTGGAAACACCTTACCTTGGAGCACTATCTGCTTGCATGCCACTCCTGGGATCAGACTAGCTATGTTGCAGCCCTAGTCTCCAAGCCAAAATTCTGCCTTTTTCATCCTTCCAAACCTCAGTGAAATGCCATGCCACATGGATGACATGAATTCCATGAGGGCTATCTAAATTGAAGAAGTGACAAAACCCCAAAGCATAAGACTGTGGTGAAAGATAACACATTCCTGTCTGCATCACAGTCTTATACTTTTCAAGGTGGGCTAGCTCTCTTGAACTTACTTTAATTCCATGGTGAAATTAATGTAGCTATGCAAGTTCAGGAATGAGCCACCTTATAGTTGCTGTTTCTCCTCTCTGCTTCCTCCTTTCCCCTCACTATTGATGCCATTGTAATAAGATATTACCAGGGAGTTTGCTTCTGGATGTCTCCTGGGAAGTTCTGGCTGTGACTAAATATTTTGAGTCATTCCTTTAAGAAGTTCCTTGCAAACTGAGCAACAATCTATGGTTTTATCTGAGTATAGAAGGAAGAGAGTACATCGCCACTAAAAGACAGTGCTTCAATAGTCTCACTTTGAGCTGGCAATAAAATGAAATGTTATTGCTCATCCAATACTCAGTGCTTTCATAACTCTCAGGTAGGCATTCCACTAAATTTTTGCCTAAGTGTACTTGAAAATCTCTTTCCTCCAGCTATTTACTTTACTAAGCATCTTTTTATAACTTTCGATTTGATGTGTTGTTTAAGGTTGAAATATTTGCACACTTTAGGAAAGCTCTGATGGCATGCTGCTACAATAAAATATACTTTAAAATATTTCTCCCTATAAAACAAAGATTTAGAAGGAAGCAGTTGCTCCTAAAATTTGCTGAGTAGGATTTCATGTAGGAGCACAATGCTTAATAGTTTTCAAAATCCAACTCAATCTAAAATGAATATACAGAATACATTTTTGGAGATCAAACACAAAAATGTGTAATAGATGTTGAAATTCTGTTCTGTCACTTTTAGATTTCTGGATAGAGAAAGGATCACATCTCAGAAAAAGAAAATTAACCCATTAACACTAAAGACTGACATATAATATGAAATTGTAAATTACTAATTTATAAGAAGAACTCTGAAGCTTTTGTTGCCATTGGCTCAGCTGAAACTTGCAGCTATATTTAGCCATTAAATATAATGTCGGTGACATACTGGAAATGACATTGGATTTCTTCAGTAACAAGATCCCCAGCAGATGCCGAAAGACTAAGTAGTTTCTAAAAGAGATGATTGTAGATATTCAGTCTTCACTTGTAAGGAAGTTGTCCAAACAGCAGGAACTTGTCATACATATGTCGTTACAGCTAAGCTGAGGAAATGAAGACTTCACGAAAGTGCAGACCAAAAGAGAAAGGCTGTATTAAGTTCTCCTAATTGTAAAAATTAATTCTCAGGTTTTCTTTAAGTTGTCTTCTCTAAGATATATTTAAAAAGCTAAGGAATATTTTTATTAAACAGATCCCAACACAACAAAATAAAATGCACAATGCAGGGAGAATCAGCTGAAGTCTCAGCACAGAGAAAGGGATGTTTTACCAGTAACAAATTATAGACCTAAGACTGAGGAAACAGACGTCTGCTGCTTCAGGAAAGAAGCTCCACATCCATCTTGCTTTTCTCTGTGGAAAGTTCAGTGGGTTATGAAACATGCTTTCCTTTTCAGTCTGACATACAGCCTTTGACAAAGTCATCAAACCTCCGAGACCATGAATTTTCTTTTTCAGTTGGTCTTCATTTAACTTTTCTAAATAAGATCATTTCAGAGTCTGGAGATGAGTTTTGTTTAATTAAATGAAGTGCATAAACTCAGATTCTTTCAGAAAGAATCAGGTGCTCTTTATCTAGGGATTGGGATTTGGGTTTAGAAACTATTTAGAAAGCTATGCCTCTTTTAAATAAATGTATTTTTAGGTTAAAAAACATGTTTGAAAGAGTAAGAAGGAAAAAAGCAATTTTGAAATCAGTGGTCTGCTTGCTCATAATGTAACAATTTATTTTTAGGAGTAATAATTAGGAGGGAACAGAAAGAAAAAGAGAAAAAAAATGAGTACAGAAGTTGCCTTGGCCAGAATAAACATAGTTTTAATCTGTGATAGAATCTTGGAAATATACAACTACTTCTGATTGGAAGTTTGGCATCATAGGGAGACAGGAAGAATAGGAAAGAGAAGGAATATCGTGTTTTCTATTTTTATCTGAATAGGAGCCATCAACCAGTGGTCCTGAGAAAAACTGCTATAAAACAGATTGCTATACTATGAGCTCCTAGAAAACAAGCCCTACAACTTCTTCATTTCTCTACCCTGAGCCTGTCACACAGTATGTGACACTCAGACGGAGTAGAAAAGATGTTTACTGAATGAGTAAATGATTAGGCAGCGCTTCAGTAAAAGGTAAGGAGGAGAGTATGAAACAGGAGCACAAGGAAGTTAGCACACCATGTTATTCTGTCCGTGATCATAACACACAGAGCAGTACAGAAGCACTATAACCTGAGACGGTCCATGTGTTTTATTCGTATTTCTACCATCCACATTTTATGAGATTCCCTAACACATACCTAATTCACAATGAAAAGAAAATATTTTCTACTCATAAATTAATGCTAAAATCTCACAGTCTCTCTTTAAATACTGCATTATCTTCTGAGAGGGACCTATAACAAACGAGTATGGTCGTTCCTTGCCTACATCTTCCTCTTACTTCATATGTCACCGGGGAAGCCAGGCCTTTCTTCTTTGTTCCCATCTTATCCATGAGCAGCTCAGTTTGACCCCTAAATCAGAGGCATGCCTCTGCACATTCAAATTTGCTTTATTTACTTGCTCAACTCACCAATTCATTGTACCCATTTGATTGTGGAATAGCTTGTAAATGTATGATAGACAGAACTTATGCTTATAATTAAGAAAAAATGCTTGCTTGAATATCAATCTGAGGAGATAAATCTTTCTGATCTACCACAAAATGTATTCATTGGCTACTTGTTCTGTAAGATTTTATGTCCCTAAAGACCAATTCAGAAGAGAACACAGAGTAAGCCATTACTTAAAGCACAGCCACACTTTAAATTGAGTGTTTAAGTGACCTTGTGGATTTCTGCTTTCTCTAGGTAACCTTACATTGAGTCTATTGTTTAAAATACCAGCATGGGATTTTCTGGTATAACTGCATAAAAAGACTACTTCAGACACTAGTAGACATTCAGTAAAATAAACCCTTAAAGCAATTGTGCCTCTCTCAGAAGCACATATCAATCAACACATAAAGGAATATCTAGACCCCAGGCCTTTGCAACTATTCTCTAAACTGGTCAACATGAGTTTATTCCTATTTCTGTAACACCTCCTTCTGATCAAGCCTATTATCCCATTCAGGACTCTATCTCTCCATTTTGGAAAAACACTGTCATAAGAAAATTTATTTTATTTTGACATACCACTGGAATCCAAGAAGAGTAGATTTACATGCTTTATCCTTAGAAGCTGTAAGAATTCCCTCTCTCTCTCTCTCTCTCTCTCTCTCTCTCTCTCTCTCTCTCTCTCTGCGCGCACACACACACACAGGATTGGCAATTGAATGTTCTATACAAAAGCATGTATATAGACTTTCTTTTTTACTTTGTTAATTTTATTTTATTTTTGAGGTAATAATATAATTATAATGTTTCTACCTTCCTTTTCCTCCCTCCAGACCCTCCCACATAATACTACTTTCTAATTTCCTTCAAATTCATGACTTTTTTGTTAATTATTATTGTATGCATATAAGTATGTACATAAACATACATTCCTAAGTATCACCTACTCAATCCATATAAGTTACTTATATGCACTTATATGTGTATTTTTAAGGCAGACCATTTGACATTGGGGTTCTTCCCTATGGATACAAACCATCCTCACCCCTAAGCCCAGGGATCATTGTGGAAGAGTGGGCAGAAAGAAGGTAAGAGACATAGAGTCAGGGAGTTTGCTTCGAGAATGTATCTCTTAGTAATGTCAGAAACTACAGCCATAACTTCTAACTAACGTGAATGTGAAAATGAAAGCTGAACAAGGATAGAACCAATAGCCATGCTGAAGTGGGTGGAGAAAAGCTGATAAGGCCTCAACCCTAACTACAGATTTTTTTGGTGTCATATTTATCATTCAGATAGTTACAATTTTATTTAATGTTCATCTCAACTTTATCCAATATTCTTACTGAAGTGTCATTACTATAAAATATATATGTCCATCTTTCACCATCCTACTCTGCTTCACCAATTTTAGATTAGCAGACATCAGCCCACCAATGCTTTCAGCAATAGTCAATTTCCCTCTATTGTGCTTCATCATTTTTTTTAAAAAAATTCTTTTTACATATACATTTATATTATTATACACACACACACACACACACACACACATATATATATATATATATATATATATATATATATATATATATATCAAGAAGAACCATGAAATAATCAGGAATCATATAAATGCTACATTCATAGTCTTTTGGCTATTCGTATTTGGCAACCTTGGAGAAAACATCTTTTCTATCTTAGTGAGTATAAAATTCAGAATGTAAATCAATACCTAGCATATCTCATCTCTATCAACATAAAACATCTATCTAGACCTAAAAACATCTTAACCCCTAAACAACTAAGCTTAATTGTAAGACTAAACTATCCCTCTTTTAAGATCCTCTTTACTTCCTTTCAGCCAGTCCAGTCCCCTTGCTTTACTGACACTGGCTTATGTCTTCACCAAAAAACTCCCCATGCCAGTACATCAATTATGATAACAAGCTCAAAGTAGCTCTATTATTTATTATATGCCATTGTTTCTTAACCACAAAATCTGTTATCTGCCAAGTTGTGAGGAAATATCCCCAGAGAGGGACCTCTCTAGGGGTTTATCTATCTTCTTTTCATTAGATGGTAATCTTCAGCCTTTCAAAATGTGATAAGCTAACTTTACTGGTTACTTTTATGTCAACTTGACACAAGCTGAGTGAGTCATCAGAGAGGAGAAAACCTCAATGGAGAGAATTTCTTCAGCTGATCAGGCTGGAGACAAACCTGTAGGGTGTTTTCTTAATTAGTGATTCATGTGGGAGGGACCAGGAAGTTTTGGGTGATACCACCTCAGGGCAGGTGATATGAGAAATCAGACTAAGAAAGCTATGGATAATAAGTCAGTAGGCAGCATTTCTCTATGAAATTTGCATCAAATTCCTGTCTCCAAGTTCCTGCCCTGATTTCTGTGGGTGATGGATTGTGATCTGAGAATTGTGAGCTAAAATAAACCTCTTCCTCTCCAAGTTACTTTTGGTCATGGTGTTTTATAACAACAAATAAACCCTATGGTATACACATAACTAATTTCCTCCACACATACAAAACACAGGTGAATGACAGTCCTGGCTCCTATAACCACCATCATCAGACCTATGAAGTATTCTATTAACCACAGGCCAATGAAAAACCTCTCAATAAAATAAGTATAATGTTACTACAGCATGAACTTCAATTCTAGTTATCTCATTAAACTATTTCTTGACCTCTAAAATTATTTCATGAGGCAAATATTGAAATTAAATAAACAAAATATGGAAAATCCTACTTATTCATCTATGTACTACTAAGTGAACAAACATGATTTTTAACTAAAAACATCTTTTCATATTTGACCTCTACAACATAGGCCACAAAGAATTCCTCATGATAAAAATAGTAGACAATATACATTAAGAGAGGGGAGAAAAGGATCCTCTAGAAACTTTGGTAAAAGTGATTTAAGATAAACTATATTTAGTCAGAGAACAAAATTCTCCAGTCTCAGAAGTAATTATTATAAATGTAATGGTGAATAAAGATAAATTTAGAATTCAGTTTTGAACTTGAAGTATATTACAAGTTTCAAATTGTATGAAAAGAAAAATGTAACCCATTGGTTTTCACACCAGTCCTGGAATGAAGATCCCATGACCTTGTGATTATCCCTCCTCAGTGGGAAGTATGTTTCTACTAAGAAATAATATTCCAATGCCATTCTTCCATAAAGTTTCAGTGTTGCCCTGAAAATGTCCTTCATTAGATGTGTTTGACACAGAAAGGAAGTGTCTACTTCTAATTAAAAATAGTGTTCTGATAAAGAAGAGAACAGAACATCCACTTAATCAAATTCCTCAAGCCATTTATAAGCATATAGAAAAGGAAATTTAGTGAAATGGCCTAATAAATCCATATTTCATAAACCCATATTTGAATTTTTAAAAACAAATTTTCGTAGAGTGTTTTCTTAATATTCTGCAAAAGATATTAAAGGATAAAAGTTCCTGAAAAAGCTTAACAACGTAACTTAATGAGTGGATCTTGTTTTGTTCATTTTTCCAACAGAGACGAAGAAATATTTTTCAGATAACTAGATGGAAGTTGAATATAGACTGGGTATTACATGATATTAAATAATTGTCATTCATTTATTAGGTGTACAGTAAGGTGACAGTTTTATAAAAGAAATTCTTTTCAATTAAAGATACATATTAACTGAATTAGTATAGGAGTTTCCTAAACATACTTATGGAATGGAGGGAGGATAATTGAAATAAAATGAGAAAAATAGCAGCAATTGAGGGTAATTACTGGTGTGAAGTGCTTTATGAAACATTGTCTACTGTGTTTCTTTGAGTTTCACATCAAAACACTTTAAAATGATTAAAGATTATAGTGGAAAGAAAGCTTCAGGCGTCTTGGTATACAATTGTGAATAAGAACCCCACGGGGAAAGAAGAGTTATTAATTGTTTTTCAATTAATTAATAGATTGAAATTAAGGGTCAAAACTAAACAAGTGTGCTACATTACCATGTAATGCTGCCCAACTAAAAGACCTAGATAACTCTTACATATAAAAGAAGCAAGAGAGATTGAAGGAAAAAGATAGTTTTCTTTGAAAATTGTATTCATGATTATGTGAGAAGGAGGAAAGAAATTGAAGAGAGGGAAAAAAGTAAGGAATGAAAAGAAAGGAAAGAGTGAGAGAAAGAGACAATTTGGGCATTAATTACATAATAAAACAATACAAGATTTGAATGCTGTAACACAGGAAAATCTGGTAAAACAATATAAATAAATAGCCCTTATATTTTTAAAAGGTACACATTAATAGTATAAGGATGGTAGATATCTCTGACTAATCAATATGGTTTTTGATCTAATCAAAATTCTAGATGGATATCAATTTAATCAATAACTGTAGTGTTAATTTTTGTTTAGAGCAAAATGGGTAGCCTTATTTATGGGACCAAAAGTTTAAAAAAAGTGAGTGTGCATCTTTATGGGAAAATCAATGAAATCACAATGAATGCTTGCCATGTGGTAATCTGCACCCTTTCACTGTGAGTAGAACTCTTAGGTTAGTCTAGTTCTTAACTATCTGTAACAGCCTGAAGCACTAGAATTAGAGGTGTAAACCACCACTGCTAGCTCTTCTATAGCTTTTTGAAACAAGCAGCTGCTTTATGCTTGGACCATGCTTTATGTTTTACCATGTTATGGTCCAACTACACAGCACTGGTGGAAATGGTGAGAAAGGATATCTACAACTCAGTGTTTTATGATGCAATTCCTATTTTGGTGAATGTATATTGAATATGGTCAAATAAATGATTACATACTGAACACTATACTTATCTAGTACTTATCTAGAGTAGAGAAAGAATGAAAGTGGCAAGTAGGGAGACCTAGCAGAAAAAAGACAAAATGGAGACAGATAGAAAATCAAAAGGAGAGAGAGAGAGAGAGAGAGAGAGAGAGAGAGAGAGAGAGAGAGGAGAGAGAGAGAGAGAGGGAGAGAGGGAGAGAGAGAGGATAGAAGATTATATACAAACCAAAGATGATAGTCAGTTGAAAAGGTGGTCATCAAGTACACTTCATCCCTAGCATGCAAGGGTGATTCAATATATGGAAATTCATCAATGTAATCTACCATATAAACAAACTGGAAGAAAAAATAAAACCCTCGAGATTTTCTCATTAGACTATGAAAAAGTATTTGACAAAATCCAACACCCATTCTTCTGACAGGGCTCCCTTGCCAAGCCACTGTGGTAGAGGATGCACTCAGTTCTGTTGCAACTTGATGTGCTAGAATGGGTAAGTAAAGTGTTGGGGAAGGCTTCCCTTTTCAAAGAGGAGGGGGGAGGGGAGGGGGGATACTGGGAAGAGAGAGGGAGAGTGAGACCCGGAGAAGAGGAGGGAGGGCCTATTTGGGGATGTAAAATGAATAAATAAATTAATTTAAAAGCTTGGAGAGATGAGGGATATAAGGCACATACCTAAACACAATAAAGGCAATATACAGCAAGCATATAGCCATCATTAAACTAAATGGAGTGAGACACTTGAAGCAAGGCCACTGAAATCAGGGACACGACAAGGCTGCCTACTCTCTCCATATCTCTTCTATATAGTATTTCAAGTCCTAGCTAGAGCAATAAGACAACTAAAGGAGATCAAGGGGATACAAATTGGAAAAAAATAAGTCAAATTATCACTATTTTGGGATAACAAGATCATATACACAGGTAACCACAAAAATTCAACCAGTGAACTCCTACAGCTGATAAACACCTTCAGCAAAGTGGGTGGATAAAAAATTAATTCAGAGGGAGGAATCCAAGATGGTGGCACCTAAAACACACCTTGTTTGAGAAAGAGGTCAGCAGTAAACATTCAGCAAACCAAGGACTGATCTGAGACTCATACAACAACAGTACCAGTCATCCACAGGTGAGAGGGCTCCAAACAGTATGGAACACAATAAAGAGCTGGGTCCCTATGGTTCCAAAGGCTAGAGCTATACATCTGGCTGGCAAGCAGCCACTAAGATTCTGGGCATACACACATTCCCCAGGCCTGGCAGCCAGAGTCTGATTGCCCAGGGCACAGAAACAGCCTTTGTTCCCCAAAATACCAGTGTCTGTGGGTCCTAGCCCCGAGCACATGCCACAGACTTGACCACAAGTGGACCTGACCACAGGTCACCTAGAAAATCCACCAATAACTCTGGTGGGCCAAACAACTACTGGAGTTCCTGTGTTTGTGTGCATTTGCCAGGCTGACAGACAGAATCTGATTTCCCAGGGCACAGAAAAAGCCTTTGTTCCCCAAATTGCCAATGTCTGTGGATAATAGCCCCAAGCAAATGCCACAGACTAGAACACAGTGGATCTGATCACATGCCAACCAGAAAACTCTAAGTTCCCAAGCATCCAACAACTACAGGCCCCACCCAGAGACATCAAAATTGGAAGAAGTCAACATAAGAATGCAAGTAACAACCCCCAGGTCCATTTGGATACCACCAGAAATCAGCAGTCCCACTACCACAACAAGCTCTGAAAATATGATCACAGCTGAGGCAAGAGAAGGATTTCAAGTCTGAGGTTATTTAAATGATAAATCCCTCAAACTAGAACAGGAATGTGCAACAAAAGAGAGGGAAGAATTGAACAAGTCACTTAAAGAAATTAGCAAAAAATAGGAAACTACAAACAAACAGGGGAAGTAAATAAATAAAAGATTTCAAGACCTAAAAAAATGAGATATAAACTATGAAGAAAACACAATCTGAGATAATCCTGGATATGGAAACCTGAGAAAAAGACAGTATCTACAGACACAAGCATGACCAACAGAATTCAAGAGACGGAACAAAGAATATCAGACATTGAAAATATGACTGAAGAAATGGATACAACTGTCAAAGAGAATACTAAATCTAAAAATCTCTTGACACAGAATATCCAAGAAATCTGGGACACTATAAAAAGACTAAACCTAAGAACCACAGGGAGAGAAGACAAATAAGACTCCCAACTGCCAAGGCTCAGAAAATATCTTTTTTTTTCAGAAAATATCTTAAAAAAAAAAGCAAGAGAACTTCCCCAACCTAAAGGAAGAAATGCCCATAAATATACAAAAGCCTATAAAACTCCAAATAGAGTAGACCAGAAAAGAAAAGTCTGCCTCTGCATAATAATCAAAATACTAAGCATACAGAACAAAGAAAGAATATTAAAAGCAGCAAGAGAAAAAGGCCAAGTCAAATATAAAAGCAAAACTAGCATAATTACACCTGACTTCTCAACAGAGACTATGAAAGCCAAAAGGACCTGGACAGATATTATGCAGACTCTAAGAGTCCACAGATGCCAACCCAGGCTACTACACCCAGATGCCAACCCAGGCTACTATACCCAGCAAAACTTTCAATCACCATAGGTGGAGAAAATAAGATATTCCATGACAAATCCAAGTTCAAACAGTACCTAATGACAAATCCAGCTTTACTGAAATACCAGAAAGAAAATTCCAATCCAAGGAGGGTAACTTTATACAGCATAACAAAGGAAAGAAATAAAGCCACACTCCCCCAAAATAAAAGAAAGTAATCTCTCTCTCTCTCTCTCTCTCTCTCTCTCTCTCTCTCTCTCTCTCTCTCTCTCTCTCTCTCTCTCTCTCCCACTATCAACATCAAATAATGGGAATCAAAAACCACTGGTCATTAATATCTCTCAACATCAATAGGCTCAACATCCCAATGAAGATACACAGGCTAACAGAATAGATGCATGAACAGAACCCATCATTCTGTTGCATACAAGAAATATACCTCAGCAAAAAAGATAAATATTACCTTAGAGTAAAGGACTGTAAAAAGGTATTCCAAGCAAACAGACCCAAGAAACAAGCTGGAATACCCATCCTGGCATCTAATAAAATAGATTTTCAACCAAAACTAATCAAAAGAGATGGGGAAGATCATTTCATACTCATCAAAGGAAAAATACATCAATAGGACATCTCAATTCTGAATATCTATGCCCCAAATGCAGGAGCACCCACATTACTAAAGCTTAATTCACACATCAAATCTCACACATTAATTCTCACCAGTGGACAGATGTCCACAGAAGAAACTAAATGGAGAGACAAATCTCGAATCAAATGGACCAAACTGATATATACAGAACTTTTCACCCAAACATGAAAGAATTCACCTTCTTCTCAGACCTTACAGAAACTTCTCCAAAATTGACCATATACTTGAGCACAAGGCAAACCTCAACAGATACAAAAAGATTGAAATAATCCCTTGCATTTTATCAGACCACCATGGATTAAAGCTTGAACTCAATAACAGTAGAAACAACAGAAAGCCTACAACTCATGGAAACTGATCAACTGCCTACTCAACAACATCTGGGTAAGGGACTAAATAAAAAGGGAAATTAAAAACTTCCTAGAACTCAATGAAACTGAAGGCACAACATACCCAAACTTACAGCACACAATGGAAGCAGTGCTAAGAGGAAAGATCATAGAATTTACAAAGAAATTGGAGAGATCTCATACTAGCAATTTAACAGCACACCTGAAAGCTGTAGAACAAAAGGAAGCAGACAAACCAAAAAGAAGTAGATGGTTGGAAATCATCAAACTCAGGCCGGAAATAAAAAAAAATAGAAACAAAGAGAACAATTCAAAGGATCAACGAAACCAATAGCAGGTTCTTTGAGAAAATCAACAACATAGACAAACTCTTAGCCAAACTAACTAAAAGGCCGAGAGAGAGTATCAAATCAACAAAATCAGAAATAAAAAGGGAGATATAACAATAGACAGTGACAAAATCCAAAAAATCATTAAGTCGCACTTCAAAAGCCTACATGCCACAAAAATTGAAAACCTAAATGCAATGGAAAATTTTCTTGATGGATACTAACTACCAGAGTTGAATCAAGATCAGGCAAACAAATTAAATAGCCCCGTATCTCCTAAGGAGATTGAGGCAGTCATCAAAAGTCTTCCAACAAAAACAAACAAACAAACAAACAAACAAACAAAGCCCAGGGCCTGATGGATTCAACACAGAATTCTGCCAAACCTTCAAAGAAGAGCTAATACCAATTCTCTTTAAACTATTCCACAAAATAGAAACAGAAGGAACATTATCAAACCCATTCTATGAAGCCACAGTCACTTGATACCTAAACCACAGAAAGACTCAACAAAGAAATAGAATTTCAGACCAATTTCTCTTATGACCATTGATACAAAAATACTCAATAAAATACTCACAAACCAATTCCAAGGACACATGAAAAATATTATACACCATAACCAAATAGGCTTCATTCCAGGCATGCAGAGGTGGTTCAAATCTAGGCTGGGTGTGGTGGTGCACGACTTTAATCCCAGCACTTGGGAGGCAGAGGCAGGCAGATTTCTGTGAGTTCAAGGCCAGTCTGGTCTACAAAGTGAGCCCAGGACAGCCAAGGCTACACAGAGAAACCCTGTCTCAAAAAACAAATAAACAAACAAATGAACAAAAACCCAAAAGATATGAAAATCTATCAATGTAATTCACCATATAATCAAAGTGAAAGAAAAAACACATATGATCATCTCCTTAGATGCCAAAAAAAAAAAAAAGCATTTGACAAAATCTGAAACCATTCATGTTTAAAATCATGGAGAGAGCAGAGATACAAGGCACATACCTCATCATAATAAAGGCTATATACAGCAAACCTATAGCCAACATCAAACTAAATGGAGAGAAACTTAAATCAGTTCCACTGAAATCAGGGACAAGACAAAGCTGTCTACTCTCTCCATATCTCTTCTATTCAGTACTTGAAGTTTTTGCTAGAGCAATAAGACAACTAAAGGATATCAAGGGGATACAAATAAAAAAGGAATAAGTCAACCTATTACTATTTGCAGGTGACATGATAGCATGGATAAGTGACCCTAAAAATTCTACCAAGGAACTCCTTCAGCTGATAAATACCTTCAACAAAATGGCTGGATACAAAATAATCCTCTCCCCAAAATAAATAAAAATCAATAGCCCTACTGTACACAAAAGACAAACAGGCTGAGAAAGAATTTAGGGAAACTATACCCTTCACAATAGCCACAGATAATATAAAATAGTTTGGCATAACTCTAACCAAGCAAGTGAAAGACTTGTATGAAAAAAACTTCAAGTCTCTAAAGAAAGAACTTGAAGAAGATATCAGAAGATGGAAGATCTCCCATGCTCATGAATCAGGAGAATCAACATAATAAAAATGGCCATCTTACCAAAAGCAATTTACAGATTCAATGCAATTCCCATGAAAAATCTAATACAGTTCTTTACAGACCTTGAAAGATCAACTATCAACTTCATATGGGGAAACAAAAAAACCAGAATAGTTAAAACAATCCTGTACAATAAAAGTTCTTCCAGAGTAATCTCCATCCCAGATCTCGAGCTATATTATAGAGTACCAGAACTAAAAACAGCATGATGGCATAGAAATAGGTTGGTTGATCAGTAGAATCAAATAGAAGGCTCAGAAATAAAACCACATACCTATGTGCACTTGATTTTTGACAAAAAAAAAAGCCAAATAGATACAATGGAACTAAGATAGCATCTTCAACAAATGGTGCTGGTCTAATTGGATGGCCACATGTAGAAAAATGCAAATAGACCCATATTCATCACCATGTACAAAACTAAAGTCCAAGTGGATTAGAGACCTCGACTTAAAACCAGTCACACTAAATCTGTTAGAAGAAAAAATGGGAAAGAGCCTTGAACTCATGGGTACAGAAGACAATTTCCTGAACAGAACACTAACAGAACACTAGATATCAGGCTCTAATATCAACCATTTAAAAAATGGGACCTCATGAAACTGAAAAGCTTCTGCAAGACAAAGGAAACAGTCAACAGAACAAAATGTCAGCCTACAGACTGGGAGATCTTCACTAATCCTACATCCAACAAAGGGCTAATATCCAAATTTTACGAAGAACTCAAGAAATTAAATACCACCAAGCCAAGTAGCTCAGTTTATAAATGAGGTATAGAACTAAGCAGAGAATTCCCAACAGAAAAATATTGAGTGGCAGAGAAACATTTAAAGAAATGCTCAACATCCATAGCCATCAAGGAAATGCAAATCAAAACTACTCTGCGATTCTATTTTATACCTATAAGAATGGCCAAGATCAAAAATTCAAGTGACAGCTCACATTCGTGAATATGCAGAGAAAGAATGCTGGTGGGATTGCAAACTTGTACAGCCGCTTTGGAAATCAATCTGCCACTATCTCAGAAAATTGGGACTAAGTCTACGTCAAGACCCAGACATACTACTCCTAGGCATGTACCTAGGCAAGGACATTTGCGCCAGAATCTGGAAACAACCTAGATGTCCCTCAAATGAAGAATGGTTAAAGAACACTGGTACATTTACACAATGGAATACTATTCAGCTATCAAAAACAAGGAAATCTTGAAATTTGCAGGCAAATAGATGGAACTAGAGACAATACTCCTGAGTGAGGTAACTTAGGCCCAGAAAGACACGCATGGTATATACTCGCTCATTAGCAGATATTAGCTACTTAATACAGGATAATCATATTATAATACAGAGACAAATGCACCAACTAAAGACCATGTATGATATGGACCTAGACACACTGCTCAGATGTAGTAGACAGGCATAACAGTCTCTTTGTGGGTCCCACAATAAGGAGAGTAGGGACTACTTCTGGTAGAGACTTTGGCCTTCCAACCTTGATCACTTCCTCTCTGGAAGGGTGGCCCTGCCAGGCCACAGAAGAAGAGGACATAGGTATTATAGATGAGACCTTATAAGCAGAAGTAAGAAGTTAGAGAAGGTGGGCTTCCTTATTGTAGAAATAGGGGAGGGGGGAGATGGGTGAGAGGAGGAGAGTGTGAAAGGGAAGTGATAAGGGAGGGGACTATAATAGGGATGAAAAGAACTCAAACTGCAAAACAAGTGTGCAACTTGTAGTGCTAAACCCACTATATAGGAATGGCTCTGAGACTGGATAACACATGAATGTACATGCATAGCCAAGGCTTCTCATTTGTCACAGACTCCCTGTGACTTCTTATTAGATGCCATCTTCATATGGTATGAATGAAGATTAGCAGATGTCTTTCTTCTGCTCGTACTAAGAGCAGAGAACAAACCTTAATTGTTCTGTGCATCACATACAGTTTGTGTGTGTGTGTGTGTGTGTGTGTGTGTGTGTGTGTGTGTGTGTGTGTGTGTATGTATATATATATATATATATACATACACACACACTGTATAGTGCTTGTAAGAATTTATATATATATATATTTTTTTTCAGAACAAAATAACTGGACACTGAAGCTAGATCACAGATAACAGGATTCATTCCTCTCAGCATGCAAGACTTGCACTTCCTGCATCCTTCAGGTTCCAGCCCCAAGTGTTACAGTCACTGTTACTCATCAGAGCAGGACAGCTCCCAGGACAGCTTCAAAGAAAGCTTCCATATAAACTGGTCCAGTATTTTAAACTGTCCCACACAGAACTTCTATTAAGCCTGAAATTTCTCAACATTTGGAAACTGGACCACAACTACTATTATTGGCTTGATTAACCATTTTCCCCAATTTTATTCAGGCCCTACAAAGGAATTATTTGCCCCAAATTAACCCAAAGAAATCTTAAGAGAATGATGCCCCATTTCCCCGAAGTGGAGGGGTCGGATAGGCTTCTGTTTGTTTTCTTGGGCTATAGATGCTTGCTTTCATTGGGAGTTGCTTATAAGTTATGATTGGTCTTATTCAGAGAGAAAAAAAGGTTGGACTCAAGCATGGCTCTCTTCATCTATCTTTCTTTCATAGATACAAAGTTAGGGGTTGAAAAGAAAGAAGGGGGTATAGAAATATATAGGGATGATAGGAGAAAAAGTAAATTATTAAACCTACTCTTCAATTTGTTACTAACAAAAAGGTTATTTTTAATTTATCGCTATAGAATTTTATGTATTGATTCAAAATAAGATTAATTTTGATACATTGATATAGAATTCAAATTTAAGATTATCCTCTACACACATTAAATATATTTGTACTCTAATATGAGGTACTGAACCCATACAACACAAGTATAACATCAAGCTTACTTCCAATACCTGGGAAGTGCTATTGCAGGCTGATTAGAATAATTAAGTAATAAAGACCATTTGTTAGTTGGTCAAATTATGGTCATGTCAACTACCAGCCGATTTTTAGCCTAGGTTTAACAGATAGATATGATCCAAAGATAGATAAAGTAAAAGAGATAAAGTCTTCAAAGTGTAAGAGACCTACAGAATATGGCATTTAAGAAGCTTTTAATATCTTTAAGATTCTTTGGCAACAAGACAGGCTAACTCCTGGCAACACCCAGCCTGTCTAAAGAAGATGATAAATATCAAAAATCCTCCTCATGAAGATGCCTTTAATTGTGGCAAATTAACCATGAGGCAAAATGTCCTCATTTCTGCCGAAGACAGATTTCTACCTAAAAATGGGCGTTTGGAAACAGGAGGAGTCAATGGCCAGATTCTGCCAAGACATGATAAGCAAGTCGTCAATAATTCCTATCTCACAAATATGTCTGTCAGCTATACTGGGCCAGAAAGCTGAGGATGATGCTCCAACATTGTAGAAAGTTTTGCGTGACTGTTCAGGCAGTAAACTGTCTCTGTCATTTTATTTTATTTTATTTTATTTTATTTTATTGGCTTTGGAGGACTTTTATTTCATATTTGTTTGGTAATTATTTTTTTCTTTTTTTTCTCCTTTATTAATTTATTCTTGTTACATCTCAATGGTTATCCCATCCCTTGATTCCTCCCATTCTTCCCTTCCTCCCATTTTCCCCTTATTCCCCTCCCCTATGACTGTTCCTGAAGGGGATTACCTCCCCCTCTATATGATCATAGGGTATCAAGTCTCTTCTTGGTAACCTGCTGTCCTTCCTCTGAGTGCCACCAGGTCTCCCCCTCCAGGGGACATGGTCAAATGTGAGGCACCAGAGTATGTGAGAAAGTCATATCCCACTCTCCACTTTACTGTGGAGAATGTTCTGCCCGTTGGCTAGATCTGGGTAGGGGTTTAAAGTGTACCGCCTGTATTGTCCTTGGCTGGTGCCTTAGTTTGAGCGGGACCCCTGGGCCCAAATCTACCTATCATAATGTTCTACTTGTAGGTTTCTAGGACCCTCTGGATCCTTCTACTTTGCCATTCTCCCATGCTTCTCTCATCTAGAGTCCCAATAGAATGTCCTCCCCTCTGCCTCAGTTTCCTGGTAAGTGAAGGCTTTTGTGGTTTTATTTTATTTTATTTTTCTTTCCCCTTCTCATACTAGAAGCTGCTAACCTGCACTTACAGTTTACTCAAGTAATTAACTTTCATTCCTTCTCAAGTCTCTGATGGGGTTGAAGTCCTGATAGTTTAGTCTTACAATTAACCCAATATGTTTAGGTGTTAAGATGTTTTTAGGTATAGACAGAGGTTTTGAGTCAGCAGGGATGAGAGAGGATAGATGTTGATTCTCATTACGAATTTCAGACTCACCAAGATAGGAAAGTTGTAATTGTCAAATACAATTAACCAAAACACCTTGAATGTAACATTCATATGATCCCTGATTGTTTTGTGGTTAAGTAATTTTTATACACATGTGTAATAATATAAATGTATATGCCATAAATAAATAACATTAATAAAAAATTACTTCAAAATATAAGTAGTTCTCCTGTGTTCAAAAGAAAAATTGTCTGAGAAAGAAATTAGAACAAAACATCCTTCACAATAGCAGCAAAAATATAAAGTATCTTGGTGTAACTCTAACAAAGCAAGTGAAAGATGTATATGACATGAACTTTAAGTATCTGAAGAAAGAAATTGAAGACATAAGTGGAATGATCTTCCATGCTCATGGATTGGTAGGACTAACACAGTAAACATGGCTATCTTGTCAAAAATTATCTACACACTCAATGCAATTTCTATAAAAATACCAACATAATTCTTCACAAACCTTGAAAGAACAACTCTAAATTTCATATGGAAAAACATGAAAAAACTGAACAGCTAAGACAATCTTGTATAATAAACGAACTTCTACAGGTATCTCCATGCTGTACTACAGAGCAACAGTCATAAAAACTGCAAGGTACTAGCATAGAAACATACTGGTTGGTCAATGGAACCGAATTCAAGAACCAGAAATAAACCCACACACCTACAGACATTTCATTTTTGACTAGGAAGCCAAAACTATACAATGGAAAAATGATATTATCTTCAACAAATGGTGTTGGTGTAACTGGATGTCTTCATGTAGAAAATGCAAATAGATTCATATTTATCATGTTGTACAAAATGTAAGTCCAAATGGATCAAAGACCTCAACATAAAACCATATACACTGAATCTATATGAACAGAAAATAAGGATCAGCCTTGAACCAATTGGCACAGAAAAAACAACTTTCTGTACAGAAACCATCAGCTCAGGCTGTAAGATTAACAATAAATGAGACCTCAGGAAACTCATAACCTCTGTAAGGCAAAGGACACTGTCAACAGAACAAAATGACAGCCTATAACCGGGTAAAGATCTTCAACAATCCTCCATCTGAAGGATTAATATCCAAAATGCATAAAGTACTCAAGAAATTAAACACCATCAATCCAAATAATCCAATCAAAAAATGGTACAGAAGCAAACCAAGAACTCTCAACAGAGAAATTTCAAATGGCTAAGAAACACTTAAAGAAATGCTCAGTGTTCTTAGTCATCAAGGAAAATGCAAGTTAAAATGACTCTAGGATTTCATTTTACACATGTCAGAATGGCTAAGATAAAAAACTCAAGAGACAGCACATGCTAGTGAGGATGTGGAGCAAGGGGAACACTCCTCTGTTGCTGGTGCGGGCTACAAACCTGTACAACCACTTTGGAAATCAATCTGAGGCTTTCTCAGAAAATTGGGAATATCTTTCCTAAAGATTCAGATATACCATTCTTGGGCACGTATGTACCAAAAGATGTCCCACCATACAAGGACATTTATTCAGCTATGTTCATAGCAGCTTTATTCATAATAGCTAGAAACTGGAAACAACCTAAATATTCCTCACCTGAAGAATATATAAAGAAAATATTGTACATTTACACAATAAAATAGGACTCATCTATTGAAAACAAAGAAACCATGAAAGTTGGATGCAAATGGATGGAATTAGAAAGGATCACCCTGAATATGGTGACACGAGACTCACAATGACACACATGGTATGTACTCACTTATAAGCAGATATTAGCCATATATTACAAGATAACCATACTACAATTAAGAGACCCAAAGAAGCTAAGTAACAAAGAGGGCCCAAAGGAGGCCCTTCTTGAATCTCTTATAGATGGGGAAATAGAATAGATAGTGGAAGTGGATGTAGAGAGAAATCTGCATAGGAGAGAGTGTGGGGAGGGAAATGAGGTGGTAGTATCATATGTGGAGAGAGTGGGGAGGATAGGTGAAAGGGCTTCAAGAGAAAAGGAAAACCCAAAGGTCAGAGCATCTCTGAGACAAACTAGTGACCTGCAACAGGATAGCTCACAGAGAGGATATGAGGATGTCTCTAGCTGAGCCCCTTAGCAATGGGGGATATAGAGACTGAAGAAGCCACCTTCTACCCAGCCAGGTAGTGGTGAGAGGAAAATACCAAGCTGTCTACAAAACCTTTGACTCAACAATCTACCCTGCTTATAAGATGTGCAAAGATAAAGATATAGTAGAGACAGAGGAAATATCCAACCAATGCCTGGTCCATCCAAAGACCTACTCCATGTGAGAAAGTCAAACCCTGACACTATTAATGATGCTGTGCCCTATTTACATACAGGATCCTAACATAACTGTCTTCTGAGAGGTTCCACACAGTAGCTGATAGAATCGGATGCTGAGACTCACAGCTAAGCATTAGGCTGAGCTTGGGGAGTCCTGGGCAAGGGGGTGAGGTGGGGATAGAAGGACCAGGAGGGAACAGGGATGCCATAAGAGGACTAAGAGAGTCAACTAACCTAGACCTGTAGGTATTTGTGGAGATATTAACACCAACCAAGAGGCATACACGGACTGGACCTAGACTTTATACATGTGTAGCTCATGGCAGTTTGATATTCATGTGAATCTCCTAATGAATTGAGCAGGTGCTGTTTATGTCATGGACTCTGCTGCCTCCTTTTGTTCACTCACCCTAGCAGGGCTGCCCTGCCTGGCTGGCCTCAGTGGATGTGGATGAGCTCATTCCTGATGAGACTTGATATGCTGAGGTGGATGGTGGACTCTCCTTTTCTTAGGAGAAGAGAAGGGGGGATAAGAAAAGTGGGTAAAAGGTGGGAGCGGGATAAAACAAGGGAGGGGATCCAATCAGGATGAAAAGTGAAGATATAAATTAAAAATAAATTTTAAACAATCATTAACAGGTAATCTGAGCTTAATATGCAGAAGTTCTGTTTTTGAGTGACATAGATTTCATGATATAAAATTATATTTTTCCAAAGATAAAATAATTTCTTTTGGATCTATACTATATTAGTTTTCAACTCATAAAACAAGATGTTTCAAGCAGGACCTTAAATGAGCACATATTTATTAGTTTGGAATCTGTGCTGTTCAGCTGTTTGAGTAGAGTTTAGTCTGTCCTCTACTCTGGGTTAGACAGTGTTGGAATCTAGTGGTAACTACAAGCTAGCTAATCTACCAACATAGCTATATTATCATCTGAAGCCAAGACTGAAGGAGAATTCACTTCCTTGCTGATTCTGGTTGTTGGTGACAGAATCAAGTCTTAGGCTTATATTTCTTTTTGGAGACTGTGGACTAAGGTCAGAGTTCAATGCATATGAAGTTCATGTTCTACCGCTGATCTATATCTGTAGTTTACCTGTTTTCTTGATAGCTTTTGGACAGAGCAACAGCGTGTACACACACACACACACACACACACACACACACACACACACAAACACGTTGTAACATTCCAACTCCTTTGTCATATTCAATTTAAAAAATCAATTCAAATGCTCCACCTGCACTCAAGACAAGGGCGTCAACATGGGAACCTTCTAATGTCAATCTTCATAAGCAGTCTTTACATCTCATACTGCTTCTATACAGCTATTTATTAGCTTTCCAATTTTATAATAAAACTAAAAAGTATAGAGTTAATAATAATTGTTACATAGTTGGTAATAGCAGGCAAGATAGGCTTGTCAAAAGAAATATTTTAAATGAATAAAGGAACAAATAGAAAGTGTATAATTTGCAGTCATAAAAGTAACTATTGGACCTCCCCTTTCAAAACATATAACTTCAAAAATGAAGGATCTTTTTGTAACATAAGTGCAATACTTACAGCATTTGTTGATGAAAATTCCTGAAAGAAGTAAGAACTAGGACACATCAGTGCTTGCTTAGGAGGCAAGCACCTTAGCTGAGTGTAGAGTAGAAGAAATTTGGGGCTATAATTGTTTTATTTTACTATGGTATAATTTTCAGATTACTTTAACCTACTATTAAAACAATACAAGATATCAAAAGAAGACATATTAGTAATTTGGTGACAATCTTTATATCTTTAGTATAAAATTTGGATGGAAACAAATATTATATGTATCAATACTGTTTGTGAATATAAAATGTCCTTCACAGATTCTCATGTTCCCAGCTGGTGGTGCTGTTTAGGGAAGAGGATGTGGATGATTTGGCTTGTGTTTTCTACTTTGCATAACTGGTTCACTAGGGACAGACCTGGAGAGTGCTTCTAGGTCTAGCTTGAGCTCACCTTATTCCCTCTTCTGTCAGTGTATGAGGCTCTGCCCATGAACTCAATGACCAGGGAGAGATCAAACTTCTTCAGCTATCATTCAAACCTTGACATAAAGGTTGAGGCCTCTAACATTGTCAGCCAAGGGAAATCCTTCCTCCCTTCAGAAGCATCTCTTAGTTGGTGAGCAAGGCAAATGATATAATCACTGTCACATTTATATCCAGCCATAGAAACTAAGTCAGAACCAAATTGTGTCAACATGCTGATTCTAGACAGACCTACAATAAGACTTTTGTCTCCTCATTATGCACACATCCTGACATTATTGTACAACACACTGCATGTGTGTGTGTTTGTGTGTGTGTGTGTGTAATTGAGTATATATTTTATTGAATATATATTACTATATATTTTTGCTGAATATATATATTCACTGGGAATAAACCTTGAAGACTGAAAGTACTATATGCTTCTAGGTCTAGCTAGAACTCTGCTTTAGGAAAATTATTACTTAAACTGGACTTTCCTCGTGTATCTTCTCATTCTTGGGTAAAGGAATGTGGTTTTCAACCTTCTGAAACATCAAATACTTATGTTTAAAATGAACTTTTGGAGTATTTATCAAAAGGTCATAATGAAAGAAAAATAACCCACACTGCATTTTTATGGTTAGAGAATCAGGTTAAACACCTCAGGATCTTCTCAGTCCTGATGTATCTTTTGAGATGAGAAGCTCTTTGGTCTACATGCTTGTAAGCCATTATCTAGGATCCAATTCAAAGGCTCTGAGACAGACCAACTCTGCACTAACAAGCTACTAGGAGATACTAACATCATTGGCTTGCTTACATCCTTTCAGAAAGTTACTTGATGATAACAATTCCTTTTCTAATTATTGGAATTTTACTTTGTATCTCCAGCTAACATCTTTTTTAAAAAATGTATCCCACTGACAATGAGAACAAGTGGGAAGAGTACTGCTGCCTATAGACTTACTAGCTGGGTTACTGATAGAAGGAGTCTTAATCTGTGTTGTAGTATCCATGCACAGCAATGGAGAACACCGTCTCTGGGTTTGATGAACTGAACTTAAGGTTCAGTCTTCCCACTTAGTGACTGAATGGCTTTGGTAATTATCTTCATCTTGTGAGCACCTGCAAGCATCTGTAAGATGGAAGTAATCAGCATAGCTGCCTTCCAGGTTGTTGTGAGGGTTATGGCCCTGCATTATGAGCGTTCAGCACAGTACCTTGAGTGTACCATCTTTTAGAAGCCTCAGTTAGTAGAGAAGAAAAAAGGATAGTTCAAAACATTGTATGTGAAATCTGAGCTCTAGTATAAAATTGTCTATATCTATAGAATTCTAAACACTGTTAAGTAGACAGAAAGTAATGTTATGACATATAGAGAAAGAACAGAAAGTGTTTGTAGCAGATTGCATCAACAGCTTTCATCAGGGCCTTAGTATTTATAGCTGACCAGACAGTGTCAACTCAGAGTTACCCAGTGTGTTGCCAAAATGGATGGTTTCTTCTGACATATCTTTGTAAGATCAGGTTATAAATAAAATTCAGAGCTAGAACAGTTTTCTACTAAGTTATAATTATTTAACTCTTTCCTTAAACATTGGTTGCATCTCCTAAGCTTTTCTGTCAGTTTTTTTTTCTGAAAAATCTCCATTAAATTAAGAAAAAAATATATGTACTAGGGGGACTGAGGCAGCAGTCACTGCAAGTTACAAGCTCTCCTAACCACACCATGGAACATTATCAAGATAAAAAAAAAACAAACAGAAATAAAAGAAAACACATAACATAGCCATACTTAAACCAGTTTTAGCATTACGTCTTTCATATACAAAATATTCCTTCTGATTTAGTCTTTATCAATCTAAACACATACAAATTATAACAAAGTAATTTTAAGCATATTAAACTACAGAATTTTAGATCTGAACAGTTATTACGAAACAAAAATTAGAAATATTCTAGAAATTTCTGATGCACTATAAAGCCACACTTCTCAGGGATATGGTGTATAGTATATCATATTGTGCAACCAGAAAGTCAATGGCTTGGGCTCAGACAAGTTGCAACACTGGGAAGATACTGTGTGAATTTAAACCATCACAAGGCTTTTTCACTTAAGTATGAAATAACTTTAGCATTCCAACCAGCCAGTGGTGTTTTCAGAAAGTTTAGTTGTGAATAGACAGCTAATTTATAAAAGAATCAAAAATATTTTAGTAGAATGTGAAAAAAGCAAAAATAAAATAGCTCTAAAACTTTCTTGACTAAAGGCTACACATATTTTGTATACAAATGATGAATTTATTAGGAGGATCATGTATGGCAGAGGGCAACATTGAAAATCTGAGGGGAACTTCCTGAGCTTTACTATTTCCTGGACAGTACCCCCCAGAAACGGATTTACCTACATATTCAGTGAAGTATGCTATATTTATGCAAAAAAAGCCATGGATGTCATGCTGTAACTGCTGTAAAAGACATGTAAACTGATTCTGCCTAATTGTAACTATGATGTAACCTTTAGCAAAATTTTGAGGTTTCTTCACTTTGGCTTTGTCCTTTAGTAAACGAGTTGCCATATCATTTTTTTTAATTCATCAATTTTTGTGTTTGCTCTGAGTTATGGTGCCACCAAGATATAATGCCAAAGCTAGAAGACATGTATTGGAAATGGAGTGAACATCTTCTCTTACAAAAACAAAACTAGATTTTAGTGCCCTTTAAGGCATGTATTTATCCTAAGGCTGATATGAGGCTTTGAACCCATTAGAATCAGTATTTTCTCTACAGAATTACTCTACCTTTACTAATAGGACAATTCCTCAATATCACAGTGTCCTATACATTGTAGGCACTGAATAAATGCTTGCAGAACAAAAGTAAACACTACCTAAACTGAAAACAGATGAAAAGGGCAGTTTATCCTCATGAAAATCTTCCTCCTACTTAGCGTACTTTTGTCTCTTGTGCTGATGGCCAATGTCCATCACACCAGTACAGTCTGTATCTTTTTCTACTTCTCAGCCTGAAAACCCCCTACTGCCCAGCCACCTGCTTCTTGATAGAATTAACCAGCATGTACCTCCCACACCAGATGGTTCCCATCTCTTGCCTTTGCTTGGCAAGAATTTACAGACATATTTCCGCATGTCCAGTCTGGGACACATCCAAAGGGCCAGACTCTGTGAGGACGTCAGAGAAGGCCCACACAGCGCAGTTGAACTTAGATCAGCCGACCTATACTGTTATATTGTTTCTTTCTGATTATACTGTAGAGTATTTGTTTAAAAATGCTTTGTTTACATTCTTCAGATTTATGAATTCCTCACAATTTTCCAAGGCCCACTCTAAAAGGTCTTCCCAGCCCCTGCCCCAGAAACTTTTTGCAGTCATCTGATCATTAGTCCTAGTGCCATTTTGATCATGGGATTAAGAATGAAGAGCTCCTTAAGGACAAGAATGATTGAACAAGAATAATTGTAAGTTTGGGTAATAAGAGGATATGGAGGAGACACTAGAATCTGCTTAGAAACCAAACTGGAGGATGACCTGTGCCAGCTGTAAAGTAAGCCTCAGGCCAAACTGGAGGATGACCTGTGCAAGCTGTAAAGTAAGCCTCAGACCAAACTGGAGGATGACCTGTGCAAACTGTAAAGTAAGCCTCAGGCCAAACTGGAAGATGACCTGTGCAAGCTTTAGGTCTCAGGGTTCTATGCAGCAAAAGGGGCAGAAAGATAGTAAGAACCAGAGGTGATGGATGACTTCAAGAAAATGGTGCTTTCCAGACAAACAGGATCCACACATGTATGAACTCACAGAAACTGAGGTAACACACACACGAGACCTGCACAGATTAAAGCCAGACAAGGTCCCAACACTGAAAGTGGGGAAGTGCATTGCGTTCTCACCGTACACCAAGAATCTTTTTGCAAGATACCCATTGGTAAAGGGAAAATCAGCTTTCTTCAGTGGCACTTAGGTATATAAACTAGACTGCAGGTCAGGTCCGGGAATTGGCCAATACAAAACAAACTCCATGGTTTGTTTGTTACTTTCTTTATCTTTTTTTTTTTTTGAAGCAAGGTTTCTCTGTGTAGCCTTGGTTATCCTTGACTCCCTTTGTAGACCAGGCTGGCCTCAAACTCACAGCAATCTGCTTCCTGAGTGCTGGGATTAAAGGTGTGCACCACCATGCCCAGCTCTTTCTTTTTAATAGAATTTTTGTTTCATTTTATTTTTCATGAGTATTTTTGTCTTATTGGTTGTTGTTTTGATTTTTCTTTTTATGTTTCTGTCACTTATTTTTTGTGTTTGGTTCGTGTTGGGGTTTTTGGTTGGTGGATTTTTGTTTGTTTTTTGATTTTTGAAACAGAAAGAATATTAGGATTAGGTGGGAAAGGAGGTGGGGAAGATATGGGAGGAATTGGGAGAAAGGCAAACATTGATTAAAATTTATTGTGTAGAAAAACGTTGAGAAAAAATAAATAAGCTTCACCATTTCAGATACATCTTTCCTCTCACAGCCTCATAAATCAATACAGCTCTTGACAATAAGAGAATTAACATTTTAATATTGAAATTCAAAGGCTGCTGCATCCTTGTGGTCCATCTATCATAATGGAGGAAACCGTTATCTCTCATCAACACAAACCCTTCTCATCACACTTCACAAGTAAATGCACAAGAACACACAGGGAAGACAATGATGCCCTCATAAAGAACAGAAACAAGAATTTAACTTATATTTCTCCCAACAATTACCACCTCCTTTCACTGAAAAGCTATGTACCTGGGCCAGATGCTTTAGTTGGTTAGAACTATGAAAGTTCGCCAAGGAAAAGGACATTCCTAATGAGTGGTACAAATAGTGACACTTGTATTATGGAAAAATCTAACAAAGCAACTTCCCAGTACACTGGTTAGTTGTCCACTATTTTTATCAGCCCTTAGCTGCTAACTTTTACAAAGTATCCACATACCTGCCTGTTCCACTGAGGAACACCTATCGGGTTCCTCAGATGGTCAGGTAGCAGAACATGTTGGAAGCCCAAAGTGTGTTTGAATGATTTGAGTATCTCCTGACATCACTAAGGCTATAGTATATAAATCCTATAAAATATTTATTTGTACATATTTCAAGCCCACAAAATATTCCTTCATCCACTGAGAGTGGTATGAAAGAGTCAGGGTGATGCCAGGACCCAGAGGGTTCAGGAGCCCCACAGGGAGACCATCAAGGCCAGGGAGTCTGAACCCAGGTGGTGGTGGGGTGCTGCATAAACTGATGCACCAACCAAGGACAATGCATGCAGAGAACCTAGACTCCCTCCTCAAATACAGCCAATGGACAGCTCATTCTCCAAGGTTGTGGGGGAAGCTGGGACTGCCTCTGACATGAACTCTGTTGCCTGTGATTTGATCACTGGCAGGGAGGCCCTGCAAGCACACAGAGTAAGGGGATGCAGGCTAACAAGATGAGACAGGATAGGCTGTGGTCAGAAGGTAGAGGAGGATGCCACCCCCTGTCAGAATCTAACAGAGGGGAATAGGGTGGAAGAGGGAGGGAGGGTGGGAAGGGGAAGATACACTGAGGAGATAACCATGGGGATATAAGATAAAAAAATTATAATAAAGAAATTTAAATGTGTGTGTGTGTGTGTGTGTGTGTGTGTGTGTGTGTAAATGACAAAAATCAAGAGAAACAGTTCCACGTCTACACACATTTTTATCCCCTCAAAGAGACAACTGTGGCAAAAGCTTTAAGATCAATCAGCTTTAATATTGGTAAAAGGGAGAAAATCTATGTAGCCTTCATTTTCTCAAATAATTTCTTTTAGTTTGAGGCCATCCTTTTATTGAGAATAGTGTACATGTGCAGGATCACGGGCAATGCAAAGAGTTATGAATAATGTAGCTACTTTTTCTTGCCCACCTATTTTTGTAGCTATAATGCCTCACTAGACCCAACAAGCACAATACTATTCCTGGTTATTGAAAGACATAGAGGCAAAATCATGAAGGAACACACAGCAGTGAATATGAGCATAACTTTGCTTGTTTCTGAGAGTACTGATTTGTTTGTTTTTAATACTTTTATTGATACTTTCTGGAAACTGCTCTCTAGAAATATCTCAGGAAAGAACTAGACATGCTAGGGAAGCTGTACCCACCCACAAAATCTCAAGAGTCTGAATGCCTACGAAATATATGAACAATAACAATACTAGGTGATAAGCCAAGTACTGTCCAGGCCCATTACTTGATGAAGAGCTACAGATGACAACTGCTAAGAGAGAATTAGTCTTCTCTAGGTATGTGGCCCCTAATTTGTTATCCAATACCATGTGGTCAATGCTAAAAATGCATACAAGCAACATTAAATGGACTCAGAAGACTGCATTATATACTTATTTGTATATATATATATATATATATATATATATATATATATATGTGTGTGTGTGTGTGTGTGTGTGTGTGTGTGTGTGTGTGTGTGTGTGTAATCATGTGTGTGTGTGTATGTAACAATATTTTTTTAAAGATTTATTTATTTAACCACTGAGCCATCTCTCCAGCCCTAATGAGCATATACAGAGGGAGGTAATCCCCCTCAGGAACAGTCACAGGGGAGGGGAATAAGGGGAAAATGGGAGGGAGGGAAGAATGGGAGGATACAAGGGATAGGATAACCATTGAGATGTAACAAGAATAAATTAATAAAAAAATAAAAAGATTTATTTATTTATTATTATGTATACAGTGCTCTGCTTGCATGTACTCCTGCAAGCCAGAAGAGGGCGCCATATCACATACAGATGGTTATGAGCCACCATGTGGTGGCTGGGAATTGAACTCAGAGGAATTGAACTCAGGACCTTTGGAAGAGCAGGCGGCGCTCTTAACCACTGAGCCATCAATCCAGCCCCCTGTAATAATATTTTTTAAAGAGACTATGACTTTGAGAGGGATGGGAACATGTGAAGAGTAGGAAGGAAGAGAGGGGAGGACTGCTCTAAGTTTACTTTTAAGTTACAAAAGTAGGTCAGCAAAAAGGAGAAGATGAAAGGAGAAAAAGAATAGAGAAGGATGAGAGAAGAAAAGAAAGGAGGGGAGGCGAGAGGATGACCGGTGATTAAGGCTAGCTCTCTGAGTAGGACACGTGTTGGCTGTTTACCTAGAGTTCTTTAGAAAATACCACCCCTTTCCTCTTCTTATCATTTCACTAATGTATAAAATGTCATAAACATGCTTACATGAATCTTAAAACATGCTCATAACCAATGGAGCCTTAATTAAATGGTCTGTGAGATTAATAACTAGATTTTTTTTTGAGAGAAGTGATGGAAAAAGAACATGAGAAAGCATTTTTTGAATGAAGTTCTAGTTAACAAGCAATATACTGGCCTACTGCCGTCTTGCATTTGGCTCATTTGCCTTCTTTCCCACACCAGCTACGCATGGACACTGGTCTTATGATGCTGGCTTGAAACTCAGGCCTAGCCACATGCAGTCTATGCAGGCTTAGATGTCGTAGGCAACTACTTTCAGTTTCACTTTCATCTGTGAAGTGACTATAGCAACAATGTATATGTGTGTGTGAAGACTAATGACATCTACACACAAAATTATTTCTTGGCTCAGTGCGTGCCAAATTGAAAGCTATAGAAGTATTTGTCATTATGATCTCAATTGGGAATAGTAGAGTGAAACAGACTCTGTAAGGAATCTGGGTAATATAACCATTGTTCCATAGAAAATTATTCTCATGTGCTATTGATATTCTTATAACTCCACTCAACAATTGGTCATAATATACAAATCCAGAATAATAATTGCCATCACTTATTGAGCAACTCATAAGTGAAAAGCATGTACAGTTTTGTACAGATAATCATATTTAATCTAAGCCCTCGAGACAGGCTAGTTTTTGCAAGTAAGAATATTGCTATGTTTTATAATAATTCTAAGCAAACAGACTGTTTTTTTAAATAGTGATTTAACCTCGTAAAATTTCTTCAAGGAAAAAAATCCTTTTATGCGCAGAAATATTGTTTAGAGCACCACCATCCATCACTGTCAAACCAGAAGAAAACTTTACTCCTAGCAAAGTAAACTTTGGTGATGTAACATTTACCCTCCCAGTGCGATAACTACTTCGGGGGTTAAAAATGGTGAGAAAATAATTTGTGTTATTAGAAATTACCCAAAATACATAAGCAAAGAAAGCACCTTTCAAAGCATTACTTCTAATCTTACTTCATTCAGACTAAATACTGTGTTAGCATAGAACTTAAATAAAAAATATGTGTAAATACAAGAAAGAGATGAAGAGAGTGTTTAATTTTATCAGTAATTATAAAGCAGAGTGGTTTAAGTATCTTTCAGTTTTTTCATTCTTTTATCCCTTAGTTCACACAATTTTATATTCTGGGATATGTTGATATTTAAAAATTAATATAAGGAGGATAGAGGTAAATAAAGGGGTATGAGACATTAGAAAATGGACAGGAGAGAGTGAGAAAGGGAGAGAAAGGAGAAGGAGAGAAGGAAGAGAGGTAGGAAAGAAGGGAAGAAGGGAGAAAGAAACATCCTGATCAAAGCAGCTAGGAAAATACTCTAAGAACCTCAATAGAGTCGGACATTTAAGACACCCAGTTGAAATTTTTACAGATTGAGCGAGGAAGGCTCTAACATTGGACACAAAAGCAGAACCTGAGTATACAGGGAGTGCAGGTTAGCAGCTTCCCAAATGAGAAGATGGCAGAGACGGGTTCCTGCCTGAACAGTCACCCACTATGAACGTAAAATATATATAATTTCTGATTGTTTTGTGATTCTTCTTGCTGTATGTAGTTTATTGTATATACTTGTAATAATATAAATGTATATGTAAAAATATTTAATAAAAATTGTAAAAAAAATTTACAGAACCTGGACAAGCTCCATACACAGGACAGAGAGTACCCCAGCTGCGTTTGTCTGGTCAGGCATGGACCCATAATGGTTGGCTGAGGTGGCCACTAAAAGCACATGGATGTCTCTTGTAGGTGAGATCCCATATGAGTAGTTACTGTCACAGGTTTACATCATAAGGGATTCTGACTTCCCCGAAGGACAGCGTCCACCCAGCAGAATCAGAAACTAGTGTGGGCACTGAGTCAAAACAGTTCTCTTTATATATTCTGCCACTTGCTACCTTGATAATTTTGGCCGTTTACTCCCTATAGGAAATAAAATTTATATAAAGACTACTACATGCGCTTTAACAAGAAATAGATGAACTACTACACGCATCGCAGAAGTTATGGGCTAATATGAATTTTCTTATTATTGCTATTAGCTAATTAAATTACGGTGGCCCACAATCTTTTCTTTTTGTCAGTTTACAAGCTGTCTTAAGTAAAATTCCATATTCAATCACCGAATCACCTCTCATGAACAGTGTTTGCCTGCTCTGCTTCCACAGGATTACACTTTTCTATTTCTGCTCAGACATTATAGTACATTTAACATTTATCACAAAGTGACGCAAATGATTTTCTGAAGGAAGTTATTCTATTTTTAAAAATCTCAACTCCATATCTTTTTCTAGCTACCACCCCATCTCATCTCCTTTGTACTCCAAAGTCTTCTAAGGGTTTTTTCTCTCATTGCTTCCATTCCTGTCTCTCTAAATCTTCTCTTGAGCATTCTGTTCTACTGGGGTGGAACATGCCTAATGTTCCTATGCCTAATCATGCCTCAGAGTGAGACCACCAGTGTCACCCAAGAGCTAATCCTGATGAGTGGAGTCTGTGCAACTCTCAGATAGATACTCAAATACTTGGTACTTTATCACCAACACAGAGCACCAAGCACTGTGATTGGCTCCTCACTTTTGAACGTTTTTTCCTTTGTTTCTAAGATGCTGCTCATCCCATTGTCTTTCAGAAGCCCTTCGTTCTTCTTCTCCATTGCCAGATTGATATCTTCTCTCTTACATAGTACTAATTCTTATCTTGCCAATGTTATCTTCCACCCAATACCCAGTTCCAGATCTGTACATTCAGCTCTGACCTGAATTCGGCATTTAGGCAAGACAACTTAAATGCACTTCTCTGAAAATAAAGATTCATTGTTTTCCATATAATTTTTGAATGACTTCATGAATTAGCATAAATGCTAAAATATTTCTTGTCTCTAGCTTCATTTAGGTTACCAGTGTTCTGGGTATTTTTTCTCTGTCATTTTCTACAACCAAATTAACTTCCTTGTTATTGTGACCTCATCTTTGAACTATTGTACTGACCTCTTACTTAGCCTTCTTCAGATCAAATTTTCCTATCTCTAGATCATTTTCCACATATTTGTCAATGTGATCTATTTAAATTACACACTAATATCTCTCTTATTTTAAAGCTATTGTCATTAGACTAAAGTAGACCTAATATGACCTACATGATCTTAAAGAATCTTTCCTCTACTTGTGATTCTAGAATTTCAGGTTTATTTCTACATATTTCCTCTGCTGTCCTTCAATATTTCCTTTCTATTGGTTGACCTACCACTAGGTTCTTGCAACAAGGACTTTTTAATTTTCAAAAAAAATTTTTAATGACTTTTTAAATTTTGAAATTATAATTATATCAGTCTCTACATGTCTATATTTATATCTATTTTTATCTCTATGTCTATGATATCTCTATATGCATATATATCTATATCTATCTATCTATATATATTTATACATATATATAATATATGTATAATAAAAAAAATCTGGAGTTCTAGACAAAATTAAAAGAAGAAGCAGCCAGGCAGTGGTGGCGCATGCCTTTAATCCCAGGACTTGGGAGGCAGAGGCAGGTGGATCGCTGTGAGTTCAAGGCCACCCTGTTCTGCAAAGTGAGTCCAGGATAGCCAAGGGACTGCAGATACAATGTAAATAGGCGTGATCCTGCTGATATATATATATATATATATATATATATATATATATATATATATATATATATGAAATATATATGTGTGTGTATGTATGCATGTATATCAAATTTGTGCCCTCTTTTTAGTAATTGATGTCATACACATCTGTAATATATATATTCCTAAACACATAAAATGGTCTATATAATAGTACTTGTATGTTTTCAAAACTGATAGTGGCAAGTTCCTCCCCCTGGGTAAGGCACACAATATATGTTAATTATATTCTTTCCCCTCCCCCAATTCTTCCAAGATGATTCCAATCATTCCTCTGTATAGAATACTTTTCTACAGCCTTCTCTTTTTTATGTAACTCTTTCCTACTCTGACTTCACATCAGGTGTTGGTTTCCCACTCAAATAGGACTGGGTTAAATCATCCATGTCATATTCATTCATCTAGTCCATTCTGTGTATAAAAATAATTATAAAATTATGTAAGCATAAGACTGTTTAGTAACTTTCCCCTCATATATCATAAATATTCACACTACTGCTGCCAGACTATTTCCTTCTCCTCTTCCTCTTCCTTCTTTTCCTCCTCTGCCTCCTCCTCCTTCCTCTTCTTTTTAATGTAGCCCAGGCTGACTTTGATATTTTTGTGAGTTTGTTTTTGGTTTTTGTTTGGTTTGGTTTGGTTTGATTTGATTTGATTTGGTTACTTATTTATTTATATTTATTTATTTTTGAGATTTTTTTGAGATGGAATTTCTCATGTTACCCTGGCTGGCCGTCCTAGAACTCACTCTGTAGACTAGGCTGGCCTTGAACTCACAGAGGTATGTCTGCTCCTACTTCCCAAGTACTGGGATTAAAGGAATGCACCACCAATCCCTGGTTCATAACTCTTTTGAAAGCAAAAGCCCACTTCAGTTTTATTCACCAATATTAATTCAAAGCCCCACAGAGTACATGATCTCCATTACATAATGTATAGATAATCTATGTATTTCAATCATCATTTATCCCATTCACCCTACATCTTCTAATTCAATCATTCACTATGACTTCTCTGGGTTGTTTCAATAGCTAGGTAACTGTAACTCCATTCCCAATGTTTTTTTTCGTTAGCAAAGCTTTACAGGTTAATATCCCAGAAGTAGAGCTCTGATCATGTCATTTATAGCTCAAGCACCTTAAGTAATTTCCCATTGTCCACACAATAAATCCAAATCCCTTTTGGCCACCAGCTGATTTTTCCAATCTTTGTTTCTTACTAACCTGACTCTGATCACACTGAACATGTATGATCCATTGCCATATATTGAAATCTGAATGATTTTCCAAATCGAACCAAAACCTAATTTCTCTGCAAAATTATTTTCCTCTAACTAGAAATCACCTCTCTCAATTTTTAGATTTACCATTCTTTCTCTCTTGCTCTTCCTCAATGAAGATTTTCATTTCTATAGTTCATGACAGAAATTTATTATGTACATCCACACTAACCTGAAAACCTCAGGAAGCCAAGACTGGAACATGCAAGCAGCATCATGCTCAGTGAACGGATTTTGTAAACATCTACTGAATCTTTTACCTATGTGATTTAGTTTAGCAAGATGCTTCAGAAGGATTATCTCATAATTAGAAATCAAGAAAAATTCATCTATATCACCTCTCCTTTGAGGACAGATGTTATTTTTCACATATCTAGCAGGTAATTTTCTTTCTACACTCACTTAAGTTCTTCTAATCACTAAAATGACAAAGTTAATATAGGAGAAAATTATAGTTTTAACCATTTCCTTCTTTGAAGGCAACATTATGAAAATTCTGTTGCTGTAGATCCTTTTGACAGAATATAATCATAGTCTATAGATTTTATCTGTTTCTGATTAATTCCATTTGGGGGTTCAAGCTGGCAATTGACATTCTTAGTTTTTTTGTTTTTTGTTTTTTGTTTGTTTTTTGTTTGTTTTCTTTTCCTACTGCTTGCACCTACCTTGGAGAGCTCATGCTATACAGCCAAGCCACCTCTCTCTCTCTCTCTCTCTCTCTCTCTCTCTCTCTCTCTCTCTCTCTCTCTCTCCTTCTGCCTCCTTTTGTTTTTCTGTTGTTGTTTGTTTGTTTGTTTGTTTGTTTTAGAGACAGGGTCTCACTATGTATTTCTGGCTTTCTGGAAACTCACAGAGATCTGGCATCTTCTGCCTCCTCTTTTAAGTAAGGAGACAAGCAATTGAAAGAAAATGTCTCTCCTTGACAACTGCAGAAGAGTAAGAAGAAGAAGGAAGACATTAACTGATCAGCATGGGAAGGTAGAGCGTTGCCATAAATTTTCCTTGAAAATTCAGTCAGGTAATCTCTAGGGAAATGAATTGAGAGGTCTCACAATGATGGAGTTAATTTTGCTTTTTTACTTTTAGCATTTTATTTGAATATGCCATTAATACTAATAAGATATGGTGCAAATCTCCAAATCATATATTAAACTATTTCTGCACATGTAATTCATTGTTTAAAATTTATAATTTTTAAAGAAATAGCTTTATTTTTACCTCTCAGTCAATATCTAATTAAGGATACCACAATAGAAGTCATAAAAAATTCTGTATTCTGGTTCTACTTTCTAATAACTAATCATGAGTTATTGAGAAGAATTAATATCTCTCTGAGTTATAGAACTATTTTTGCTAAAATTAAAATTAAAATATCTAATGTACTGTTCTTGGGTATTTGTGAGAATCAAATGAGAAAAAATAAAAGGAAAAATCCTATTCTAAATGGAAAGTATGTGGATTTTAATGAGGTAATTTGAATTGAGTTAATGTATGACTAAAAAAAAGTCAATATTCAAAGTATTTAACAGGAACTGAATGTTAAATTCTCCACCTTATAAAAGAACATTTTAACTGCATGTTACATGTATAATTAATGTTATTTCTCCTTTCCTTTCCAAATAATATCTTCCTTTAAGTGAGGAGAGGATGTTTATCCATGCTTTCTGAAGGCCAATAGCTTCAAAGCTGAAATAAGTGCTTCTTTTCTCAATACTTTTACAAATTATCAGTATAAACATGCTGAGCAAGTACTTTCCATTTGAAGTTGGGCTTAATATTATGTTTTCTACAACTACTTTATGCAATATCCCAACATGTAATTGTTTCTGTCACCATCACTGTAACATGTGGTAGGCAGCAGCTTTTCACTGTGACAAACAAAAGCTGTCAACAATGCTGGGTTTCCAGGAGTTGCTCTGTAAAATGTTCAGGAAATACTGTCCAGGAGTAGCTTAGTTCCAGTTAGGAGCAGGGAAGAAGTTCATGTAAGTTTTACTCTATTTAAGATCTTACCTTGAATCCACACCTAATCCAAGAATTTGACTTGGAAATATATTTTTCTTTCTCCAAAGCACACTTAGTATGTACTTAGATGCTGAAAGTTCTGAGCTACCATTGTCATTATTCTTTTTTTTTTATTTTATTTTATTAACTTATTCATATTACATCTCAATGGTTACCCTCTCCCTTGTATCCTCCCATTCCTCCTTCCCTCCCATTTTCCCCTTACTCCCATCCCCTATGACTGTGACTGAGGGAGACTTCCTCCCCCTGTATATGCTCATAGGGTTCTTCTTGGTAGCCTGCTATCCTTCTTCTGAGTGTCACCAGGTCTCCCCATCCAGGGGACATGGTCAAATATGAGGCACCAGAGTTCGTGTGAAAGTCATACCGCACTCTCCACTCAACTGTGGAGAATGTCCTGTCCATTGGCTAGATCTGGGTAGGGGTTTGAAGTTTACGATCTGTATTGTCCTTGGCTGGCGCCATAGTTTGAGCGGGACCCCTGGGCCCAAATCTGCCTATCATAATGTTCTTCTTGTAGATTTCTAGGATCCTCTGGATCCTTCAACTTTGCCATTCTCCCATGCAACTCTGAGATTCCATCTTACACCCATCAGAATGGCTAAGATAGAAAATTCAAGCAACACCATATGCTGAGAGGAACACTCCGTCATTTCTGGTGGGAATGCAAACTAGTACAGCCACTTTGGAAATCTATCTGGTGCTATCTCAGAAAACTGGGAATAGGGCTTCCTCAAGACCCAGCTATTCCACTCCTTGGAATATACCCAGAAGATGCTACAGCATACAACAAGAACATTTGCTCAACCATGTTCATAGCAGCCTTATTCATAATAGCCAGAACATGGAAACAGCCTAAGTGTCCTTCAGTAGAAGAATGGATAAAGAAACTCTGGTACATTTACACTATGGAATACTACTTAGCTATTAAAAACAAGAAATTCACAAAATTTGTGGACAAATGGATTGAACTAGAAATGATCATAATGAGTGAGTTAACCCAGAAGCAGAAAGACTCAAATAGTACATACTCACTTATATCTGCATACTAGCCCAAGGAGCATGTCCCATGAAAGTCTTCACTAACCAGGAAACTGGGACAGAGGGGAGGACATCCTATTCGGACTCTAGATGAGAGAAGCATTGAAGAATGTCGATTTTCTTTATGTGGTCTGAAAGAGAAGCTCTTGTGTCTAATGGAAATACCACAAGTTGTGTTTCTGATTCATAATAAGGTATGAGATGATGCTATTACATCATAAAAAGGTCCAATATCACTAACACCGAATTAAACTATATTCCAAAATAATATTATAAAGTAAAATGGGATATTAGAAAGCTGAAGGAGAGATAAACATGTTTTTTGTTTAGAACAGAAGTGGGGGATGAGAAAAAAGCTTGTGAAAGAGCAGGTGATATTTATCCCCTTAGAAGTCAAACCACCATGTGGAGATTGGTTATTAAGCAACTGAAAAACATACTTGAACAAATGCTGAGAGCAGGTATAGATGTGAGCCAAAAACAAGAGGCAGGGCCTTTGGAGACTTGGGATAGTTTTGGTGTTTATAGCTCCTAAAGAGAACAACTTCAGGGCTCCTGGCTCTGGCTGAGGTTCCCTGTTCTGATTGTTCCAGGTTCCAGCAGAAATCCTGCTGACTATGCCAGGAGAATTGTTCCTTGGAACTGATATCCTTACAGTTTCATTATTGCATTATTTAATCACCTTTTCCTAGTGTTTACGTTAGTCAGGTTATAACTGAGGTACTCTAGGTTAATAAGTTTGTAATAAAATATATTTGTTAAGAAAATTGAGCCTACAGAAAGCTAACTCAGTTCTTTTGAACTGTAAAGTTCAAGTTCAGATTCAGAAAATAACATGATTCTACTATTAATTAGTAATACATTTGTGATTTTTCTATAATCTCAAACTAATCTCCATTCCACATATCAAATGCAAAATGGTGTAGACCTCTAATCCCAGCACTGAGGGTGTTAAAACAATGAAAGGACTTTGAGTTTGAGGCCAGCTGAGATACATAGTGAAAACTTGAATAAAACAGAATAAATATTTTAATATTTAAATTCAAATTTCTTTGAAAAGCTATCCTGGATTGCTTCTTTTCCAAGAAGCTTAGTACATTCTTTGCTCATGGGACTAATGCCGTGAGTAGTATCCTAGTATCTGCTCAAATGACTGAACATTTAATTGGACCCCCCCTCCAAATACATCAAGTAACAATTCATACAACAAAGTAATTGTTGTTATCATAAAGTAACTGATACAATTTTAATTCAATTCAATTAACTGTGTATAATTATAATAAATATCATTATTAGAAAATGATATTGACTTAATCTAAATTATACTTGTCTTATATCTATTTTTGTCTGTGTTTTAGTATTATATTTTGTTCTTATCTGGATTTCAAATAATCTCAAAACTCAAGGCCATGCCTTTGTTAGATACTACAATGACCCCGAAGTTAAAATATCCTAACAATAATTCTGTAAAAATGAATTTTGTTAAGTAAATATATTAGCTGATTACAAAATAATCTGTGGAGATTTCCCATGAAATCATAAAATAAGTATTAATAAATTCTAATACATTGTACATTAATATTTTATGAAGTCAATATATTCCTTTGTCATGAAAATTTAGTATCTCCTATATAAAAACAAATTTTGCATAAATTTTCATCTTTCAGTCATATATCATCATTATAGATCACACTTTTTTCATTAAGTTCCTGGTATTCTACCAAATGCCATAATAGACAAAGATTGAAAATGTAATGTCATTTTAAAATTTTTTACCAGTTTCAGGAATCACTTTATTCTCCTTCTGAGGAAGCTTCTTTCAAGGAAGTGGAAGATGTCCAAGAGAAAAACAGAAAGGAACAGGAAACCACCTTTGAATGTGTTTGTAAATGAACACAAACATAAGATGAGAGCTAAGTGTGGAAGTGTATTCTGGAAGTCTCAGCACAAGGAAAGTCGAAGTCAGGGAGTTTGTGATACTGGGAGTTGCTTGGGCAATTTTTTCCAAAATTCTTTGTGTATTCACACACACAAAAATAATCTTCAAAAATCATAACTTCATAAATTTAGAAAACTACAGGTATTTCGACATTAGTGCTACTACGCATATCAATATATACAAGATAGAGAGTAGAGATTTCTCTCTTTCTGTAATAATAGAGTATAGTATGCTAACCTCGTTCTAACTAATACGTATATTTTAGATCAGTGGTTTTCTCATTTAAACTCTGGGTCTCTCAATACCACTATTAATTTCACATTTATTTATCTGCTAAACAACTCATTTAAATTTTCTCAGTATCATTTTTACTGTGTCATGAGAAACATAAAATATATCTTTTTTTTTACATTGTCATTGTGAATTCCTGGTGAGTATGTACAATATATTCCAAGTAGTCTAAGTGCATCAGTATATGAGGATTGTGCGAAGGATTGTAGGCATTATCTCAGGTGAAGGCACTTGGAATCACCACGGTACCCCACTGAGATTGACAATGTGATAGACTGAGGGGAGGTATCTTGGGTCTGGAATTCAGGAAAAGGACATTCCAGCTGGGCTACTTTGTTTCTAATAGAAAATGGATGGGAGGAGGGATCCTGAGAGGAGACCAGCCAATGCTGCTGGAGAGAGAGATACAGGTAGAGAGGAGAGAGAAGGCTACAGGTTTTGGAGCACGAGCACACGTGGATTGGGGAGACGACCAATGTACAGGCCGGACCGGCGTGCAGGCCAGAGACACCTAGGGACCCGTCCCATAGAACAGATACCGAAAGGTTTATTCTTGTTTCCCTTTAGCTTCCCCCCCCCTTGTATAGGATAGTTGGGTTGTTTAATAAAGTCTAATTGTTAAGAAACAAAGCCAACAGAGCATTACTCAGAACCAAAGTAACTTTATACAAATAAATATCATTTAACAAGAAAAACAAGAAAGGGAAAAATAATAAGATCAGTGTGATGATTAAATGGTAGTTTTTTAAAATAGTCAAGATAATCATTCACTAATATGCTGACAATCATATAAAACTATGATGAAATATTACATAGTAGACAGATGATGTTCTTTTACTAGTAGAATAAAAGTTTGTTAAAGGAGATAAATGTTAGTTGAGTTTGTGAGGGTGGTAAAATAAATAACACCAGCTATTTAAGAATATACCAGACTTCATAGCTATAATTTTCAACAATGAAAATTAATAAAAGCTTTCTTACTCTGTTTGAGGAGAGCACTTATTATGGTGCTTCATCACTCACTATTTGCACAGGACTCTGTTTTGTCATCTGACCCAAGCTCTTTTATGTCACTAATTTCACAACTTATTATGATCACATATGAGTAATTTGGCAATATGTTGATTTACATAGTAACTGAACAATGAATATGACACATCATAAAATATTTAGAAATATGTCATATATTTTCTTGGGCTAAAATCAATAAAGATGACAAAATGTTGATATTTTATTCTAAAGACTCCATTCAAAATTTTTTTTTCAGTTTTCTTGTATTCGTATTGATTGAAATCTTTTCAAGTAGATTCAATGAGCTTTACAATACCATAAAAACTTTCTCCTCTTTTGCCACTTAAAGACTTTCAATACTGAAATAATTTTAGGTAGTTACCTAGCCTTATGTGTTGATACTCTATAGGATATATATATGTATGTGTATATATATGGCTCTTTCTTATGATTTACAGAGAGATAATACCACACATGTCCAGTGACTATTAGTTATGGCTTAAACTGTAAGAAGCATCATTTTTAATAATATTTTAGTAACTTTTTTACATATACATTTATATTATTACACATGGATACAGTAAACTATCTACAGCAAGAAAAACCATAAAACAGTCAAGAATTAAATAAATGTTACATTCATAGGGTTTTGGCTATTTGTATTTGGCAACCTCTCCTATCTTGGTGCACCTAAAGCTCTGAATGTAAATCAAGATCTATCATATCTCATCTTTATCAACTTAAAATATCTTTATACACCTAAAGACGTCTTAACCCCTAAACAATTAAGCTTAACTGTAAAACTAAGCTATCTGGTCTTCAACACAGACACTTGAGAAGGAATAAAGTTAATTATATGAATAGACAAGGTCTTCAAAAACCTCAGAGTCCCACAGAATACGGCATTTAAAGATATTTTATTATTTTAAAGATTCTTTGACAATAAGACAGGTTAACTCCTGGCAACACCCAGCCTACCTCAAAGATGATGAGCATCAGTGAGCCTTCTTATTGAGATGGATTCAAATGAGGAAAACCAGCCACTGGGCAAAATATCCCTGTTTTGGCCACAGATGGAATCCTCCCTAAAAATGGGCAAGCTTGCATGTAGGCAAAGTCGATGGCCAAACTCAGACAAGACAAAGTAAGCAAGTTCTCAATAGTTCATGCATCACAAATATGTCTGTCAGATTATTGGAACAGAAGGTTGAAGATGATACTCCAATATTATAGAGAATTTTGGGTGACTATTCAGGCAGAAAACTGTCTCTGTCATCTTCTCATTTGGGAAGCTGCCAAACTGCACTCCCTGTATACTAAGATAATTAATATTGGTTTAATGCTCAGAATTTTAGATACAGAAAATATTTAATTTGACCTCAACATTTGAATTGTGAAAATATTCATAATTCTTTTAGCCATTGCAATGATGTTCTTTAAGGAAATTTTTAATTCTATGATTAATTTTAGAGAAGTTAGGCAAGTTTGTCTATCAGTAGAGGGTTGCATGTGTTAGGTGTTAAGGCTTGAAACTAGAGGCCAGGTCAACTGACTCTCTTATGCAATAGCCTATGACACATTTAATCCGTATTTTCTTCAGTCATTCAGTAAATTACTATGGACCAAATACTACCATAAAAATAATGTGCTTATTGTCTAGTGGTTCTGATTTGAAAAAGAAGCATACTTGCTATTAAACGTGTAGCTATGAACTAGATCAAGACCTCTGCAACTCTCCTCAAAGATGAAGACAATAACATTGCTATGTGCTATCTTGGTAAAAACTAGAGATGTTCCAAATAGGTAAATGTGTAAAATGGCAGAGGGAGAAGAGAAGGACAAGTAAGAAAGGGGGCAGGCAAGTAAGGATGATTTCACAGGAACAGTGAAAATGTGTTTTATTTATTTTGGGTCCCATCCATTCATTGTAATTGCTGTCATTTTCATTCTCTTTCATATTCCTACCAATGCAGAGCAACCATAATAGGAAATCAGCTGCTTGTACCACACCCATAGGGTGCTACTAATAGAGTTTATAAATTTGTTTAAAGAAACAATGTTTTCTGTCTTTGAATTATTCACTCCTAAAGCAGATTCCCCTGGTTTTCATGACATCCCTTCCTCTTGAATTTATGTATGCCTTTGTTTTGCTAGCTTCTAAACGTAGCATATTCCCATAGTTCGGTCTATGGAATCAATTCCTTCTTTTCAGATAGCATCTTTCATCATTATTTTAGGCACTTTTGTGATGTTAGCAGCTCTCACCTCCCGTCTTATGTTAAAATTCCCATTTTTCAAGTGTTCATTTTCCTATCTCTGCTTGACTTCCCACTTGACATCTCTGCATTGATTCCAAACACATAGGAAAGCTTTCATTCCCTCTCTACTCCCTGCCTTGCTCTATGCCCTTGGAGATGATATCAGTGAATGGCATTGACACACCTTTTACTCTCAGGCTTACAGTTGTTCTTAGGCAAAAGCAAGCCCTAGAAATAAATTAAAAAGAGGGAAAAGAAAAACTTTAGGGTATTTTCTCTGAGACCCCATCCTTCTACTCTAAATTTCTGCCATACAGAATTAATATCCTTCTTGATTCCAAACCACTTATAGATGTTTCTGTCCCAAACTACTAGATATAAGGGTGGTGGGGGTCCCCGCTCTGACTTGTCTGAAACGACCACATGACCTTTCCCCCACAGTTTTACAACCTATTCACACTGTTAAACATAGTTTTTTTTTAAATTAAAGTATAAATTCCTAATGAGTATGCCACTTGTTTGTCCAGACCCTGATAATGCCCCTACTGCTTTACTGTCTCATTTACATTGCTTCTTACTAATCCAGGTATGTTCGTACAGTGCCGATTTCCCAATACAACTTGCACACTCTGGAATCGTACTTCTTAACCTGAGTTTTTGAATAGTGCCAAGGTCACACTTTCTCAAACTCTACCAGTGCCCCATTTTTAACTAAGTAAAGTATGTGTATTTGATGTGATATTCAGCCATTCTGAAATGAGCCCACAACATCTCTCTAATGTATTTCCCACCATTTTCTCAAATATGCCTTAGGCTCCAGTTGCATCCAACTACACAATGCAAACTGCTTTCATCAGCAGAGCTTTGTTTTAGTCCTTCTTTCAACAGTCAAATCCTGTCCCTCTGTCCATCTACTGCCCAGAAGTGATGGAATTGTGATGATATATATTCTGTGCATTTGTTCACTTAGGTTTTTGATCCTAGGTTTTGGAATAAGACATAGCAATTACATGCTTGCCCAGCCTTTATGTCAATGTTTATAATTTTGTAATGTTGAGTAGTAAAAGGAGGGAATTTCATCACCTACTTAATTATTGTGTATCACATGGAAAAAGGACACGTAGAAATGTAGTGTAGTAGGTTTTATTCCACACATCACATTGGAAGTTAAAAGAGTTTGTCATAAAAACTAAGCTAAATGTCAAGTTCCAAAATGCCAACTAAAGATTCAAGATGGAAAATAATATGTGTTGTATGTTAGGTTATTTGTTATATTTTAGGTTACTCCTTGTCAGAATGCAGATAGAGCAAAATAGACCTCCCAAGGTTTATTATTTATTTTTACAATTCATTCATCTTACATCCTGATTGTTATCCCCTTACTTGTATCTTCCCATTTTCACCCTCCCTCCCTCTCTCTTCTGCCCTATTCCCTCCTCTAGACCTCTGATTTGGGGTGGGTGCCTCCTTTCCCACCATCTGACCATAGCCTATCAGGTCTAATAACATATACAGATAAGATCCAGCAAGTTAACTGTTCTCTTTTATTTTAGTCATATTGTCCAAAGTCAGGTAATCAATGATTTGTTTTATATAACAAAATCACAGAATGTTAAGAAAATTTTAGAAACTCCACATTTTGCCTATTGTTTAATTTATTAGTGTAGTCAGTCATCATCAAATAAGAATTTGAGTAGTGTTCACTATTCCAAGTATGTACAATCAACAAATAATGTATAACTGAAGTATTAAAAATAACTCCAGGTATATTACAACATAGTTGAGAAAAGATAGTTTCAACACCTTCCCTTAGAAATAAAGAAGTGTAAGAATGTTTTCTTTTACTATTATTCAACACAGCACTGGAAAGCCAATGGAGCTATCAAGCAAGAGAAAGAAATAAAGAACATCTATTGGGAAAACCCAAGTCAAATTCTTACTATTTTCAGATATCATGACTGCATGTATAGAAAAAGCCAATGATCCACCAAAAATGAAACAACAAAAACAAATTATTAGAACTAATAAAAGTCATAAAAGTTTCAGAATATCAAATTAACACACAAAATTCAGGAGCACTGTTAGCCAGAAATTACACATGACCAAAAATCAAAATAAAGAAAGCAATCTCATTCATGACCACTAAAATGACTCACCTAGAAATAAATTGAAATAGTAGTTGGTAACAGATATATACAGTTAAAATGATAAAACACCAATGAGACAAATTAAAGATGCTAGCACACCGGCAGACACAAAGATATCCTCTGTCATTGGCTGTAAGAATCAACGTTATTTAAATGTCAACTCTACTCGAAGTGAAATAAGTTTCAGTGTAATTCCTACCAAAACACTAATGATGTTATTCACAGAATTTTAAAGAACTATTCTATAATGTGTATACAAAAACAAAAACAAAGCTGACTATTTACAGGAATTTTTCCAAAAAGAACAAGGAAGGCATCATATTACACACACACACACACACACACACACACACACACACACACACACGTGTATATGTATATTAAATCAGGTAGTATAATGCTACCTTTGTTCTTTTGGGAAAAAAAATATTACAAAGTTGCAACAAAACATGTAATAGGCATAAATCAGATGCATAGACAAATGGATGGAATAGAGCATCCAGAAGCATAGCCACACTTCTATAATCAACTGATTTTGAGGAAGATGCTAAGAATACATACTGTATGACTGTGAGGAAAAGTGGGTACACACAGAGAACAAAATCAGATCCCTGTTTCTTAACAATTATAAAAACAGCTCAAAATATATTAAGGATGTTTTAAAACCACAAACTAACAGAAAATAGTGGAAAGTGTCACAACATCAGAAGAAATGAAGGCGTTTTAAATTTGTATTATTTACTTTATGTCTCAATCATAACCCCTTCCCTCCTCGCCTCCTGGTCCTATCCTACCTCCCTCTTCCCCCTATCTCACCTCCCTAACTCCTCAGAAAAAGGGAGCCCCAATAACAACACACACGGGCACATCAAGTCATATCAGGTCTGAGCACATCCTCTTCCGCAGAAGCCAGAAAAAGCAGTCATGACAGGGAAATGATAAAAAAAAAAAACAGTCCATGTCAGAGAGAGTTCCTGCTCCCACAGGAGGACTAAGATGCCCATTGACTATACATGTGTAGAGGACATAGGTACAGTCCATACATGGTCCTTGATTGGTGCTTCAGTTTCTTTATGCCCCACTGGGCCCCAGTTAGTTGGCTGTATTGGTCGTGAGGAGTTTCTGTTCCCATTGTGTCTTTCTGTTCACTCCACACTTTTCCACAAAAATCCCCAATCTCTGTCTAGTGTTAGAGGTTGGCTCTCTCTCGTAGAAAGGATCCCATGTTGTCCCAGGCATTGGTTGGACATTTCCTCAGTTTCTGCTGTAACTTTATCACTGCTCATCTTGTAGGCAGGGTAAATTTGGGGTTGAAGTTTTTCTGGATGGTTTATTGTTCCTCTCCCTCCACTAGAAGTTCTGTCTGGCTGCAAGGTGGCCTATTCAGTCTCCATGACCCCTTGATCCTAGGAATCTTAGCTGGAGTCAACTCCATATCCTTCTAGGAGCCTACCCTGTATTAGGTCTCAAACTTGTCTTAGTGATGCTCCTGGCCTCAGTTTTTCTTCTCTCTCCAAGCTCTCTGACTTCCTGCCCATGCTCTACCTACACTTATTTGCATCAACATTCCTTCTCCTAGCCAGTTTCCTCTCTTCTCTTTAGCCACTTCTGATGTCTATTCTATGTCCTTTTCCACATGAGATTCAAGCATTCTCCCTAGGGTCCTCCTTGTTAATTAGCATCTTGGGGTCTCTGATATGCTTTCCTGTATGCTTGTCCTGTAGCTAAGATCTGCTTATAAGTGAGTATATAATGTTTGTCTTTCTGGGTCTGAGTTTCCTCAATCAGGATGATCCTTTGTTGTTCCACTCATTTGGCTGCAAATTTCATGATTTCCTTGTTTTTAATAACTGAGTAGAATTCCATTGTGTAAATGCACTACACATTCTTTATCCATTCTTCAGTTGAGGCACATCTGGTTTGTTTCCAGTTTCTGGCTATTATAAATAAAGCTGTTATGAACATAGGTGAGTAAATGTTTTTGTTGTATGGTGAAGCATCTTTTGGGTAAAGGCCCAGGAGTTGTATAGCTGGATCTTGAGGTAGAGCTATTCTCAATTTTCTTGAGAAAGCATCAGATTGATTTACAAAGTGGTTGTACAAGTTTGTACTCCCACTGGCATTAGAGAAGTGTTCCCCTTGGTCGACATACTCAATAGCATGTTCTGTCACTTGATTTTAGTCATTTTGATGTATATAAGATTGAATTTCAGAGTCATTTTGAGATTGAGATTGCATTTTGCTGATGACTAAAGATAATTGAACATTTTTTAAGTGTCTCTTGGCCATTAAAGACTCCTCTCTTGAAAATTCTCTGTTTAAATCCATACCACATTTTTAATTGGATTATTTGGTTTGTTGAGGTTTGATTTCTTGAGTTTTTAAAATATATTTTGGATATTAGCCCTTTGTTAGACTAGGGTTGGTGAAAATCTTTTCCCAATCTGTAGGCTGCCATTTTGTTCTATTGACAGTGAACTCTGCCTTACAGAAGCTTTTCAGTTTCATGAAGTCCCATTTACTAATTGTTGATCATAGAGCCTATGCTGTTGGTGTTCTTTTCAGGAAGTTATCTCCTGTGCCAATGAGTTCAATGCTCCTCACCACCTTCTCTTCTAATATGTTTAGTGTTTCTGGTTTTATGTTGAGGTTTTTGATCCCATCGGATTTGAGTTTTCTGCAGGGTGATAAATACAGATATATTTGCATTCTTCTACATTCAAACCTCTAGTTATACCAGCACTATTCATTAAAGATGCTTCCTTTTTTCACTGTATGGTCTTCGCTTCCTTTGCAACATAAAGTGTCCATAGGTGTGTAGGTTTATTTCTCAGTCTTTGATTCCATTCCACTAATAAACCAGTCTCTTTCTAACCCAATACCATGTGGCTTTTATTACTATTGCTTTGTAATACAACTTGAAATCAGTTGGGGGTCGGGGGGTGATACCTCCAGAAATTCTTTTATTATACAGAATTATTTTAGCTGTCCTGGATATTTTTATTTTTCTATATGAAGTTGAGCATTGCTCTTTCAAGAACTATAAAGAATTGTGTTGGAATTTCTGTGGGAATTATATTGAATCTATAGATCACTTCTGGTAAGATGGTCATTTTTACTATATTAATCCTGTCAATCCATGATAATGGGAGGTCTTTTCATCTTCTGGTACCTTCTTCATTTTCTTTCTTCAGAGACTTGAAGTCCTTGTCATACAGATCTTTCACTTACTTGGTTAGAGTTATACCAAGATGTTTTATATTATTTGTTATTATTGTGAAGGATATATTCCCTAATTTCTTTCTCAGCCCATTAACAGTTTGTATAAAGGAGGGCTACTGATTTCTTGTTAGTTAATTTTGTATCCAGACCCTTTGTTGAAGTTGCTTATCAGCTGTAGGAGTGTTCTGGTAGAATTTTTGGGGTCACTTACATATACTACCATATCATGTGTGGGGATCGTTGTGTGGCTTAAGCTTTAGTAATGTTCTTTTATAAATGCCCTTGCACCTGGGGCATAGATGTTCAGAAATGAGACATCATCTTGGTGGATTTTTATTTTGATGAGCTTGAATTCCCCTCTTCATCTCTTTTGATTAATTTTTATTGAAAGTCTATTTTATTAGATATTACAATAGCTACTCATGCTTGTTTCTTGGATCCATTTTCTCGGAAAATCTTTTTCTAATACTTTACTCTGAGGTAATGTCTATCCTTGTTGCTGAGGTGTGTTTCTTATGTGCAGGAGAATGATGGATCCTGTTTTCATATCCACTGTATTTGCCTGTGTCTTTTTATTGGGGAATTGAGTCCACTGGTGTGGAGAAATATTAGTGACCAATGATTGTTGATTCCTATAATTTTGATATTGGTGATGGCAGTATGAGTGTGTGTGCTTTACTTCTTTTGTTTTTTGCTGGTATAATATTAATTGTTTCCTGTGTCTTCTTGGGTATAGTTACCCTCATTGTGTTGGTGTTTTCCTTCTAGTATCTCTGAAGTATTGGGTCAGTGGAAAAATATTGTTTAAATTTGGTTTCATCATGGAGTATCTTGCTTTCTCTATCTATGGTGATTGAAAGATGCTGGGTATAGTAGTCTGATCTGACATCTGTGGTATCTTAGGATCTGAAAGGTATCTGCCCAGGTCCTTCTGGCTTTTAAAGTCTCTGTTGGGACATCTGGTGTAATTCTACTAGGTCTGCCATTATATGTTATTCCTTGAAGCTTTTTAATATTCATTTTTGTTTTATATGTTTAGTTTTTTATTATTATATGGTGGGATGATATTTTTTGGGCCAATGTATTCTCTCTTCTGCTGCTTATAGTCTGTTGGTGATGCATGTGTCTACAGTTTCTATTCTTTTTCTCAAGTTTTCTGTCTCCAGGATTGCCTCAATTTGTGTTTTCTTTATTGACTCTATTTCCCTTTTCAGTTCATGAACAGTTTTATTCATTTCTTTCTGCTCTTTGATTGTATTTTCCTCTATTTCTTTAAGGGATTTATTCATTTTGTTAACCTGTTTGATTGTGTTTTCCTGTATTTCTTTGAGGATTTTGCTTATTTCCTGTTTAGTGGACTTTATCATTCATTTGTAAATGCTAAAAAACTGACCTCAAGAAAATTGTCAATAGAATAATGGTTACCCCAAGGCTGGGGAGAATAAGAGTTATTATCGGAAAATTTGATCAATGAGTAAGAATTTATAGTTAATTAGAAGCACATTAAGGTGATTACTGAAAACATAAATTCCAAAAAGTTGAATGAAAAGGTTGTTTTCACCACAAAGAAATGATAAGGTTTGAGGTGTTGGGTATGTCAAACGTGGTTTACACTATGTAAACAATGCTATATATGTGGTAAACAATATAAAGGCATATGTTTTCTGAATCAGCTGTCTTTATGTATTGAAGTGTCCTTATATCTTTATAGAATCCTCTAAATAATTCAGTGGGCAATGCATCAAAAAATCTCAATTTTCAGTGAAAAATTTTTCTCGTAATATTCTGAAAATCTCCACCAAGCCATTTTCTCCCAAGAACATAATCTAAACCCTTGTTCAGTGTTCCACTTGCCTCTTTTGATCACTTTAGTAACATCTTCGTGAAAGTGAGAGTAAATGCTATTCTATGTGTCTGTAGGAAGTCTTTGTTAAAACACTCTCAGCAACAAGAAAAAAATCATTATATAGTTATGTATAAAATTGGTGAAAACATCAAAAATATTTTGTATTTCTACTACATATTTTTTAATAGAGAGTCATATGGTCTAGAAGGATCTAAATACAACAAGATATAGTTAACTGCCTTTTCTCCCTGCAAAAACTGATAACTATGGACTCAGTGCCTTGGCTGAGTCTTAGCCTTTAGTCTAGAAGATCATTATGGTCCTTGTTTAGAGATACCAGATTCCTCAACATGGACCAGCTTCCAGTTATGTGTTCTGCCTCAAAGAGAAGTAATACAAAGCTTGCCTCAGCAAGTTACACATCCTGAAAAACTTAATTGAATACCAGGCACAATGGGAACTCAGAGAGGCTTCTCCTTCAGCTGAATGACCTTCAGTGACTCCATCTGCCTGAAGCCAGACCTGAAACAGCATATGATTCTATTTGTGCCTAGCTACTGAGAATAGCTCAGTAGAACCTTCAGCTTTTATCTAACCTAGAGAGTAATCACTACTGTTTGTAGTGCTACAATGACACCAAAAACAGTACTTAGTTTCTCCTGCTGAGTTCAAAATACCTAAAATAAAAAGAAAGGGAAGATCTGTAAAGATAACTGCAAACCATGAAGTGGGAGATTATTTTTAAACTAATTATTGGAGGTGAAAAGTGGACAATGCCATTTCTAAATACTGTATATGAGAATAAATCTAAAGACAAAATAAAGTCTACCATATAAAGCATAAATACAGTGGAGAAAAAAATAAATCAGTGAAATGAAGTACACTAGAGAATGTGCCAACTGAGAAAGGAACAGAGGCTTGGATGATATTTCTATCTCGTGTGTGAGCCTCCCTAAATTCCCTTTCCTGTGTGTTTTCATCAAACACTTGCCTCAAAGGACCAATTCTACAATATGCTGTGAAAATAAGAAAGCAGAAAAGACTGAATGACCAGAGCTAATGATAGGTATATAGACACAGGAAGGATTTGGAGATAGCAAACTCTTACAGGACATAACTCATTTCTAAAAATATAAATCCATCATTTTCATCCTCCTATTGGAACAAAAGAAATGCTGAAACCTGGGTATTGGCTATTGATCTTTCACTACATGTATCTTATCTTTACCTTTAATTCTTGGGAAAAAACAGCTTAATTCAAAAATGAAACAATAATAGGAATTTGCTGTCATTAGTGGGAAAAATCTCAATGTCTTATTTGTTGTAGCTATGATTGAAAAAATAAATTTAAATGCCTCTTTTAAACACAAAACCAGAGTGATGGTGTCCTGCTGGTATTGTGACCTCACAGTGGTCTGCATTCATGGTCTCTGGCTTTGTGTGAGATCCCTACCTCTATCCTCAGACATCATTTTATGTGTGAGAACATAGGACTTATTGGATGAATTTAGTAACTGCAGAATTCATGTGTCTAGGTCCTAACCCCTGTCCTTAAAGTGTGACTGTATGTAGACAGTTATGTCTACATAGGGGCTACTGCAGTTGGAAAAGCTTTTCATCTAGGATAGTTGAGATCCCTGACAAAGGTCTGTACTTCAGTGCTGACAGCCATGTAGAGAAAAGTACCAGTGAAGGCTCTAGTTCTACTGTTGCAAGACTGGGGACCAGGAAAACAGCCTGGATCTTATCTTTTCCCTGGTAACTTTAAAGGAAATGTTATTAACCGATATGTTTACTGTAGGCTTACAGCTCCAGAACTGTGAGTCAATATATTTTGGTTATTTAAACCAATCATTTCGCAGTACAGGGAGCTAACAGGATGGGATTGTATGTGCAAGACAGATTGGCAACTCACAGCTTTGCATATAGCCCTTCTCACTTATGGGAGCAAAGTAAGTCATCTAAGGGTGATGGTTTACATTAAACCTGGTAGGTGACAAATTTTTCAATGACAAAGCTATCTAAGACCAAATTAACCATTAAACTGGAATATTTTATTAAGTGATACAGTTTTAAAGTTGTGAAGTACTGAAAAATGCAAAAATAAATGTCAAAGTTACTTAAATCTGTAACTATTGAGTTTTACAATGGTAGAAATTACAGCATTACCATGGAAGATAAAGACCTGAAATACAATGTATCCATTTTCATAGTTAGACCTGAGAATCATGCCAGGATGTAATTATAATTCTGAAATATATCATAACATACAAAGCAAACCCACTACAGGACATTTACTAGGAGCCTCAACAAACAAGAACTTTACATGTTACAATATTAACAGTCCCTCAATAAATGTCTCTAAAATATGAATCTTATTAGCATTACAGACAGGAGAAAACTAAATCTCATCAGTTGCATTTTCCAAATGCTTTTTCCCACAAGACAATACTTAGTAAATTAAAAAATGACATGATAGGATGTATGTTTTATTAAATTAATAAGAACTGGTACTGTGTTTTATCTTAGCTGAAGGGCAGGAAACAAAGAGATGTGTATTCTATGGTGTCCTTACTTTTAGTTTTATAGAATTTCTTAAACTATAGACTATTGAATTTTTCTAATCTCTTCTTCGTTGATATACATTGTGCATGTATATTACAGTTTCCATTTTAAAGGTATAATTCTATCATCATTGCCATCAGTCCTTAAAATGTGTTCAATTGTATAATCTTCATCAAAAACAACCAATAAAACAAATCTATGCCCTATCTCCAAGAAATCTGCTCATGCCTCTCTTTGATTTCTCCCTTTCCTCCTATTATCTAAAAACACTGATTTGACTCTGCATCATTGTGTTATTCTTTTAATTTGTAATATAAAGTAACCATCTAATACATAGTTATTTCAAACTAGCTTTCACTCGACATGATTACTATCTTAGATTTATGCATAGCACTGTATATATTCATAATCCACTTACTTGGATGCCTACAAAGTGTTCCATTTTATGGATATGCTTAAGTTTGTACATCTGCCCTCCAGTTGATGAACATTTGAGTTATTCCAATTTTGACAATTACACAGAATGATGCTATAGCTATTACTATATGTTTTGATGCTTTCTCTTGAATGAATTGTTGAATTTGGAATGCTGGGAATATGGGAAGCGTCCACTCAGTCTTATAAACAATGTCCCAATGTTTTTCATGATGATTGTGTTAGGTTTAGTTTTTTAATCTCTTATCAGCAGTGTACTGGAGCTCAAACTGCAGGGATACAGATGTAGCTCATAGGCATGTTGCATGCTCTGGTTCAACTTACAGTACTCAAACAAAATATGCCTCAACTGCTTTATTTTTATAACATTTAGTATTGCCACATTTCTTCTTGCATTTTAACCATTTTAGTGACCATATCGTGCATCTAATTATAAATTGGTATTACATTAATAATAAAAAAATTAAAGATAAATTTAATTGTATAATCTTATTTCTCATCAATATCTCTTTTGCTAATATATATAATAAAATAAATTATTATGTTTAAAATAACTTGGTTGTATTTACTACTGGCTTTAATAATTCTTTTTATATTTGAGATACTACTCTTACAAGACAATGATTTGAACATATTTTCATCTATTCCATTGTTCATAGCTTGATTTGAAGTTTCATGTGGACATAAATGAAAACAAAAAGCTTTTAGGACTCACACATATAGGATTCCCATACCATGACTCATCAGAGCTTTGCTTCCTCAGCTCTAGCTGGGCATGCCATGAAGAGTCAAGAAAATAACTGGCATTAGTGTGAGAGGACCTTACTGGACATGTGAGTTTTATCTTTATAACTTTTAGGATTTGGGGCTTTTAGGACTTCATAAATGTAGGATCTATTTGTTTGTTTGGATGGTAAAGCTGTTTATTTGTAATTTGGTGATATAAAAAAATTGAAATATTAGCTAATGGTTTGTTAACAACTAGAAGCCAAACATCCATCACTAGTTATGATTAAATATTTAAGAGGCATATAAGAGAATATGAAAGTATGAACGTTCATATATACCAGTATTCAGAAAAACAGCAAACTGTTCAAAGAAACCTACTAAGCATTAAATAAAACTAAATCTCTAATAACAATGATGGCCTTCTAACTAGTTGTTTGAATTAAATTATTTGTCAGAGAAATATTCTGTATAGGAAAAAGGTACGATTTAAACTAGATTACTTAAAGCTAGTGCTACATTAGGAATATATGGAAGTACAAGAGGACAATACAAATAATAAATGAAGAACTTAAAAAAGAAAGTCATTATCTGGGCATGGTAGCACATGCCTCTAATCCCAACACTCAGGAAGCAGAGACAGGCAGATCTTTGTGAATTCAAGGCCATCCTGGTCTACAAAGTGAGTCCAGGAGAGTCAGGACTCTATTACACAGAGAAACCCTGTCTCAAAAACAAACAAACAAATCATCAAAAAAAAATAACAACAACAAAAAGAAGGAAAGCCATTCTCACTGAAAAGAGAGAACATCCTCCAATAGTGGAGCTTGGAAACATGTAAGGAGCTGGAGAATAGAATGTTACCATATGCCACAAAGCAAAAAGAAAATCTTTAACATGTACAGAGGATAGCTTGATTGATGAACAAGGTACTAGATTCTCTTAAAATGGAAAGAAGATCTAAGCTGAAACATAACTTGGCTGCTTTCTGATTGTAAATTTTATGAATAAGATAAAAAATACAGCGGAGAGAAATGCATTAGATAGAATGAGCAACGGATGAATTGGTATCAAAGCTGGAATTACACATAAAGATTTAAGATGCAACCCTGGACAAAATGTTTTGTGAAAGGTTTCAAGAATAATCAGTATGACCCCAGTTTTAAAAAAAAAGCTGGGTGTGGTGATGTACACTTGCGATCCCAGCACTCAGGAGGCAGAGACAGGTGGATCTCTGGGAGCTCAAACCAGTCTGGTCTACAGAGTGAGTTCAGGACAGCCAAGACTACACACAGAAACCCTGCTTCAAAATAAAAACAGTTTTTCTAAGATTGAAGTAAAAGAAGGAAAAGAAGAAGAAGAAGAAGAAGAAGAAGAAGAAGAAGAAGAAGAAGAAGAAGAAGAAGAAGAAGAAGAACAAGAACAAGAACAAGAAGAACAAGAAGAACAAGAAGAACAAGAACAAGAACAAGAACAAGAAGAAGAAGAACAAGAACAAGAAGAACAAGAAGAACAAGAAGAAGAAGAAGAAGAACAAGAAGAACAAGAAGAAGAACAAGAACAAGAAGAACAAGAACAAGAAGAACAAGAAGACAAAAGTAAAGCAGAAGAGTATAGCACTACTATCTCAAAACAAATCTTAACTTGTGATTGGAGCAATAGTTCAATGGTAGTGAGTTGGCCTAACATATGCAAAGCCATGGACCATCAGCAACTACAAACAAATACATTGAAACTGCAGAGAAAAAGCAAAGAGAATCTGTGAATTACCCCATAATGTCACTACAGGTATAGTTTCCACAGAGCATTTCAATATGTTGTGTCAATTTCTTTGAAGGACTTTAAAAGCAAAACACTAAAGGAAAGCCATATATCCACAGTACAATTATTTAAAATGTTAGGGCAATAACTAATACAAAGAGAAAATGTAACAATTAGCAAATGTATCTTATAGCCCTGGTCATCTCATTTAACTTCCCAAGACTTAATTCAATATTGTTAATAATATTTTAAAAATAAACTAGGGAGGAATCTTATAGTCAATTATGTAATACAACAGCAATCCAAAAAAAGGAGCCTGAAAGGCAAATGTTCTTTGCTCCTCTAACAAACTATATGATGTACATATTAGGAATATAACAACATTAATTCTAGAAACATACCATAAGAATAATGGTATTAATTATAAAATTTATAAGATTTTAATGCAGGTTTGAATGTTTTTAAGATAGCATGTTATTATATGAGGGTAGGGGAGAAATAAATCACTTAAAATATAGAATTAGGGAGAGATCATGGTGTTGATAGTGGTTACCACTTGGAGTATGAGAAAGTTCCATCATCCATTTAATAATTATATATGTATTATTGTTTTCTCTGCATGTATGCATATCATGCCTGATTCACAAGGAAGTCAGAAGAAGGCATAATATCACTAAGAACTAGAGTTATGGATATTTGTAAGCTACTGTGTGGGTGATGGAAACTAAAGCTGGGTCCTCTGCAGAAACTAGTGCTCCAAACAGCTGGGCCATCTCTCCAGTATCAAATTACCATTTAAAAAGAAATTAACAGACTGAAAGTTTGATCACTGATTAAACATACTTGTCCTCAGGCCTATTGATGAGAAATTAACCCCTAAAACACAAATGGTAGAAGAATAATGCTGACCCCAAAAGTTTTCCTCTGAACTCTGTACATAAGCACACACTTACACAAATTAATTAAACTAATTTTTAAAAGTTCACCACATGAAAAATATTAATCCTTAAAATTTGACTTAAACCACTTAAATGGATGAACATACCATGCTGCTTTCATTATCTTTTGTCTTTAAAAATATTTCAGGTCCCTACAGTAATGAGACAAGGAATAACTATGCCTTCACATAGTTATCTTATAATAACGAACACAATGGCTTTCTTCCAGCACTGTGCACATCCTGCCACGGTCACTGCTATACACATAATAAAGCCCTGAATCTTCTTAACAATTCAGGAAAGTGGAGATCATATAATGTGATTGACACCAGCAGTCTGACTCCAGAATAATTAGGTTGAGCCTATGTATAATACTGCCTTTCTGTCAGAGTTGGGCTTTCAACATATAACTTTGAAAGAAACACATATCCAATCCATAAGAATGTCCTTGTTGTGGCAAAAAAGATGGCTCAGCAGTACACAGCACTTAGTACTTTAGCAAAAGATCTGGGTTTGGTTCCCAGCCCCCAAGCATAGTGTCCCACAACCACATATAACTCCAGCCCAATGGTGTCCAGTGCTATTTTCTTGCCTCTGAATGAACCAGACTTGTACTTATTCACACAGATAAATGCAAGCATATTACATTTTTTAAAAATAGATTTTTTATTTACAGTTTTTAATTATTACTTTTTATATTCACATTTATATTATTACACATATATAAAATAAACTACATACAGCCAGCAAAAAAAAAATCACAAAACAATCAAGAATTATACTCATGCTACATTCATAGTGTTTTGGCTGTTTGTATTTGGAAACCTTGAAGAAAATATTTTCCTATCTCCGTGAGTCTAAAATTCTTAATGTAACTCAATATCTATCATATCTCATCTCTATCAACTTAAAACATCTATCTAGACCTAAAGATATCTTAACCCCTAAACAACTAAGCTTAAATGTGAAACTAAACTATTTGGTTTCCAACCCCATCAGAGGCATGAAAAGGAGTAAATTTAATTAGCTGAGTAAACAGGAGGTGCAGGTTAGCAGCTTCCAAGTTAAAAACAAAAAAAATGACAGAGACAGGTTGCTGCCTGAACAGTCACCCATAACTCTCTAAAATGTTAGAGCATCATCTTCAGCTTTCTGGCCTAGCACATCTGACAGACATATTTGTGAGACAGGAACTGTTGAGGACTTGTCTTGGCAGAATTTGGCAGTCGACATTGCCTGCATCCAACCTTGCCATGTTTTAGGCAGAATTCTGTCAGTGGTCAAGACAAGGACTTTTTTGCCCAGTGGCTGCTTTGCCATATTTGAAGCCATCTCCATAAGCAGGTTCATTGATGCTCATCATCTTTGAGGTAGGCTGGGTGTTGCCAGGAGTTAACCTGCGTTGTTGTCAAAGAATCATTAAAACAATATAAACCTCTTTAACTGCCATATTCCTGTAAGACTTTAAGTTTTTTTTTTAAAGACTTTATCTGTTTTACCTTATCTGTCTATAGAATCATAACTATCTGTTACATCTAGGATGTATATTCTTGTGATAGACTAGTAATTGAAATGACCACAATTTGACCAATTGACAGTTAACTTGCCTTACTTATTTATCCTAGACAGCATGCAGTAGCCTCTTCAAAGTATTGGAGGTAAACCTTGTATCCTGTTTGAGTGGTACAGGCACAATACTTCATATTAGAGTAGAAATATATATAATGTGTAGGAAGAATATTCTTAAATTTGAATTCTATACCAATATTCCAAAATTAAACTTATTTTGCATCAATATACAAATTTCTATACCAATGAATTAAAAACAACTTTGTGAGCACAGTTAGTGCCTTTAGTTGGGGAGTTGGCTCAATTATCTACTTTTTGTCCTATCATCCCTATATATTTTTATATTCCCCCTTCTTTCATTTCAGCCCCTGTCGCCAAACCTAAGAAAGAAAGAAAAAGGAAAAGGGAGACATCTCTTAGTTCAATCTTGTTTTCTCTCTGGATAAGATCAATAGTAACTTATAAAGGGACTACCATCAGGATGTAAAAAAAATTGAAGCTGCAGAACAAGCAGGTAATTTATATTCCTAATCCCACTACATGGGAATAGCTCTGAGATGGGTTGTGACATGAATGTCTATGCATAGTCAGTTCTTCTCATTGGTTCCAGAATACATGTGACTTAGGACTAGATGCCATTCTTTGTATGGCATGAATGAAGATTGACATATATCTTTCCTCAGTTCATGAAAAGAGCAGAGAACTAGCCTTAACTGCTAACAATTTAAAAATATTTTTGAAATGAATTTTAATTGATAAAATTGTAAAAATATTTTTAAAAATGAATATTAATTGATGAAATTGTAAAAATATTTTTAAAAATGAATTTTAATTGATGAAATTGTAAAAATATTTTTAAAAATGAATTTCTAAGTCAATGATAATATTTTAGATAGAAAGGTATCCTAAGGATAAAACACAGAGTGAGGCCATTGGGACAAATACAAGCTATGTCCAAGCATTATTGGGTTTTGCTACAAGTATTTGTCATGTGAAAGGTTTCTAATTGTGTTACGATGTTTATTTAACATGTAATGTTTTCTGTAAGAGAGAAATTTCCCATATTATGATTGCAGGTAAAGACAGTATCTCTGATCACAGAGTTGAAAGGTCCAAGAGCTTCTTCCTTGAACTTAAAGAGCAATATCAAATCACCCAATTGGAGATCAGTTGGCTGAGTACTCCCACTAGGAAATGAGTTCTCAAGTGGAGTGCCAGACCAGAGTTCTGTCTGCCCCAGTGAAGTACACCACAAAGTCTCCAGCAGAACTCCAGCACTGCATAAGCCATAACCTGGACTCCTTCCAACTGAAACTAAACTCCTTTGTTGCCATTTCTAGACCTAATTATTTAGTGTTTCTAGTAATTCTGTCATCCAGCAGACTCGTTTTCATATTTAGTAATTTCATATCTAGTAATTATCATCCAATAGACTCATTTTCATACTAAATTAGGTTTAGTTTTGATGTTTGTGACTAAAAATAAAAAACTGGACTGAAGTATTGTGCTGCAGTATGGAAAGTAAAGTACAGAAGACCACACTGTGACAACTGAGTCGGGGCCTGTGGGTGGTGGTTCTTCCATTCACATTAAACAAGTTAATGACATGCATACATACCTTAATGTTTATTTAAGAGACAAATATTCAGAAGCTTTCTCTGAAAACAGTGGTGCATAAAATGATTTAGACTCCAGTACTCATGTGACAAAATTCCAAAAGTAGGGGTTGGGTGGGAAATTTGTTGAAATGTGATTTCTATAATTTCACCAACTCCTTTTACCTAAATATTATTGATGAAGAAATAAAGTCCAGTAAATAAAACACTTCAAAGGACACAAAGTAGCTTGAGCCTCATCCTGTACTAACAGTCTGTCAATTAGAAAAGGCAGCTCCTATAGTGATAGTGAGGTTGTTGGTGGTGGTGTTTTTTGCTCCATTGCTTATACTCATTCCTTACCCGGAGAATCATCTTCTAAGAGGATATCTAAATACAAGCCCCACCACCCTCTGCCTCCATTCAATATGCTTAGAAGGTCAAGTGCATCATTAAATGATTCCATGTGCTGCCTTGAGCAGCTGGAAAGAATTAGAACTGTTTGCTCAGCTGATTATTAAAAAGTTGGACTTGAAGACAGACAACTCCAAAGTGAGGATAACATGCAAAAAGTCCTATAATTTCTACTATGAAATCCCCACAGATAGGCATTCAAAACATATTCATCATAAAATATCTTGGATGATAGCAGCATCCTTTCCACTCTTGGTGATCAGTTCTGAGTCACCAGCATCTTATGCCAGCGTTACTGCACAACCTTCTGGCTAATTTATAAAATGATATTCTTTTTACTCGTTTATCTCCATCCACGTATAATTTCACCAAAAGCAGCTAGATGAATCCTGTAAAAACCTTAGTTAAGCATTGTCACTTTCTTCAAACCCTTGTAACTCCTCTCAGTTTCACACTGAATAAAGTCTTTCTAAAAACCCATAAACCTCTTCTTGATAAAATTCTCAATTAGCCAGCTGACCCTTTCCCCTGCCTCCTATTTACCATTTTACCTTACTTACGGAACACTAATCTCCATTCTAGGATCTGAACTTGCTGAATGCATCCTACTTTAAGGCTTTTCTGTCTAGTTCACTGTGCTCCAGGTATTTGCATAGATCTTTCTTGAACCTTCTTGAAGTCTTTGACTTAGCCATAAATACTATCCTGGTCTTACTGTTTAATTCAACAACTACCTCATTCATTCCACATGGCACTCTTGACTTTTTTTTTTTGCATTTTATACTGCTTTTTAACAATTAACTACTAGTTTTGATGAATAGTTTAAATGTTTTACAATTTTATACCTGTATGCAATGTGTTATAAGCATATTCATCCTGTTATCCTCATTCATCTTTCTCTTTCCTGGAACTGATTCTCTCCTTTATAACCAGGCTTCTTATTTTCATGCCTTATTGTACCTTTCAGGCCGCCATAACTTCTGTATGCTCATAAGTACATCAGCCATACTTTATCCAGAAGATAGCATTTTATAGAATCCCTTCTTATCCCCAAACTATTATAATCTTTACATTGTCTCTTCCAAGATGGTCCTTGAGTCTTTGTACAGGTGACATTTATATCTTGTTTATATATGAGCAATTAAGAGTTATTTGAGTATTAGAATTTTGTCTAGGTATAAGTCTAATTTTTCTCTACTAAGCTCAATCCTGGAGGCCAGGGAAATGGCTAAGGGTACTTGCTGCCAAACCTGATAACCTGAGTTCAACCACTAGAACTCATAAGGCAGAAGGAGAAAACCAGTTCCTCCAAGTTGTCCTGGGATATCTATGTGTACTATGTCAGAGAAAAAAAAAGAATAATCACCTGAAATTTAATTAAATAAACCCAGACTTCAGCATGTAATGTAATAGTATTTTAGTGTGATCATTGTGTAACATGTTCACCACAGATCTGGCCTCTCCCACCAGCCTCTTCTTCACTTCATTTCCCTTTGGAGCTTTCCTTGTCCATTTTTAATCTAACAGGTGCTGCTCCTTCTGAAAGGAGCTGGTGAGGTAGTTACTGCATCTAGCAGCCTTGTCCTACAGTAACATTTCAAAATCTCAAAGTTTTCAAGAATATCATGTTTTTAACCCAGTAAAATATTATTCTGTTAATTGAAGTGAGATCTTTTACTAAATTGAAACCTGAAAGCTGTAAGGAGTTAATGTCACTTTAAAATAGGCTAGACATAATCAGGCCATGCCTTTGGGGTAAAGAAAGCAATGGGGTTTTGTTCAATTTGCGTTTAAATGTTTACTTTGCTTTGTGTGGTTTTTCTTTAGTCTCTTAAAATAGTAATATGTTCACTTGAAAGAACATAGAGGTTGAAAATCATTAATGTTTCTAAAGCTAATCAATCTTCTCTTGATTAATTTCTGTAACTATTCCCTGATTGTTCCTTCTCTTTTTTATGCTTTCTACAACTACTTTGAGTGTTTCAGCAGCAGTCATAGATTAGCTACCTGTCCTATAGCAGTCCAAAATCTGTTTCCATATTTTTGAGAGTAAGGTATTTGCTTTTGGATATGTCATAAGGGAATGTTGACACATAAATGAAGAGTAACCCCATATATCTGAATTTTTTATTAGACACATAGTGACAGCCTTGGCAACATAAGAATTCTTACTCACTAACATTTCATAAGGTTCATTTTAGACTCTTATTGGAAAATGAATCCATATAATGCTGCAATTAATTAATAGTATTCTTAAATTTATTGTAGTAGGTGGCATTTATTTAGGCAGGTTATGAGCTAAGCAATTTGTAAACATCCTATTAGGCTCTAATACCCTCTGATTATGTTGTACCATTATTCCCCAATTTTATAGTAGAAAGACTGTAACACATCTGTGAAAGTAGTGGCAGTTTCTCCGACTCCAAATCTCTATTGCTGTATTGGTTTTTAAAATTAGTAGGATAGATAAAAGGGAATGTACTAAAAATACACTTTTTATGATTCTCAGGTAGCAAAAACTCATTTCAGAAGAGAATGAACATATTCATTTTGGGAGAAGAATGAAGTACACTCAAATCATCAGATGGACTTAAAGATGGTATTATGGGAAATGCTGTTCTTTTTGTTCATGCTAATGTCTACATATAATAATTTAACTAAGTTCATGGGGAAATATTTATTTTATGTGATAACTTATTAAAGAATCTATGAATAATGCATAGGGGATATGTTTTTCTGTTTTTGTTAAGTAATAACAGCAATATATTTCAGGGTTTAGTAATGAATGCCTATTCCTGAAAAAAAAGACCTTCCTTCTCAATACATAGGGTATGTAATATCCTTCCATCTCTTATTATCACCTATTTTAGCTGAGGAAATTGAGATATATCTAGAATTTGCCCAATATAGCAAGTATCAGAATTGGTCATGAAAACCAATGTTCTTTTATCAAAATACTCCTAAGCACCATACACACTGGATGTGTTCCTCTGAACTGTAAAGCACCTTTGAAATATGCTCCCAATCTTCATGCAAAGCCACAGCTTAGGAAAGCAACTGTAGCTCTTAAAAGTATGATGGCACAAAACATGAAACAAGACGAGATGAATAAAACACAAAACAAAATTCTGGCAAGACAGTATTAGTTGCTTACCATGCCTGTTGTTGTTCATGATGGCCTGGCTGGCTGGGAGATACAGTTATTGCTGATGCCTATACCATGTAAAAATATCTCACCATATATTGTTAACACTTCTCTGCCCAAGACTAAAATTTGACATTAGAAGTAGGGATGCTTAACTTTGCATGATGGTTAAAGTGTTTAAAAACAATAAATCCTAAGTCAAATTATAAAACTCCCACAAGCTATAGTTCACTTTAATGTTTTATACACAAGTATGTATGCCATACCTTCCTGCTTAAGTCATTAAAAGCCCACAGAAAAATGGGGACACTTCAAGCATTAGGTAGGTTATGTTCTTTTGTTCAACAAAGTTGACTTAAGGTCAGCTTCATGGAAAAAATATATACGTAAATCTGTTTATGGAAAAATTGGTAATATTCTCACCTGCATTAATCATGAATAACAGAATCACTGGCAAAATATAAAGTGTTGCATATATACCATTTGGGGCTGAGCACCCTATGGTCACTTATTCTATGCATTTTGACCAGATGTAGATAGTCTCATATACCCAATACAGAAGAAAAATAGCAATAGAGGAGATGGAGAGAAGGTTAAAGCCAAAAGACCATGATACCCTGTGCAAAACACTGTCTCCTCAGTGTGACTGAGAAGCTGGACATATCAGATGTTGATACTATGGTTGACTAATAGAAACAAGGTTATTAATGGAAATGCCAGCTGCCATGCTTACATGGAGTGAATGAATCCTTTAAGGTTCCACACATAAATGAAGAACTTTAGGCAGTCAGGGTCCACTGAGAGAGGGATAATCAGTTTTCTCTAGTGATAGGTTACACAAACTCTAGTGGTGCTCTCTAAACACATGTACTTATGAACTAGACTCATATTATATGTACACATCCCCACCTGCTCCCACACACACCATTAATACAGAAGAAGAGGACATAAATTTGAGAAGGAGGGATGGGGAATTGGGGAAGGAAAAAGGAAAAGGGGTGAAAACAGTATAAATATAGTGTCATGCCTTTATACTCAAAATTTTAATTTACAAACTATACTATGGTGTATTAATGTTTCTTTTATAAATGTACGTACCCTTTTATTTGGAGCATAGATCTTCAAAATTGTGATGTCATCATGGTTGAGTTTTTCCTTGATGAGTATGAAGTGTTCTTTCTTATCTCTTTTGATTAATTCTGGTTGAAAGTATTTTATTAGATATTAGAATAGCTACTACAGCTTGCTTCTTATGAATATTTGCTTGAAAGACCTTCTTCCAGCCCTTTACTCACAGGCAATGTGGCTGAAGTATGTTTCTTGTACGCATTCTGTTAGTCCGTGTATTTTTATTGGAAAGTTGAGAAAGATTAATGACCACTGGTTTTCTGTTAGGTCCTTTTATTTTGATGTTGTTTGTGGTAGTGTGTGCTTGTCTAATTTTTGCTTTGATAAAGTGAAGTTATCAATTTACTTTGTTTTCTCCTTTGGTTGGAGTTTTCATTCTAGTATCTTCTGTAGGGTTGGATTTGTGGATAGATATTGTTTAAATATTTTGTTGTGGAATATCTTGTTTTCTCCATCTATGGTTATTGAAAGTTTTGCTGAAAGTCTGGGCTGGCATCTGTGGTCATTCAGGGCTTGAAAGACATCTGCCCAGGCTCTTCTGGTACTTATGGTCCCTGCTGAAAAGTCAAGTGTGATTCTGATAGGTTTACCATTGTAGGCTATCTGGCCTTTTCCCTTGATGTTTTTAATATTTTCTCTTCATTCTGTTTTGATTATTTTGTGGCAGGCAGCTACTAAATACAAATAAATCTTGAAACTACCAGGAAAATGAATGGATTGAAATAATGATCCTGAGTGAGGTAACCAAAACCCAGAATGATATGCATGGTATATATTCACTTTCTAGCCCAACATAGATGTCCTCTGTCAGACTTCACCCAGTGGGGGGATTAAGATAGATGCTAAGATAGATGGACTCAGGGTGGAGCATTGAGAGCAGTCTGGAATAATGGGGAGATGGAAGGACCTAGAGGGTTCAGGAGCTCCACAAAGAGACCATCAAGATTGGCAAATCTGCACTGGGGCAGGGCTTCACAAACTGTTGCAGTGTACAGTGAACCTATACCTCTGTTCAGATATAGCCAATAGACAGCTCATTCTCCACAGTTGTGGGGAGAACAGAAACTTCCTGTGACATGAACTGTGTAGGTCCCCCCACCCATTTGATCACTTCTCCTTGGCGGGGAGGCTGGGATGGCACACACAGGAAGAGGAAGCAGGATATCAGACTAAGACATGATAGGCTGTGGTCATATGGTGGGAGAGGAGGTCCAGTTCTGTTAGAGGTCTAGGGGAAGGGAATAGTGTGGAAGAGGGAGGGAGAGCAGGAACAGGAAGATACAAGTGAGTGGATAACCACCAAGATGTAATCTGAATACAGTAAAATTAAAAATATGCTATACTACATATTTTTATATTATGCTTTTTGTTCAAGTTCAAATCTTTGGCAAAGATAACAGTTTCATCATTTACTAACAATTCATTATAACTATATTGTATTTTTTGCTTGAATGTGAATTTTTCAGATTATTTGGAAAAGATTCAGAACTGTAAAAACTGAATAAAACATGATTAAGAAGGATAAGAGGACAGAAAATACATCTGACCATTTTAATTGTCATTCTCGGGGACTGAGGTGGTATCAGACTAAGCAAATGTTCTCAAGGAGATATAAAATGGCCAACAGTCCCTCACTCCAGAAAGGGGCTGTTACAAATATAGCAACATGGATATCAACTTTGGAAGTCCCATCTCCCCCAATTTCCTCTCTCTCCAAAAAATCTGCACAGTACAGAAAACACACACACACACACACACACACACACACACACACACACACACACACACACACACACACATACGTACACACACTTGTGAAAAAAAGCAGCTCTGAAAACACATTCAAATCTCTACTGCTTTGACCCAAGTTCCCCTATTCTATTTCTCTGAGAACTGAGAAAAATAAATAAATCTTAATGTCATTGTTCTAAGGCAAGTGTTAGCAAATCCAGACCACTGAGTGAGCTCCAGTTCATCCCCTGCTTTTGTTTAACTCTATCTGGTCTAGCACAGGTTTCAGTATAACCTACAAATTAGTATTCTTTTCCTTATGATTCTACTACAAATTCAACAAAATAGTTCATGTTGAATTTTAATAGTAAAGATTTTACTAATAAATATTACCTTTTGTATGCTCTTGAGTGTAAGAAATATGCTTTATTAACTACCAGGACAAAAATAATGTTTAAAATTTAGTTGTTCATGAAAATCTCTGTATGAATAAATTCATTCAAACATTTTTATCCATTACCAATCATTTAATTACCTCTCTTATTTGCTTATGGGCAGACAGAACGACTCCTATTAAAGGCAGAGAATATTAGGTAATTAGAGCAACATAGACAGAAATACCAGTTTGCAGGGTGGGATTATTCAGACTGCCTGCCTTCACTACTCTAATTGCATATAATAGCTTTGTTCCTGTCTGCATTGACTTGTTTGTGTGGACTTTGTCTTAAATGACAAAGTAGAGTATTTGAGGCCAATAAAAGCAGAAGAAGGACTCTTTCAAAGAGAAACAGGAATCCTGGGAGCAGATGGTCAGATTGGAGGAAGAAAAGTGGCATTATTGCAGTAGCTGCACCTGTCAACATTTGGCTCAAAAGTATGTTCCCAGTTTATCTGATTCTAGAGTTAACAGGAGGACCCATGAAATACGAATTTTGACACTTTAAAATAGTGGATTTTACGGTTTGCTACTGCTCCTGCTGGACTGCCTGTTCCATTCAGCTATGCTGAATATACATACCTGGAAATAGCATCTCTTGTCACAGGAAGGACAATGCCCACAAAGGCCAATTTAGCTCAAGCATACCCAGTCCTGACAGTGAACACAGACAGTTTTGGAATATAATGGAGTGTAATGGAGGAAGTGTAATAAAAGAGGAGTATAATGGAGGAAAAATATTGCAGCAGCCAAGTAATCAGTGCAATTGACAAAGCATTAAAAACACTCCTTAGGTATGAAACTTGAGCAGTAAAATTGAGGTCAATTAGGCTTTGAGGTTTGAGTTTCTCTTAAATATTAGGATTTAAATACAGGGGTTTCCATTTTAGTGGAGTCTTATGATAAGGACTCTATGTACACAAAAGAAAAGGAAGGGACCAAGATGATCTATAAATGGACTAATAATCCTGGACCACAGTTACCTCCTTCCCAACCTCAGTTTCTACTTTCTCCATGTCCTAATAATATGCAATTTAAATAGAGTTCTGAAGTACTTGTGTCAAATTTCTCTTGTAGTCATTGTTTTGCCAACTCACTTTTCAAGAAAATATTTGATTAAATATTTTCTTACAGCTTTAAATCAATCTACGGCTTGACAAGGGAAAGGGGGATAATGAATGAATACCAAGTTCTCCAAGGTTGCTAGTAGCCTTAAAATCAACTTTGTTAAATACAAATCTCTTTTTAATTCTAATTTCATGATTATAGGATTAAATGTAATGAAAGGCTGCATGGAGTCTCCAAGCTTTTATACTATAAAAAACGACCCTCACTCACAAAGCTGTATCTCAAAGGACTACACTTCTAATTATCATTCCTATTATATATTTTACATCACCATAACAGCTTCCCCTCACTTCTTGACTCTCAGTCTCTCCCTCTCACCTCCCTCTATCCCCATCACTCCTCATCTTCTCTTCCAAAAGGGTACGCCTCCCATGGATATCAACAAGCCTTGATATATCAAGTTGCAATAAGATAGGTTATGCACATCTTCTATTTAGGCTATACAAAGCAGCCCAGTTATGGGAAAGAGATCCAAAGACAGGCGTTATCGCCAGAGACAGCCTATACTCCTGCTTTAGGAGTCCCACATGAAGACTCAGCTGCACAAATGTTATATATGCGCAAAGGACTTGAGTCATTCCCATTCATGGTTCAATCTCTATGAGCCACCATGGTCCCAAGTTAGTTGATTCTGTAAGTTTTCTTGTCATGTCCTTTACCTCTCTCGCTCCTTCGAATCTTCCTCCCCATCTTCCACAGGATTTCCCAGTTTCTACTTAATGTTTGGCTGTGGGTCTCTGCATCCATTTCTATCAGTTGCTAGGTGATGATTCTCTGATGACAGTTATGCTGGGATCCTGTCTACAAATATACGTGGATGAGTTTGAAACAATTTTACTATCTGAAGTAGATGAAAGGAGATCAGGCATAGGGATATCGGGGTTGTGGGGGAGGACTGGGAGAGAGAACGGAAATCGGTGGAGGAGGCATCTTTAGGACAAGGGAAACTCCCAGGAGTCTTTGGGGTTGACCCTAGCTGAGACTCCTAGCAACACGGATGTTAAGGCTGAAGTTTCCACCTCCTTTACCCAGTTAGGACTGCCAGTGGAGGAAGGGAGTCACTGACCCACCCATAAAGCCTTCAACTCAACATTTATCTTGCCTACAAGAAGTGTAGGTATAAAGATGGAGCATATTGAGAGAATGGCAAACCAATGACTTGCCTAACTTGAGACCTACGCAATGGGAGGAAAGCTACCACTGACACTATTAATGATACTCTGCTATGCTTACAGACAGGAGCCTAGTATAATTGTTTTCTGAAAGGCTTCATGCAGCACTTGACGGAAACAGATGCAGAGACCCATAACCAAACAATAGACCAAGTTCATGGTGTTTTATGGAAGAATGGGAGGAAGGATTGAGGAAGACAGAGGGCTGAAGGACACCTCAGGAAGACTTGCAGAGTTAAATAACCTGGGGCTGTGGGAGCTCACAGAGACTGAACCACCAACCAAAGAGCATGCATGGCCTGGACCTAGACCCCCTACACACATATATCAGATGTGCAACTTAGTCATTATGTGGGTCCCTTAACAATGGGAGTCTCTCCCTTTGGATCCTTTTCCCATAGCTGAGCTGCCATGTTTGGCCTCAGTGGGAGAGAAGTTCTTTAGCCCTAATGTGACTTTAGATGCCAGAGTCAGTTAGTATCAATTCGGGGTATAACCCTTCTCTGAGAAGAAGAGAGAGGAATAGCAGGAGGGGGCTTGTAAGTAAGACTTGGAGGAGAGGCGGGAGGGACAGCGATATGGCTGTAAAGTGATTAAATAGTTTGGGGGGGGCAATTTATTTAAACAATCATCTCTTAAGAAAGGACTTCTTCATAACAAGCCAAGAAAGAAAATTATTGAAATTTTAGAAAGGGAAAACACCTTTAAGAATGTGTAACCACAACAGAGGCTTGTCATGAGTTCTGCTTCACATCATTTTCACTGATCACTTAAAACCCCAAACAATATTTTAAAGACCTTTTTATCTGGCTGTGTATTTCACTGATACAGTATGTGCATAGATGGTTTGAAGTGCTGGATTCCATCTCTAGCATGTAGAAAAGCACATGCACACACACACACACACACACACACACACACACACACACACACCACATCTACACAAACTATATGCCACATATCACACCACACATATGACACCTCCATACAGACCACACAAAACACACACACATCACATGCTACATATCACAGTGCACATATAATTCTTACACATGCACACACACACTACACTGGTTTCAAATGCTTTTAGTATAGGACTGGTGGGAAAACTGGCCAACAGAGACAGAATAAGAGAGTACAAATGCTCATTCCTATATAGAACATATATATCACAGCTGCCCCTCCCCCCGCCCCACCTACCCGCAAGACTTAAGAATCAATGTGGAAGGAGTGTCAGAAAGAATGTAAGAACAAGAAATGTTAGATGAGCACAAGAAATTTCTATTTTCTAGACATAGCAGGACAACTAAACACATGAACTCACAATGGTTGTGATAGCATTACAATACCCTTGCAAGCCCAAACCAGAAAAAATTCAAGCACGGAGAGGGAGTTTGGACATAAATTCCACTCCATTCCAATTCTATTGTCAATTGGTAGATACTGGAAGAGTTTTCCTTATAGTAGCACCTGGTAAGCTGATGATGCTTTGATGGAAGACCACAGATGCAAGAATGTCTGGGTAGCCCAATTCGTCTTAATGGAAAAGGAAAATGACAAAATTTTGGTGATTAGGGTTGTAGTGACAGCTCTGAGCAGAGTTAGGAGATGGGATAATCAGTAGTCTCGATGGTCTAAGAACAAAAAGGAAAGAAATTACTGGTAATGAATTTAACAAAATACACAGCAACCAATAAACAAATTTCTCCTCGGAGTATGATTTTTGTTTTATTTTCATAATAAAATGATAGATGTTTAAAAAGAATTGTGAAGAAGATGTACTCTAAATACATTGGCTGCTGACTACAGACTTTGGTTGTGTATGTATGAACATAATGGGGTAAGAAAAGAGAAACAAGTACAAGGTTACCTGGGTTTGTTCTACTTGTTAGAATTAGGCCATTTAACAAGCAAGTCTCAGCAACTTTCAGACTTAGATGGATTTAAACCTTTAAATTCCCTCAGAAGAGATAAGAATAGTACAGAAAATAATGCATTAGGAAGAAGCTGAGATGTTGAGAAATGCACTAAAAACCGTACAGTGAAGTTGGGGGTTGGGGAGGGAGTGATAATGAGCAGAAATATCAGCAAGGCCAATGCCCTTCCAACATCCCCCATCTCCTTGCCTTCCTTTGACAAAAAAAAAATCCAACTTCAGATTTATAAAAATATTTCTTCTATCTGTACATTGCTTTACTCTCTACCACACATGTGAGTTTATTCTGAAAACTGAACATAAGGAGCAGTTACTACTAAGTAGTTAATAAGTAACTCAGCTTTTCCAAGTAATAGGTTTACTGATAATGTGAACAATAAGTGGGCAAATGGAATAAAAAAATCAACATTTACAAAGAAGAGAGTATATTAAAGAGCATGTAATAAGCTTCTTCACTGGTGAGAAAAGCTTTCATTTGGATGCTTCATGACATGGCTCAGGTGTTCAGGAAAACTTTATAGATCATTGGGTTGGACAGAAGTCTCAGATACTTATCCTGACAGCATCATAAGCTGGAAATAATAATTCTTCCTGAAATGGAACTTCTTGAATTTGCTTCACCAGTACTTACTGAAAGGGTTATTACAGTGCTACTTCTGCCAGCACATCCATGTACTGCAGTATTGACATGAATAAGCACATAACATACTGTCGTAAGTACCTGTGAACACTTGCGAAGCTGAAGCAGGGACAGTGCCACGGGTTCTAAGAAAGACTGGGCTACAAAATGTTACATATCAACCTGGGCTAGAAGGTGATCCGCTGTCTCAGATAATATATATACTCAAATTATATGGATATTAGTTTGACACCAAGATGGTCCCATAAAAAATAACATAATGTCCCATGCATGTATGCATCAGTTTATTTAAATGTCAACACAAATAGTTACTAAAGAAAGAAGAAATAATGTTCAATCCATTAAGAAAAATGTCCAACAATACTAATAAATGTAAGAAAATTGCCCTTAGGCTGGCTTTACTTCAATTACAAGTAAAACTTCAAGTGATGCCACTGATGTGTAATGCAGATGTTTCATGCCAGGTGAAGTATTTGAGAAAGCAAAGAGTAGTTCACCTTCAATTTTGAATGCAGATATTCTCTAAGTGCTGAGCATTCCATATACCTCTTTTGCTTGTAGAGATTATCTCATCTCCTCAAAACATTTTCAAACATTTAATTTAATAATGTAAAATGATGTAATGTAATGTCTTCAAACAATATGAGAATAAAATACAATAAAGAGGTCCCTTTAGCTACTTCTGCCTAGGTTTCTTATAGCTGAAGTATATATAATATGAACCAAACATAATTTATTTTTCTCAAACATATACAGGCATATAAAAAGTTTATAAAATTATGCTTTTTCTTCTCAAGAATATTTTGGTATAAAAATTAATTTCTTTCTATGAACTGAATTTTTCTTTTTTTCTAACAAATAGATTTAAAAAGCTGTGTTGTGAGAACATACTTTTTCCTGATCAATTCTAAACACTTAAGACTGAATTTCAAGTAAAATAAATGAAGTGACTCATTCTGGTAGTAATGTAGAAGCATCTGATCCAGAATCAAAGGGAAAGTCTATAGCCTCTGGGTCAAAAGTGAAAAAAAAAAATGACAAGTCTACCAACTATACATAACTTTTATCCTCCATCCTACCAACAAGCCTTCAGTGCTTGGAATATGATCAGATATGTATCACCATTAGAAACTAGTGTTTTTATCCAACATTGTAAAAAGCTGTGTAAATCCCAATGGAAAAATCGTATACTAAGAGGAACTTGCTCATGCCTGACCTCAACAGACCTTTGGTCTCAGTCATGATTTTAGCAATCCACCCCAACCTCCATCATACTCAGGTAGTGACAAGGACATAACTTCAAAGTTGCTAGAACAAATGCCCAAATTTCTGGTAGAGGAATTTAATGATCTCTGTGAAAGGCTCATTGTAAGGCTGGAGAAATCAGAATTCCATCATGTTGGTGGTCTTTGGAAACCCACATCATCCTAGGTAAACAAGATTTATCCAAAGTGGGATAAACCACTGCTCTCAAATTAAATCTAGTGAGAAAGAACATGATTTTACTCCAACAACATTAAGAAATGTGATCTGTGCAACAATATAGACACTTCAGTATGGACACAAAAAGCCAAGGTCAGGTACACATTTCTCTTTGTTCCTAACCCTCACCTTTTTAATTGTGAAATGGAACTCATAGTGTTTATCTTGTGTGACTGCTCCAAGATTAAACTGAATAAAGTGTGAAACACATTTGGTGGCCTGGAGAGGTGGCTCAGTGCATTATTAGAGTGCTGGTATGCAAGCATGAGAACCAGGAGTTGACAATGTAAAATCCCAGGCAAGGTTCTGTGTGCCTATAATGGAAAACTGAGAATCTAAACAGGTTTAGCCAGCATGGTAGACACAGTGAGTGTCTGGTTCACTGAAAGACCTTGTCTCTGGAGAAAAGGTCAGAGAGATTGGAGGGGAAGCATCCTACTCTTGATTCCATATGTGCATGCTCAGGGGTATGTGCACCTGCATATTCACATGAATACACCAAAGGCACATATGTCACACACCATGCTCCTCCATAGATAAAAAGAGAGATGGAGGAGGACATGGGGTGGGAGAGGAGGAAGAAAAATTGGTTTGCTCCAGATTCAGCATTTGAGAAATTGTCAGAATAGGGAGTTAGTATTACACCAAGAAACAATAAACAGCTGGTACATTCTAAGACCATAAAATACACATTTATTATCTTTAAATGGAAACCTTTTTCCCTAAAATACATACAGCAAATAATTTATTTTATTGAACTTTTTACTACTTCTTTTTATGTATTAATCCTATATTTTTCTAATTTTACAGTATTTGCTATTTTTCCATAAGTCTGACTGAAGTTGGAACTTCTGCTTCTGTGGGACCATACTTACATATTCCACAAGAGAATCTGAAATTGTCACATGAATGTTGAGGGAAGAACTAAGGGACCTGGAATACTATGAGTGCTTTATATTTTAGAGTCATAATTTTCATAGGTTTTTACAATTGAATGGGGGGCATAGATAATTTGTGAGTCAAGTTTCACTGTATCATGACTCCATTGAGTAGTCCCTGCTAAGGCAAGATTAATGATTGGTTGCTTTAAGTAAATATAGTTCTATTCCAGTTCCAATGTTCTTTATTCTGACATTTGCAATATTCATAACATTTAGCACTATTAATTTTATTTTGGCTATATTTTTAATAATGTCTTTTTCATTTTAATAGATCTAATTTGACTATCTTCCTATCATATAAACATAAATTCAGGCATAATAAAACTAAGCATGCTACATTAGATTTCAAACAGTCCCTTGAATGTCTTCTGATCCCAGCTTTTAAAGTGAGGGGGTAAACACTATAATTACTGCACAAATTAAAACTATGTCGTATCATTTTCTATGATATAATAGGTTGGCAGTGTACATTTCAGAATATGGAGACACAAATGTTTAATATCTGAGTAGAACAATAAAATTCAAAAGGACAACACACACACACACACACACACACACACACTGATTACTCCAAGCACACAGAAATCAGACATAGACAAACGGGATGTGTAAAAGGGCTTTTTGATGGCTTGGATTACAGACAACTATTCCCATAAAGCCTATCAGAGATAAATGAAATAAATGCAAGGAAGATGCTAACTGGTCTTTGTTCCAATAACTGCAGAATGTCATATTGGAATTCTCAACACAAAGCCAAGTTGCTGGCAAGATCATCTGTATGCAAATAGAAAGCAAGTGACCCCTCCCCTGCCCTCAAGCTATTCTGAGATCATTGATGTAGTTTCTTTCAATAACCAAGTTTTCTTTTCAGGATACCTTAAATTTTTTCATATGAATATTTTATACCTAAAATATTTTACTCTCATAGTTTACATGTTTGTAGTGTCTTCATTTTACCCTATATGGTAAAAGGCTGGGTCATCTCTCTGAACATCTAAGGGGGTCAGAATGACTTCTTGCTATCATCCACAAGTTGTGCAGGTGACTAAGGTTTGGCCAATGTGATGATCTGTCAGGCAGTTGAAACTATACACAAGTGGCAGAAAGAAATAAGAATAGTTTGGGATGCATTCCAAGAAGCATCTACAAGGGAGGAGGTAGTGCTACTGTGGCATGGTAGCAAGAGGTCCTTTCCGGCCTTTCCTTTGTTGTGACCTTGACAGTGGTCCTTGCTGCCTGCCTTGCTGTCAGATTGCACTCTCTCTAGGCCTCTCAATAAAGCCGAGAGCTTTCTGATACATTGCCAGCAGATCCCTCTTTGCTGAAGTTAAGAAGAATCATCCTCTTTCACTTGCAACAAAGCCCTGACTGATGCCTGGAGGTTTCCTTACTGTAAGGAGCTCCCAGCACTGCCCAGCATGCTTTTGTTCTGTGCCTTAAAATAATGCTTACTTAACAGGAATATACTGCCTCTTCCAAGTGTTTATTTGTATGGCAAAAACCCTCATGGTTTTTAAGTATTGACCATTTAGAAATACTGTTTTAGAGGCAGATCAGGATAGAAGAAAACATTAAAGATTTTTCTCCTATGCCATATAAGTTATAGCATACAATAAGCCTCAGAAATACTTTGTAAACAGAGACTAGTCACTATAAATTAATGAAATAGAATTTTTACTGTTAAAGACAAGATTTCTTCATAAAGAATAAGCACTGAGAAAAATTTTTCCACATGCTTAACTCCATGTAAGTGGGAAAAAATTGTAACAAGTGAAAGACTTTGGGAGGCACCAAAGCACGGCCACACAGGGCTCTGGGTCCCAGTTCAGGTTGGCTATTGTGCACCAAGTGGTTTTAATCCATCTTGCCTTGGTCTTATGGTATGTGTGTGCAGCTGGGATTTGGTTCACAGAGGTAATATGAGAATGAGCTGAAGTCAGGGTAACTGTGTGAGCACACTAATTTAACAGTAAGGAATGTGAACGTGACCGAGAGGCCCATCTGCCTCTCAGCCCCACACAGTGATCTGTCCTGAACTTGGTATACCATGTCTTCCCCCAAACCTCTTTTTCTTAGGCTTCCACATGAAGGTTTGTTGGGATATTTCTTGGGAAGGTCGGCACAGCAGTTAGCATCTCTCCGTCTTGGTCCCTTGAGGATTTCTGTAAAGGTAACTATGAGGTCCTGTACTTCAGCCCCCAGGAGAGGCCATGTGCTGTGTTACTGACATTGTTGCTTTCTATCCTTTGTCCTGTCTAATGAGAGGAAAGGAATGCTCACCTCCTCACCTTTGTCATCTGAATAGCAGAAAGCTTGCTGCAGACTGAAAAATGCCTTGTGGTTGGTACAGTGAGAACAGCTATTAGGGAAATGCTCTTGGATTCTTTGCTGCTCTTTTGAGATCTGGCCCCTAGCTTTTCTCTTTCACTATCCACTTCCCCTCTATAATAACTGACTGATAACAAATCAAACCAGAACTTCAAGGTATAGACTGTTGAAGAAATGATTTCAGATCTTTCCCCCAGTGACCTTTTCCAATTTATCAATGCCATCTCTTATTCTGCTGCTCCTCCTTCCTAGCAGATGGCCCTAGCCTCTATTCCTGTCCCTACTTGCTTTCAGGGAACATTCTGGGAAATCTGTTTAAAAGACAAATCAAATCACTTTACCATTCTTAAAAACTCCTGGTGATTTATCTCTGCACTTAGATAAAAGAAAATCCTAAACCATGAACTCATGACCCATATGATTCCTACATTTGTAGATTAAAACTCTCACCTGTCCTCACTTCAAGGCTTCTGTCCCCTCTCATGTGTGCTGGCCTGTCTTTGTTCCCCTCTGTGACCAAGCCTTCTGAAGTAGGACCTCTGGGTCAAGTTTCTCTCTGTGCAAATGGTCTTTGTCCTCCCATGTGCTTTGTCATCTCCTACCAGCCAAGTATAGGCCTAGAGGTACCAAAAAACTCACTATCTTTTCCTTCTGTTTTAGTCCTTATCAAGCTCTATTTTGGCAAAGTCTTTTTATTTATTTCAGATTTTTCTATCTTACAACAGAGATGGAGTTGGCCTTTGTTTACCACTGTGCCATCAACATTTCAAGCTGTACTGAAGATCATGGTGGCTATGCAATAAATATTTGTATTGATCGGCTAAGTGAGTGGATCTTTACATTTTTAGGGGAAATTAACTATACTTTAACCTCAAACTCCCTTTCTCTGAAAACTCTTTTTGGCTGAAGAGGTTTCTGCCAGGAAGAAAGAAAATGTAGCTTTCTGGCCACCAATGACTTCTACTTCTAATACTAAACAGGACTTCAACATTTGCACCATTACCAGTTGCCCAAATAACTACCAGAAATATCTTTTGCTGGCAAAGTCTCTCATCTTTTCTGGACTGAGAAAGCATTCATGACTGTGCCCCTAGAATACACTGTATAGACACAGAATTTACACTTACCAGGAAAATCTCTTACCACACACTAAGGTGATAGAGGTAACTGTGTAATTTCCCAGCAGGATTCCCACTCCCCAAAACAGAGGATAAGGAGGCCTCTCATTAACCAAGTTTGAATTTAGGAGTACAAAGCCATATTTTCACAGGAGGAAGTAGATGCTTTTGCAAAGAATTCCAGTTTGAGTTCATGCTCAGCCTTTTAATTCCCTAATGCAGAAGGAGGAAAGAAAAAAAAAAAAGACTAAATAATCAGCTTTGTAGAATATATACATAACAAGCTCTGTTTAACCCTAAGCTATTTAACACTTCAGTAGTTTTATAAGCACCAGAGTCTCATTAAACCTTATGTGTGTGTCTTTGTGTGGGTAAGGCAAAGGGTGGCCCCAGGGTGAAGACTGCCACACTGAAAAATCACACTAAGCTTAAGACTGAAATTAGGAGGCAAGCAACAGTGACATCTAGCGTGAGCAAAAGATGTTAATATGATAAACTCCAGCTCCCCAAAAAACAGAAGAAAAGCTACAATGCAGAGATGAATGCAAGTTAAGGTTAGAAAAGTGATGGCAAATGCAAACCTAAAACCAAAAAGCTGCTGCAACAGTGACTCCTGACTCTCCACTCAGAACCCTTTGCTTCTAATGGGCTGTATCATCTAGGCAGCGCCTAAACTTCCCTCCCTGGTTCCATGACCCCCACCCACCCCTGCCTTCCAGAACCTCTCTAAGATAGTGCCTTTCTCTCTGCTTGAAATATTTTAAAGGGCATCTGGATGCCACTTGACCTAGACCTTTTTGAGGAAAACATCTTTTGTTTATATGTTTCCCCTGCATGCCCACCCTGCCTGCCTGCCTGCAGCAGGAAAACACATGCTACTGAAGATGCTCCCTATTGAAGACCTCTTAAAGAGACTTTTCCTTTGCCAACCAGACATACTACTCTAGTCCCATATTAGCTGAAATCACCTTTCAAACACTTGCTCATTCAAAATTGTTTGTGGAGCATTTTATCTAAGGGATCATAATCCCCCTAGAAACTCTTATCTTCTTCAGCATTTCATTTCAAAAGCTTTCACGGACTATAGCTGCTCTGAGATTCAGCATCTCCATGGACTTTCCACCACAGCCACCCACTTCTTCCAATTTGGTCTCAAGTGCCCTCTCCCAACTTACTCCCCCAGAAACAGTGAAATCTTCAATCTGTAACTTGTAGACTTTACTTCCTACTTACATTCACTGAGTTCCCCATGCAGCCCATATTAAAGGCTCACCATTTCACTGCTTTATTAATGCACTTTTTTCTCTGACTGTTTTCTCCTTCTACTAGTCCTGCAAATAAGACAGCCTCTCAGCACCTATGTATAAGCAGAAAATCACTCAACCAACCTGTCTTCATGTGAAATTTGTAACAATGAGCCATGAGCAGACCTCACTACAGACTGTGAGTCTCCCAGTGTTTCTTTGTAAGTCACCCTGAACTACTTTATACATACTTTCTCCTTGCTTGAGTACAAAGTTCTCAGCTCATTACCCAGACAATAAGAAAATCAATGATCTGCTTTATACTTTTAGTCCTAAACTCACAAAGCTTTGTTTATCTAAATTCATTTTCCCTTTCCTCTCTCCTCCTGCCAAAGTTCAATTCCTATTTGTGTGCTTATTTCCCACGTTCTCACGTTCTCAAGGACTTTAGTCAAGTACTTCCCCTTTTGCTCAGCTATTTTTTCCCTCTATAGTATACCAGTCCTGTTTTGGACAAACTCATCATGACATACTGAATCTAAAATAAAATAAATTAACCAACACCCAAATTTTCTGCTCATATTTGCATAGCCAAATTCATCAAAAGAATCTCCTTTCTCATCTCCTTTCATCCCTCAGCCTAGTCTGTCTGTCTGTCCCCATTGTCCTAGTATGCACATTTCTATCATTCCCCTGTCAGAGACATGAGGCCTAACTACTCTATCCTTTCCTGAGGGCTCTCCCTGGGCTCTCCACTCAGAACTGTGTTTCTTCTTCTCATTTATCCCATGTTCCCTCCCTTTGCAGGTTCTTATTTACCAGCTCATGTCCAGGACCACCTAATAATATGTAACGGGCTCTCCCCTGACTGTGGCTTCCTTTAGTATTGAGACCATAGATTAGAAAATCATAATAAGCTTTATTGTGTACACCTTGAATAAAATAGTAAAATGTGATGAGGATAAGGATGATAAACACAATCATAGCACAAACCTACAGAGGGATAAAATGAGGCAACGTCCCTCCCACAGCAATCATATGATTGATCATACCGGAAGGGGGAGATTGTTCTTCAGGCCCGATTTTTCTTGAAAGACATTCCATAACCCAGTGCTCTCCTGGACCTTGGTTCTGCTCTTGGAGATGATCTTTCTTTCCCATCCTTCATCAACCTAGCCACTTCTAAATGATCATCAGGAAAACACTCCATGCTTTTGGCACTGGGACTGCTTCCTATCAAGATAGGGAACCTGAGGATTACTTCCTGGGTTAAAAAGTCAAGAATGTGCTTAGTTCAAAATAACTTAAACCCAAACATGCTTATTTCCATTTGGGGGAGGGAACGTCTCAACTCTTTTGTTCCCAGAAGTTGGGTCTCTTACCCACAATTCTTCCACAATAAGCCATTTCCCCTCTTTCCTCCCTTACTTTCTCCTGACCTGCTCCCTCTCCCTGAATACAATTTAAAATCTATGCTATATAAGATGAACAACTATCAGTTATAATTTTACTCCTGCACCTAGAACAGTAAACTGTCAGGGATCAGTGTCCATAGCAATAGGTGGTCTGCTCAGGGAACAGCTGTTAAACAGGTAAAGAAGCAAAAGCTTACCTGAGAGTTGATGATGTCTGCTTCAGCTCCACTTTCTTTGACCATTAATTAGTTTATTATTCTTTATTCTTATCATTTTCATATATATATGGTTGACAAAAATCTAAGGAGCTTCTAATCCTAATTTCCTATTTCTTTCCTTATAAATCTCATATCCTTATTTCAATATAGCCTAGACCTGGACAAGTTAAAGAATTGTAACTGTATATTCAGATTGTTTTCATTAATAACCTTCTATAACTCTAAGTAGTAATTTTCAATCACAATGAGCTTTTGAAACCTAGCACCCTAGCCATACACCAAACAATTAAATATAAGACTTTCAGTATGGGACCCAGGCATCCTTTATAGAGCTAGTCTAGGAATCCCAGTGTGTGGACTAGGGGAAAACTGCTCCAGAACATGCTGGTTTTCATCCTGCATCTTCCCTCCAAGTCTTGGAACCCAGTACTGATTGCTCAACCTGTGGATTTGCCACCATCCCCCAGCAGTAAATCAACAAGTATTGAATTCCTAAGTGCTCACATCTGGAACTGATTCTACTTCCTCCACACCCACAAGCCCAGCTGGATCTTTCCCTTTGCATTCATGACATTAAATTCCTAGATTTAACAATTGCGTTTTAAATTACTTTTCAGATATGATTTTATGTCATCTAAATGCTAAAACTTTACTCGAGATTTCAACTAAATCTGCCATTTTCTCATCCGGAACATGTGCTCATTCTCTCTTGCTTTCACTCATCTGCATCTGCCTTCATTTTTGTTGGAGCCAATAGCAAAGCATTTATAGGAAGGATTAGAAAGCCAGCTGATCTCGACTATGTGCTCTGACTCCCAGTCTCCCTGGCTCTAGAATACTTGTCTATATTTACTGATCAGCACATCTGAGGGCAGATATCTCCTGTGAATCTACACTGTTCTTTATTGTTCTGAAGTCTGAAAAAAAATGGTTCTGTTAGATACAGAACATTATTCCATATACTTTTGCAGAGATTTAATGATTAGTAGAAAGGATTTTAAAAGAACACATAAAATGGTTGGTGAGGATGGAAATGTCTTTTAATATTTTATATTTCTTTAACATTTTAGTTGGTCCTGCATATGTGTCTGTAGGATCAAATTTTTACAAGGCTTAGTGTTGTGACTAGAAGATAGTGTCTTAGGATAGCTGGTATTTAAATCCCCTGTATAGATTTGCCATAATGTAAGTGGGATACAGCAGGCTACCAGAAACTTGGGTGGAAAAACAAGTTTCTGTTCCAAGACTTAGTTTGGTCAGATCATGGTTTCAAGCAGTTGTTGAGTTCAATACAGACCCAGTCAGAGGCCAATGGAAAGATGGCAGGGAATGAGAATTGTGATCAAAGAGCCAAATGTATAAATTCATAACAAATGCTTGCTGACTTCCTAAGCTGTGTAACACATAGTGCAAAGCAGAGAGATTTTAAAAATCAAGGACAAGTACAGAAAATAAATATAGTAAAATAATAATACAGACATTCAGATTGAAGTGTACAAATATAAGAACAAATATAACTTCAAGAAAGGAAGGTTTGAATGAGTACCTAAATTCACTGGAGACCAGGAAATAAAAATAATGAAATGAAAATACACAGATAGCAGACCACTGCATCATTGCTTGCTTGCTTGATTGCTTGATTAAAAAGAAAGATGTGGTGGGCTGTTCACATGTGACAGAGATGTTGAAGGCGTCTTTAACAGATGACACTTCTCTCTTTCTCAACATCAAGTTCAGAATGGAAAGTTAAAGCCAAGCAAGCAAACATACTGTCTACACTTGAAGTGAGTCCACAAGGAGAGAACTCCATGGAAACACACAGGGAGACTCTCACCACCGAAGAAGCCAGTGAAACCAGTTTCACCCACATCTTTCCAAATACACAGTCTTAAAATAACTGAAATAATCTTTTGCTGAGGCAACTATGAGGTCACTGTATTAACTCATAGGAGTGCTATAGATTTCCAAGTCATTTATGTCTATTTGTATCACATATGTGTGCTAAAGAGCCTTTGTCCTGCTTTTACTCCACTTACTTCTTTAAAGGCCCTCCTTGGGTCTTTACATTATACTTTTTCTTTCTCTGGGATATACTTCTAATAAGGCTTCCAAAATGTTCTTTGTTGATTTACAGAAAGCACTTTTAAAAATGTCTTGTATTTTAAACTTTGTATTCTATTGTATTTAACACTATTTTGGGCACTGTGGTGACAAAGCACGAATCCTATAGCATTCTGTAAACACCTATGGAAAAAGGGTTAATAATTTCTCAGCTGCATTTCTTGCTGGTGAGTAAGCCACAGACAAGCATTTTCAAAATTAATATGAATGGTTTTAGATGAAAAACTCCTTAAATGTCACTGCAGATTAGTCATGCCAGGATCATTAAGGGGCATGAGAGGTAGACTCGAACATCTCAACCAAGACATAGATTGTCACTGAAAACTGCTCCTGTCAGAGTTTCAGGTTAGACTCTGTTAGCAATGATTATGAATGCAGCTGAAGCATTAACTGGCTCATTTTTCTACATATACAATCTTTCCAAATATTAAAAAACGAAACATTTTTCTTTGTGAATCCTTGGGGGTGGAAAAGAATATAAAGTACGTAATATCTTAAAATTTTTCAAGATAAGTGGATTTGAATGAAATTATCTTCTACTAAAACTTAACCATATTTTAATGGTCTTATTTATAACAGGAAATTGATTTCTGCTAAGTAAACTCTAGTTCTTTAGGGAAACATGAATCATTGAACATCTCTAATGTTTAAATTCTAATAGGTAATCCAAGGGGTTTTTTTTCATTTTTGAGACTTCTGTAATTAGCAATCACTAGTTTATTAGCAGTATGTAACTATACTTAGCGTTGAGATATCAACTCTTGAAGTACTTATATGACAAATGAGTAGTCCTTTGAAGTCCCCTTCTACAAACAATGAAGAACCAACCATTCAGGATTTATTTAGCACATTAAAATGCTTGAAATTTTCTGAAGGTGAGCCTCAAAGGTCCTTTGAAATTCACCTGGTTTCTGTAGGCAATGCACACTGTCTCTGGATATACTCTCATACCAAGAAGATGCTGTGAGCACTGAGAGTTGTAGAGTAGAGTGTGCGGACAGAAGGATGTGGAGGTTCAGGAGCTCCACATGGAGACGAGCAAGGCCTTGGATCTGGGCCCATGGTGGCCTGAACAAATTGGTGCACCATCCAAGGACAAAGCATGCACTAAGCCTAGACCCCCCTGTTCATATGTAGCCAATGGATGGTCATTCTCCAAGATTGTGGGGGGAATGAGGACTGCATCTGACATGAACTCTGTAGCCCCCGATTGGTCACTTTGCCTTGGTGGGGAGGCCTGGTGAGCACACAGAGAAAGGGGATGCAGTGAGACCTGATAGGCTATGGTCAGACAGTGTTTGGGGAGGAACCCCTGTCCAGATGTCTAGAGGAGGGGAATAGGGCAGAAGAGGGAGGGAGGGAGGAAACAGGAAGATAAATGAGAGGGGATAAGAATCGGATGTAATATGAATAAATTATAATAAAAATAAAAATGAGTTCCTTCTTTCAAACTCCCCTGTTTATCTCATATCTGAGATTTATATGTTGACTTAAGTGCATCAGGGCATAGAAGCACATAAAATTTGAAATACATGGTCAAACTACCTTCTAGACAAAAAGCTTTATATGATATATGAATATAATTACATATATATGTATATATACCCTTCTGAATATACCTTATACACACTCAATAATTAACAGGATTTTATAATACTTCAAATCTTTACCACATTATCAAGAATGACATTGTTGAATATGGCTATCTGTTATGATGACACAACAGTACATTTCTTAGTCGTTGGTATTTTTTTTTCTAGTTAGAACAGTGCAATAGAATATAATTTGATCCTGATAACAAGGACTAGTAGAGAAATATTCTTGGAAGCTTTATTAGTAACATCTCCAAACTGAAAGAAGATTCATATTTGACCAAGATTAAACAAGTAATGTTAGATCTATACAGTGAAATATGTGATAGCTAAGTGTATGTGTCACACTGGATATATAGTTATACAAAGTAACAGATTTTTTTTTCAGATGGGAGTAATGTAACTTGTTAAACTTTGAGTAAACTAGATGTTCTCCATTTGGCTTTTTTACATGCCGTGCTAGTCCCCTCAAAGTCATCCTAAAGACAACATGCTTTAGTTATATTATGTGATGTTGGACAACTACAGAGTTGCAGAAGAACATTATACTACTTTTCCAGCTGCCTCCCTGTTGCCTTCTCATTCTGCTTACCTGGCTTCTATATAGGGTTAACTCCTTATTGGCTGCCAGTGGATAATTGAATGACGTAGGAGGTTATTGGCTTCTGATCCTTGCCTGTCCCATTGCTTCCTGACTCTGTTTTTGTACCTACTAGAGAAGCCTGCTACTTTAACAATCAGTTTTCTCATCTTTAATGAGGTTAGAGAGGGTGCCCTCTGAGGGTTTGTAGTCAGAAGGCTCATGTCAATTCAGGTATAAGAAGACCCTATGTGAACTGCAGGAGGGATGCTGAGTTTTGTGTGCTTTCTCCCTGGCTGTGTCCCCTAATCATGACAATGATGACTTTGCTCCCAAAGCAAAGCCAAGAAAAAGTGTGTTCTCTAGCCTTTTAAAGTGATTTAGGAGAAAATAGTATGGCAGCAGGAAAATAGTTTTAAGAGATGATGATATTATGAAATAAATGAAACTACATCTGTCTTTGACTCTTAAGAAACAACGGTTCATATGTTATTGGACCCTCCATGCTGAATGGTTATCAGAAACAAAATACCATCCTTACCATCTTAGATGATGCTGGTTCATTCTGTCATTTACTATACATTTATGATCTGCCAAGTCAAAACTGAACTGAGAAAAGGAATAGAATCTCTATTAAATTGTTCCTGTTACAATAATTGGTGGAGTTGTTCTTTGGTGCTTATCTTAGTTTCTTTCCTTCTTGATACTAAAAGCTTTCATATCATCTATGTATGTAGACACTCTGCAAAGCACTGCCTGCCATTTCCAGCTACACCTTCCACTGGGTGGGGCAGGTGGCTGAGATGTGGCTGGTAGGGTGTGGCCTTTCATATCATCTATGTATGTAGACACTCTGCAAAGCACTGTCTGCCATTTCCAGCCACACCTTCCACTGGGTGGGGCAGGTGGCTGAGATGTGGCTGGTAGGGTGTGAGTAGAGCTGGGGCTGTCTTCAGCTCACTTGTGCTGTGAGACCCTGGGCACTGTGTTCATCCCCCGCCTCACCTCTTCTCTGTTTTGCATCTAGAAGGGTTACTATTGATGGCTAGAGCTTCCCTTGTGCCCAAGGGAATAGTTTCCTGACACCACATCCTACTGAATATCACTCCTGTGTCCATCCCCAAGGGACAACTGACCTGATTTCTATTGTAAGGTTAAAATTTTATTTATTCACTTTACATCTCAATCATAGCCTCCTCTCTCCTTTCCTCCCCATCCCACCCTCCCTCTCTCTTTTTCCCCTCTCCTTTCCCCTATTCCTCAGAAAAAGGTGGATTCCCCCAATCCACCCAGCGTATTGAGTAGCATCAGGACCGAGAACATCATTCTAGTTATTGGACACTCTTTGTCTATGTTGTACATTATTCTGTAATTAGTTAATTCCACAAAGTGGACCTCAATTTCAGACAGAAAAAAAATAGTTGTTTGCAGGAAACAGCCAAGTCTTTTTATCTAGTTCAAACATGGACAAGTGTAGGAAGACAATGCCATGATGTTGTGGGTGGTTTTTCCTGCCATCCCTTAGCTCCAGGAATAAGGACTCATGAGACTCATTAAGTTTTATACAAATACCTAGGTCATATAACTGAGCTCTGCTCTGACTAAACTAACCCACTTATACTAATTTGCATCCTCCCACATGACTGGTTACCTGTGCTCAGGAACCACTCATCTATTTTGCTCACATCTTGCCAGTCCACTCCCAAGTACCTGTCTCTGTCCCAGAATCCCCTGTGCCTTCCAGAAGTCCCACCTGTTTCCTGCCTCAGCCTTAGGCTATAGGTTTTTTAATTGCTAGGTACTGCATCCCTGAATTGCTAAGATTCTTCCACAACAAAGTAGCAACTAAAGGTGATTTGTACACATGTTAATGATGCAGAGATTAAAAGTGAGTAGAAATTATCATGTAAAGGGCAAGAACACAACATTGACTGTTGTCATTATGGCTATATTTTCGGAGTACAAAGTTATACATTAAAATCTATACTTATTGTTTGTCTTTTTGTTCTTGCTTTTGTTTTTGTTTTGTTTGTTTGTTTGTTTGTTTGTTTGCTTTCTTTTTTGTGACAGGGTTTCTCTGTGTAGCCTTGGCTTAAAAATCTATACTTAAATTTCTAAAGCATAAATAAATAAATAAATAAATAAATAAATAAAGCATTTAAAGATATAAATATGTAATAGAGCTAAATGCAACACAGGTCATGTCAACTGTGAAGTATGAAAATTGGTGCTAATTAAAATATGAAGACTTTTAAAGAATCCAGAATTAGAACTGAGCACAGGAGCACAAAAATGGAGAATGAAGCATATACAGCAAGATGATAGTCAGAAAACCAAGGAGCCAGTGGCATTTGGATCTAAAACTAATAGAGATAAAATAACAAGTAACAGCTAAATAAGATTAATTTAAGAATAAAAGAACCTAGAATCTTAAGAGATGGATCAGTTGCTTACGGATGTTTGCTGCTCTTGTAGAGGACCTGGTAATTAACTCTAGATCTAGGGGACCTCACATCCACATGCACACTCAGAGATTCACAGATAAAGATAAGACATGATGTCACTAATGCTCATTATCTTGGGGAAGGGAGGAAAAATTTTAATACCAAAGCCTTAAAGTTATATCCTTGACTCCATGTCCTTCCCAACTAGCTCATACAACATTTCTGCAAATAAAGAGTTGCTGGAGGTTAGCCTGAGCAGTCAGACATGTTCCAAGAGAGGAGATAAAGATCAGGCAGAGAGAAATGATGGGTGAATGAGACAGAAACTACTGCTGAGAGAATCTTGCATTTCTCAATGACTGGCAAATTTTATGGTTTGAAAAGAAATACAGATCATATCATTTTGTCTCTGAACAAATGTTAAAACTACAGAAAGAATGGGTCTTATCAATCCCAAATCATTTTAGACTATGTAAGCATTTAAGACATATGACATTCTATTCTTCAGGAAAGTTCCCAGTCCTTGAACAGTACAGAGGTTGAAGTACAATTTATGAATTAGCCTAGCTTAAAACTTTGGAAGCTCTCCCAGCCTGAAGGCTGCCGTCTTCTATTCATTTGTTTTCTATTTGTTTTGTTTTGTTTTTTACTTAAAAGACTTCACTGTAACTTAATGGGAGCCAGTCTCCTTATGATTGGAAAATTTTTATATTTCTTTTATACTAATTTTATATGATCTCTTTGTTTTAGGCAAACTAGCTTTGTTTTTAAGTTTTTATGTTCTGGGTAGAAATGTCCTGTAGACTAAATATAAGAAGAAACCTATAATATGATCTGTTGTTAAATTTATTTCTGAGTTTACTTAGAGGAAGGCATGCCAAGAAAAATCTGGGGCTATCTAACATTTTTGTCCTGCACACAATCTCCCTGGAAGACTCCTGTGTCAGCCAGATAAGGTTACTTCTTTGAGAGAAGAAATAATTTTCTGGGAGAAAGACATAAATGAATCATAATGTCAAAAGTACCCCACAAATGCATCATATAGAGATCAGAAACTCAAAGTGAAAGCTCAATGGAGAAAATAGCATTAGGCTCAGCTTTACTGGACTGTGTCAAACAGCTATGCTGGCTTCATGGCTCTCACCACTTTTCATTAATCATGGGTGTGCCAAATAATGTGTAAAAATGTACATGTAGAACATCATCCATAAGAGTACTCTGAAAACTAGCCAAATGAACACAATGTGCTTTAATAAGGGCCTTTGTAATGTAATTATCCATGCCTATGGGTTGAATATCATTAGTCAATATGCCAAATAATGCTCACTATATACAAATGATGCCTGAACATTCATATTTTATTATTATTATAATCATATAATAATATCTAAGTTATATATTCTAAGTAAAAGAAAATGCAAAAAACATTCATTATATTTTATTTTAAAATATGTTTGATGAAATCAAGTTAAAAATTATAAATTAAAAATGCAAAGTTATGGGACATATTTTGTTTTGCTTATATACACTTTATATATTTTCCACAATAATAATCTCTTACTTGTATGGTAAGAAATATTGAAGTTTGGCAGGCAAATGCTGCTTACACACAAGCCTAATGACCAGGATTTAATCCCTGAGTCTTTTAAGGTTGCATAAGAGGATCATGAGCCTTCTTTGAAGCTACCCTTCTCTGATGAGGAACAGTAACCAAAGCACTTGGGGCTGGAACATGAAGGAGGCAGGATATCAGCATCTCAGCATGCTGCAGGAATGAATCCTGTCAGGTCTGATCCAATGTCAGTGCCCGGTTCTTTTGTTCTGACAGCATATAATTTCTCACACGCATTACATAGTCCTAACACTATAAAGGTATGAGGTGTGCAGGATGCACAGAACAATTAAGGATGGTTCTCTGTTCTTTGTATGAGCAGAAGAAAGACATCAGTAAATATTCATGCAAGTCATAAGAAGAATGGCATCTAATAATAAATCATGGGGATTCTGTAACCAAGAAGAAGAGAACTTTGAAATAACTTCAGCATTTTAAATCTTACATTCCAATTTATCCTTTCTCCTTCATTTCTGAGGGCCAATAGAAAATTTTTATTAATCAGGATAAAATGCTCTTTTAAAAAATATTTTATTGTTTAGTGTCAGTTGATAACTCTCTGCAGTGGGCCAGCATTTAATACTGTCCCACACAGGACTTAATATTAAGCCTGGAATTTCTGAACATTTGGATACTGGGCCAAAAATACTATTCCTAGCTTATTTAGCCATTTTTCCAATTTTATTTGGGCTCCTCCAGGTATTCTCTGCCCCAAATCAGCCTGAAGAAACTTCAGGAAAAAGACGCTCTGTTTCCCTCAAGGGGTTTTAGGCAGGTTTCTTTCTTTGGCTATAGATGTATATTGTCATTGAGAGGTATGGAGATAGGGGTTGAAAAGAAAGAAAAGGGAATATAGAAATATATAGGGATGATAGGACAAAAAGTAGATTATTGAATCTACTCCTCAACTTAAGGCCTTAATTGTTACTTACAAATAAGGTAAATTTTAATTCATTGATATATAATTTTGTATATTGGTGTAAAATAAGTTTAATTTTGATATATTGAAATGGAATTCAAGTTTAATATTATTCTTTATACATTATACTCTAATGTGAGTTATTGTACACATACAACTCAATTAATACATGGTTTACTTCCAATACTCAGATAATGCTATTGCAGCCTGTTTAGGATAATTAAGTAATACAAGTCAAATGTTGATCAATTCATGGTCATGTCAAGTATAAGAATATACATGCTAGGTTTAACAGATATGATTCTATAGTTAAAAAAGGTCTTCAAAAACCTCAGAGACCTATAGAATATGACATTTAAAAATGTTTTTTATTGTTTTAAAGATTCTTTGACAATAAGACAAGTTATCTCCTCACCCAGCTAACCTCAAAGAAGATGATGAGCATTGAAGAACCTCCTTACGGAGATGGCTTCCAGTGTGACAAACCAAGCCACTGGACAAAAATGTTCTTTTCTCTACCACAGACAAAATTCCGTCTAAAACGAGCAACCTTGGATGCAGGCAGAGTTGACAGCCAGACACTACCAAGACAGGGTAAGCAAGCCCTCAATACTTCCTGCTTCACAGATATGTCTATCAGATATATTGGGCAAGCAGGCTAAAGATGATGCTCCAATGTTAGAGAGTTTTGCATGACCTGTCAGGCTACAAACTGTTTCTTTCATTTTTTTCATTTTGGAAGCTGCCAACCTGCATTTCCTGTTTACTTAGGTAGTTAAATTTATTCCTTCTCAAGTCTCTGATGGGGCTGAAAACCAGACAGTTTTAAAATTACACTTATTTGTTTAGAAGATAAGAAGACACTTTTAGGCCTAGATACTTTTAGGTTGATATATTTGAGCTCTGATAGATATTGATTTTGTTTAAAACTTTAGCTTCGTCAAGATAAAATAGGTAATATTTTTTACAAATTGCTAAATACCTTTTGATTAGACATTATGTATGTAAGTATTACCTATTGTGTTTTTTTTTACAATTTTTCATAATTGTTCTTACTGTACATAAAAAGAATGGCCTTTTTATTTAGATGGAAAAGGGAATTATTAGAGGATGGTCTGATGTATTTTGATGCTATTTAATAAAAAACCATCACACCTGGGCACAGCAAATTTAGTAGGAATGGCTAAAGTTCCCAGGCTAGGGGAGAGACATTTGGAAGAAGAGAGACTGGAGGAGAAGGGAAGAGTAGGAGCCTGTGTAATCATGGGTTAGGTGTAAGAGACGCACATGGCTGGCGTGGATGGAGAAAATTAGCAAGTATTTGGGCTTGTGGATGGGAGATAACTTGATAGAAATTGGTAGAAGTAGATGGCATGAGATTGGGGCAGGTATCCCATACCTACCCTACTATGGAAAGTAGTTTAGAGGATTAATATCTGCCCTGCCCCAGGATAATTAAGGCTATTTTAAATATAACAAGTATCTGTGTCTTGATTGACTGATAGCAGGATATACTGCTATAATAATAATCATAGCCCTAATAATAAACATTACTAGGCTGTATTAGTAATTTAAAAAGAACATTCATGTCTCAGCCAGCTATTCCCATGTAGTGGGATTGGCAGTATAAGTTATCGGTTTATTTGGCAGTTTGATTTCTTCACTTCCCAATTGTAGCCCCCTCCCTCATCTCTTCCCAATCCCTCCTCCTCCTTCATCTCTTCTTCCTCCCTCCCCTAGTCCTCAGAAAGCAGAGCCAACCTCACCTAACATCTGATCTCAGCCTATCAAGTCTCTTTTGTACTATCTGTAACCTCTTCTGTGGCCTGTCAAGGCTGCCTTGCCAGTGGGAAATGATCAAGGTTGGGGAGCCAGAGTCCATGGCAAAAGTAATCCTTTCTCACCATATTTTGGGACTCACATGGAGATTGTGCTGCCCATCTACTACATCAGAGATGAGGATATAGGTCCACATCATATATGCACCTTGGTTTGTGTCTCTGTATTATACTGTGGTTGTCCTGTATTGTGTGTGGCTAATATCCACTTATAAGTGCATATATACCCTATGTGTCTTTCTAGGTCTGGATTGTCTAACTCAGGATGATTGTTTCTAGTTCTATCCATTTTTCTGCAAATTTCTTGCTTTTCTTGTATTTAATAGCTGAGTAGTATTCTATTGTGTAAATGTACCACAGTCTCCTTGTCAATTCTTCAGTTGAAAGACATCTAGGTATTTTCCATAATCTGGTTATGATGAATAAAGCTGTTATGAATATAGTTGAACAAGTGTCCTTTTTGTATGGTGGTGCATCTTTCGGGTATATGCCTGGCGTGGTTTAGCTAGGTTATGAGGTAGTACTGTTCCCAATTTTCTGAGAAAGGGCTAGATTGATTTGCAGAGTGGTTGTACAAGTTTCTGTACCACCAGTAATGGAGGAGTGTTGCCTTTTATCCACATCCTCTCCAGCATGTATTGTCACTTGAGTTTTTATCTTAGCCATTCTGATAGGTGTAAGATGGAATCTCACAGTCATTTTAATTTGCATTTCCCTGTTGTCAAGGGATGCTGAGCATTTCTTTAAGTGTTTCTCAGCCATTTGATATTCCCCTGTTGAGAATTCTCTGCTTAGCTCTGTACCACATTTTTTAATTAGGTTAATTTGCTTTGATGGTATTTAATTTCTTAAGCTCTTTTTCTATTTTGGATATTAGCCCTCTGTCAGATGTAGGGTTGGTGATGATCTTTTCCCAGTCTGGAAGCTGTCACTTTGTTCTGTTGAGAGTGTCCTTTGCCTTAGAGAAACTTTTCAGTTTCATGGTGTCCCATTGATTAATTTTTTATCTTAGAGCCTGAACTATTGGTATTCTGTTCAGGAAGTTGTCTCCTGTGCCAATGAGCTCAATGGTCTTCCCCACTTTTTCTTCTAACAGATTTAGTGTGTCTAATTTTATGTTGAGGTCTTTAATCCGTGTAGACTTTAGTTTTATGAAGGATGATAAATATGAATCTATTCACATTTTTCTACATGTATCCATCCAGTTAGAACAGCACCATTTGTTGAAGGCTATCTTTTTTCCATTGCATGGTTTTAGCTTCTTTGTCAGCAATTAATTGCCCATAGGTATGTGGGTTTATTTCTGGATCTTCTATTTGATTCCAATGATGAATCAGCCTATTTCTATGCCAGTACAATGCTGTTTTTATTACTGTTGCTCTATAGTACATCTTGAGATCTGGAATGGAGATTCCTCAGTAAGACCTTTTATTGTATAGGATAGTTTTAGCTATTCTGATTCTTTTTGATTTTCCACATGAAGTTGAGAATTGGTCTTTCAAGGTCAGGAAAGAACTGTGTAGATATCTTAATGGGAACTGCATTGAATCTGCAGATTGCTTTTGGTAAGATGACCATTTCACTGTGTTTATTATCCCAATCCACGAGCATGGGAGATCTTTGCATCTTCTGAGATCTTCAATTTCTTTCTTCAGAGATTTGAGGTTCTTTTTTTCATATAAGTCTTCCAAATTCTTGGTTAGATTTACAGCAAGATACTTTATATTATTTGTGGCTATTGTGAAGACTATAGTTTCCTTAATGTCTTTCTCAGTCCATTTGTCATTTGTATGCAGGAGGGCTACTGATTTTTTTAGTTGATTTTGTATCCAGCCACTTTGCTGAATATGTTAATCTGCTGTAGGAGTTCTGTGATAGAAATTTTGAAGTCATTTATGAATTCTACCATATCATCTGTGAATAGTGCAAGTTTAACTTCTTCCTTTGCAATTTGTATCCCTTTATTTCCATTAATTGTCTTATTGGTCTAGCTAGGACTTCAAGTACTATATTGAAGAGATACGGAGAGAGTGGACAGCCTTGCCTTGTCCTTAATTTCAGTGGAATTGATTCAATTTTCTCTCCATTTAATGTTGGACATAGGCTTGCTGCATATTGCCTTTACTGTGTTTAAGTATGTGCCTTGTATCTGTTCTATATCCAGGAATGGGTGTTGTATTTTGTCTTTTTTTTTTCACCAGAGGAGGTGATCATGTGGAGATTTTTTTTCTTTCAGCTTGTTTATATGATGAATTACATTGATGGATTTCTGTTTATTTAACCACACCTGCATGCCTGAAATGAAGCCTATTTGATCATGGTGAATGACGTTTTTATGTTTTCTTGGATTCATTTTGAGAAATTTTTATTATTATTGCATCAATGTTCATAAGAAAAAAATTGGTCTGGCATTATCTTTATTTCATGAGTCTTTCTGTGCTATAGGTATCAAGGTGACTATGACCTCATAGAATGAGTTTGGCAATGTTCCTTTTGATTCTATATTGTGGGATAGTTTTTTTTTTAAGTTTCTTCTTCCATTTCTTTTTTTTCCTTTTTTATTAATTTATTCTTGTTACATCTTAATGGCTATCCCATCCCTTGTATCCTCCCATCCTCCCTCCCTCCCATTTTCCCCTTATTCCCCTCCCCTATGACTGTTCCTGAGTGGGATTACCACCCCCTGTATATGCTCATAGGGTATTTAAGAGAATTGATATTAGCTCTTCTGGTAGAATTCTCCACTGAATTCATGGGGCCCTGGCTTTTTTTTGTTTGGGAGAATTTTGATGGCTGCCTCTATTTATGTAGGAGATATAAGACTATTCAATTTGTTTACCTGATCTTGATTCAATTTTGATAATTTATAGCTATCAAGAAATTATCCATTTCATTTATGTTTTCAAATTTTGTAGCATATAGGCTTTTGAAGTAAGACCTAATGATTCTTTTGATTTCCTCCAAGTCTGTCATTATCTCTCCATTTTCCTTTCTTACTTTCTTGATTTGAGTATGCACCCTCTACCTTTTCCTTAATTTACCTAAGGATTTTTCTATCTTGTTGATTTTCTCAGAGAACCAGCTCTTGGTTTGTTGACTTTTTGAATTGTTCTCTTTGTTTCTAATTTATTAATTTCATCCCTGAGTTTAATGATTTCCAGCAGTCTACTGTTCTTTGGTGGGTCTGCTTCCTTTTATTCTAGAGCTTTCAGGTGTGCTGTTAAGTTGCTACAATGAGATCTCTACAATTTCTTTATAAAAGGACATAGTGCTATGAAATTTCCTCTTAGCACAACTTTCAATGTATCCCATAAGTTTGGGTATGTTATGCCTTCAGTTTCATTGAATTCAAGGACATTTTTATTTCTCTTTTCATTTTGTCCCTTGCCCAGAGGTTATTGAGTAAAGAGTTGTTCAGTTTCCATTAGTCTGTAGGCTTCTTGTTGTTTCTGTTGTTGAGTTCCAGCTTTAATCCATGGTAGTCTGATAAAATTCAAAGAATTATTTTGATATTCTTGTATCTGTTGAGGTCTTCTTTGTGACCAAGTATATGTTCAGTTTTGGAAAAGGTTCCATGAGATGCTGAGAAGAAGGTGTATTCTTTTGTGTTTGGATAAAATGTTCTGTAGAAGCTGGGAGTGGTGGTGCATGCCTTTAATCCCAGCACTCGGGAGGCAGAGGCAGGTTGATCACTGTGAGTTCGAGGCCAGTCTGGTCTACAAAGTGAGTCCAGGACAGCCAAGGCTACACAGAGAAACCCTTCTTCAAAAAACAAAAAAAAATTCTGTAGATATCAGTTAGATCCATTTGCTTATTGACATCTATTAGGTTCATTATGCTCCATTTAGATTCTGTCTTGTTAATGTGTCTATTAGGGAGAGTGAGATATTGAAGGTTCTCACTATTAATGTGTGAGCGTCAGAGTGTAATTTAAGCTTTAGTAATGTTCCTTTTACAAATGTGGTGCTCCTTCATTTGGGGCATAGATATTCAGGGCCCCATAGATAAAAGTGCATCTTGGTGCACTTTTCCTTTGATGAGTATGAAGTGTTCTTCCCCATCTCTTTTAATTGGTTTTGGTTGAAAGTATATTTTATTAGATACTAGAATGGCTACTCCAGCTTGCTTCTTGGGCCCATTTTCTTGGAATACAGTTTTCTAACCCTTTCCTTTGATTTAAAGTATATCCTTATTACTGAGGTGTGTTTCTTGTATGAAGTAGAATGATGGATCCTATTTTCACATCCATTCTGTCAGCCTGTGTTTTTTTATTGGGGAGTTGAGGTCATTGATGTTGAGAGAGATTAAAGACCAACAGTTGTTAGTTCTTTTTATTTTGATGGTGGTGGTAGTAGTTTCTTTTCTTTGGGCTTTGTGGGTGTGGGGTTATGTATTTCATGAGTTTTCCTGGGTGTAGTTACCCTCCTTAACTTTGAGTTTTCCTTCTAATACCTTCTGTAGGGCTGGATTTGTGGCTCAGTACCGTTTAAACTCGGATATGTCATGAAATATCTTATTTTCTCCATCTACAATGACTGAAAGTTTTGCTGGCCATTGTAGTCTGGGTTGACATCTATGATCTCGTAATGTTTGAATGACATCTGTCAAGGCCTTGTTGAGAAGTCAGGTGTAATTCTGATGGGTTTGCGTTTACATGTGACTTGACCTTTTTTCTCTTGCAGCTTTTAATATTCTCCCTTTATTCTGTACATTTAATATTTTGATTATTATGTGGCAGGAGGATTTTCTTTTCTGGGCCAATCTATTTGGAGTTCTATAGGCTTCTTGTATGTTTATGGGCATTTCTTTCTTAACATTAAGAAAATTTTCTTTTATGATTTTGTTGAAAATGTTTTCTGGGCCTTGGAATTTGGAGTCTTCTCCTTCTTCTATTCTTATTATTCTTAGATTTGGTGTTTTTATAGTGTCCCAGATTTCTTGGGTGTTTTGTGTCAGGAATTTTTAGTTTTAACATTTTCTTTGATTGATGTATCCATAATTTCAATTGGATCTTTCACACTTGAGATTCTCTCTTCCATCTCTTGTATTTGGTTGGTGTTGTTTGTGTTCAGGGTTCCTGTTCTCTTCCTTATGTTTTCCAGCTCTAAGATTGCCTCAGATTGCATTCTCTTTGTTACTTCTAATTCCCTATTTAGGTATTGAATAGTTTTATTAATTTCTTTTATTTTTCTCCTGTATTATTGAATTTTCCTGTACTTCTTTATCAGGTTTATTCAATTCTTTCATTTGCTTGAATGTATTTCCTGTATTATTTGAGTGATTTATTTTCCTCCTTGAAAGTCTTCTTCTTGTACTTCATGGGAGTTCATATCTCCAGGGCTTGCTGTGATAGGGTCACTGGTTTCTAGTAGTATTATATGGCTCTGAGTTCTGGTTCTAGTCTTCGTGAGCTGGCCTCTAGGCATCTGGTTGTCCCAATTGTTAGCAGGCCTAGAAATTCCTCCAATGATGTTTCTGTCTGTGTCCCACATGGACCAGGCAGGTTAGGGGGCAGAAATGAGAGCTCCAATCTGAAAGTTGTTTGCTAGGGCTTCTCAGAGGCCTCCTGAGCATGGTGGACATTGGGTGTTGGACACTGCACCCAGCTCAACTCTGCTTTGTTCCATCTGTATCCCAGTTAGGTCAGGCAGGAGAGGAGCAGGCTGAAAGCATTCCAAGCCCAAAGCTTTTCAGCTTCCCTAGAGTCCTTTTGAGATGGCAGGACTCTGCCCATCTGCTTTGTGTTCCAGATGGGCCAAGATGGTAAGCAGCTGGAGGACTGTGAGAGATTGAGACCAAACTGCTCAGGTAGCCCACAGACTTTCTTACAATGGCAGCAAGTGTGGCTTGTGGCCCATATCAGATTCAGTTCTGCCTATCTGTTCTGTGTCCCAGATAGGCCAGAGTAGAAGCAGCTGGTGCAGGGGATGAGAAATCCAAGCCTAAAGCCACTTGAGTGCCCTGCAGTCTCTGTTGGGATGGTAACTAATGTGGATTGTGGCCAACAAAGGGACTCAGCTTTGCCTGTATACTCTGTGCCCGAGATCCAGTAAGCAGCTGGGAGTCTGAAAGAGATTGGAGCCCAAAGCTGCTTAGGTGTTCCACAGGCTTTCTCAAGATAACAGGGCTCTCTGCCTATGTGCTCTGTGACCCAGATGGATTAGGCCATAAGCACCTGGTGGGCCGAAAGAGCTCTGAGACCAAAGCTGCACAGTTGTATCATAGTCCTTCTCAAGATGGCAGCTACTATTGTTGTCCCACAGGGCTTTTCTGTGGGTTAGCTGGGTGGCCAGGGGTCAGACCCACCCCAGATCTACACTGTGTGGACCCCTCTTACCTGTGAATCAACAGCACTGGTGTTTTGTAGCTCTCTGTTTGGTCAGTTTTTTCTTTCTTTTTATTATTATTTTTTGTTTTTTACATATACATTTATATTATTACACACATATACAATAAACAACCCACTGTAAGAAGAAGCACAAAAGAATCAGGAATTGTATTCACAGTGTTTTGGCTATATGTATTTGACAAACTGGAAAAAATCTTTCCTATCTTGGTGCATCTAAAATTCTGAATGTAAATTCATGTCTATCATATCTTATCTTTATCAATTTAAAACATCTATTTAGACTAAAACATGTTATACCCCGAACAACTAAGCATAATTGTAAAACTAAGCTATTTTTTCTTCAACCCCATCAGAAACTTGAGAATGAATAAAATTAATTACCTGAGTAGACAGGTCTTCAAAAACCTTGGAGACCTACAGATTGTGGCATTTAAAGATACTTTTATTATTTTAGATTCCTTGACAATAAGACAGGTTAACTCCTGGCAACATGCAGCCTACCTCAGAGAAGATGATGAGCATCAATGAACCTTCTTATGGAGATGGCTTGAAATGTGGCAAACCAGCCATTGAGCAAAATGTCCTCATTTTGGTCACAATGAGAATTCTCCCTAAAAATAGGAAAGCAGGCAGAGCCAATGGCCAAACTCTAACAAGACAGAGTAAACAAGTCCTCAATAGCTTTTGTCTCACAAATATGTCTGTTAGATATATTGGGTAGAAGGCTGAAGATGATATTCCACCCCTATAGTGAATTTCCAGTGACTGTTCAAGCAGCACACTTTCACTTTTGCCTTTATGTTGCTGTGCAGTTATAGCTGCCCTGCTGATAGCTGATAAGACAGTGTGTGATAGGTGCTGCCATCTTGGATCTCCCTGAAGTGCCCTTCTTTGTCCCATCTGATTATTTTAATTTGAAGTCTATAGGATAACAATTTCTGCTTACTTCTTGATCATAGTTGCTTACAATAATTTTTCCCATGCTTTACTTTAAGGAAAGGCCTATCTTTAAAGCTAAAACGAGTGTCCTATAGAAAATAGGTAGAGGGTTTTAAAAAATCCATTCAGCTAGACTATATTTTTATTTGAATATTTGAGTTTGTTAATATCTAGAGATACTATTGAAAGGTGTGCATAGATTGTAATCATTTTGATTATTTTTCTAGTTTATGTTCTTTTCTGTGCTTTATACTTTTTTAAAAAATTATACCTTTGTTTTACTTTCTGTCTAAATTCACTTGGTTATTCTTATTTCTCTTTTCAGTTCCAAATATTCTGTTTATCTGTTGTTTGTTGTTGTTGTTGCTGCTGAACATTAATATTTTAGGCCATATACATCATAGAAAAATTTTTTCTTTCTCCTTTAAATATGACAGATATCTTCTCTGTGTATAGTGGTCTAGTTAAGTCTGTGCACTTTGCATCAATTATAATGTTTCAGTTATCTCAGAGGAAGATACCCCAAGAAGATTCCTGGAGAAATGGCCTTATCTAGCTATGTGCTTATCTATACTTAATGATCTCAAAGATATAAGGAATACTTCCAAATAGTTGACAGATAAAGTTAATTTTAGGATTTTCTTTAAAAGACTCTGACATGATTTTCTAAGGAATAGACATAAAATGAATCATAGTGCAGAAAGTCCCCATTAATGCAACCCACAGAGACAAAGGCCCAAAAGTTAGATATAGAAGGACAGAAATTAATGTAATATGCTCAGGTTTGCTGGTACTATATCAAGCAGTTGTGCTGACTTCATGACTCTAACAATTTCCAGTGGCTATGGTTATGCCAGCTTGTCAAAATTCAGAGAGCAAATACCCATGAGGTACCAGGCTTCTAAACCCAAGGCTAAGAAAACAACAAGAATGAGGGAAAAGATTTTAAGAATGAGAGGGCCAGGGAACCTGTTGTGATATTGTCTCCTAGAAATGACAGGAAAGCTTCTCTCATGATACTTCAACAACATGGCACCTAAACAAGACCTGAACAAGGACAAAATCGATAGACATCACTAACATACAAGGGAGAAATATCAGAGATCTCTATCTCTAGACAAAGAAATAAAGACAACTAAGAAATAATGAAAGTAGAAGTAGTCTTTCCCATGGTGGATCCACAGCTCCCACCCCCAACACCCAGTGGTCAGCCATAAAATCATATGCATGCATGCAACACTGCATGGACTCAACAAATGTTATTTATATATCTAATCACATACTTGTGTAACATTAATAAATAAACACCAGAAGTTCAACTATTTAAGAGGTGGATGAACATAGAAAGAGTTGGGGAAAGTAAAGGTAATCAAAAGATATTGTTGTCAAGGATATGGAAAAGGTGAATACTTACACAGTTCTGATTGGAAATGAAAATAATGCAGACATTGTAGAAAATGTTATGGAGTTTTTTCAAAAATTAAAAATAAAACTGCAATACAATCGAGCAATCCCACTATTGATTGTATAAAATGAAATTAAGTGAGTATGTTCAAGACAAGTCTAAATACCTCAAGTTTATTGCACTGTTAGTCATAATAGCCAAGTAGAAAAACTAATGTCAATAATGAGTTGTGCAAACACAACAGAATTATATTCCACCTTTATAAAGGTTGAAATCTATCCATTATCATAATTTATGGAACCAACAGTCAATTATGTAAAAGGAGATATGAAAGATAGTACAACCTCTCACTCATATGTGAAAACTAAAAGAGTCTATAGCAAATAAGGTATAAAAGAGGTTTTTAGAGGGTGAATAAAGTGAGGAGGGAGAAATGGAAAAAATTTGTTCAGTAGATACTGAGTTATAGATGTAAGAAAAATAGATTGAGAATGTATGGCAGTGGGAGTATGTACTTAACATGTGACAGACACAATAATTTCTACTTTTCTCTTGCACACTAGGATGAGTAGACACATAAATATTCAACTGGATATTTCAAAAATTAAAGATATTACTACGGAAATATGTTGGAAGAAATAGGCATGCTTACTTGCATTTAATCATTATGCAACAAATACACACCCATGAGATCATATGCCACACTATTCATAAATTGTTTGTGATTATTATGTAGGAATGTAAGCAGGCAGATAAATGATAGACAGCTTGGTAGGTAGATATATCAATAAAGAAAAAAAAACAGTAAAGCCTTTTAGGAGTGAGTTTTAGTGGTGTTATCTTATGTTAAAGGCAAATAGAAAAAATCACCAACTTCCAACACAAAAAAGTATATATGTGACACTTTATAAAACAACATTAAAATGCAATTTAATTCATATATATATATATATATGAATATATATATATATATATATTACTGGCTGGAATATCGGAATAGTGTTGCAATGATTTTATTTACTCATTTAGGTTATTTTGTCTGTTAAGACAGTGTCTTGTGTAACACAGATTGACCTTGTAACTCGCTAAATTATGAGGATAACATTGTACTTCTAATTCCTGCTTCCATTTCCTGAGTGGTAAAACTACAAGGGTGCCCTATTTTGCCCAATTCATACCAAGGATCAAATCTAGGACTTTGTGTATGCTAGGCAAGTACTATACCAACTAAGCCATATCCCCAGCTTATAACATTTTTTTATTCAGGTAAATCAACCTATGCAGACAAACTGATTATTATTCTTTTCTCCTGATTTATGCTTTAAATATTCTTGGCTTATGATTCATTTTATGAATATTTTAGTGATCAAATTATTTTATTCATAATGAGAACATAAAGGTTAAGTAAAAGATCCATTTGCCATTATAAATTAGTGATTCTTAAGTAACATTTAATTTGAAGTTAAAAATTAAAATACATATGGAAGAGGTTTAATCGATAATTAAAGAAACATTTAAGAAGCAATCATATTACTCTAGTTCTCTGAATCATAGCATGATTTGTTTCTATATTGTAATATTTCCTCTATTTGTTACTATATTGTGCCTAGTCCAAATTCTGACTGTCATCACCTGTGCTTGAATCAAGCAGAATAAGTTTTGTATACAACAATACACATGGTCAAAGACATGGCAAACAAAGATATTGACATGGGGCTGACACAGGACATAATGTAAAACATGTAATGTGTAACATCTTCCAACAGTGTCAAAATTCTTACATTTATGTAACCTCCTTCCCCACTGAATTTGAGGAACTTTTGAATCTAAAATTCATAACTATGCATGAAAACCTGGCCTCATTCATGAATCACATTCTCCTTATTGAGTGTGTAAAATTCACTTTGATTTTATGGCCTTCGTCTAAAAGAGTCTGAGTACTGCATATTACCATACCATTAGGCTATTTAAATTTTGGTTTGTTGTATCATTGGACATTCCTTTACACATATATGCGGTCTCCAGTTTTATATTCTTGAGCTCAGATAGCAAGGGTTACATAAATTCTCTCCATTTGCTCTCTCTATGTGTTTTTCCTTCTTCTCAGGAGTATCCAGGAGGCTGACTTTGACTTCTAGATACTACAGGCTAATAGCACTGCATATTCTCCACAGTTCTCTGAACTTTACTATTTCTCCATCAACTTCATTTCCTGTCATGACCTTCAGTGGTGCTTCTTGCCACAAGGCACAATATTAACTTCAAATGTGTTCTTCCATGCTTTTCAGTTGTATTTACTATACACATATGATGCCAATAATTAGTACAGATTCTTCTTTGGAGATAACGCTGTATGTCTCTGGTACAAAATGATGAAAAAAAAAGTTTCTGAAACCTCATCAAGCATCACATTCTCCCATTAACAAAATATGAGTAATATTTATCTATTAGGCAATAGATGAATGATTCTTAGTCTCAGGCCTAAGATCTAATCTAAAGAACTTTTGTAAGTAATCATTTTATAATGCCAATCACCACAGTGATGTTGCAACAAAAATTAGCCAAAAATATTCACACCCTTAATTAAATAGAAAATGTGCACATAGTAGTTTGAAAAGTCAAAGCCTTTGGGGTTTCTTTTTTTTTCCCAAGTTTGCAATCTCTTTTTTATTTTTTTAAATTTTATTTTATTAATTTATTCTTGTTACGTCTCAATGGTTATCCCATCTCTTGTATCCTCCCATTCCTCCCTCGCTCTCATTTTCCCCTTACTCCCTCCCCTATGACTGTGACTAAGGGGGACTTCCTGCCCCTTTATATGCTCATAGGGTACCAAGACTCTTCTTGGTAGCCTGCTATCCTTCCTCTGAGTGCGACCTGGTCTCCCCTTCCAGGGGACATGGTCAAATATGAGGCATCAGAGTACGTGTAAAAGTCATACCCCACTTTCTACTCAACTGTGGAGAATGTCCTCTCCATTGGCTAAATCTGGGTAGGGGTTTGAAGTTTACGGCCTGTATCCTTTGGGATTTCTATAAGCACTTTTGGGAATAATCATCCAAATCAAATGATGCCACTGTGAAGAAAAATAATCATATTCTATAGTAAGATATACATGTAGCTATTACTTACATTTACTAATGGACAGAATTTAGTCTTTACTTGTTTAAAGTGTAAATTAATTTTATATTTCTTTAAAGAAAATATCTTAAACACAATGAATCTAATTAAAACACATATACTTCCACTTCATGAGTTTTATGAACTTTTCAAATTTTTATAATATTCCAGTAACTACTATAGAAAATTAAAAGTAAATGAAATTCATTGATTATACTATAATGCCATTCCATACTGAATTTTTTTCCATTCATCATGCTTACTAGTTAAGTCATAAAAATGTATTTGTGACTTAAAAATAGAACAGTTGTAAATATCAAATTTAGCAGAAATTTAACTTTATATTATCTAAATCATAGAAGCACAGCACCAAAAAGCTTAACAAGATTAAGTACCCTATATTGTAGGCTAGTTCACTCTCCTTCACAATCCACAGACCTATTGGAAACAAGAGGAGCCATTACAGTTTTAAAAACACATTTTTTTAAAGAATGCAATAGCCCACTCTCCCAGCACCTCATCTTAATCAATACAGCTGAGAAGTAAGGGTCTCACCTCAAATACAAACCTAGGTTGTCAGAAAAGGTGTGACCCAAGACACTAAAGACCCTGCATCCTGTATTATCCCAAATTGTGTTTAATTACTTTCTGAGAAAACTTTCAAGCCAACTAAAAATAGAGGAAACTTTAAAGACATTCTCTCCTCTCTGTATCTCAAAGAATGTGATACTCCTGCATGTGCAGAATAATTGAGCTACTATGGAAAAATGATGAATACTGTTGATTTTAGAGTTTTCCCTTCTTTATTGAAAAATAAAATCATTCATATTGCATCTCAATTGCTAGCCCATCCCATGCATCCTCCCATTCCTCCCTCCCTCCTGCTTTCACCCCATTCCTCTTCCTTAGGACTGTGACTGAAGGGGACCTCCTCCCCTTGAATATGATGCTAGGGTATCAAGTTTCTTCTTGGTAGTCTGCTATCCTTCCTCTGAGTGCCATCATTTAAAGTTTTTCTTAGAAACAAAAATTTGTCTCATCATACAGACACACACACACACACACACACACACACACACACACACACACACACACATTTTATGGAAAATGCTTTTCAAAAACACACTGAAAAGCCAGAGTGGTGGCACATGCCTGTAATCTCAGCACTCACGGAGAAAAATCAGGCAGATCTCTGAGTTCAAGGTCAGCCTGATCTACAAAGGAAGTTCAGAACAGCCAAGGCTACAGAGAGAAACCCTGTCTCAAAAATCCAAAAACAAATAAAGGAAAAAAAAAGAAAAGAAAAACAAACAAAACAAAACAAAACAAAACTTTTACAATACTCTTTCTTTTGTCTTTTTTCCCCTAATACAGAGTGTGGTATATCCTGGAACTCACTACAGAGTCAATATGGCCTCTTTGCTCACAAAGATCTACTCACTTCTGCCTCCCAAGTGCTAGTACAATATATACCATTATTGCCTGCAATGTTAAGATAACAAAGGCAATAAAATTTCAAACATAAGTAAATAAAAATATTAAAGATTGTAACTACTAATGAATAGACACATTTCAAATATCAAGTTGAAAAAGTATTCATTCTGACAATATTTTACTATGATACATTATTTACTTTTATTTAAATAATTATTCAAAGTAGTGGTTATTAAATTTTTTCTCTTAGGATATCATTCTCTTAAAATAATCACTAAATCTGTTTTATAAGTAATATATTTTTCAAGATAAAAAGTAAAATATGTTTTATAATTTTTAATTGTAAAAGCTATAAAAAAGAAAATAGATAAGCCATCCCAAACCCAAACCAACCATTGTTTTACTTCTATGCTAAGAATTCAATTCAATTCATGTCTTTTTTATATTATGTCATAATTTCATGTATCATAATTTAATATAATTAATATAATTAATATAAATAATGTATAAATACCTTTTGAGTAAAACTTTGCATGCATCTTTAAAAAATCTTCTTAGGACTGTGTTCCTATACTGAGTAAATTAAAATCAGTTTATTTTTGATAGTCAATACATAGGAGATTTTTAATAAAAAGTAAATTTACAGAATAATAAAAAATTATTTTATAGGAAATGAAAAATGGCAGTGTAAAAGTAAATAGCACTCTACTAAATATCTATGAATAGAAAAAAATACTTACAATCAGTTAGTGTAAGAAATATGTGAAAAGCAAGGAATAGAGAGAGAGCCCAAATCAACAGTAGAGAGTGAAAGACTAGATACAGTCATGAAATATTGACTACTTAGTTCACAAATGAGATAATAGATCTCAACTTCGAACCTGAGAAAAATGATGAAAATGGAGAGCTTCCTCCTGATCTACCTTTGTAAACAAAATGAAAAAAGAATGTAATGGAGCAAAAACAAAATTAAAGTTAATGGTCCCAAATGATAGCTGAAGCTGGCACTGAAGAGGAACAAGAGGCTTTGTTGAACGTAGACACCAAGATTCTCAATAAAATATTTTCAAACAAAGCTAAACAACAAATGCTATGATAACATTCACTTCATTCATTGATGGAAGGGTGATTCAAAATATTCAGATCCACAACTGGAATACACTATATGAAAAAAAGACATCATTGCTTCAAAAAAGAGAAAATTTCTTTTAAAAATTCAACATCCCTTCATGATAAAAGCTATGAAGACACTAGAAATAAGAACACATCATAATATAACAAATCTTATAAAGGGAAGATTGATAGATAACACCATATTAAATGAGGACAACAAAAGCATTTCATTTGAAATCAGTAACAGAAGTATCTGCTCTGTCTGTTCTTACTCAGAAGACAGCATGAAGTCTCAGCCAGAAAAATAAGGCAAGAGATAGAAATAAAATGGTTAAAAATAGGAAAGGAGAATAACAAATTATCCCTAATGGCAGATGATATACTGTAAAAATTCTAAAGACTTCACCAGAAAACTTTTAAAATTGATAAATATATTTAGCAAAAATGTAGGGTACAAAATCACAATGCTAAAAGTTCAGGGCCTAGATATCAACAATGAGCGCACAAAGACAGAAAGAAGGAATGCAATCCCATTCACAATCAGAACAAAAAGAATTAATAAGATATTATAAATAAACACTAAGAGGATGAAAGACCCTTTTCATAGAATTTTAAAACACTTGAGAAGAAATATAAAATGACATTAAAAGATGGAAAGAACACCTCCCACCCTTAGATTGACAGAATATTATTAAATGGCTGCATTAAAAGCCACCTACAGATTCAACACATTCTTCATCAAAACTCCAATGGCATTTGTTCTAGCTTCCTTCTCTGTAATTGTGATAAACCATTGCACTTCTCCATGCAAAAAATGGAGGTAAAAGGGAAATAAAGTAGGAACTTACCTGGAAGGCTGGAACTGGAACAGTAAGCGTGGAGGAACACTGCTTACTGGATTTCTCCCAGGCTTATATTCTTTCTTTTTCTTTTATATTTTTTTTTTTTGGAAAAATAAAATATAAGAGGAAACAAAAATTATTGTACCAAAAATAGCAAGTCAAGAAAAGGAAAAAAGTCCTAAGACAAACAAAAAGTCAGAGATCCACTTGACTAATTAGCACAGTCAAGAGTCCCATAAAATACTAAGCTAATAGCTATAATATATTTGCAGAGGACCAGGTACAGACTCATATAGGCCCATTTGCTTGCTGCTTCAGTCTCTATAAGCTCATGTGCACCTTTCTTAGTTGATTCAGAGGTCCATGTTCTCCTGCCATCCTCCATCCTCATCCCCCTAACTACCTTACCTATACCTATTCCTATATCTATACCTATACTTATAGCTTACTTGTACGTTCAGCTACATTTCTTATACAACCCAGACCCCACACATCTAGAGGTAGTAATATCATAAGGCTGTAGTAGAGTAGACCTTATTAAATTAATTAGCCATGAAGAAAATGCCCCCACAGGTATAGCTACCAGCTAATCTATGGGGAAATTTTCTCATTTAAAGTTCTTTCCTACCATATGTATCAAGTTGGCAACCAATATTAGCCATCACAACACACAAAAGAAAGGAAAAATATGAAAATTTGTATAGAAGAATAAAATATAGCACATCACCAAATCAATCATAAGCAGAAATAACAAAGTCAAAATATCTGACCTTTAAAAAAGAAATATGAAATAAAGAAGCCTAATAGAGAACCAAATATCTTGTAAAGTGGGACAAAGTTTTGTTGGCTATACATCTGACATGTGATTAATATTAGAATTAATAAAGAACTCTAAACAGTAAAGATACAAATAATCAAAAATGGACAAACAAAAACCACAGAAACTTCTGAAAAAAAAAACAAGAACAAATGAATAATAAATACATTGTTTTAAGTTCAACATATTTCATCATCAGGGAATTGGGATCAAAAGGATAATGATAGTCATTCTCATTTATGTCAATACAGCTATCAATTTCAGAACTAAAACAAGATCAGAAAGATAGCCCAATGAAAAAAGTTGCCTGAAGTCAAGCTAACAACCCATAGGATCCAAATGGTGGAAGGAGAGAACTGACTATTAAAAGTTCTTCTCTTACTTCCACATTTGCACTGTGGCATAAAATTATATACATATTTACTGAGTAAAAAGTAAATAAATAAACAATGTAACCAGTTCTTTTTCAAATGTGCAAATGAAAGATGCTGATGAGATGGCTAAAGAAGGAGGGAGGTGCTATTATATATAGCTGGGTACAATTACATAAATAATAAAGGGTATAAATATAAATTGGTTTCCACTGTGAAAAAAAACTGAAAATGAATCTTCCATATTACCAGCTGTGTACATCTGTACTCTAAGAAGATCCCTAAACATCAGTGTTTGTTAAAACACTATTTACAACTAATTAGTAGCAGGTTGTTTCTGTGGTGTAGTGGTTATCACAATCACCTCACACACAACTGATAGGCAATGCAATCAGCTTAGTTTCCTATCAGCATCAAAAAATAGTAATGAAAATATACTAAAACTGCAAAATGGAATGGTTCTATCTTTTTCTTAATGAATAATGGAACTGTTTCTACAGTAAAAGGGATAGAACAAGAAATCATCATACTAAACAAATTTAGCTAAGCTGAGAATAACATGTTTTCTCTTATATGTAGTACTGCACTAGACACACATGAACATGAAAACACACATACTTGAGAGAGGGAGAACTTGTGGAGAGAAGGAAAAGGATAGAAGGAATGTGCTCAAATTACATAATACACTTCAGTGAAATGCCATGTTGAATGCATTGTTTTGTGCAATGAATAGCACTAACAAAAAAATCTTTAACACTTTAGAAAATTGTTTCTGGATTGTATAACAGCTACTTTTAACCAAGAAAGCATGCAATAAATGATGGTAAATAGACAAGAAAAAATGTTATTCAAGATTTGTAAGAAAATGCTCCAGGAACTAAATTTACCTGCCATGAAACAAAACAGAAACAATTTTAGTGCTGGAATAGTATAGTACAAAAATAATGGGATTGGCTAGGGGAAAACTGATCTACATGATTGAGTCATTTGTGTTTGCTCAACTGAAAACTGAATAGGGCTCTGATTACCCAGATTTAGTGTCCTAGTCTCATGCCGAGTTCTGAGGCAGAACATGTGTAGCATTCTCCTGTGCCCCACTTTCTACCTCCTATTAACCTTACAGATCTTTTCTCTATAACCTACCTCCCTCAATTCTTTGCTTTGTTCCACCCCAATGCCAATAGGCAGCTTCTGCTAACCCATATGTTGCTTCTGTCAGAGCAACAAGTAGGCTAACTCTGGATCCATTCCTTTCCTTTGGCTCTTCTAGATATAATCAACCTAGTCTAATCCCTGATTCTATAGCAGAATACATGCTTCAGTCTCCCCAATCATTCCTCACTGATCATAAAGATCCTCTCCCATATCCTTCCTGTCTCCAACTCTTCCCATTATCCCAGCCTCCAACACCAGCAGGCATTCTGTGGGAACACATCCTCCTGCTAGGCCAGGGAAATAGGTCCACAGAAAATTTCCTATAGGGAGCACACAGCCACTATACTCCTAAATGCCAGGGAGAAAGCAGAAGCCAATGAAGAAAATAATTATTTAACAGAGACAGAACAAGATATTAACACACAGAACTATAGTCATCCCAATCCCAGATACCTAGATGTCAGCCAAAAAAAAAAATCAATAACAGCCAGGACAATATGTTTTTGCTGCAGCCCAGCAACACTACAACAGCAGACATGGAATATTTCAAAATAGCTGAAACATGAAAAAAAAAAAAAAAGACCTTAAGACAGTCTACATGAAAATGATAGAGGCCCTTAAAGAGGAAATTAAAATATTCAGGAAAACAAAAACAAACATTGCAATGAAATGAATAAAAGCTATTCAGGACCTTAAAATGAAAGCAAACTTGATGAAGAAAATTCAAACTGAGAGAAATGAAATTTCTGGATATTGAACAGGAATGGAGAAATACAACAGAATACATTAGATAGAAGAAAGTATCCAGTCATTGAACATATGATAGAAAAGTGGATAGATTGTGCAAAGAAAATGTTAAATTGAAACAAACTGACCTAAACCATCTAGGAAATCTGAGACACTATCAAAAGATGAAATTTAAGAATAATAGAAATAGAACAAGGAGAAAAAAGCCAGATCAGATGCTCAGGATATATTTTCAACACAAGAAAAATTTCCTAACCTAAGTAAAGGAGATGCCTATAAATGTACAAGAAGAAGAGGGAACACCAAATAGATTGGGCCAGTAGTAGTAGTAGTAGTAGTAGTAGTAGTAGTAGTAGTAGTAGTAATAATATTAAACATACAGACAAAGATTAAAAGCTGAAGAGGAAAAAGAATAAGTAACAGATAAAGGCAGATCTATTAGAATTACACCCCACTTCACCATGGAGACTTTAAAAGCCAGAAGGTCCAATGTGCTTTAGACTCTAAGAAACCACAGATGCCCACCTAAACTATGTTACTCAGCAAAACATTCAATCACCAGGGAGAGAGAAAAACATATCTAATTTAAGCAATATTTATCTAAAATCCACGCATGCAAAGGGTGCTAGAAGAAAAACTCCAGTGTAAGGAGGTTAAAGATAATCATGAAAATACAGGGAATAAATAACCCCAAGAACACCAAAATCACATGAGAGAACACACACACACACACAAACACACACACACAAACACACACACACACACACACACACACACACACACACACACACACACACACTGCTGTTTTAAAGAATGAAAATCCCAGCCTTTTGAATTTACCAAAGAAAACTCAGGAGCCAGATACTGGAGGAAAAAACCTTCTAGTTCAGAGAGGCAGGGAGAGCATCCAGCTCACCTTCCTACTCAGCTCATGTCTCAGAGGAAATAGCCCAAAAACTCACTAGCTCAGCTGACAGCCCAAGAAGAAAAGGCTGAAAACTCAAGACCAAAGGCTTGCTGCCTTAAAGCTCAAAAATCCCAAAGCTTGATAGCTCAAAGCTCAAAACCTAAAGGGTTCTTTCTTCCTATCCACACTGTCTTAAATACCTGAAAACCAAAGTCCCTCCTACTCTTTAATTCCTCTCATCTGGATTCTTGCTTCACCTCTTGACCTAGGATTAAGTTTATTAAATCCTGTGTGCAGAAAATTCTTGGATTAAAGGTGTGTGCTAAGAATGGCAGAACCACACCTTAATCACCTGTTTACGATAAACAGAAAGTTTTGGAATAAAGATGTGTGTTAAGGTTTAACCACACCAAACAAGGAACTGGTTTTTACAGTTCACAAATTCAGGGTCCATATGAGATCAAATATTCTGCAACAACAACAATACACAACACACATACATACACCACCACCATCACAATTACCAATGACAATAAAATGACAGAAATAAACAATTATTGGTTATTGATATTTCTCAATATTCATGGTCTCAAATTTGCATTAAAGTGACAGGAACTAACATGAGAAAGCAGGAGTATTCCTTTTGCTGCATCTAATAAACACACCTCAACATCAAAACTAATCAGAAGAGATAAGGAAGAATGCTCCATATTCATCAAAGGAAAAATTAACCAAGACGACATTTCAATTCTTAACGTCTATGCACCCAACACTAAAAGCCACTGTAAAAGAAACACTGCTACAGCTTAAATTATATATTGACCCTCATATACTCACAGTATGCCAGAGCTAACTGATGTTATAAGCCAAATATATGTAGCAGATAGTTACAGAACATTTTACCAAAACAAAAACAGTACCCTTTATTTGCAGCACCCCATGGAACTTCCTCCAAAATTGATACCATGACCAGACATAAAGCAAATCTCAACAAATATAAAAAAAATAGAAATAACTCCCTGCATCCTATTAGACCACAATGGATTAAAAGTGAATAAAAACAAAATAAATAATGGAAAGCCTGCAAACTTGTGGAACTGACTAAGCCTCTACTGAATGAAAAAATGGAACAAGACAGTAATAAAGAAATAAAGACTTCCTAGAATTTAATAAAAATGAATATATAGCATTTGCAAACTTGTAGGACACAATGAAAGTGCTTCCAAGAGATCATTTCATAGCACTAAGTGTCTACGTTAAAAAAAAATTAAGAGTTCTACTTAACACCATACCTGAAAGCTCTGAAACAAAAAGAAATTACAACCAAAAGGTAAACTCGGGGATGACATCACTAAAACAGAAACAAAAAGAACAATATGCAGAATCAGTGGAGGAAAGAGTCTTTGAGATAATCAATAATATAGATAAACCATTATCCAAATTAACTAAAAGGCAAAGAGAGACTATCCAAATGTAAAAAAATCAGAAATGAAGAAGGACTTAACAACATACACAGCAAATAGAGAGAATCAAAGACATCCTTTAAAAAATCTCTGTTCCACCCAAATGGAAAATTCAAAACCTGATAAATTTCTTGATAAATACCACTTTCCAAAGTTAAATCAACATCAGAGAAGCAATTTAAACACACCTAAAAGACTTAGTGAAATAGAAGCAAAAAGAGTTTCACCATGATCAAGTAGACTTCATCCCAAAGATGAAGAGATGGTTCCATATAGAAAAATCAGTAAATGTAAACTACTGTATAAAGAAGCTGAAAGAAAAAAGCCACATCTCATTAGATATTTTTTAAAGCCTTTGATAATCTCCAATACAACATCATGATAAAAGGCCCAAAGATATTAGAGCTACAAGGAACATTCTTAACCATAACAAGGGCAATATATAGCAATCCCATAACCAACATCAATTTGAATTTAGAAAAAAATCAGGAACTACTAAAATCAGAAACAAGACAAGGATCAAGGATGTCTACCCTCTCCATAATGATTCAATATAGTTCTTGGAGCCTCAGCTGGAACAATATGACAAGTAGAGGAGATACAAGAGATACAAATTAAAATGGAAAAAGTCAAAGTATCTTTATTTCCTGATGATATGACAAAAAATATACACATAATATATACAAAAAGTTAGCCTACAATTTTTATTGAGAAACTTGTACTTTTATCAAAAAATACATTTTTGCTAAAAAATACACATTTAGCAAAGTAGCTGGATAAAAAATTAACTGATAAAAATCAGCAGGTCTCCTATATACAAACGACAATCAGACTGAGGTAGAAATCAGTGAAACATAACCTTTCACAGCAGCTTCAAATAATATAAAATATCTTGGGTAACTCTAACCAAGCAAGTGAAAAACTTTAATGATGAAAATTCCAAGTCTTTAAAGAAAGAAATAGAAGAAGCTATCAGAATATAGAAAAGTTTCTCGTGAACATTGATTGGTTGGATTAGCATAATAAAAGTGACCATCCTACCAAAGTAGTCTATATATTTAATTCAGTCCCAATCAAAACTCCAGCTCAATTATTTATAGATCTTTAAAGGATAATTCTTAACTTTCTGTGGAAACACAAAAAAAAACAGGATAGTCAAAACAATTATCAACAATAAAAACTGCAGGAGGTCTCAAAGTTCCTGATTTTAAGTTGTACTACAAACTTATAGCAGTAAAAAACCACACAATATTGGCAAAAAAAACAATAATATTGATCAATAGAAAGGAATTGATCACCCATATATAAACCTACATACCTAGGACATCAGATTTTCAACAAAGAAGCCAGAAATGTACAGTGAGCAAACCGCTTTTCAACAAATAGTGCCAGCCAAACTGGATGTCTGGAGACTGAAGAATGCAAATTGATTCAGATTCATCACCCTGCATAAAACTCAAACCTAAGTGTATCAAAGACCTCAGTATGAAATCAGGTACACTAAACCAGATAGACACAAAAGTAGAGGAAAGCCATGAACACATTGGCAAAAGGGAAGCCTTCCTGAATAGGACACCATTAATACAGGCACTGAGATAAATAACAATAAATGGGACCTAATGAAACTTAAAAGCTTCTGTAAGACAGAGAACATCATCAACTAGAACAAAAGATGCCATACAGAATGGGAAAAGATTTTCCCCAGTTCCACATCTGACTGAGGGCTAATTTTCAAAGTATATAAAGAACTCAGAAAATTAGACATCAATGAACTAAACAATCCAACTTTAAAATAGGGTGCAGATCTAAACAGAAAATTCTCAACAGAGGAATCTCAAATGGCCAAGAAGCACTTAAAGAAATGTTCAACATCCTTAGACATCAGGAAAACATAAATCAAATATGTTTTTGAGATTCTATCTTACATCTATCAGAATGGCTAAAATCCATAACACAAGTGCCAGCTCATGCTGGTAAGAATTTGAACAAGGGGAACACTTCTCCATTGGTGGTAGGATTGCAAACTTGTACATATATATACAATATAGCAGTTTCTTAGAAAAATGAGAATCAATATCAACCTATACAATTTTGGGGCATATAGTCGGGGGATACCTCATCCTACCACAGAGATAGTTGCTAAACTATGTTCTTTGTAGCTCAATTCATTATGGCCAGACCTCCGTGGATCGAAGCTAAATAATAACAATAGAAATAACAGAAGGTTTACAAAGTTGTGGAACCGACAAGATTAGAAACTTCCTAGATGTCTCTCAATGAAAGAATGCATAATGAAAATGTGGTATATTTACACAGTGGAGTATTACTCAGCTGTTTATGAAAAAATGACATCGTGAAATTTATAGGTAAACAGATGGAGCTAGAAAAACCATAACAGAAAGGTTAATATGGTATGCATTTGCTTATATCTCGATTAGCCATTAAATAAATTACAGTCATGCTACAGTCTATAAAATAAGAGAGATTAGGTATAGATGGAAGGGCTAGGGGTGAAGGTTGGATATCCCTAGGAGGAGAAAATAGAATAGATTTTATGGGTGGACTGGATGGGGGGAGAAACAAGAATCGGAGAACCAAGGGGCAAGGGGTAGAAGGAGTGGGATTGAGGAAGAGAAAGTTAGAATTTAAAAGCATTTGTGGAGAGGTATGAAAATCTAGTTGAATAGAAACTTCCTGATGAAGAAATTTATGATGGTGATCCTAATGAAATCTCCCAATAATAAAGTAGACAGAATGCCAACTGGCAATCTCTTGTCACCAAACAAAACCTCCAGTACCAGGCATGGTTTAATCCAACTTAGTTGTTGGTAGAAAGAGTCCCACTGAAATTCCCAAACAAGCCAAGCTGTTGCCAAGACAGTAGTTTGTTCTCAACATATGACAGCAAAACCCCATTGCTGAAGAAAACACTCACAAAACTTATTAAATATGGATAGTGCAAACTGGTATCTACATAGAACCTTCACCTCCAATGTTTTAGTGTCTCTGACATGAAAAGGTGTTCCTTTTCCAAAAATGAAAAGATAAGAAAAGAAAACAGAAACATAAAAGCCAATGTAGCCCAAAACAAAAAAACTTTGATCTACAATCTGTCCTGCATGCAAAATATGCTAGGACAATTATGGCCCAAAGCTTGTGGAAGTAACCATGCAATGTCTGATTTGGCTTAAGGCCAACTCCAAAAGGTGGAACCCATACATGGCACACACACACACACACACACACACACACACACACTTGTATGTATGAGTATTTATAAAAATATATAACATGAGTTATAAATGACTCCAAATGATATTCTGCTATACTCATAGATTGGTGCCATCATCAGAGAGGCTTTCTCTTGCAGCAGATGGGCACATATATAGAGACTCATGGCCAGGTATTACACAGAAAGAGACCTCGGAACACACAGCTCTAAAAGGGATGTCTCCATCAAATCCTTTCCCTCTAAGCTCAGGGAATTCTATGGAAGAGGAGGAAGAAGGAATGGGAGCGATAGAGAGAATGGAGAACACCAAGAAAAGAAGGCCTGCTAAAACACCTGAGCAAAGCTCATATGAGCTCACAGACTGAAGCAGCAATCACAGGGCCTACACAGTTCTGCACCAGGGCCTTTGCATGTATATTATAGCTTTCAGTTTAATACTTTTATGGGACTCCTGAATATGTGAACAAGTGCGTCTCTAATTCTTGCACCTTCTCTTGGGGATCTTTTATTTTTCTGTTGGTTAGGCTTGTCCTAATATGATATGATGGTTTTTGTTTTATCTTATTACATTACATTTTGTTGTGATTTCTTTTTGTCTCCTTGAAGCCTATTCTTTTCTAATGAGAGACAGAAAGGGAGTAGATCCAGATGGGAGGAAAAGTCAGAGCAATTGGAAGGAGTAGAGGGAAGGGAAACTATACTCAGAGTACATTGCATGGTTAAATTATCTGTTTAATAAAAGGGGTAGTGAAAAAATAAAGGAAACTGAATAGGAGGAAGGACTGTATTTCTTGATGGATGCATTTCTTTTTAAGATATTTTTAATTACATTTGTTTATTTTGGATGTGCAAGTATATGTATGGGATAAGGTGCCTATGTCATGATATGTATAACAGTCCATAAAGAACATTCAGGAATCAGTTCTTGCCTCTTGCTTTAAGCCATAGGATATTAGGGGGCAAATCCTGTTCTTGAAGCTTAGCAGCAAGTGTCTTTACATGCTTAGCCATCTCACAGGTCCAATTATTTCACTTCAAATGGAACACTCCCATATACTTGAGAAAGATATCTTCAATTATAGATGTACATTACAAATTAATGTACAATTATGAGTTTTCAAAGTACACTGTTTTATGTAAATAGCAAAATCTGGATTCAGGAAGAAACCTCTGCAAAATCAAAAGGAAGATTAAGGCCATTTTAACACTCCTTCAAATATTTCCTTTAAATATATCTGTGTGTGAGTATGCACAAGTGGGTCTAGGTGCCTGTGGAGGTGAAAAGAGGGTGTTAGATTCTCTGGAGCTAGATTTTTTTTTACACATTTTTAATTGAAAAATAAAATAATTCATATTACATCTCATTTGCGATCCCATTTCATGCATCCTCCCATTCCTCCCTCCTTCCCACTTTTACTCCATTCCCCTTCCCTATGACTGTGACTGAGGGGAACCTCATCCCCCTAAATATGATGCAAGGGTATCAAGTCTCTTCTTGGGAGTCTGCTATCCTTCCTCAGAGTGCCATTGGGCCTCCCCAGCAAAGGGACATGGCCAAATATGGGGCACCAGTGATCATGTGAAAGTTAGTCCCCTGTCTCCACTTAACTGTGGAGAATATTCTGTCCCTTGGCTAGATCTGGGTAGGGGTTTGATGATGATTGCATGTATTGTCCTTGGTTGGTGACTTAGATCGAACTGGAACCCTGGGCCCACATCTGCCTCTCATAGTGTTCTTCTTGTAGGTTTCTAGGACACTCTGGATCCACCTATTTCCATATATCCTATATTTTTCTCACCTAGAGTCTCAATAGGATGTCCTACCCTCTGTCTCACATTCCTGGTAAGTGACAATGTTCATTGGACCTGCTCCTTGGGATAGTGTCCACTTATAAGTGAGTATATACCATTTGAGTCTCTCTGCTTCTGGGTTAGCTCACTCATTATGATCATTTCTAGTTCAATCCCTCTGTCCACAAATTTTGGAAATTCCTTGTTTTTAATAGCTAAATAGTATTCCGTTGTGTAAATGTACCACAGTTTCTTTATCCATTCTTCTACTGAGGGACACTTAGGCTGTTTCCATGTTCTGCCTATTATGAATAAGGCTGCTATGAACATAGTTGAGCATATGTCCCTGTTGTATGCTGGAGCATCTTCTAGGTTTATTCCAAGAAGTGGAATAGCTGGGTATTGAGGAAGCCCTATTCCCAGTTTTCTGAGATATCACCAGATAGATTTCCAAAGTAGCTGTACTAGTTTGCATTCTAACAAGCAATGAAGGAGTGTTCCTCTTTCTCCACATCCTTGGCAGCATGTGCTGTCACTTGAATTTTTGATTTTAGCCATTCTGATGGGTGTAAGATGGAATGTCAGAGTTGTTTTGATTTGTATTTCTCTGATGACTAAAGATGTTGAGCATTTTTTTAAGTGTTTCTCAGCCATTTGATATTTCTCTGTTGAGAATTCTCTGTCTAGTTCTGAGCCCCATTTCTCAATTGGATTATTTTATTTGGTGGTGTTTAGTTTCTTGAGTTCTTTATAAAGTTTGGATATTAGACTGTTGTCAGATGCCAGGTTAACGAAGATCTTTTCCCAATCTGTACGCTGTCACTTTGTTCTTTTGACAGTGTCTCCTGCCTTACAGAAGCATCTCAGCCTCATGAGGTCCCATTTATTAATTGTTGACATTAAGGCCTGGGCTGTTGGTGTTCTGTTCAGTAAGTTTTCTCCTGTGCCAATGTGTTCCAGGATTTTCACCACTTTTTCTTCTAACTGATTTAGTGTCTCTGGTTTTATGTTGAGGTCTTTAATCCACTTGGACTTGAGTTTTGTCCATGGTGACAAGTATGAGTCTAAATGCATTTTTCTACATGTAGAAATCCAGTTAGACCAGCAACATTTGTTGAAGATGCTATACTTTTTCCTTTGAATAGATTTGGCTTCTTTGTCAAAAATCAGGTGACTATATGTGTGTGGATTCATATCTGGGTCTTCAATTCGATTCCATTGATCAACCAACCTATTGCTTTGCCAGTACCATGCTATTTAATTACTAGTGCTCTATAGTACAGCTTGAGATCAAGTATGGAGCTTCTTCCTGAGGATCTTTTATTGTGTAAGATTGTTTTAGGTATTCTGGGTTTTTTGTCTTTCCATATAAAGTTGAGAATTGACCTTTCAATGTCTTTAAAAAATTGTGTAGATATTTTGATAGGGATTGCATTGACTCTGTAAATTGCTTGAGGAAAGATGGCCATTTTTACTATGTCAATTCTCCCAATCCATGAACAAGGGAGATCCCTCCATCTTCTCAAGTCACCCTCAATCTTTTTCTCCAGGGACTTCAAGGTTTTTTTTGAACAAGTCCTTCAGTTGCTTGGTTAGAGTTACTCCTAGGTATTTTAAATTGCTTTTGGCTAAAGTGAAAGGTGTAGATTTCCTAATTTCTTCCTCTGTATGATTGTCATTTGTATATAGGAAGGCTACTGATTTTTTGAGTTAATTTTGTAACCAGCCAGTTTGCTGAAGGTGTTTATGTAGGAGTTCTCTGGCGGCATTTTTGGGGTCACTTATGTACATTATTATATCATCTGCAAATAGGGATCATTTGACTTCTTTCTTTCCCATTTGGATCCCCTTGATCTCCTTGTGTTGTCTTATTGCTGTGGCTAGGACATCAAGAACTATACTGAAGAGATATGGAGATAGTGGGCAGCCTTGTCCAGTCCCATATTTTAGAGGAATTTCCTTGAGTATCTCTCCATTTAATTTGATGTTGGCTATTGGCTTGCTGTATATAGCCCTTAATATGTTTAGGAATGTGCCTTATATCCTCGATGTTTCCAACACTTTAAACATGAATGAGTGTTAGATTTTGTCAAGTGCTTTTTTTGAATCTAAGGAGATTATCATGTGATTTTTTCTTTTGTTTGCTTATATGGCAGATTACATTGATGAATTTCCATATATCAAACCATCCCTGCATGCCTCGAATGAAGCCTACTTGGTCATGATGAATGATATCTTTGATATGTTCTTGTATTCATTTTGCAAGTATTTTATTGAGTATCTTTGCATCTATGCTCAAAAGAGAAATTTTTCTGAAGTTCTCCTTTTTTATTGAGTCTTTATGAGGTTTAGGTATTAACATGACTATGACCTCATAGAAAGAATTTGGCAATGTCCCATCCATTTCTATCTTTTGGAGTAGCTTGAAGAGTATTGGTATTAGCTCCTCTTTGAACGTCTAATAGAATTCTGTGCTGAAACCGTCTGGCCCTGGGCTTTTTTTGGTTGGGAGATTATCAATGATTGCTTCCATTTCTATAGGAGAAATAGGCCTATTTAATTTGTTTATCTGATCTTGATTCAATTTTAACAAGTGGAATCAATCAAAAAAATTGTCCATTTCCCTGAGATTTTCAAATTTTGTGGCATATGTGCCTTAAAGTAGGATTTTATGACTCCTTGTATTTCTTCCATGTCTGTTGTTATGTCTCCCTTTTCATTTCTGATTTTGTTGATTTGGATACCGTCCCTCTGCCTTTTAGTTAGTTTGGCTAATAGTTTGTCTATTTTGTTGATTTTCTCAAAAAACCAGCTCCCAGTTTTGTTTGTTCTTTGAATTGTTCTCTTTTTTTCTAATTTGTTGATTTCAGCCCTGAGTTTGAATATTTCCAGATGTCTACTCCTCTTGGGTGTTTCTGTTTCTTTCTTTTCTAGGGCTTCTAGATGTGTTGTTAAGTTGCTTATGTGGGATGTTTCCAATTTCTTTTTAAAGGCACTTAGTGCAATGAATTTTTTTCTTAGCACTGCTTTCAATGTGTCCTACAAATTTGGGTATGTTGTTCCATCATTTTCATTGAATTTCTGGAAGTCTTTTATTTCTTCCTTTATTTCTTCCATGGCCCATGTGTCATTAAGTAGAAAGTTGTTTACTTTCCATGTGTGAGTAGGCCTTTTGTTATTTCTGTTGTTGTTGAAGTCCAGCCTTAGACCATGGTGATCTGATAAGATACAAGGTATTATTTCAATATTCTTGTATCTGTTGAGGCTTATTTTGTGACCTACTATGTGATCAATTTTGGAGAAGGTTCCATGAGGTGCTGAGAAGAAAGTATAGTCTTTTGTGTTTGGGTGGCAAGTTCTGTACACATCTGTTAGATCCATTTGATTCATGGCATTGATTAGTGATGTTATTTCTCAGCTTAGTTTCTGTTTCAATGACCTATCCTTCAGTGAGAGTGGAGTGTTGAAGTCTGCCACTATTAATGTTAGAATCAATGAGTGGTTTAAGCTTTGTTAATAGTTCCTTTATAAACGTGGGTGCCCTTGTATTTGGAGCATAGATGTTCAGAATTGTGATGTCATCTTGGTTGATTTTACCCTTGATGAGTATGAAGTGCCCTTCCTCATCTCTTTTGATTAATTTTGGTTGAAAGTCTATTTTGGTAGATATTAGGAGGGCTACACCAGCTTGCTTCTTGTGACCATTAACTTGGAATATTTTTTCCAGCCTTTTACCCTGAGGTAATTTCTGTCCTTGTGGGTGAGATGTGTTTCTTGCATGCAAAATAATGTTGGGTCTTGTTTATGCATCCATTGTGTTAGTAAGTCTTTTTTTTTTTTTTGGAGAATTGAGACCATTGATATTGAGAGATATTAATGACCAGTAAATGCTAAGTCCCTTCATTTTGATGTTTGTTAAAGTTGAGGGTTTGTGAGGTTGTGATTTTGTGATGGTATACTTATCTATTTCCCGTGTAGTTTTTGTTGTAACTCATTCCTGTGCAGTGGAGTTTTCCTTCTAGTAGCTTCTGTAATGCTGGATTTGTGGATAGGTATTGGTTGAATTTGTTCCCCTCATGGACTATTTTGTTTTCTGCATCAACAGTTATTGAATGTTTTGCTGGGTACAGTAGTCTAACAAGGCATCTGTGGTCTCTTAGGGCTTGCAGGACCTCTGTCCATGCCCTTCTGGCTTTCATGGTCTCAGCTGAGAAGTCAGGTGTAATTCTGATAGGTTTACCATTGTATGTTACTCTGCCTTTTTCCCTTGCAGCTTTAAAAATTTTTTTCTTTAGTCTGTATATTTTGTGTTTTTATTATTATGTGGTGGAAAGATTTTCTTTTCTGTTCTATTTTATTTGGTGTTCTATAGGCTTCTTGTATGTTCATATGCATCTCCTTCTTCAGATTGGGAAGTTTTTCTTCTATGATTTGGTTGAAGATATTTTCTAGGCCATGGAGTCGGGTGTCTTCTCTTTCCTCAATGCCTATTGTTCTCAGGTTTCTTCTTCTCATAGCATCCTTGATTTCTTGGATGTTCTGTGTCAGGATTTTTTCTGATTTAGCATTTTCTTTGATGGTTGTTTGAAGTTCTATGATTGTATCTTCATGTCCCAAAATTAGTTCCTCCATTTCCTGGATTCTGTTTGATAAGGCCATCTCTTTGTTGGTTGCTTTCTTCTCTATGGTCTCTCGGTCACATTTTTCTTCCATGTGTTCCTTTATCATAGATTCCATTTTCGTCCTCAGATCTTGAAGTGTTTTATTGATTTCCTTCATCTGTATGTATTTTCTTGAAATTCTTCCAGTGCCTTTCTATATGACTCTTTTATGTCTTCTTCTCGCTTGGTTGCCTCTTCCTGCAGTTGTTTACAGATTTCATTCATTTCTTCCATTATCATCTTCCTTACTAAGGACTTGAGGTCATTTTCTTGGATATTGATTTTTTTTGGGGGAGGGGTTCTCCGGGCTGCTTTCATTGGGATTGCTGGGATCTGGAGATTGCAAACTGTTTTGGTTTCTGTTTGCATACATTCGCTGTCCTCTTGTCATTTTGGTGTCTCTGATTTTGGGAGGTAGCTTGTAGTGTTCTTCACTCTTTGAGAGTAGATAATTGGTGAATGATTATAGGTTGCACACTCTGGCCTGTGGGGATCAGGGAGTTTTCCCTCTGACACAGGTAGGTGACCTAGAATCCATCCCTGGAGACTTTGCTGTACACCTTAGTCTCTGGGCTGGGTCAGCAGAAATAGGCTTCTGACTGGTCCCTTTCATGTTAGTGCTGTGATTCAGGCCAGCTGTTATGGGGTCTCAGATGGAGGCTGACAAGCTCTGGTTGGGCAAGATGTTCTCAGTTGCCTGCACTTCCCACGGACCTGTAGTCCAGACATCGTCCGGTTCAAAACCACTGAGCGATATGCACCTTTTAGACCAGCATATAGACACCTCGGGGGTGTCCAACATTTCCCCAGAGGGTGGGCAATCCTGCCGTGGCTATGTGTAGTATCCACACTCAGTTCTAACTCTGTGGATCTGCAGGCTCTGCTCCCTGTACTCTGTTCCAATGTGGAACTGGTTTGGCCCCCAGTGGGCTATGCGCTGCTTTCTCTGAGATAGTTGGAACCAAGAAGCTCAGTACCCTGTGCTTTGTTCCAATGTAAGTCTAGTTTTTCCCTGCTGGCTGTGCACCACTCTCTCTGAGCTAGGTGGATGCAGCCCCATGGGAGATCCTGCCAGGGCTCTATGAAGTGTCCAAGATGGGTTCTACGTGCTGGGATCTGCAGACTCAGGCCCTGCTCACTTTTCCAATGTGGCCCTGGCATGGTACCACTGGATGTGTGCCACTCTTTATGAGCTAGATGGTCCCAAGCAGCTCAGTAACTGACACTCTGTTCCATGTGGGCTTGATTTGGCACCACAAGTTGCGTGCAAACTCTCTGAGCTGGTGTACCCAAGCAGCTCAGTATTCCAAGCTCTGTTCCAATGTGGGTAAGATTTGGTGCCACGGGTTGCAGGTTGTGTGCACTCTCTCTGAGCTAGGTGAACCCAAGCAGCTCACTATCCTGCACTCTGTTCCAAAGTGAGCCTGGTTTGGCTCCATGAGTTGCACACACTCTTTCTCAGCATGGTGGACCCAAGCAGTTAAGTATCCCATGCTCTGTTCCAATGTGGGTACGGTTTGGTACCATGGGGTGCAGTTTGCTTGCACTCTCTCTGAACTAGGTGCACCCAAGCAGCTCAGAATTCTGAGTTCTGTACCAAAGTGTGCATGGTTTGGCGACAGGAATTGCTCGCACTCTCTCTGAGCTAGGTGGATGGAAGTGGCTCAGTACCCCGTACTCTGTTCCAAAGTGGGTACAGTTTGGTGCCACAGACAATATGCCACTCTCTCTGAGCTAGATGGACCCAAGCAGCTCAGAATCCAAAATTCTGTACCAAAGTGGGCGTGTTTTGGTGACATGAGTTGCTCATACTCTCTCTGAGCTAGGTGAAACCAAGCAGCTCAGTATCCTGCACTTTGTATCAAAGTGGGACTGTTTTGGTGCCATGAGTTGCGCATCACTCTCTCTGAGCTAGGTGGACACAAGCAGCTCAGTATCACGCCCTCTGTTCCAGAGTGCATACAGTTTGGAGCCACAGGTTGCGTGCCACACTCTCTGAGCTAGGTGGACCAAAGAAGATCAGTGTCCAGTACTCTGTTCCAAAGTGGGCCTGGTTTGTTACCACGAGTGGTGGGCACTCTATCTGAGCTAGGTGGACCCAAGCAACTCAGTACTCCGTGCTCTGGTCCAAAGTGGGTATGGTTTGGTGCCACAGTATGCATGCAGCTTTGTCTGAGTTAGGTGGATCCAAACAGCTCAGTATCCTTCTCTCTGTTCCAGTGTGGGCAATGTTTGGCATCACAGACTACATGCCACTCTGTCTGAGTTAGTTGGACTCAAGCAGCTTAGTATCTCACTCTCTGTTCCAAACTAGGCCTAGTCTGGCTCCATGAGTTGTGCACACGCTCCCTGAGCAAGGTGGACCCAAGCAGCTCAGTATCCTGCGCTCTTCTACAAAGTGGGTATGGTTTGGCACCATAGACTGTGCACCCTTCTCTTTGAGCTAGGTGGACCCAAGCAGCTCAGTATCCTGCGCTCTGTTCCAAAGTAGGCATGTTGGTGCAGCATGCCACGCGCCACTCTCTCTGAACTAGGTAGATCCAAACAGCTCAGAATCCCGATTTCTGTACCAAAGTGGGTGTGGTTTGGTGACATGAGTTGCTCGCACTCTCTCTGAGCTAGGTGAAACCAAGCAGCTCAGTATCCTGTGCTCTGTTCCTAAGTCGGCACCGTTTGGTGATACAGACTGCGAGCCGCTCTATCTGAGCTAGTTGGACCCAAGCAGCTCAGTATCCCTCGTTCTGTTTCACATTGGGCAAGATTTGGCGTCGCAAACTGTGTGACACTCTCTCTGAGGTAGGTGGACCCAAACAGCTTAGTATCCCACTCTCTGTTCCAAAGTGGGCACGGTTTGATGCCACAAGTTGAGCGTACTCTTTCTGAGCTAGATGTACCCAAGCAGCTCAGTATCCGAGCTCTGTTCCAAAGTGGATCTGGTATGGCGTCACTGGCTGCACGCCATTCTCTGTTATCTAGATGGACGCAAGCAGCTCAGTAAACCTCACTCTGTTCCAAAGTGGGCATGGCTTGGCGCTGCATACTGCCCGCCACTCTCTCTAATCTCAGTGTACCCAAGCAGCTCAGTAACCTGCACTCTGTTCCAAAGAGCACATGGTTTGGCGCCGCAGGCTGCACACTGCTCTCTCTGAGCTAGATGGACCCAAGTAGCTTAGTATCCTGCACTCTGTTTCAAAGTGGGCAGTTTGGCGACGCAGGCTGCATGTCGCTCTCTCTGAGCTAGATGGACCCAAGCAGGTTATTATTCACACTCTGTTCCCAACTGGACATGGTTTGGTCGCGCATACTGCGAGCTGCTCTCTCTGAGCTAGGTGAAACCAAGCAGCTCAGTATCCCGTGCTCTGGCCAAAGTGGGTACAGTATGGCACCACTGGCTGCTCGCTGTCTCTCTGAGCTAGGTGAACTCAAGCAGCTCAGTATCCTGCACTCTGTTTCAAAGTGGGCCTGGTTTGGTGCCATGTGTTGCGCGCACTCTCTCTGACCTAGGTGTACTCAAGCAGCTCAATATCCCTAGCTTTGTTCCAAAATGAATATGGTATGGCACCGCTAGCTGCACACCATTCTCTCTGAGCTAGGTGGATTCAAGCAGATCAGTATCCTGCGCTCTGTTCCAACGTGGGCATGGTTTGGTGCCTCAGGCTGCTGCACTACTCTCTCTGATCTAGGTGGATATAAGCAGCTCAGTATACCGCACTCTGTTCCAAAGTTGGTCTGGTTGATGCCTTGAATTTCAAGGCACTCTCTCTGAGCTAGGTGGACCGACACAGCTTAGTATCCCACACTCTGTTCCAAAGTGGATACAGTTTGGCCCCGCAGACTGTGCCCCGCTCTCTCTGAACTAGGTGGACCTAAGCAGCTCAGTATCCCACGCTCTGTTCCAAAGTGGGCACGGTTTAATGCCACAGGCTGCACTCCATGCTCTCTGAGCTAGATGAACGCAAGCAGCTTACTATCCCGCACTCTGTTCCAAAGTGGGTACAGTATGGCGCCGCAGGCTTCGTGCTGCACTCCCTGAGCTAGGTGGACCCAAGCAGCTAAATATCCCTGGCTCTGTTCCAAAGTGGGCCTGGTTTGGTGCCCCGGAGTTGTGAGTACTCTCTCTGAGTTTGGTTTTCCCAAGCAGCACAGTGTCCCGTGCTGTGTTCCAAAGTGGCCATGGTTTGGCTCTGCACTATGCTGCACTGCTCTCTCTGATCGAGGTGGACACAAGCAGCTTAGTACCCTGCACTCTGTTCGAAAGTTGGCCTGGAGGGCACCTCAAGTTGCACTGCTCTTTCTGAGCTAGGAGGACCCATGCATATCAGTATCCCACTCCCTGCTCCAAAGGGGCACGGTTTGGTAGCACGGGTTGCAGGTTGCTTACACTCTATCTGAGCTAGATGGACCCAAGCAGCTCAGTATACAGCATTCTATTCCAATGTGGCTACAGTTTGGTTCCACAAACTGGGCACGGCTCTCTCTGAACTAGGTGGACCAAGCAGTTCAGTATCACACGCTGTGTTCCAAAGAGGGCATGGTTTGGTGCTGCAGGCTGCGTGCCACTCTCTCTGATCTCGGTGGACCCAAGCAGTTCAGTATCCCTTGCTTTGTTCCAAAGTGGGCACGGTTTTGCGCCACAGACTGTACGCTGTTCTCTCTTAGCTGGTTGGACCCAGGCATCTCAGTATATCACACCCTGCTCGAACGTGGGCACGGTTTGGTACCACGGGTTGCACGTTGCATGGACTCTCTCTGAGCTAGATGGACTCAAGCAGCTCAGTATCCAGTGCTTTGTTCCAAAGTGAGTACGGTTTGGTTTCACAGGCTGTGCACCATGCTCTCTGAGCTAGGTGGACCCAAGCAGCTCAGTATCCCGTGCTCTGTTTGAAAGTGGGTACAGTATGGCACAGCTGACTGCGCATTTCTCTCTGAACTAGGTGGACACAAGCCACTCAGTATCCTGTGCTCTGTTCTAAAGTGGGCACAGTTTGGCACCTCAGGCTGCACACTGCTCTCTCTGAGCTAGGTGGACCCAAGCAGCATAATATCCAGCTCTCTGCTCAAAAGTGGGCAGGGTTTGGTGCCTCTTTCTTCGTGTCCCTCTCTCTGAGCTAGGTGGACCCCAGTAGCTCACTATCCCACTCTCTTTTCCAAAATGGGTATGGTTTAGTGGCAAGGGTTTCAGTTTGCATGCACTCTCTCTGAACTAGGCATACCCAAGCAGCTCAGTATCCCACGCTCTGTTCCAAAGAGCGCCTGGTTTGGTGCCCCAATTTGCCCACACTCTTTCTGAGCTAGTCGTACCCAAGCAGCTCAGTATCCTGCACTCTGATCCAAAGTGGATACAGTATGGCGCTGCTGGCTCCGCGGCATTCTCTCTAAGTAGATGGACTCAAGCAGCTCAGTATCCCTCGCTCTGTTCCAAAGTGGACACTGTTTTGTGCCACAGACTACGTGCCACTCTCTCTGAACTAGGTGGACCAAGCATCTCAGTATCCCGTGCCCTGCTCCAAAGTGGGCACAGTTTGGTAGCACAGGTTGCAGGTTGCCTGCACTCTCTCTGAGCTAGACGGACCCAAGCAGCTCAGTATCATGCTCTCTGTTCCAAAGTGGATACGGCTTGCTGCTGCATACTGTGCGCCACTCTCTCTGATCTTGGTGGACCCAAGCAGTTCAGTATCCCACGCTCTGTTCCAAAGTGCACATGGTTTGGCACCACAGAATGCTGCACTGTTCTCTCTGATCTAGGTGGATGCAAGCAGCTCAGTATCCCACTCTGTGTTCCAAAGTGGGTATGGTATGGCACCGCTGACTGCACACCAATCTCTCTGAGCTAGGTGGACCCAAGCAGCTTAGTATCCCATGCACTGTTCCAAAGTGGGCACGGTTTAGCACCTCAGGCTGCACACCGCTCTCTCTGAGCTAGATGGGCCCAAGCAGGTTATTATCCGCACTCTGTTCCAAAGTGGGTATGGTTTGGCACCACATACTGTGAGCCACTCTCTCTGAACTAGATGTACCCAAGAAGCTCAGTAAACCGCACTCTGTTCCAAAGTGGGCACAGCTTGGCGTGACATACTGTCCGCCACTCTCTCTAATCTCAGTGGACTCAGGCAGCTCAATATCCCATGCTATATGCCAAAGTGCGCATGGTTTGGTGCCACAGGCTGCTGCTCTGTTCCAAAGTGGGTATGGTTTGGTGGCATGGGTTGCAGTTTGCACGCACTCTCTGTAAGCTAGGTGAACCCAAGCAGCTCAGTATCCCGCACTCTGTTCCAAAGTGGGCATGGTTTGGTGCTGCAAGCTGCGCGCGGCTCCTTCTGATCTAGTGGACCCAAGCAGCTCAGTATCCTGCGCTCTGTTCCAATGTAGGCCTGGTTTGGCGCCACGAGTTGTGCGTACTCTCTGAGCTAGGTGTACCCATGCAGCTCAGTAACCCCCGCTCTGTTCCAGTGTGGTTATGGTATGGTGCCGCTGGCTGTGCATCATTCTCTCTGAACTAGGCAGACTCAAGCAGCTTGGTATTGCATGCTATGTTCCAAAGTGGGTACGGTTTGGCGTTGCTGACTGTGTGCCTCTCTCTCGGCGCTATGTGGACTCAAGCAGCTCAGTATCCTGCTCTCTGTTCCAAAGTGGGCACTGTTTGGTGCTGCAGACTGTGCGCCACTCTCTCTGAGCTAGGTGACCCAAGCAGCTCAGTGTCCCATGGTATGTTCCAAAGTGGGTAGTGTTTTGTGCCTCATGCTGCACACCATTCCCTCTGAACTCGGTGGGCCCAAGCAGCTCAGTATCCCACACTATGTCCAACGTGGGTACGGGTTGGCACCGCAGACTGTGCGCTACTCTCTCTGAGCTAGGTGGACTCAAGCAGTTCAGTATCCCGTGCTGTGTTCCAACGTGGGTCTGGGTTGGCGCCACAAGTTGCGAGCACTCTGTCTGATTTAGGTGGACCCAAGCAGCTCAGTACCCTGCGCTCTGTTTCAAATTGTGCCTGGTTTGGCACCACAGGCTGCGCGCTGCTCTGTCTTAGCTAGGTTGACCCAAGCAGCTCAGTATCCAGTGCTCTATTCCAATGTGGACCTGCTTTGTTGCCGCTGGTTGCATGCAGTCTCTTAGAGCTAGGTCTACCCAGTTGCCTGTGTTTCCACGAGGCATGGTGTCCTTGGCAGATTTGCATGGGGCGGGTGGATGGGACTAAGGGCAGCTTCCCCTGTTTCCCTGTAACTTCCGTAGGCCAGGGTCTCCAGTACCAACCTGCACACTTAATTCCAGCTATATCTACCAGCTGCAGCCCACAAGTGGGTTTTGTACGAACGTACAGAGAGTGAGTTCAGGGCCTCTGTGTATTGATACTTGACTCCGGGTAAGGCCCATTGGTGGTCTGCACTGTGTAAGACCCAACTCACCTAAAGTTCTCTGGATGTAACAGTCTGTGGCTCCATTCAAGTCCCTGGTCTCCATGCAGCAGATAAAATACAGTGCTTGTTGCTCTCTGCTATCTTGAGGATCTCCTCTGGAGCTAGACCTAAACCAGACATCTAGGGAATCAAACAGTCCTCTGGAAGAGCTGCATGTACTCTTTAACAGCTGATCTGTGGGGCCTGCACCACCGCAGTACCGAATCGAGGGCGAGGGATTGCGGATTTAACTCATACACACACACACACACACACACACACACACACACACACACACACACACTAACACAGCGGGTCCTTCATGCTAAGAGAGCAGCAGCAGCCACAGCAGCATCCATGGCAGCAGTTTATTATTCTCGTTCTTTTTTTTTTTCCAGAGTTCCAAAGAGCCTTCTTATATGCAGCAAAACAGGAATCCTCCTCCCAGGTGAAATCCCTCAAGAGGTGATTGCACACAGGAGGACAAGTCTTGAGGAAGGGAGGGGTGCATTCTCAGAGCAGTAAACATGGCTAGTGAACCAAGACAAACACAGACATGGAAGATGCTAGAAACAGGACATGAAACAGCAAGACAGGCAGGCAGCCCAGTCAGGCCTGGTTCCTACACTGAGCCACTTCTCCAGCCCTTTGTCACTGTTTATTACCAAATGAGGACATTAACTATGATAGCAAATTACTAGCTGTATTGAAATTAAATATTGAAAAGAAATAACTTTTCTTAAATAATAGCTACAACATTGTCTTTTTAGAATTCACTGATTTCTAGGAAAGTGTGAATGCAGTCAGATACCATGCACTTAACTCATTTTCTCTTTATATCACAGAGGAGTCACTACATGGTACAATTTGTCACATGCATGACAACTAAGCCTAAAAGAAAATCAAATATTTGAGAGGTGTTCATTATTCTCCTTTGAGATACAAATATGTAGAAAACTAACAAGTGGATAGAGAAGACTTCCTTATCACTCCCAAGTCAGATTACTCACCACATTTTCAATCCTAAGAACTGCAAACCACCCCCAAAGTTATATAGCTAGCCGCATAAACTCTTGAGAACAGTGTGATGTCTAGCCATGGGTAACTACCTATTGCTGTAAATGCAAATTGACTAAAGTGACAAAATTTTATATAAATAAATATGAAAGTGATTATACATGAGAAACATGTCATGGAGGAAATTCAAAAGTTCTAGCCATTCCTTCAGAACCAGCACATCACCAAATTAGTTTGAAGTTCTTTTGTTTAAAGGCCAATTTGCCCATGTCATACTCTAAAGATGAAGTGAGTAGCATTTTCAGGATGAAACTTCAATACTTCTTTAGTTTGTAGAATTGCCTATAGATTAAAATATGACTAAAGCTTTTTGAAGTGCTTTGAAAATATAGGAACTTCACACACATGTAAACTCCTGTAATAAACAATTGTGATAACCATGTGAACACATGAGTGAACAACTCACCTATTTTCCCACTTATGTGACATAACTTTCATACAGATCCTATACAACATTACAGAAATTCACCTTTAATGTATCAAACAGGCCCAAGTTATATGTAGGGGCATACAGACACGTCTTGTAGATGTCGATAACTTTGTCCAATAACTTTAATAGTTTCTAGTACTTTCTACAAAGTGCACATTCATTTATTATTAGAACATGACTAGTGAGTGATGTAACAAAGGTTGGTTTTTTGTGACTTTTAATAATCTGGGAATGGCAAGTTTAAGGAATCCAAAGCCATGGCAACCTCTTATGAAGTAATTATTATACTTCAACCTTAAGTGAATTTTACTTCTCTCTAAAACCCTTTCTTTTGCCTATGTACCTCTTTTTAAATTGACATTGCCACAAGTGCAGCTAGGCTGGCTCTCAACCTCAGAGGTCCCCTGTTATGACCTTCATCAAATTTTTTCATGCTTAGATTTATTGTCCCTTGTCCAGGCCATATTACTACAGTGTTATGCTGCTAAAGCAAAATGCAGTCAAAAGTACAATATAATATCACTGTACCAGAAAAAGAAATTATTATCTGTGAAACGTGTCAGTGAGAAAACAGAGCTCTCATATGATTCCCCTGATGTAACTTGTGCAGAAGTCACTTTTCACTAAAGCTAACAAAATACAATCCTGAGACTATTTCCAAGATAACAGAGAAAAATCCCATAAATATAACTTGTACTCTGATAGATATAAAACTAACTGACAATAAAGATAACCATTTAAAACTAGGTTACTAAAGTAAATACCAAGATATTTTTACTTCTTCAACATACTGTGGCTGTAATATAATGTTATAGTTAGAGTCAATTATAATAGATTTCATTAATATACATCAAATAATAGAATTCAATTTAATAGTATGTATCCTAAGGAGTAATCATCTACTTTAGTCCCTTTCTGTACTTTCTTCTAACTTTCTCAGCATCAGTTCATCTCTTTGAACTGTATCCTTTGTGTTCTCACATTTAATTACTTATTTTTTCCTCTCTTCTTTTCTGTTCAAATTTTTTGTCAATTTATCAGTTGCTTTGAATCTTTTCTTTGTACACACCTATATTTATATGTGGATTAGAATGGAAAATAAGTAAAGTAGATTTTTATATTCCTTGGAATTTGGCAAAATAATTTAAAAAGTAATGCAAACTTCTGGCAAAATTTACAAATTCAATATTTATCCAAAACTTCATATCTGTTCTAAATAGACAAGAGGTGCATGTTTGTATCTGTCATCATCTATGTTCATATAAAAAAAAAATCAACAGTTCCTGTAAGATCTTTTATCATTTAGACTTACCTTTAATCTTCATAAAATAATGTGACTCAATATTCAGAACATTGGTGCCCAAGAGACTGATGCCTATAAATAACCTATCTATTTGTTGTTTTATTTTTTAACTTGAAGCTCAAAGCATCTCTCAAAGCTGAAATGTGACACTGAATAATATTTTCTGTCAATATATACTAATTCATTAGTTTGAACAACTTGTATTGAATGTAAGTTGAACAATTTTAAACATATCAGTTCCCCTAATTGTGACAGGAAATCAAATAACATATGCATTACTGCTGTGGAATAATACACTATAATGTTTTTTGTCAACACATCCAAAGAATGGATTTCAGATACAGTGCTTACTCTGACTGCTTTTGCATGTAATGGATCACTTCCAAGTCTCCTGACATGCTGCGCTGTCAAATACCTCTTAAATGCTAACAGCAGTTTCACCAATCATTGTATGCATAATGAAATATGTGATGTAGCAAAGATCCTGAAATAGCCAAAAATGCATTGTGATTGAGCATGTTGGACTTTAGGCAATACATTCTTCCCACTTTCTTCAGCTATCTAGAGTGCATCAGGGACTGACTGGCTGCAAGAAAAAAAAATGGAAAACAAGAAGTGACATCTTTCCTTAATCAGCTGAGCAACTAAAGAAAATTGACTATGAATACAAAATACTGTAAAAGTGGCTTTCTTTTCTTCTACAGAGCAGTATTGAAGGCCAGAAAGGATAATAACTAACTCTGGGATCTGGGAAAACCCTGAATGTAGCCTATATTCTGGATTCTGTAGTATAAGGTTCTCTTGGTACATAAGAGGTTCTGGACAGATGAAAAGCATGATGGACTCAGCCATACCTCAAATTCTCCAGACATCAGGGATGTTGTCTCATTCTAAACACCAAATATTTCCCATAGACCATACTTTCTTCAGTTTATAAATCGAATAATGGCATCAAGGCACCTTAGTAATTCTGAATTTATTTGGAATGAAGAAATATTCAAAGGAATGTATGTCCTGCCAGAAACCTGAATTTATTAGTAAAGTCATTAAGGTGAAGCACTTGAGCAGAACAATCACCAAGTTTGTGTCACTGATCTTTGAAAGATGCTAACGGCATATTTCTTTGGGCATAATAATCCAATTAAAGGCTGCAGAGTTCAGCTTTATGAAAGTAACTTTTTTGCTCCAAATGTTTTGATTTGTCCCTAGTGAAAAAAGTGTCTTGAATGCAGTGTAATCTTATATAATGTAAATAATGTAAGAGTGAGTTGAAGATGGCCAGTTCAATAAAGGGGATGATATCTCTTTTACATTCATTAGGTATTATTACTATAATATTTGTATCCATTCTTTGAAAATTGCATACATGTATACAATGTATTTGGATCATATTCACACCCTCCAACTACTTCACAACGTTATCCTCCCAATTTCATGTACATTTGTAGACTTTGACCTTTACAACCCTACATTATTTGAGGTTCTTTAATGCTTATACTTCCCTTCCAACCCACCTGCCCTAGATAGGAGAGAAAAGAGGTTAATGGGAACAGGAAAAGTAGACCTTATTGGACTCAGTTCCTGGGAGTGATTTTCTTGGCATAGTTAGCAGGGTTCAGCAGACCAGTAATTCAACCAAGTTGCTCCAGAACCTGGAATCAAGCTGGCACCCAAAGCTCCAAAGCATTCTCTGGGGCAGTTCTCTCTAGGAGCACCTCAAAGTGAAGCAATGAACATTCAAACAATACCAAGGTCAAAGAGTCTCACCTCCTGTTTTGGTCTCGTAGATAATATATCTCTTCTCAGAGTCTTTACTAAGATGTGTTTCAGCTGGCAAAAATCATGTCCCCACATGAGGTGGTTCATCTTCTAGTGGATAAACATCACCTGTTCTCTCACAAGTCTGTATCCCAACCCACACTTAGGATCAAAACAAAAACATGTTTACATTCACTACACATTCCATACTTTGGATTAAACCAAAAACATGATACATCTACTACATAGCTCAGTGAGTCTAAATGATGCTGTCCATATGGGTACTAGTGTGTACCCATGCAGCAGAGCATGGTCAATCTATCAAGGGCCACAATCACAAACAAAACTGATCACCTTCCCTTGTAGCCATCAACCCTCAATAACATATCACCTAGGATTCTTGCGCTCATGAGTCTCTTCCCTTTGCAGGTTAAAATGGTGATTGGCATGATTTTATACAGACAATCATAGCTGACATGATTTCATGATTGTAGCATTTCTGTCATATACAGGTGATACTTTTTTGCCCTGGTCTTATCCAAACTATGGATCTCACAAACTTTCCACATCCTTTCCTAATGTTCCCTAAACCTTGGGAAGAGGATATGTTATGTAAGGATCCCATTTATATATGAGCACTCCATGGACACTTATTTCATAGTTTTAACTGTTTTTTAAAGTCCTGATTTTTAAAAGTCCTATTTTTAAAAGAAGTGCAAACATTTCTAAAATCAAGTTATCATAATCGCTCATGAAAATTGTATTTCAGATCAAATTATCTTTTATTGTATTTCATGATGTTGTATACAAAACAAATCACTACTTGGAATTCCAGAAATGACTAAAATATGTGTGATAAATGAAGCTATGTAGAATTATTAAGTGAGTAACTAGGGTGTTCACCCAGCATGATGTATGCATGCACTTTCTTTCTTGTTCTTTTTAATTTAAAATAGTTTCTTCTCTCATACAATATATTCTAACAACACTTTCCCCTAGCTCCACTCTGCTCAGTTTTCCATCACATATCCTCTTAACAAGATATACTCCCCTCTTTCCTCTTCATAAAAGAGCAGGTCTCCAAGAAATGACAGCCAAATAGGACAAAACAAGTTAACAAAAGACAAGGCAAAAGTTCTCATATTGAGGCTGGCCAAGGCAACCCAATAAGAGAAAAAAAAATCCCAAGAAGGAAAAGAAGAGATACAGCCACTCCCACTGTTAGGAGTCCCACAAAAACACCAAGCTAAGAGCCTTAACATACATACAGAGACATGCTCTAGACCCATGTAGATCTTGTGCTTGCTGCTTCAGTCTCAATAAGTCGATGTGAACCCTGTTTGATTCAGTGTTCCATGTTTTTCTGGTGTCACCCACCTCCTCTGACTCCTATAATCTTTCCTCCTCCTCTTCTGTGAGATTTCCAGATCTTCAAGGGAAGGAACTAGTGGACACATCCAACTTAGACTCTCTTCACATAATATTTGTCTGTGGGCTCTACACCCACTCCAGTCTACTGATGGAGGAAGCCTCTCTGATGACAACTGGACAAGGCACCAATCTTTGAGTATAGAATATCATTATAAATCATATCATTGATGTTTTGCAGGTCTGGGAGCAGTCCTGTTTGGTTATACCCTAAGTGTCTGGGCTATTCAGTCTCTGGTTTCTGACCATCTGGACAGTGTGGGGAATGAGTTCTTTCTCTGGCATATGCTTCAAGTTAAACCAAACACTGTTTGGCCACCACTATAAGTTCTGTCACCCTACCACTGCCCCAGTACATTTTGCAGACAGGACAGATGATAGGTAGGGGATTTTGTACCTGAGTTGGTGTCTAGGCTTCTCTTTCTGTGGCCTAAAGAATATCTTCTAGACCAAAGAGACTAGAACATAGGGATGTATAGTCCAAGAGTCCACTAGCTTCACTCTTCTACTATCAATAAACTATGTGGAAGCTGTCCTTGGCAATGCAGCACTACTATCAGTTTTCAGAAAGTATGTCTGATCATCAGCTTGGGTTGTTCAGATACTTCATGGGAACCTTCTTGGACAACTACTCAACCTAATGTAACCCAATACCACCACTGGAAGACTTGCCTGACTAAAAAACGAAGGTCATTTCAGGCTCTGTATCTTCCCTTACAAAGATTCCTCACTAAGGCCAATGTCACAGGTTCCAGGAAGTTTCCGCTGCACTGCTTCAACATCTCCCCCACTAAATGCACCCCAATTTCAGTTATCTTTCCCTGAACTCTTACTCCACCTGAAAGAAGATCTCTCCTTCTCCTGACCCCACACACCACCAGTCCACCCTCAGATCTATTCTATTTCTTCTTTACCATGTTTACCACCTATAGCCATTTTTTTCACCTAACTTCTCTGGGAAGCCACAGGGATTGTAGCTTAAGAATAATTTACTTAACAGCTAATATCCACTTCTAAGTGAATACACACCACATTTGTCTTTCTGGGTCTGGGTTATCTCACTTAGGATGTATGTATGTTTGTTTGTTTGTTTGTTTGTTTTCCTAGTTCCATCCATTTGCCTGAAAATTTCATGATGTCATTTTTTAATAGCATGTTGTGTAAATGTACCACAATTCTTTTTCCATTCTTCATTTGAAGGATATCTAGGTTGTTTCCAGTTCTGACTTAAAACCACAAAGAATGTAGTTGGGAAAGTACCTTTCTAGTAGAATAGAATGTCCTTTGGGCTTATGCTCAAAAGTGATATAGCTGGGTCTCAAGGTAGATAAATTCCCAATATTGTGAGGAACTGGCATATAGATTTTCATAGTGGCTGTACAAGTTTGCACTCCCCTAGTAATGAAGGAGTGTTCCTTTTGCTCCATATTCTCTCCAGTATGAGCTGTCCCTTGTGCTATAAATTTTAGGCATTCTGACATGTGTAAGATGAAATCTCAAAGTAATTTTGATTTGCATTTCTCTGATGTTTTCATTGGGAGAATTTTGGTGACTACTTCTTTTTAACTAGAGATTACCAGTCTTTAAACTGCTTCTGTGATTTTGATTTAACTTTTTAAAATGGTATCTATCAAAATGATCATCCGTTTATTTTAGTTGTCAAAATGGGTGGAATAGCGAGATTATCAGTATATACTTATGATTCTCTGTGTTTCCTGTGTCTGTTGTTATATCCTTTTCTTTTCTTTTTTTTTTTTTTTTTTTTTTTTACTTTGGATCTTCTTTCCACCTTTTAGTTATTTGGATAAGGGTTTGCTATCTTGTAGATTTTCTCAAATAACCAATGCTTTTGTCCATTCTTGGTATTGTTCTCTATATTTCTATTTCATTGACTAGCTCTGAGCTTCATTATTTCTTGAAACCTACTCCTTTTGTGTGTGGTTTCTTTTTTTTTTTTTGTAGAACTTTCAAGTGCACTGTTAAGTTGCTAGCATAAGATCTTTCCAGTTATTTTGTTGTTATGGTTGTTGTTGTTGTTGTTGTTGCTTTATTGTTTTGTTCAGATTGGGGAGTGGTTCAGTTTATTTTATTTTATTAATTTATTCATATTACAATCTCAATTGTTAGCCCATCCCTTGTATCCTCCCATTCTTCCCTTCCTCCCGCTTTCCCTCTACTCTCCTTTGCTATGTCTGTGACTGAGGGGGACCTCTTCCCCCTGTGTATGCTCATAGGGTATCAAGTCTTTTCTTGGTAGCCTGCTATCCTTCCGCTGAGTGCCACCAGACCTCTCCATCCAGGGGACATGGTCAGAAATGGGGCACCAGAGTTTGTGTGAAAGTCAGATCTCACTCTCCACTCAACAGTGGAGAATGTCTTGTCCATCGGCTAGGTCTGGGTAGGGGTTCAAAGTTTACTGTCTATATTTTCGTTGGCTGGTGCCATCCTTTGAGCAGGACCGCAGAACCCAGATCCGCCCATCATATAGTTCTTCTTGTAGGTTTCCAGGACCGTCTGGATTCTTCTATTTCCCCATTCTCCCATGCTTCTCTCACCTAAAGTCTCAATAGGATGTCCTCCCCTCTGACCTACTGTCCTGGTAAGTAAAGTTTTTCATAGGACATACCCCTTGGACTAGTGTCTCAATATAAGTGAGTATATACCATTTGTCTCTTTTTGCTTCTGGATGAACTCAGTCATTATGATAATTTCTAGTTCAAACATTTGTCCACAAATTTCAGGAATTCCTTGTTTTTATTAGGTAAATAGTATTCCATAGTGTAAATGTAACCAGGTTTCTTTATCCATTCTTCTACTGAAGGACACTTAGGCTGTTTCCATGTTCTGGCTATTATGAGTAAGGCAGCTATGAACATAGTTGAGCTATGTCCCTGTTGTGTGGTAGAGCATTTTCTGGGTATATTCCAAAAAGTGGAATAGCTGGGTCTTGAGGAAGCCCTATTCGTATTTTTCTGAGAAAGCGCCAGATAGGTTTCCAAAGTGGTTGTACTAGTTTGCATTCCCACCAGCAATGAAGGAGTGTTCCTCTCTCTCCACATCCTTGCCAGCATGTGGTGTCACTTCAGTTTTTGATCTTGGCCATTCTGATGGGTGTAAGATGGAATCTCAGAGTTGTTTTGATTTGCATTTCCCTCATGACTAACGAGGAAGAGCATTTCTTTAAGTGTTTCTCAGCCATTTAATATTCCTCTGTTGAGAATTCTCTGTTTAGTTCCAAGCCCCATTTCTCAATTGGATTATTTGGTTTGGTGATGTTTAATTTCTTGAGTTCTTTATATATTTTGGATATTAGACCTTTGTCAGATGTAGGGTTGGTGAAGATCTTTTCCCAGTCGGTAGGCTGTTGCTTTGTTCTCTTGACAATGTCTTTTGCCTTATAGAAGCTTCTCAGCCTGATGAGGTCCCATTTATTAATTGTTGGTCTTAAGGCCTGGTCTGTTAGTGTTCTGTTCAGGAAGTTGTCTCCTGTGCCAATGTGTTCCAGGCTTTTCCTCACTTTTTTCTCCAACTGATTTAATGTTTCTAGTTTTAAGTTGAGGTCTTTTTTTCCCAAGATATATATTATTTTATTATTTTGTTCTTGTTACATCTCAATGGTTATCCCATCCCTTGTCTCCTCCCATTCTTCCCTCCCTCCCATTTTCCCCTTAATCCCCTCCCCTATGACAGTTCCTGAGGGGGATTTCTTCCCCCTGTATATGCTCATAGGGTATCAAGTCTCTTCTTGGTAACCTGCTACCCTCCTCTGAGTGCCACTAGTTCTTCCCCTCCATTGAAAATTGTCAAATCCACTTGGACTTGAGTTTTGTGCATGGTGACAAATATGGGTCTAATTGAATTTTTCTACATGTAGACATCCAGTTAGGCCAGCACCATTTGTTGAAGATGCTATCCTTTTTCCATTGAATAGATTTGGCTTCTTTGTCAAAAATCAAGTGTCCAAATGTGTGTGGATTCATCTCTGGGTCTTCAATTTGATTCCATTGATCCACCCGCCTATTACAGTGCCAGTACCATGCTGTTTTAATTACTGTTGCTCTATGGTATAGGTTGAGATCAGGTATAGAGATTCTTCAGAGGATCTTTTATTGTATAGGATTGCTTTTACTATTCTGGGCTTTTTATTTCTCCATATGAAGTTGAGAATTGATCTTTCAATATCTTCAAAATATTTTGTAGGTATTTTGATAGAGATTGCATTGAATCTGTTAATTGCTTTTGGTAAGATAGCCATTTTTACTATGTTAATTCTCCCAATCCACAAACAAGGTAGATTCCTTCCATCTTCTGATATCATCTTCAGTCTTTTTTTTCAGAGATTTAAAGTTTTTTTTTTTCAAATAAGTCCTTCACTTGCTTGGTTAGAATTACTCCTAGATATTTTCTATTGCTTGTGGCTATCTTGAAGGGAGTAGTTTTCCTAATTTCTTCCTCTGCCTGTTTGTCATTTTTAAATAGGAAAGCTACTGACTTTTTTGAGTTAATTTTGTATACTGCCAATTTGCTGAAGGTGTTTATCAGCTGTAGGAGTTCTCTGGTGGAATTTTGGGGGTCACTTATATACACTATCATATCATCTGCAAATAGGGATAATTTGACTTCTTCCTTTCCCATTTGGATCCACTTGATCTCTTTTTGATGTCTTATTGCTCTGCCTAGAACTTCAAGAACTATATTGAAAAGATATGGGAAAAGTGGACAGCCTTGTCTGATCCCTGATTTTAGAGGAATTTCCTTGAGAATCTCTCCATTTAATTTAATTTTGGTTATTGGCTTGCTGTAAATAGCCTTTATTATGTTTAGATAAGTGTCTTGTATTCCTGATCTCTCCAGAACTTTAAACACGAATGGGTGTTGAATTTTTTCAAATGCTTTTTGTGCATCTAAAGAGATGATCATGTGGTTTTTCTCTTTCAGTTTGTTTATATGGTGGATTACATTGATGGATTTCTGTATGTTAAACCATCCCTGCATGCCTTGAATGAAGCCCACCTGGTGAATGATGTCTTTGATGTGCTATTGTATTCATTTTGCGAATATTTTATTGAATATTTTTGCATCAATGTTCATGAGAGAAATTGTTCTGAAACTCTCTTTTTTTTGTTGGGTCTTTGTGGGGTTTAGGTATCATTGTGACTATGGCCGCATAGAATGAATTTAGTAGTGTTCCATCCATTTCTATCTTTTGGAATCGCCTGAATAGTATTGGTATTAACTCCTCCTTGAAGGACTGGTAGAATTCTCTACTGAAGCCATCTGGCCTTGGGCTTTTTTTGCTTGGAAGACTATCAGTGATTGCTTCTATTTCTATAGGCAAAATAGAGATATTTAATTTGTTTATCTGATCTTGATTCAATTTTGGCAAGTGAAATCCATCAAAAATTTTTCCATTTCCCTTAGATTTCCAAATTTTGTGGCATAAATGCCTTTAAAGTAGGTTCTTATGATTCTTTGTATTTCTTCAGTGTCTGTTGTTATGTCTCCCTTATCATTTCTAATTTTGTTGGTTTGGATAGCATTTCTCTATTAGTTAGTTTGGCTAACGGTTTGTCTGTCTTGTTAATTTTTTCAAAAAACCAGCCCTTGGTTTTGTTGATTCTTTGGATTGTTCTCTTTGTTTCTAATTTATTGATTTCAGCCCTGAGTTTGATTATTTCTAGATATCTACTCCTCTTGGGGGTTTCTGCTTCTTTTTTTCTAGGGCTTCCAGATGTGTTGTTAAGTTGTTTATGTGGGATGTTTCCATTTTTTTTAAAGGCACTTAGTGCTATGAATTTTTCTCTTAGCACTGCTTTCAATGTGTCCCACAAATTTGGGTATGTTGTTCCATCATTTTCACTGAATTTCAGGAAGTCTTTTATTTCTTCCTTTATTTCTTCCATGACTCATGTGTCATTCAGTAGAAAGTTGTTTAGTTTCCATGTGTGAGTAGGCTTTTTGTTATTTCTGTTGTTGTTGAAGTCCAGCCTTAGACCATGGTGATCTGATAAGATACAAGGTATTATTTCAATCTTCTTGTATCTGTTGAGGCTTGCTTCGTGACCTACTATGTGATCAATTTTAGAGAACATTCCATGTGGTGCTGAGAAAAATGTGTAATCCTTGTGATTGGGTGAAAAGTTCTGTAGATATCTATTAGATCCATTTGATTCATGACATTGGTTAATGAAGTTATTTCCTGGCTTAGTTTTTGATTCAAAGACCTTTCCTTGAGTGAAAGTGGGGTGTTGAAGTCTCCCACTATTAATGTGTATGTATCAATGAGTGGCTCAAACTTTGTTAATAGCTCTTTTACAAATGTAGGTACCCTTGTATTAGGAACATAGATGTTTAAGATTGTGATGTCTTCTTGGTTGACTTTACCTTGATGAGTCTGAAGTGTCCTTCCTCACCTCTTTTAATTAATTTTGGTTGAAAGTCTATTTTATTAGATATTAGAATGAGTACCCCAGCTTGCTTCTTGTGGCCATTCGCTTGAAATATTTTCCCCAATCTTTTACTCTAAGGCAATGTCTGTCCTTGTGGTTGAGATGTGTTTCTTGAATGCAGAAGAATGTTGGGTCATGTTCATGCATCCACTCAGTTAGTCTGTGTCTTTTTATTGGAGAATTGAGACCATTGGTGTTGAGAGACATTAATAACCAATGACTGCGAAGTCCCTTCATTTTTGCTGTTTGTTACAGTCAAGATTTTGTGAGGTTATGATTTTGCAACGGTGTACTTATTTATTTCCTGTGTAGTTTTGGTTGCAGTTTGACCCTTTGGGGTGGAGTTTTCCTTCTAGTAACTTCTGAAAAGCTGGATTTGTGGCCAGGTAATGTTTGAATTTGTTTTTCTCATGGAATATCTTGTTTTCGCCGTCAATGGTTATTGATAGTTTTGCTGGATATAGTAATCTTGCCTGGCATCTGTGTTCTCTTAGGGTTTGTAAGACCTCTGTCCAGGCCCTTCTAGCTTTCATGGTTTCTGCTGAGAAGTTGGGAGTAATTCTTCTAGCTTGACGATCGTATGTTATTAGGCCTTTTTCTCTTGCCGCTTTTAATATTTTTTCCTTGTTCTGTATATATTGTGTTTTTATTATTATGTGGTGGGAAGATTTTCTTTTCTGGTCTATCCTATTAGGTGTTCTGTAGGCCTCTTGTATGCTCATATGCATCTCCTTCAAATTGGGGTACTTCTATGATTCTGTTGAAGATATTTTCTGGGCTATGGAGTCAGTTGTCCTCTCTTTCCTCAATATCTATTATTCTCAAGTTTTGTCTTTTCATGGTGTCCTTGATTTTTTGAATGCTTTGTGTCAGGAACTTTTCAGATTTCGCACTTTGTCTTGGTGGTGGTTTCGAGTTCTATGATTGTATCTTCAAGTCCCAATATTCATTCCTCCATTTCTTACTTCTTATTCTGTTAGATAAGGTCACCTCTGAGATGTTTGCTTTCTTTTCTGAAAATTCTAGATCACATTTTTCTTCTGTGTGTTTCTTTATCATAGCTTCCATTTCTATCTTCAGTTCTTGAACTGTTTTAATGATTTCCTTCATCTGGTTATTTGTATTTTCTGAAATTCCTCACGTGCTTCTTTATATGACTCTTTTAAATCTTCAGCCCTCTTGTTTGCCTCCTCCTGCAGTTGTGTACAGATTTTATTTGTTTCTTCCATTATCATTTTCCTTACTAAGGACTTGAGGTCATTTTCTTGTATACCAATTGTTGTTGTATTCTCCAGGTTGTTTTCATTGGGATTGCTGGTTTCTGGAGATGCCAAACTCTTTTGGTTTTTGTTAGTGTTCCTTTGCTGTCCTTTTGTCATTTTGGTGACTCTGATGTTGGGGTAGGTAGTTTGTAGTGACTTCCCTGGTGGAGAGTATATAGTTGATGACTTATTATAGGTCAGGTGCCCTTGCCTGTGGGGATCAGGGGATATTTCCCTGGAACAGAAAGGTGATCTGGTTTCCACTCCTGGGGATTTTTCTCTACACCTTAGGCTCCAGGCTGTGTCGGCCAAAGTAGGTTTCAGTTTGGACCCTTTCACTTCATTGCTGTAATTCAGATCATCAGTTTTGGGACTTAGAATAAGGTCAGCACACATCACTCTGGTTGTGTAGGTTGATCCCAGCTGCCTGTCCTTCCTGTTGCTTTGTAGCCAAGACTCCAGGTGGATCAGATCTTCTTTGCTGTAGTTGTCTTTTAGTCCTGCCTCTATACCCTGTAGAAGTGTCCAGCCTCTCCCAGGAACATGGGGGTTCTTGCCGGGCCTGCGGGAGCTGACCCAGATAGGTTCTGTCTGTTGGAGAGTACAGGATTACTGCACAGATTCAAACCTTTGGTGGGGATCCAAGGTGTCTGCACTTTCTGCCACTGTAAGCCAGGACACTCAGAGATCCCTCTAGGTCAGCAATTAGACACTGTAAGCATGACCCAGGTCTACCGATAGTGTGGGAAGTCCTGTCGGGTCTGTGGGAGTTGACCCATTTAGTTTCTGTCTGTTGGAGAGTGCAGGATCAGTGGCCTGGCAGGCCAGAGACAAGACGATTTCAGACCACTGGTGGGATCCAAGGAACAAGCAATTTCCATGCCCTGTAAGCCAGGATGCTCAGAGACCCCTCAAGGCAGCAATTAGACATGGTAAGCACGACCCATGTCTACCAATAGTGTGGGAGGTCCTGTCAGGCCTGCGGGAGTTTACCCAGCTAGGATCTGTCTGTTGGGGAGTGCAGGAAGCTGGGTGGCCAGAAACAATACAGATTCAGACCACTGGCGGGAATCCAAGGTGTCTGCTCCTTGCGCCTCTGTAAGCCAGGACTCTCAGAGATTGCTCTAGGTCAGCAATTAGACACTGCAAGCAAGACCCACATCTCCCAAAAGCATGGGAGATCCTGATAGGCCTGTGAGAGCAGTCCAAGCTGGTTTCTAACTGCCCTTGTCTGCAGGCTCAGTCCATTGTGTCTGGCTTTAGATTGGGCCCAGGACGGCCCGTGAGCTGCATGTCCATTCTAGCTGTTTTTGGTGGGCCCTGCCACCTGTTTCCACTCAGCCTGGGTGGGCGACTTCCGCAGTTTGGCATGGTGTGGATGGAAGGATCCAAGGGCAGTTTCACCCTATTCCCTGAGACTCCTCAGGCCGGGGGTTCTGGAATACCACCTCCCCAAACAGCGAGTTTGTGTTTTATATGCTGCCTGCAGTATGCATGTGGATCCCATTCCAGAGTTTGGTTAGTGTGTTTAGCATCTCCAGGCTGCTGCTTGTCCCGGGGTTAGGCCCACCAGTGGTCTGCTGAGTCTGGGGCCCTACTCTCCTACAGTTCTCAAGATCCAGCAGTCTGTGGCTCCAATCACACCACTGGTCTCCTCAGATTAGATCAGATATGGTGCATACTTGTGGTCGCCATCTTGAAATCCCATCTCAGTTTTTTTTTTTTAATGTGGGCAGTTAATGCTATGAAATTGCTTCTTACACCATTTTTATTGTATTCTATAACTTTGGGAATGCTGTGTATTTTTATTCATGGAATTATAGAAAGTCTTTAATTTCTTTTTTTATCTTTGTCTTGGCTCATTTTTCCTACAATGGAGAGTTGTTCAGTTTCCATCAGTTTATAAGTTTTCTGTTTTTTCCTTTGATGATATCCAGCTTTAATCCATGGTGATATGATAGGAAGAAGGTGTTATTTCAATTTTTCTAATGTCTATTGAAACTTTCTTTGTGTCTTAATATTGTTAGTTTTGGAGTGAGTTTCATGAGCTACTGAGAAGGATGTCTATTCTTTTGTATTTGGAAAGATTATTCTGTGGACAACTTTTATGTTCATTGAGTTTATAATGTCAGTTAGTGCCATCATTTCTTTGTGTTTTTGTCTGGATGAACTGTCCATTGGTGAACATGGGGAATTGAAGTCATATCAGTGTATGAGTTAAGCAGTAATAGTGTTTCTTTTACAAATGTTGGAAGCATTTTGTTTGATGCATAGATGTTAAGAATTTAAATGTTTTCTTGATGAAGTTTTTTCTTTAGGAATATGTGGTATTCCTACTGATCTGTTTTTATTTATTTTAGGTTGAATAATTTTTTATTTATTTTGCTAGATATGACAATGACTATGCCAGTTTGTTTCTTAGACCCATTTCTTGGAATATCGTTTTCATCCCTTTACCCTGAGGTAATGTCTATCTTTAATATTGAGGTATTTCTTGTAATGCAACAGAAGGATCAGTTTTGTATCTATTCTGTTAATATGTGTCTTTCTATGAGGAATTGAAGCCATTGATCACTGATATTGAGAGATACCAATGAAAAATTATTGTGATTCTTGCTATTTTGTTGTTGCTCTTGGTAGTGGTAGTGGTAATGGTGATGATGGTGATGGTGATATAGTCATGTGTGTGTGTGCATGTGTGTGTGTGTGTGTGTGTGTGTGTGTGTGTGTGTTTCTTCTACTTTTGCTGAAGTAAGATTATTTTCTGTGCATATGCTTAACCACCTTAGTTTAAATTTTTCCATCTAACACCTTCTGTTGTCCTGGATTGGTAGAGAGATATTGTTTAAATTTGACTTTATTATAGAATATCTATTTCCTCACTTATCTTGATTGAAAGTTTGCTAGGTATAGTAGTGTGGGTTGGATTCTGTGCTCTCTTAGAATCTGCAAAACATCTGTGTAAACCCTTCTGCATTTTACAGTTACCATTGAGAAGTCAAATGTATTTCTAATAGGTCTGTTTTATATGTTGTTTGCTTTTTTTCCCTTTGCAGCTTTTCTTTCTTTGTTCTGTATATTTACCGTTTTTATTATTATGTGCTGAAGGGACTTCCAATTCTGGTCCAATCTATTTGGTGTTCTATATTCTTCCTGTATCTTTATATGCATCACCTATTTTATGTTAGGGAATTTTTCTTCTATAATTTTGTTTAAAAAATTTTTTCTGTGTCTTTGACCTGGATTTCTTTCTTTTTTTAAGGTTTATTTATTTATTATGTATACAGTGTTCTGCCTGTATGTATACCTACACACCAGAAGAGGGCATCAGATCACATTATATATGGTCATGAGCTACCATGTGGTTGTTGCGAGTTGAACTCAGGACCTTTGGAAGAGCAGACAGTACGCTTAACCTCTGAGCCATCTCACCAGCCTCTAACTTGGATTTTTTTCCTTGCTCTATTCTTATTGTTCTTAGATTTTTCTCTTTTTATGGTGCTGGAGGGTTCCTGAACATGTTGTGTTATGAATGTTATAGACTTAACATTTTCTTTGAATAATGTAACAATTTCTTCTATCATATCTTCAACACCTGAGACTCTATCTTGCATGTCTTGTATTTTGTTGGTGAAGCTTGCCTCTGTAGTTCCCATTCACATTCCTAAATTTTTCATTTCCAGAATTCTCTAGATTTGTGTTTTCTATAAAGAAAAACTTGTTGAGCAGTTTTATTCAGTTCCTTCATTGTCTCTTTTTCTTAGGTTTATTGGCTTTCTTTAAGGTATTTATTGATTTTTTTCCTATTTTTTTTGTGGTTTCCTAGTCTTTTTGAGAGATTTACTCATTTCTACTTTAAAACTTCTCTTACCTTCATATTCTTAGTTTTAAGGCTATTTATTTGCATGTCAGATATGTTGTCCTATTCAGGCTTTGTTGTGGTAGGCCAGCTGGGCTCTGGTAGAAATATTGTCCTAGTTGGTTTCTGGCATCTAGACATCTGAGTTTTGGGTGATTATCAGTATAGGTGCTAATTTATGGGTTTGTCGTGGTTTGGCAGTAGTTTTGTTCCTTTGTTTCTTTTTTCTCCCTGGATTTTCAAAGAGTTATTGGTTAAGTGTTGACAGTTTACTAACCTGATCCGCTGGTGTGTTTGTAGTGGAATGCTTTCTGATGTTAGAGGTTTGGAGAAGAGGGGGGAGAAGGTCTGAGCTATCCACAGGAGGCATAGAGACAGGGTGTAGAGCTGCCCATGATGTTCTCTTCCAACACTAAGAATACTAGACCCTGAAAGTTGGTTCCAAGTTAACAGTGAGAGTGGAGATGTTCTGTGGGCAATATACCTGATCTTCTTTCAGGCATGGCCTATAGCTGAAGAGTTGGAGGGAAAAATGATGAGGTGAAAGGGACAAGCAATGAGAATGGTCTGAGGGATCCACAGAAGGCATGGACAGAATAAGGAGAAGCTGCACCTGCTATCCTATTGAAACACTAGGAGTGACCCTAAGAATTGGGTCTGGTTTTGGAAGGTGTCACCCATGGTTGAGTAGGGAGTGCCCACTTGAGTTGAAGGCTGGGACACAGAGGTGGGAAGGGAAGGGCAGGGGAAGATGGTCTGGTTTTCTGGCAAGAGTGGCCTGTGGTTGAGCAGGGCATATCTGTCTGAATTGGGTCTTTTCCTAATTCTTTATCATAAAGTCACTTTTAAGTTAGATAAATCAGAATGTATATGTAGATTTAATGGTCTGTTCTCATAGTACAGTTACAAAGAATACATCTCTAAATCTGACATATTATCTCCTCTTCCTAGAGCCCTTTTATTGACAATCTTCACACATATAAAACTGATCAAGTCAGGAAGCACAGCTTACAGCATTTACTGCTACAAACCTTCTGCTAGGTCAGGCATAGTGATCCCACTTTCCAACAACTGTACAGATCTACCAATAATAAGTTAAAGACCATACATTTATACTGTGTGTGTGTGTGTGTGTGTGTGTGTGTGTGTGTGTGTGTGTAAAAGACAAAAATAAATAGGTATTAGTGTAGGGTCCCTGCCTATGGGAAAAATTGAATCAGTGTTCACCTGAAAGAGGGAGTGGGGATTGAAAGTAGGATACAGAGATGTGAGAAATAATGAATCAAGTCAAGAAATTTCTGATCAAGGTTCCTCTTTAATGTGGGCGAGTAAGACTTTATATAGTAAGGTCAATAGGATCTATTCTGATCCCTCTTTCCCTAGCTCTCAAGGCAAAAAGAACACAATAGCCTGAGTAGCTCTCTGTTAAGAACTTCCTTAACCCTCCAGGTACTTCTCAGTAGAGATTTCTCTACTTCTTTTAAGGTAAATAGTCCAAGGATGGCCTGGAACACAAAGATTACCTCTTGCAGAGATCAGCAGGTAGACAGTCACAGCATGCAGCCTAAGCACTGGATTTCTGACATGGCAGAATTTGGCAAGGCTTCCCACATCTTAGAGTAGAGGAAAGAGAAATAGGAAATGGAGAACCTCTTTTTTTCTCTCCAATCACTTGTAGTATATGTGTCTTGAATAATACTGGAATCTAGAATGCCATTAGTCGGTCACATTTGATTGATTATCTAAAGGATATTGAGGCTAGAATTGATTGCAAAAGTGAATAAATTTGGGTCCCTTTATATCAGGTGCCAGGTGAAGAGGCTGGATGATTTTTAAGAGCCATGAAAAAGGGAAGCCAAAGGGATGGAGAATGCCATTCCCATGGGTTAGGAAGACAGGATTATCCTAAACCTGTACTCCAAGGCTTCCTCAGGACTCAAGGAGAACTAACAAGGAAGACACATGCTGTTCAGTGGGTTGTCAATGTACTCAATAGGGTCAGAAATAAGGGCCTAAGGAGACTTTGTACCAGGAATTTTAAGTGAAGCCAAAGGTAAAAATATAACCAACTAATAGCATGATAGGTGTAAATATTATTTGTGAACTCTAAAAATGCTGCAAGTGATTGCAAACAGAAAGATATTCCTCATTCTCTATTTCTCTTCTCTCCACTCCAAACCCTCTTTGTTTTTCTTTGGTCTACACACACACACACACACACACACACACACACACACACATGTAAATGTCCTGTCTTAAAGTTACTATTGATATATCTCTAAGTTTGTTACAAAGTGGAAGCCAGAGGCTGACATAGCAATAGCAGAAGAAAGCAAGGGAAAGGGCCAGCTGCAGTGTCTTCTACCACCCACATAACTTGCTTCCAAATTCTAGAGCCTTCAGCTACTTCTACCTGCTTTCTATCCATTTGTCTCTTATCCCTCTGGGATCTGGCCTGCTATGCCCTCCATGTGGCACCTACATATTTACACGGCATCCTGGTACACATCTGCCGAAAACACCCACATGGCCATCTCCTATTTCTCCTACAATCTGCTCTATTTCTCTTCATGCTTTCCTAAGCCCATATGTTGTGAGTTTCCTTCCCTCTCACTAGAAACAGCCTGCTAAGTCTCCACCTTCCTTAAGTTCTGCTGAGCATCTGCAACCTTGTTACTTCTGTCTGTCAACTCTCTCCGAGGAGCCCTTAAGCTTATCTACACCATTGTGGCTTCTACAATATTAGAACACTCCCTTGGGTAGAATTCCTGCTTGTGTCTCCTTGTCCCTTAACCATTTCTCTTCTTGTCTATGCCATTAAGTGTTTCTCTGGCTTCTGGAGCCTGTAATACTATTGGGAAGCCCACCACACAGACAACTTTCTATTCACATCTCTTTTCTCTTCCCTGCTACATCAGTTTCACTTTCCCTTGATCTCTCTCATAGCTTTCAGTCCTGCTATGCTCTCTCACAGTTCCTGCCTGCACTCACATAGCTTCTGCAACCTCAGCTCCCTCATAGATCCTGTAGAAATTCCCTCCAAAACAACATTGGCATGCAACCCTCTCTCCCCCTTGACTCAAACAACTTGGCCTCAGTACAGATCAATAGCCAAAATAATTGCCACATTTAATTTCCAAATGCTTACAAATTGTAACAACCACCACTGTACAAACAAATGATCTCCAAGTCTCTTATGTCAAAACTTGCTTTGCCCTATACTTCCAAATTCTCTTATTTCTGAGATTCTACTTCCAAATCTTAAATATCTTTTATCTCTATAATTTCTCTGTACCCTACTCTAAAACTCTCATAAAACTAGACTGTAAACTTTATCTCAGAATTTGTAAGTTCATTGGATATGGTTTAAAAATCTGTAACAAAATTTGGATTTAAACTTACAAAAAGTCTTATAATTAAAAATCTATACCTAGGTACTCTTTATTTTCTATAACATTATATTTTATTTACTACATTCAAGTGTGTTTGTGTGTGTATGTGTGTATGTAACTTGGATTCAACTCACATTTTTAAAAATATATAAATCTAGAAAAAAAACATGATTTTAAATTTTACTTATTTTATTACAATTTATTTATATTACATCTCAATTGTAATCCCCTCTCTTGTCTTCCTGTTCCCACTCACCCTCCCTCTTCTACCCTATTGCCCTCCCCTATACATCTGACCAGTGGGGTCCTCCTCCTCCACCTTCTAACTACAGCCTGTCTGGTCTCATCTGGATAGTTTTCACCTTCTTCCTTTGTGTTCCCACAAGGCCTCTCCACCAAGAGGCAGTGATCAAATTGCAGGCACCAATTTAAGCAAATTGTTCAATTCTTTCATCTCATTCTTTCTGTATTCACCTTCTAGTTTGAGAGATTTATTTTCCTTCTTTAATGTCTCCTATATCATTTTCATAACATGAGATTGAAATACTTCTCTTGTGCATCAGATGTGATAGTATCTCCAGAGCTTGTTGTGGTGGTGGGACTGATGGTTTCTGGTGGTATCATATGGACCTTGGAATTGTTGTTTGTGTTCTTATTCTGACCGCTTTCCAACGTGATGTCTCTGGTTGAAGCATGAGTCCAGTGCCTGCTTGAATCCCAAACTTTCTATGCCTTTTCTAAGTGACCTGAGGTCAGATCCACTTGTGTTACAGACTGTGCTATCTGGTCAGTGTAAGAACCCACAGATGCTGGTGGTTTTGCATTCCACAGCTCCTTCTGTGTTCCAGGAATTCAAAAGCTGCCTGCCATACAGGCATGTGGTGCTATCTCTTGGGGTGTACCCTGATTCCTGCTAGAACCACAGAGTTTTCTGTGGCATTTCTGAGTGACCTGAGGTCAGTATTTTGCCAAGATCACTAGATCCCCAAGGACAACCAGGAATCCGAAGTCATCTGCAAAAGCAAGAGGTCTTTATTTAAACTTGAGCCTAAGGCTCTTGAGCCTCACCTAAGCAGCAGATCAATAGGAGAGCCCTGAAACACCATTAGGCAGGTTTTTTATCGAGCTTATGACAAAGAATGGCAGTTTCAAGCTTGGAAGTTACAGGTTTCTTTGATATTTAGCAAGGTTGTGTTGGCACTAGTGGGATTGGTCAAGCCTGAGCTCAAAATAGTTAACATCTGGGGACATTAGATACTTTCCTTCTGCTCTTTGATTGACTCAGGCCTACAGTGGTTCTTTTCCTGGAATGGTTTGTGTTTTTTACAGTAGCTGGGAAAGGGACCTTGAGGACAGGTCTAAAGACAAGCCTAAGATGAATTCTAGCAGTAAATTGGAGTTACAATGTTTTGGGTTCCACATTCACCCTGTCTTATGCTCCTAAATCAAATCTTTGATTTTATTAGTACTGTCAAATACACAAGTGGTTGTTCTGTTCACTCAAATCCATAGGTTTGACAGCATTAATGCAGTCTTGGACAAACATGAAATGAAGTCTATGATGTAAAGGGCACAAAGCATGACTGGGAGAAACAGAACTAAGGGCTTATTTTCTTGTAACTATTTTCCCATTATGCCAGAGAGTTGCCCTTGACTTATCATTTTAGCCTATAAAGTGGGCCAGTGGGCAAAGTCATTTTCCTCTGTAACTTCTTCCCACTGATAGTAGGGGCAATGTTATCAGGGCCTAGAGGCACAGAAGACTAGAGGCTTTTTCTGTAGAAGAACATGAGAGACTGACCTCACCTCATTTTCAGCAACATGAGACAATAACTCTCCAAATTTCCAGTTTTGTCCAAAATACAGGCTTGGGCTGGTAGCAGGTAGTGTTGGAGCACCTTTTCCCAGCAGTTAGAATACTACAATCTATCATTGAAGTCATCTTCCATGCTAAAATTTTCTCAGAGCCTTGGGGAGTTACTGCTAGGATATGGGATTCTCTGGCATAATTAATTTAATAACATATTCAGCAGGTCTCTGAAAAGCTTGAAGGTCAGCATATCTGAGCTTAATTTTTGTCTGTCTTTAACTATCTACTCTAAACTACATTTTACAAACATAAAACAGAATGTATGACTTATAATCTGCAGGTGTTTGAAGACCATATCTATATATTTTTAGTATATCTGAATTGCTTGTTTCTAGATATATATTGACTTTTTAATTTAGAAAACACCCATTATGAACTGAACTAGTATGTAACAAAACCACAAGCTTTAATCATCCTAAAAAGTTTTTGATAGTAGCTTTTAAAAGGACTGGAACTGGACATAGCATTTTAAAGAATTACTTGTATACAATACCTTAAAAGAGTTGATACATAGTATGCTTTAATCAAATTATAACCTTAATTTTAGATCAATAAACAAAGATTTGAACAACCAGAAAACATCTACTCCACCTTGAGAACAAAGCTTCATTTTATTAAAATTATTTCATTAACTATCATGCAACTGATTCCCTGATATAGGTGACCATCAACTGCATCAGTTATTAGTATAACTTTAAATATATTTCTGAACTAGTATCAAAGCAAAACTTTTAATCATAGATAGAGTCCCTAGAGGTACTGGCAATCTTGCTGATCCTGCCACATATCAGCATTAAGACTAAACAGCAAAAGCTAGCTTAAAGGACAGAAGTTGCCCTTGATGCTAAGCAAGGTAACTGAATGCTGTTGGCAGCCCTCAATAGAGATGGCTACAAAGGCATGAGTCTCTCGCAACCAAGGTTCCCTCTGCCCATGTGACTTCCCTTAGCCAAGAGGGTGATGAATTTATGGCTAGATGGCAGCCATACATGTGACTGCCCTTAGCCAAGATAGCTGTAAAGCTATGGCTCCACCATTTTTATGCCAAAGACAACATGGCAGCAAGCTATTTGTTGTTAGAGGCTGTGTCAGGCAATTTAAAATCATTGACATATTCAGAAAATAAGGCCAAACACATTCCTAAGGCAGTGATTTTTAACCTCTTCTGAGAGTAAAGGTAGAGCATAATAACCATAAAGTTAAGGGGAAAAAAAACAAATTTCAAAAGTATAAAAATTGAATATCTCTAAAATTAGTATACCCCAACATAAAAGTATATTTAGAATTACCCATTCCCAAAGTCTGCAATATAGCAGTCTGGTAGTCTGAATCAATCTTTATAACAAACAGACAGTTGATTAGGACCAAGACGCTCTAAAATTGTTGCCTTATACCACGTGGCTATCTCAAGATTCTGGAGTCACATGGCAGGCTAGAGACCATGTGGTCCACATGGTTGCTATTTAAGAACATCTGTGTTGCAAACACACACAATGTAACCTTAAGATATATAGGCTGGAGGTGCAGCTTTAATACTTTACTAGAGAAACATTGTTTTAAATCCTATCGTTCATAAGTCTAGTTTTAAATACAGGTCAAGAATTACTTAAAATCTTATCTTAATTTAAAAGTATCATTGAAAATTTGTTTCTTAAATTGGCCTATGCCACCTTGTCAGGTCCCAGCCCATGGGAAAAATCGAATCAGGGTTCACCTGAAAGAGGGAGTGGGGATTGAAAGTAGGATACAGAGAAGCAAGAAATAATGAATCAAGTCAGGACATTTCTGATCAAGATTCAATTTATTGTCGACTAGCAAGAACATATATAGGGCAAGGTCAATAGGATCTATTCTTATCTCACTCACCCTAGACCCCAGGCAAGAATGCAATAGCCTAATTTGCTCCCTATAGAACTTCCTAGTTCTCTGAGTAGTTCCTTGTAAGAACTTCGTAGATCCTCTGGGTGGTTCCAAGTTGAGACTTCTCTACTTCTTTCAAAGGTAAATTGTCCAAGGATAGCCTAGAACACAAGACCTTGTGGTGAGGCAAAGGTCAGCAACTCGAAGGTCACAGCATATAGCCTAAGTACATGATTTCTGACATGGCAGAATTTGGCACGGGTCCCCACACCACTTGCTGTTTAGAATGGTTCTAACCTTAAAATACAATTAAGTTAACCTTTTGTTATAGATGTAAAAGATTTTTAACCATGTCCAGTAACCAGCAATTTATAACCACGGTCTATAGAACACAATAAATTTATACATTTAAATAAAATAAGTATAAATCAAACATATAATGGCCACATACATTAACACATTTAAGATAGACAAAACTGTTTTACTTTCTTTCAGCTGTAATTTAAGGGAAAAGTACCTTGTCACATGTTAACTCCAGGCAGGAGCTGGGGCTTGGTTTTAACTGAAGACAGTAGACAGAATCAGGTGGCCAGCATACCATGCTCCACAGGCCAAGCTTTTGCCAGGACTGCAAGCTGTAAAAACCTTCTTCCAAGGCCTCTCAGAAGCTGCCCAATAGGCAGGCAGTTCCTGTGGCCTCCTGGTGCCTGTTCAGGGACAGTCCTTCTTTCATCCCTCTCCAATCACTGTAGTCCAGGCCATAGAGCGCAGGAGCAGGTGGGGAGCAGGGCATACCACTGCTGGCTGGGCACTGTTTCCTATACCAGAAAGGATCAACACCCACCTCCCCCTCACTGCCATCAATGTTCTTGATGGGAGTCCCTGGAGGGCCTTCTATGCTTAGGACAGCCCCTTCCCTAGGTCTCAGCAGAAGCTGAGGGTTCAATTAGAAAGTGGGGAGAATTGGCTAGCTTGGCACCTGGGACTGGCCCATTTCTAGAACTGAGATTGTTACAAGCAAACAGAAACAACGAAGGACCACACAAACAAAAACATTCCAGTACAGTACAGCACAAGAAAAGAAGCAAAATTTTGAACTGCAGACTGTCCTACAAGCCAACAGGTACTATCACGTTCTCTTAGAAACCAAGCCAAAAGTGGCCTATCCCATAATTGGGTTCTGCCTAAATAGAAATCCTCCTCTCCAAATTCACAGGTGGGTACCAATCCTTACTGAGTGGACCTGGAATGTCTTCTGAGTCACAGAGCACAGGGTCTTTCCAAAGCATCCACTAAGACCTCCTGTAGGCTGACAGATTTCCCGGTTTTCAGGCCCATTCCAGAAACCAAACAGAGACACATACAGGGCACAGAAACTGGGACAGAGGACTCAGATGAAACACTTACCATCTGGCCATTGGCCCCACAGTTTGAGGGTCTCCAGTGTTCCTGGGGATGCCTGGATGAGACCCCCAAATGTTGTGCCCAGATTGTAAGATTCCCCAAAGACAAATAGGAGTCCAAAGTTATATGCAAAAACAAGGGGTCTTTATTTAAACTTGAGCCTGAATGCTCTTAAACCTCACCTAAGCAGCGGATCAGTAGGAGAGACTAGTACCACCATTAAGCAGGGGTTTTTTGTTTGTTTGCTTGCTTGCTTGCTTGCTTGCTTGCTTGCTTGCTTGCTTGCTTGCTTTTATCATGGTTAAGACAAAGAATTGGAGTTTCCAGTTTGGCAGTTACAGGATTGGTTGACATTTAACAAGGTTGGGTTGACACTAGGGTCAAGCCTGACTTCAAAATACTTAACATATGGGACATTAGGTATTTTTTTACTGTCCCCTTATTGGCTCAGCCTTAGGGCGGTTATTTTTCTGGGAAGGTTTGTGGGTTTTGTAGTAACTGGGGTGACCTTGAGGACAGGCCTAAGATGAAATCTAGCAATAACATAAAGTTACAATGGCTGGGGTTCCACAGTCAGATCCACTTGTGTCCAGACCATGGTGTATGCTGGGTTCTAGAACCCACAGATGCTGGTATTTTGCAGGCTACAGCTCCCTCTATGCCAAGAAGTTCAAAAGCTGCCAACCAGCCAGGCCTGTAGTGCTAGCTTTTGGTGCATGTTTCCAGTGACTGTTCTGTACAAATTAGACATTTTGGGGTTGTTTGCCCTATTTCTCTGTTAATGTAAAGTCAGTTTTCCTAAGTTCTGCTTCTGGAAAAGTCTCTCACACTTTGGTCTGACAGCCTAAGGCCATGCTGCTCTGTATGACAGTTGAAGACTAAATGCTGCTCCATATGACATCCAAAGACCTAAAACTACTGCCCTCAACACAGCCATGGAGACCACAGAAGCATAAGGTAATGGGGATGTCTCTCATTTTCATAAATATATTGACCACCTACATTATACTACCAGCTACAATCTATCCCTCTCAGATTGCTGATGGTATTAATCAGCTTTTAACAGCTTAGAGCATACTAACTCCACCCCCAAGGCTGCTCTCTCAGTTTTTCTGCCTTCTCAGTTCTCTTCTTATGTAAAAAAGGCCTGACTTTCCTAAGTGAGTATGGAGAGGAAGACAGTTTACCTAACTACTACACTGTATAAGAAGATAAACTTACAAAATAAGTTTCAAGGTATTTCTATTTCTTCATTTAAAGGAACATAATTTACAATGACTGTTCTTAGTAATCAAACTTCTGTATCTCACAGTAAATGATTGGATTTTTTAAAAAGTTAGAAGTTTATGTAAGTTCTGAGGGTCTAAGAAAGTGTACCAAGGTATATAAAATAAGTTGTAAGAGTCTGAATATATGAAAGCTTAAGTAAGTTGTAAGAGTCTAAAACCAGTGTTTTCAGATATGTAAATGTAAATTATAAAGGTCTAAAAAATGTTTAAAGGTATGTAAATGTAATTTGTAAAAGTATAACAAAATATGTAAAATTGAAAACTCTTTTAGATTTCTTTTCCTCTCTATGCTAATTGTTAAATTTAGATTTCAAAAGTTCAGAGTTTTGACATCAATCAGTGAAGTTATGATAAGTGATCAGTCTAGCTCTGGTAAGCACTGTTATTACCATAGTCACAAGCTCAAGATTTTAAATTTCCTTTGGTTGTTTTCAAAGGACAAACTTAGTGGTGCTCCTCATTGTGATAAATACATGTCTGTCTAATCTATTATCTGGTACTCTGGAAAGTGTGTTGGTTTTAACCTAAAAGCAGTTTGAGTCCATAAGCTTCTACTATGACATAAAGGCAGGAGTCTACTGGTTTTTTTATAAGGCATATTTCAGTACAGATTATAAACAGTGTTAATACTAACATATCTGAAACTTACCTCACTTTGTAACTTAAAAACAAAATTATTGTAAACTTCAGGGAATTAAATTGAACCTACCACCTCTCGAAAGTAAAATGGATTCCATATAAGTACTGTCAATCAACAGACTGTTTTCCCACTTGCTCTTGCCTACACATAAAAGTTGGATTCCACCCCCTTCCCTGCTCTTCAGACTCCCTTCTTCCAACTACAAGGACCATGAACCTAAAAGTTTCATATGTATACTAAGAAAATTAATTTCCCCTAAACACTTTAATTTAAAGAAGAAAATGTGTGTTTGTATGTGTGTGTGTGTTCCAGAAGATTCCCAATCAATGAAAGGCTACATACTGTTCATATACATTCTGTACCTCTCTAACCCCAGAAGGTTCCATAGAGCTGGGACAGTGAATGAAACAGCTTGCTCTTCCAGAACTTTGCAAGAATTTTGGCTTTCTTGAGTCCCTAAAGATGTCTATGTGACAGAGAGCAGGAACCAGTATAAAGAGCATGGTGCCCTCACTCCTGTCTCACCAATCATTCCCATCCTATTTCCTTACCTTTATAATAAAAGAGAAGAAAATGAAAACCACCCACATCCAAGAACTAGTTGCTCCTCCACCCCATCTTGACTTCAATGGTTGCCCATACTGAAGGCTAATGCTACATTCTTTCGTGTTAACATTGTCAAGAATTTTACCTATGTGCATGCCTCATAAGCCCCCACAAAGCCCATGCTATCAGAATATTCTCTCTCTCTCTCTCTCTCTCTCTCTCTCTCTCTCTCTCTCTCTCTCTCTCTCTCTCTCTCTCCCTCTGTGTGTGTGTGTGTGTGTGCATGTGTGTGTGTGCATGTGTGTGTGTGCAAGTGCACGTGTGTGTGTACATGTGTGAAAAAGATACAAAAATTCAAATACAGACAGATACTGTAACCCGTTATTAATACATTTAATGACATGTTAACACGAGTTTTGTTTTTTTCTTTGCTAATATTCAGGATGAAATATATCTTGCAGCTAAGCTGAAATTTTGTGTGTGTAAAAATCATGAATAGTTTATTCCTTGTGATTGATCATAAGACATTTAAGGGTTGACTCTGACAACTAAGATATAGCTCTAAAAGTTTATTCCCAGTCAATGCTTCAGTGAGCCCTTCTACACCAAAGTGATAGTAATCCTTAAGTGAAACACAATCAGATACTTCTTCTACAATAGAAATGTCTTATTAGCATTCCAGAAGCCTAGATATTGTCCTGTTGTGTCTAGGTATGTAATAAGGAGGGAAAGTACAAGAATGAAGCCAATGGTACCAATAGAGAGAGAGGAAAGGCCCACTTCCTCTCCCCTCTAGTCAGCTTCAAAGCCATTAAAGATACTGAGTTAATGGTTGAACATAGGTGAGAAACCACAGTTTTAATGGTCACAGTTAGGCCCTACTGTCTGAGTTGTTGGAAACATAGTTTTGATTGGCTGACATAGCATTGATAAAAATAATTACATTTGATGCCTCCATATTAATCAGAGGAAAGCTTACATTAACTTAAGAGAAAACAACAAAACCTTAGTAAACTCCTAGGATAAAATAAGCATTTGTGCTCAGTAGTCTGTTTGACTGAATGATTTGGCTGTCCCCTCTGGGCTTCATTGGATAAGAGATATGTCTGCTGGCAAGTCAACTAGGAGTATCCTCTCCTAAAGCACGCTTATATCTCCCACTCCAATAAGTTAATTTCTGGAATCCAGGCCCCAAAAGGAAAAGGAGAAGTGTACAAGTCTTCCTGAGGTCTGGGTTCAGAGACAGTAGCACCACTGAGTAACTGACTAAGGACAGAACAGACTCAAGGGGTAGAGAAGTGACCACTCATGAAAAGTAAAATATCAGGAGAGGGGAAAAGATGGCAGTGCACAGAATGGACCATGCTCTTGGGCAGAGTTGCTGAGGCTGGGAACTAATAAGAAACACCAAGCTGAAAACATTGCAGTTGGACAACTAGCAGTTCAGAAGGTACAAACTTTGAATATCCTGAGCTCCTCCAAATGTGGAAAAGAGCATGGACCCCCTAAGGAACAGAGGGTCCTCTTTGGAGGCTACCATGGAAGCAGCAGGCAGCTGCTCACGACAGCAAAACAGGTGAGGGAATGAATGGGCCACTATCCAAAACACAGACTTGGGGACTCCTCAGTTTAAACAAATGGGGAGGATACAAGTAAGCCATATATGCACATCCAATATGGCTGGACTTCCCCCAAGGACAAGAACCCCAAACTCCAAGCACACTGCACTCTTATGAGTACAGGTGTAGACCCTCAGCAGAACAAAGAATTAACACAGTGGAAGTCACATAGCTCTGACATCTAAGCCACTGTTATACTCTGTACCTGATTCCTCTGAGGAGAACAAATAGGCAGAGGAACCCTACAAAATCATGGATCCTAGGAGGCAGAGCTTGGACAAATATAGATATAGGAAGACAATGTCTGCCAGTATAGGAAGCAGTAGACTTTCAAATGTACTCACACCCATGACTTCCAGCTGAAAAGGCCCTCTCAGCAAATGCCTAGAGAAAAGAGGAAGAAGAAAAATATAAAAAACCAGGACAATGTGCCTCCACCAGAAAGCCCAGACATCAACATATACTCTAGTACAGCTGGGTCTCAGGAAAATGACATCAAACCTATGCTTATACAGTTATTTGAGAATTATAAAGAGGAAATTAATAGATCCTTCCAAGAATTTTAGGATAATACAAACAATTGAATCCAGGAGAAACAAAAAAACACAATCAAAAAGCTGAAGGATATGAGTAAAATTGTTCAAGATATGAAAACAGAATTAGACAGCATTGAAAGATCTCAAATTGAGAAAACCCTCAAAATGGAAGAATTAAAGAATGAAGCATGAGAGAGATCCAAGATGGCTGTGAGCAGGTGGACCATGTTTAGAAGCTCCAGTAAATAATTCATGGAATTGCACAGAATTCTGAACCAGAAAAACTGAGATCCACACACCACTATAGCAGGAGTGCTCCACGGTTCAAAGGCACCAGGGTACAGAAGACCTGCATGCCCCCACACATGGGAGGAGTGTGGATTTTCTCGGACCAGAGTGGCAGTGGCAGCAGCGGTGGTGGAGGTGGTTGAGTTTTGCAGCTCAGAGGCCTCTGGAAGAGTTGATTGGTGTGGTGGCCAGTGGGAATTGCTGCAGGAGAAGGGACTCTGGGCCTGGATCTGGGCCATGCCATGTGGTTTGGGCTCCATGACTCAAGCTCAACTTGGTGCACAGCTTATGCCCTGAGACCCAAACTGGACTCAGTGCACAGTTCGGCACCTAAGACCAAAGATCAGCTCAGTGAACAGTTCTGCTACAGAGACGCTAGCTCAGCTCAGCATGCAGTTCTGCCATGGAGATGCTACCTCAGCTCTGCTCAGCATGCCGTTCTGCCCTGAGACCCAAGCTCAGCTCAGTGCGCAGTTCTGTCACAGAGACACTAGCTGAGCTCAGTGCACAGTTCAGCTACTGAGACCCAAGCTCAGCTCAGCGCACAGTTCCGCCATGGAGACGCTAGCTCAGCTCAGCATGCAGTTCGACCCCTGAGATCCCAGCTCAGCTCAGGGTGCACTTCTGCCACTGAGACGCTGGCTGAGCTCAGTGTCAAGTTTCGGCCCAGAGTCCCTACCTGGACTTGACGAGCAGGTTGGTCCCAGAGACTCTAGCTTAGCTTTGAGCACAGTCACGGCCTTGAGCCTCTGGCTCAATTCTGCACACAGTTTGGGCCTGGAGTCCCTGGCTGAATTCAACACACAGTGTGGGTCCAGAGTCCCTGACTGAGCTCGGGGCAAAATTCCACCCCTGAGACTGGCTGAGCTTGGGCAGCAGTTTGAGGCCAGAGTGCCTAACTGCACTTGGCAGGCTGGTTGGGACCAGAGACTCTAGATGAGCTTTTTGTGCAATCCTGGCCCTGAGACTCTGGTAAAACCTGGTGCACAGTTTGAGTCCAGAATTGCTGGCTGAGCTTGGCAGCCAGTTCGGGACCTGAGACTATAACTGACCATGGCATGCGCATAGGGCCCAAAGTCCCAAGCTGAGCTTGGCATGCAGTCCCAGCCCAGAAACTCTGGCTGGACTCTGCATGCATTTTGAGCCCAGAGTCCCTAGCTGAGCTCTGTGCACGGAATGGGCCCAGAGTCCCTAGCTGAGCTCAGTGAATGGTTCGAGCCCATTGTCCCTGGCTGGACTTGGCGGGCAGTTTGGCCCCAGAGAACCTAGCTGAGCTCAGAGAGTGGTTTGGGCCCGGAGTCCCTGGCTGAAATTGGTAGGCAATCCCAGCCATGAGAATCTGAATGGACTCAGAAAGAAGTTTGGGCCCTATGATTCTAACTGAACTAGGCAAGCTCAGTGTATGCTTTGGGCCCAAGACCCTGGTTGGACTCAGTGCTAACTGGAATAGGTGTGTAGAATAGGCCCTGAGACCCACTTGGGTCCAGAGATATGAACTGGACTCAGTGTGTAGATGGTTTGGGTCCTGTGACACTAATCTGGACTCTATAAGCAGCCTGGGTCTGGAAATGCCACCAGAAACCACAGACCGGAAGAGCATCAAAGCTCCAGGACAAAGGAAATCTCACGTAGACAGGGAGTAGAGTAGCCATCAGACCACCTCCACATGACCTGCTTAAGAGCCTGGAGAGCTCTGATGCTACAAGGGGACCTAGAAGGCTATGGACACTTTGGCCTGACCCAGAACGATTACAGATATCTAAAGAGATACCTATAAACATACAAGAGGCCTACAGAACACCAAATAGAATTGACCAGAAAAGAAAAACTACCCATCATATAATAATCAAAACACAAAATATACAGAAGAATAAAAAAATATTAAAAGAGGCAAGGGAAAAGGGCCAAATAACATTTAATAGCAAACCTATCAGAATTACACCCGACTTCTCAGCAGAGACCATCAAAGCCAGAAGGGCCCTGGACAGAGATCTTGCAAACCCTAAGAGACCACAGATGCCAGGCCAGACTACTTTACCCAGCAAAACTATCAATAAACATTGATGGAGAAAACAAAATATTCCATGACAAAACCAAATTCAAACAGTACCTATCCACAAATCCAGCTTTACAGAAGGTACTAGAAGGAAAACTCCATCCCAAAGGGTCAAGCTACAACCAAAACTACTCAGGAAATAGATAACTATACATGGCAAAAACACAACTACACAAATGCTCAACTGGAACCAACATCAAAATTAACACTCTTAACAGTCATTGGACATTAATATGTTTCAATATCAATAGTCTCAATTCTCCAATAAAAAGACACAGACTAAATGAATGCATGCATAAACGAGATCCAGCATTCTAACAAAATAAACTTTCAACCAAATTTAATCAAAAGGGATGAGGAAGGACACTTCATGCTCATCAAAGGTAAAGTCAACCAAGATGGCATCACAATTCTGAACATCCATGCTCCCAATACAAGGGCACCCACATTTATAAAAGATCTGTTAAAAAGGCTTAAACCCCACAACGATCACCACACAATAATAGTGGGAGACTTCAACACCCCACTCTCACTGAAGGATAGGTCATTGAAACAGAAACTAAGCTGAGAAATAACATCATTAACCAATGCCATGGGTCAAATGGATCTAACAGATATCTATAGAACCTTTCACCCAAACAAGAAAGAATATACCTTCTTCTCTGCACCCCATGGAACCTTGTCCAAAATTGATCACATCATAGGTCACAAAGTAAGCCTCAACAGATACAAGATGATTGAAATAATACCTTGTATCCTATCAGATCACCATGGTCTTAGGCTGCAATTCAACAACAACAGAAATAACAAAAAGCTTACATGTACGTGGAAACTAAACAACTCTCTGCTAAATGACACCTGGGTCAGGGAAGAAAGAAAGAAAGAAATCAGTGAGTTTCTGAAATTCAATGAAAATTAAGGAAAAACATCCACAAATTTGTGGGATACATTGAAAGCAGTGCTAAGAGGAAAATTCATAGCATTAAGTGCCTTTAAAAAGAATTTGGAAGAATCACACATAAGCACCTTAACGACACAACTGGAAGCCCTAGAAAAAAAGAAGCAGAAACACTCAAAAGAAGTGTTGATAAAATCCAACACCCATTCATGTTTAAAGTGTTAGAGAGATCAGGGATGCAAGGCACTTTCCTCAACATAATAAAGGCTATATACAGCAAGCCAATAGCCAAAATCAAAGTAAATGGTGAGATACTCAAGGAAATTCCTCTAACATCGGGAACAAGGCAAGGCTGCCCACTCTCTCCATATCTCTTCAATATAGTACTCGAAGTTCTAGCCAGAGCAATAAGACAACATAAGGAGATCAAGGGTATCCAAAGGGAAAAGAGGAAGTCAAATTATCCCTATTTTCAGATGATATGATAGTGTACATAAGTGTCCCACAAAATTCCACCAGAAAACTCCTACAGCTGATAAACACCTTCAGCAAATTGGCTGGATACAAAATTAACTCAAAAAAGTCTGTAGCCTTCCTATACACAAATGACAAGCTTGCAGAGGAAGAAATTAGGAAAGCCACACCCTTCACATTAGTCACAAGCAATATAAAATATTTAGGAGTTACTCTTACTAAGCAAGTGAAGGACTTGTTTGAAAAAAATATAAAAACTCTGAAGAAAGAGATTGAAGATGACATGAGAAGATGGAATGATCTTCTTTGCTCGTGGATCGGGAGAATTAACAAAGTAAAAACAGCCATCCTACCAAAAGCAATCTACAGATTCAATGCAATCCCTATCAAAATACCTACACATTGAAAGTTCAATTCTGAACTTCATATGGAAAAACAAAAAACCCAGAATAGCTAAAACAATCTTGTACAATAAAAGGTGCTCTGGGGAAGTCTGCATACCTGATCTCAAACTGTACTATAAAGCAATACTAATTAAAACAACATGGTACTGGCTTCAACAGGCTGGTTGATCAGTGGAATCGAATCGAAGACCCAGATATGGATCCCCACACATATGGTCACTTGATTTCGACAAAGAAGCCATATCTATTCAATCTATTCAATGGAAAAAGGATAGCATCTTCAACAAATGGTGCTGGTCTAACTGGATGTCTATGTGTAAAAAAAATGCAACTGGACCCATATTTGTCACCTTGCACAAAACTCAAATCCAAGTGGATTAAAGACCTCAACATAAAATCAGAGACACTAAGTCACTTAGAAGAAAAAGTGGAGAAGAGCCTGGAACATATTGGCACAGGAGACAACTTCCTGAACATAACACCAACGGCCCAGGCATTAATGTCAACAATTAATAAATGGGACTTCATGAGGCTGAGAAGCTTCTGTAAGGCAGGAGACACTGTCAACAGAACAAAGCGACAGCCTACAGCCTGGGAAAAGATCTTCACCAACCCTACATCTGACAAAGGTCTACTATCAAAAATATATTGTAAATCAAAGGATCAGGAAGTTTACTATGAGATTATATCTCCTAGGAATGACTGAAGGGACATCCTGAAATTTTCATTATTGTGAGCTGAACAAGGAAGACACCAGTACATAGTCTTACACCATGGAGGGAGAAATGGCTAATGCCTGGGTAGTCTCAACCCTACATAAAAACCACAGGAAGGTTGAGATTAGGAAATATAGTTTTCTCAAAGAAAAGCACAGAAATGGGTTCTACAATAATAAATGGTCAGTCATATATATATCAATGACTAATAACAAAGAGATGCTGTGAATTTGAAAGAGAGTGAGAAGGGGTATATGGAATGCAATAGGGCAGAAGGAAAGGAAAGGAGAAATTATGTAGTCTCAAAAAATTAAAAAATAAAGATAATTGATTTTAGTTTACTTACATAAATAATATAATAAGTATTTAAAATGACTTTTCTATCATATGTCATATAAACACATAAGCATACATATCCAAGCATATAGCTATTATTTCAAGAAGGACTTTAAATTTTAATTATTGTGCAAACTCACATAAAATGGCTATAATATTTACAAGTTGATGTAAGAGAAATTGACATTACAACAAAAAAGGGAAATATCAATATGTGCTTTATGTCTACACTAAAAATTTGTTATTAAAACTAAAATTTAGAGGCTTAGAGCCATGTCTCAATGGTTAAGAACACATTTTGCCTTCTACCACCTTGCTCGCCTGTCCTTTCCAGACAAAGAACCTAGAATCCCATTACTAACTCAATGCACCTAGATTGTCTTCCTGAAAACCATGTCTCTCCTACCTGTCCATTTGCCCTTCATCTTGATGTAGGAATCCCAGACTGTCACCTCTACTCTGATTACTCTATCACCTAAGAATATGTTCGTTCCACCTCCTGAAGACTATTGATGATTGGCAGTGAGAAACTTCTAACTCTATGCAAGGACTGTTTCTCTCAGAACCATGTATGAAACTGCATAAGAACATAAACACTTAGTTCAAAGAACAAACCTAAATGCTATTCAGCTAGTCTACAACCTGGCAAAGTGGGATTAAAACAAAAATCCAAACCCACATTCAACAAAGGGGACACCAGAAATCCAAATCCAGGAACTCTACTAAGAATCTAACTCCAGATGCTTATATTCCACCACAAAGACATGAATAACCAAGACAATGTGTCTTCTTCAAACAGTAGTACTTCCTTAGTAATGGTGCCTATGAAAGCAACTCAGATAACACATGAAATGAGGATTACAAAATATCAATAATGAATTTGTTCAAGGGACTCAAAGTAGAATTCAAAATGAAATTCCAGAACAAAGACAGTGAAAACACTAACAATTGAATGAGACGATGAAAATAATTTAAATGACAAAAATAGAATTTAATACATATATTTTCCGAAGACATGCTGAAATAAAACATCAAAAAATCAAATAAAACATTTCAGAGGAAATCCTCACTAACAATTTTGATCAGGTAGAAAATAGGACATCAGGTTTTGAAAACAAGATAGAGGAAATGCATACTCAAAGAAAATGATGTTAAATCAAATAAAAATAAACAACACACACACACACACACTATGAACATAATATACAGAAACTCTGGGGTCCATAAAATGACAAAATCTATAAGCCATGGGTACAGAAATTAGAGAAGAAACTCAGGTCAAGAATCACAGAAGAAAACTTCCCTAACTTAATAGATACCTAGTGAAGTACAGAAGCAGTACAAAGAACACCAAATATACAAAACCAGAAAAGAAATTCACATCATGAAATATACAAACCTGAAAGTAAAGACCAAGTCACAGAAAAGGGTAAGGAAAGAAGAATAAACTTCATTTTTCTTCAGTGAAGACTTCAAAAATCAGAATAGCTTGAGACAATGTTCTACAAAGTCTGAGAAACAACAGGTGTCAGCCCAGACTAATACACCCAACAATACTAACAAATATAATCAAATGAGAAAGAAAAATTTTCCATGATAAAAACAGGTTTAATGAATTTATGATCACTAAGCCAACTGTATACAATATAATGGAAGGGATACTTAGGTCTAAAGGGAAAGTAAGACAGACCCAAGGGAGTACAGAGAATAATATATTATTCCAGAATAGCTAATGAAACCAAACCAAACAAACAAATGTCATTTGCTTTCTATTTTTGTGGATCTTGTCTGTGAATCTTTTCATATATGTTTATTTGGAATATCATGGAAGTTATGATATTTTAAGGGGCCAAGAGGTGCTTTCAAGGGATAGTAATGAGCAGAGAGTAGTAGAAAGAATGAAGAAAATATAGAAGAGAAAGTGTTAAATTGGGTAGAGTGGGAGAAAAAAGTTGAGGTGGAAACATGCAAAGAAATAATTAACTCTAAAGATATTGTTTTTATTTTTATATTTTTACTTATTGGGACTATGATTAAATTATTTCTCCTTCCATTTTCTCCTTTCAAATACTCATACATATCCCTCATTGCTCTTTTTCAAATTCATGACCTCATTTTTCATTAATTTTTGTTACAGACAGAGACACAGAGAAAGAGAGACAGAGAAATTTCTAAATATATAAGTCCAACCTGCTCGATAAAAACATTTTAACAAATTAATATGTAAACCAATTACTGTAGAAACTTTGGAAAAAAAATATATATATATATACATTTAAAATATTAAAGTGAAGTTACCCTACAAAGGGATGACAATGCTCTTACAAGCTCCTGCAGTGTAACAAAAGGCAATCCAAGTGACAAGAATGGTTACAACTTTGCCAGTTGTTGGTCAGTGAAGTCCTATAGACTCTTCCAAACATTACAAACTATTTTCATTTCTCTTAGTTACCCTCCTGCTGTGTAGCAATTTCCTCTTAGATAAAACTATCATTCTTGGGGGGAAGCTTATTAAGATACAGGATGTTAAAGGGAAATAAAACAACAGGATTTCTAAGGGAAGGTTAAACAATCTATCCTTCAGGGATATTCTTTAAATCCAGGAAGCAAATAGTTCAAAACAGCTTCAAGAAATCCCTGAAAGTGACCAGATTCTGAGAACTTTCCTCTCTCTCTCTCTCTCTCTCTCTCTCTCTCTCTCTCTCTCTCTCTCTCTCTCTCTCTCTCTCTCTCTCTCTCTCTCTCACACACACACACACACACACACACACACACACTCACACACAGTAATAACTTTTTTGAGGCATTCTTAGACAAGTTGAGCTGCCTGGAAGTACAGACATGCCATGCTTCCTGGGAAGAACCTCTCCAAAAGACCACTCCACCCTGTTGAGTTGACTGTGGGTTATACAGTGAACTAGAGGTTTCCTGCTTCTGTTAGCTGCTCCCATGATAGGATAGGTTTTGGTGATGCAGTTGTCTTTTACTTATTTTTGTCCTATAATTGAATCCTTGTGTATATATAGTCCTATAAGTAACCTCAATAAAATTCATTGGTTTAATAAATTTGAATTTTCTGGCATCTGTACTTTGGCCTGTTGTCACTTCCTTATCTGGAGTGAATAGACATCTGTAGTGGATGTATACATGTTTTTGTTTTGAGCCCAAGTGTTGGATGTGAAAACAGACTTGTGAGAGGACACATGGTGTTTTTCTACTAGAAGAGGAACTGCTCCTTTCAGGATCATGTTTTTTGTCAACTGATAAACATACTACTATGGAGTCTGAGAAAAGATATATGAGCCCAACAGAAGAGTCTTGGGTTTTTGTTTGTTTGTTTGTTTGTTTGTTTGCCTTTGGTATTGCTTCCCATCATTTGGCTGTTCATCACGTGACTTCAAGACATTCCTAGAGAGAAATGTTCTAGAGAATGCTTTAAGGTTCCATGTTCTGGCTGATGCTTCTGATTCTGGCTGCTGTGGTTGTAGTCAACTTTGCTGAATTGCTGATTTGCTGCTTAGTGGGTCTTTTGAAATACTGACTATGAAGAGTGGAATCACTCCAAAGAACTGAGTATCAAGAGGTCCACTTCTCCTGTTCCCATTCACCTCTTTTCTCTCCTATCTAGGGTATGTGGGTTGGAAGGGATGTATAAGCATTAAAGAACCCCAAATAAAGTAGAGTTGAATATGTTCAAAGCCTACAGATTCTGTTCATGTCTCCCCAGAAAGTGTCACACAACACCTGCCTCCTCAGAGTTCTATAGTAAGACATTATTGCTAAAGATGCCACATACTTAATTCATAAAACATGCCAATCAAGCTGGTATTGAGGTGGAAGCTTCATGCATAATAACTAGCCTTCAAAAGTGATGGAAAATGATATGCACACAATAGAGAAGAAAAATAATCACTGGTCTTAGCGAGCTGTGAATTCTGTAAATTATAATAATTAGTGGCCTGGTAAGACCATTAATTTCCACTAGTGAAATAATGGTGTCTTAGTAAGGATTCTATTGTTGTGAAGGGACCATGACCATAGCAACTCTTATAAAACAAACAAACATTTAATTGGAACTTTCTTGCAGTTTCAGAGGTTCAATCCATTGTTATTATAGCTGAGAGGATGAAGGCATTCAGGAAGACATGGTGCTAGAAAAGTCTCTGAAAATTCTTCATTCCGATCTGCAGGAAGCAGAGAGAACGACTGGGTCTGGTTTGGGTTTTTCAAACCTCAAACCTCAACCCCAGTGACACATTTCCTCCAACAAGGCCACTCCCACTCAAGTCCATACCTCCTATTCCCCAGGGCTACACCCTAATGACAACACATTCGGATATGTGAGCCTATGGGTGTCATTTTAGTAGGCCAAGGCTTTTCCTTCCATCCCAAAGCTCCTAGAATAATGACTCGTGTGACTCAAGATAATTATTTACAAATACCTAGGCTATATAGCTAGGCTCTTCTATGATGAGGTCATAATTTAAACTAAGTCATTTATTCTAATTTATATTCTGCCACATGGCTGGTTACCTGAGCTCAGGCACCATACGTGTATCTTTTTCTCATCTTGCTGGATGAATCTCAGGCACCTGGCTCAATCTCAGAATCCCTTTTGCGTGCAGGATTTTCAACCTATTTCCTGGCTCAGACATAAGCCATAGGCTTTTAAATTGACAGATATTGCATCCATACAACACATAAGAAATTTCTTATACAGCTACTCCTATTAAAATTTGCATGGATGCCATGAAACTGAACAATCACTTTCTGATTTATTTAAGGCCTGTTTCACAAGAACAAACTCATGCTTGAACCACTATCAGGGCTAAAAAAAAATTAATGGCTAGAAAGGTCATAAACCACTACTAATATTGTAATAAAAGGATATAATATTGTCAATTGGCTAGATCAGAGTAGGGGTTGGATGTTTACTACTTGTATTGTCTTTGGATAATGCAATAGCTTGAGCAGACCTCCTGGACCCCAATCCACCCATTATGATGTTCTTCTTGTAGGTTTCTAGGACCTTCTGGGTCATTCTATTTCCCCATCTCCTATATTTCCCTTACCTAGAGTCTCAGTGGGATATCCTCACATATATTCCAATCTCCTGGTAAGTGAAGGCTTTCATGGGACATGCATTTTGGGCTAGTGCTCAATTATAAGTGAGTATATATCATGTGAGTCTTTCGGCTTCGAGGTTACCTCATTCAGTATCTCCACAGTTATGTAGAGAACACAGACTGACTTAGACATGAACTCTGATGCCTCATATTTGACTACCTTCTCTTGGTGAGGAGGCCTGATGGCACTCAAAGAAAGAATAAGCAGGCTACCAAGATGAGACTTGATAGCCTATGACCATATAGTGGGGTAGGATGTCCCCCTCAGTCGTAGACCTAGGGGAGGGGAATAGAGTGATAGTGGGAGGGAGGGAGGAATGGGAGGATACAAATGATGGGATAACAATTGAGTTGTAATCTGAATAGATTAATAAAATAAATTAAAAAACAAAAACAAAAAGGATATAATATTAAATTACATATTATTATACTCAGATTAGTGCATCTGTCAACCTTAATCAAAGCTTCTTTTTATAGTAGATTGTGATTAGCATAGAGACTCTCAGCTGTTCAATGGGGTCAGAATAAGAGACTGGAGAAATTCTCAGTTTTATTTGGGACATTTGCATGATACTCCCTCCTCTCAAGGCCCATGGATCATTGTGGAATACTGGGAGGAAAGAGTATAGCAGAAAGACGCAGTAGATTAGGAAAGAAAATTTAAGTGTCCTTCAGATACAGTACATAAATTACACATATAGGTTCACAGAATTTGAGACAGCATACATAAGATCTGTTCAAGCTCAATGAACCAACATAGAGAAGAAAGAACATTAAATTCTACCTCTATCTGAGAAGCTATTTGCATTGATATTGTTAAGAGAAGGAAATCTCTTTTTTTTTCTTTATGATATGGCCCCTGGTAAGTAGACAATGCTTCAGTGGAAAGCTAATAATTGAAGAATTAATGTCATTTGTATTTAGATATTTTTCATGGGCACTGCAAATTTGAGCAATACCTCCTTTAAAGTGAGCATTTTAGATTCTGTGGATTTCTGCCATTCTACTGGTTTGTAGCTCTCATCAGTTTTCAGTACAAATTTTTAAATAAAATCTCTATTCACATAGCTTAAGTAGGCAAATTTCTAAGCATTTGGTCTAACCACTGTTTTTTTCTTTCTACCTGCCATTCAAATATATACTCTTCAGGGTTCAATCCCAGATTTATTTGTCTAAATGTGGAAATGTCCTAAGTTCAACAGGTAAATTCACTGCTGAGTTCCAAACTCTAATGCCTCTTTGACTTCTAGTCATTCACAGACTTCCTCAAATCGTGCTTGTCAGTTATTGAGCTTATTTTCTTCCCCCTCAGACTTGATTATCTCCTGCATTCCCTCCAGGTTTAAAAATTCACCATCTTCTCAGACACTAGACACACACCCATGAGACCTATGCCCTTTCATTTATTATAGACTCCTGCTATAACTCAAGTTCTCATTATCTCCCATCTGGAATACTGGAATACTGGAATACTGGCAATTGGCAATTTCCCAACAGCTCTATTTGTTTCCAGTATGTACGTATCCAGCACAAAAATTGCTAAAATATTGCTTGTAAATACACCTAAATACATGATTCCACTCTGTAAAATATTTCAAATGGTTTTCTAATCCTTTCAAGGTGGGGTCTCTTTTCTTCCAAAATTTAATTGTATCTGTTAGATCCAATGCCCTTTTATACTTCAGTTAAATTTTATCATCATAAAAATGTTCTGTGTTATATCACATCTTTTGATCTTTTCAATGTTTTTGTTTGTTGCCTAGGAAACTGACAAGAATGTAAAACATAGGTAAGACATACAGCAGACACTTTCATTTACTGTCAGCAAGCATCTAAGTTATTAACATTTTAGCATCAGTTTGACAGTTTCCTACTGTGTATTTTATAGTCAAACACAAGTGATTTCCATTTTAGGAAGGATAGTATATTAAAACCTAATCTTAGTGATTTAGTTTCTACTTCTAAATCTAACTACAGGAAAAATGGTAAAAACCAGTGAACTGAAGTTAAGCTAAATTTTTATGAGAAAAATATTGATAAATATGTGATATTCTAAGTATCTAGAAGGTATTATAGAGCCTAAAATATAAATAAGCATTTTAAACAACTGATCTTTGAAACTTTTTCTTTACAATGAGATGCTCAACATCTCATACAAGAACCAGCAAATGTAAGTGTATCAAAAAGAAAGCTGTAATCCTGTGGTGTGGATGAGAAAGAAGTGGTTCTAAATTGAGAAGCTATTATTGAGAATGACCTCAGAGAAAACCTCATTGTCTTTGAGCTATCATTAAAGACACTTGGTTTTCTGTTTGTTTGGTTGCTTGGTTGGTTTGCAGGTTTTTTGTTTGTCTAATTTTAAATTTGGAGGAATTGTTTATTCGTTTGTCTTTATTGTTGTTCTTCTTTATAAAAGAGATATTAAAGGTCAATTTGTTATATTAGGTATACTGAGTAAATTAAGTTTGGATGATCTTAATATTCAGTTGTGATGACATCCTGGATCATTCCCCAAAACAAATGAGCTCACTGTTTTTGAGAAGTAATATTGCTAGCATCTTGGTGAAGTTTTGATGATGAGTCAGGTAGAGAGCCATGCTGGGAGATGATGAGTGATAGACAGATGATGCACTAATATACCAGAGTGTTCTGAGAGAAAGAGAGGAGAGCGAGATGCTGAAGCATCTGCTGACCCCCTGGCTGACACACCTAAATCCTTGTTCTGTCAGCTAAATGAGAGGTGCTGACTCTGCCTTCTTTCTTAAACTGACCCTACAGAGCTTCATTCCCCCAACATGGGGCAACTTACTAACCATTCTTTAAGACATGTGCTTCCAACAAAGCTTTTGGATGATGGGCTGCCATCAAAATATTTTAAACAAAGTTTATAAGAAATACATACTCCAAGTTTTATACAGATCACATAGAAATGAGCTTAAGACCTGAAGTTGCTATTGATTTTTAATATATTTTCATGGTTTCATTAAGTATTCATAAATATAATCAAGTCATTTCAATTTATAGCCAAACGCTATTCGGTTCTGAAAGTGTGGATCTGAGGATGATATTTGTTAATAAATGAGTTATTTATATTATTAGCCAATATCTATATTAGAGTGAAAGAAAAAGTTCAAGTTAATAGTCTAGATATCAAATTCTAGTTACAAATTACTTAAACACAGAATCATTTTCAACTCAACTCACAAATAAAGCCATAAACTAATTGTGTAGCACAGAATTAGCAATGGTCTAACAAGAGAGAATCTAAAGATTTAAACAAAAGTCCTTTCCACTTTCAAAAATGCACATCATACACAGGTACTGATGTAAACCAGTATTAGTCCTCACAAAGTCACTATGTCATGTCTGGCATATGGGTAAAAGGTAAACGATATATTTCCTATATGTGTATTCTTTAACATATCTATCTACATCAGATTACTACAATGCTAACATAATTTAGGAGTCATCTTATGGTGTATTGCTGGGGACCTGTGCAACAAAGAGAGCTGGCCCAGAAGAGAAGTGAGGTTGAGGCATGGCCAAATCCTGAAAATCTTGTCTTGACACACATAGGAATAGGACCATTATCTCTCTGCACTGGGCCTACAGGGTTTGGCACATGTAGCCTTACATCACCTACCTCTGCCCCGCCTTGTGGTCACATAGCCTGATAGCAAGATTAAACATTCTCTCTTCTTATAAATTCATGTCCATCAAGCATCAGAAATTTCTCTTTATGCAAATAAGCCATACCCAGGAAGAAGAGGAGGGAGCCATGAGGAGAGATGGAGAAACATCAAGAGAAATGAACCTGGCCTAGGAGACGATTTAAAAGCATTCTTTTCAGGAATGGAGGATCAGCGAGAGAGTGACCACGTTCCACATTGCTGAGCAGTGCTTCCACAGTGAATAATTTGACATGATTGCATGCTTACAAACCTTGTCACCTTCAATGTTCCAACCCTACTGTACCCTGTTAGCCTTATTGTAATCCACACATGACCAATTCCATGAAAGGGACCTTCTTGGGCTTGACTTTGATCATTTCTTTGGCACTTTTCATACTCACATTCTTCCTAAGGAAGATGAACCCTGGAGCTCTCAAGGGCAAATTTCAGAACATAGGATTGGTTCTGCTGGACAAGGCCAACACTGACCTGAATGAGAGCAGGGCTGGTGATGAAAGGACTCCTCCTCAGAGCCTAGAGAACACAGTGGAGGAGTGCTCCTATGAGAACTGTGCCAAGAGCAACCCCAACCATCTCTTCCAGCCTCCAGCCATGGTGGAGGGTATAACCATTCTTGTCACCACAAAAACATTTGGTTATGGTAAGAATGTGCCAACTGCTTTGGCAAGTGACCCAGGGATAGAGAAGTCAACTCACTTTACATAGTGACCCTTCTGACTGATATGAAGCCACTTTGATAGCCTTTAGTCAGGGGAAGAGCTTGCTTTAGATGTCTTCATGGTGATGGTCTATCCACCTGGAATATAGCTTTTTGCCCTTAAAAAAGCCATCCCAGTTGCTTGGCCCTGGCTAATGATTTCCACTCAGCTTGATTGCCCCTATTCATTCCAAAGGCTTAAGTAGCTTTTTTCTCCCCAATTATACAAGCTGTCTCACTAAACCTGTGTCCTGAAAATCTGTTTCTCACACACTCTCTGCCACCAAGATCCTGCATTGCACCCATCTGCCCAGGCTATCAAAGACCAGCTTCAGCAGTGCAGGGTAAACTGAGACAGGATGTAGATTGACAGCTGTTTGATCACACAACAGACTTTATCTGAGGATAAAAGGCTTAACTCTCCAGGCCAGAAGTTATTGTGATTGGCAGAGCTCCCACTAATGTTGGAAAAATGTTCTTGTCAGTGGGCCAGAGCTGGTAGCTTCTCTGTTGGGGGCGTCCCTCTGATTTTGGCAAGCAGGATCTAGAGCTGATGGCTTTTAGTATGGGTTTCCATTGGTCATGCAATTGTCTAAAAAGGAAAGGAAAGAAGGAGATAAAAAAGATGCCCCCCCCCATGCACACATTTGATGATGTAGTAAGACAGACTCCAAGATTTAGTTCCAACAAGCTTCTTCTTTGTGGATGGAAAAAGCTTCTAACAACTTTATTTTTTCCCCACAGCTTATATATCCCACCAAGATCTTTCAAGCAGTACAAAAATCAGTCTGGTTCATTCTATTTTTCTTTAAGTGAATTATTACCATGAGTATACATAACAAAAATGTGATTCCCAATATCTTCACATGATCTAATGCTTTACATATTATGGGTTAGAAACAAATATGAAAATCAAGTTATTCCCAAGAAATCGGGTATATTTGTGGCTAAACAAACATATATTGACAAAATGTGAGCAAGCAAGGTAATTTCACAGCCAGATTTTCTTTACCTACGTAGGCTGAAATTTACAGTTACAAAGAAAGAATCAGTTATCTTAAAAGATATTCCTATAAAAATCTTAAAAGAATCACAAATTTTATATAAAAAACAATCAGCCATTGCGCCTTTAAAATTTTAAGGTATGAATCTAATTAATCATTTTTATTAAATCATATTAGAAAGCTGAAGGCAAATATATGATAAAATTAATCATCATCTCAGTCACTGGCCATGTCATGTCAGCCAGTGCTCTTCTGGTTCTTGTTCGTCAGCCTCAAAATGTCCCTAGTTTTACTGTTAAGAGTGTACTTTTCTGAATTTCAGATTGCTTCCTATAATTTTCTACATCATAGCCACTAGCAAAAACATCTTTACTTCACCTTGCTAAGCAAACTATTTTTGCAAATTCTTTCTATGAGTAGTGGTCATTGCTAACCATCTACATCTCTAAGTTCTTTTCAAGGGTTGTGGTTGAGCCATTAACTTACTCTAACAACAATGCCGGAAAGAGATCAAGCATTGTTGTCATGACTGCCAGTGATATTGCTCAGTGAGGGGCTGGAAGCCCTGTATGACTCAATCAGCTCATGCATTACGAAGATTATAAAGGCTGCAAGGATAACAAGTAGAGCTATGTTTCATAACAGCATGAAGTCCTCAGGACATGTAGTTATCTGCTTCTGTCACTTCAAGACACACCCATCATGGTTATGCTAACTGGTAGGCCATATTCCATGAGTTCTAGAGCCATTTGCTGTTCCTTCTGTGTGTCATGAAACTCCATGCTAAGCCTTCCCCACTTCAGCTCAGCTTGGTGCACAATAAGCAAGGATACCCTGAGGGGGAAGCTGACATGGGGAGGCATTGTGGTGAGTTTTGAAAGATAATAATGAACTTGTTTGATATTTTAAATGGAGTTGGAAACGTATATATTACCAAAATGTGGACAAGTTACTACAATACGGAAGTCCAACTTGTCTATAGGGCTTGCTTTGTTTTCATTTTCTTTTATTTATGAGAGTTCCATATTTTTATACAATGTATTTTGATAATATCTCCCCAACTCTGTCTTCCATTTCTTCCCAGAATTTCTACATCATGCCTTCCTCTTAACTTTATGACATTCTCATTTTAACCCATTGAGTCTAATAAATGCTACTCTTATTAGTATAGGTGTAGACTATCCATTAGAGCCTATCAGAGGCCACATCACTGAATAAATTGCAGCCTCCCTTCCCCCAGCAGCCAGCAACTACCAATTGCTTCTCATATAGGGATGATCTTAAATCTTCTCATTAAGATACAAGAAAACACAGTGAAAGAAAATTATTTCATGAGTTGTCTAAAGTTGACTCTTTTAACAAATGAAATTTTACAATCATATTGAGAATGGATGACCTGCTAGGAGATCTTCAAAACCATTCAGAAATGAACAACTCAGCCACTTATCCCTATTGAACACAAGTGAGTACATATTTAAGAGTTTGAAACCTTTCCAGATTATATAAATATCCATCCAATAACCATGATATCCCCTAATTATTTCCAATGGGCCCTCTGCTTTGTGAGGCATGTGAACAAAAAACAAACTGCCTGAGTTCTTCATGGGCAGCAATTTCAAATGATGTGACAACTACGGAGAGAAAAACTGTCTTCCTTTCATCTGATAAACAAATGTCTCACTAGAAAACCAGTGGAAAACATAATTCATATAATTTACAACATAGGGTTCTATTGAAGTAAAGAATAAGATAGGAGTTGTTAAAATACACATACGAGACAAAGACAAAATTTTGAAACTTTTTGTTTAAGTCATAAACAAAATTCAATAGAGGTAAAGGTCTCTCTCTCTCTCTCTCTCTCTCTCTCTCTCTCTCTCTCTCTCTCTCTCCTTAGCAGATAAGAGTACAAGTTATATTGAGAAAGTCTTTTGTTCAAGATGGTGCTAAATCTCCAGTTACATCTTAAGAAAAAAGGCAGTACTTACTCATCACAAACTATCACACATATTTTGAAATAAAGAGTCATCTAATTCATTGAGCAAAAGAAAGATTTTAGAAATCTATCTTGTGTTTGGCAATAATACATGTTTGATGAGAAAAGTTATAGAAAAGATTAATACAGAACATAGCTGCATTCTCAAAGCTCAAATTAATGGCCTTTACAATTCCTTTCAAACTCTCTCATGAATGTCTACAAAAAGTTCTTTTGAATACTATAAAGTCTCTTGCTATCTTTGGGTATCATAAAGCAAAATATATATAAAATAATTTTGAAATACATTTTTAGTTTTACCTAGAAAAGTTTTATATACATGGAAATACATATATAAGCATATATTTGCACTTATGCTTTTTTATGAAATTCTTTCATACATTCTGTGAGGTGATGGGGATGCATATACATATTTTCTTACTGCAGAAACTTTAACAAAATACTAACTTATGCAGCAAATCACAATCTGTCAGGTGTGGCATTGAGTAGCTTACAGTTATTAGTTTTGGTTGGATGCTTGTAGCCTGAGGAACAAATACATTTTATTCTACACACATTTCAAAAGAAAATCCATAAGCTTAAAGTGCCAGCAGTCTCCCACAAATAGTGGCAGTAATTATTTTTAAATCACTTACAGGAGGAGGGAAAGTGACCTATCTATTCTATGTGCAAGTCCACTTAAAAACAACACAGCCCAGATCTGCATGACTGTTTCTTTTTGTTTTTCTTTTTATTCAAGATGCCTGTCATGGTTTAATTATTATTACAATTTTCAAAACTCTATATTTAAGCAGGAATAAAAGAGATTCAACTGATTTGAAAATACTGAGTAATGTGGAAGATTGACAGAGAAAGGAAATAAACAAGTCTTCTATTTTGGGCCAAAAATCTACCTGAATTATATCTACCACTATGGGAAAATCAGAAAAGATTATTGTACATTCAAATCAGTTACCATTTCATTGTCGGTCCTTATATTGCTTCCTCCAGAAATCCCATCTTCACAAGTAAAAATAATGAGAAATTTGATCTATGCAAATGTGAAGAAAAATCCAAAGTAACGACATCTTACAGGCTTTTTTCATAAAAGCATCAGAACTTCTGAATAAGATAACATATAGTCACTTTCAAAACAACCACATTTTGATATACTGTATTTTGTTGTTTATGAAGTATTTTCACGATTGGGTTGATAGTGGAAGTAGGTAAAATGTGCTTAGACAGATATTGCATACTCTGTTTTAGAATTCCCCTGTCAATCATGCCATGCACTATCCACGGCTTTTCATATATAGAGGCAATATTTGTGACACTTGACTCTGTAGTGTTCAGAGGTCACAGAAACAAATAAGAACAGCCTTCAGCCTAACTTAATTCTTTTTAGTAACATAAAAATCAAGTGTGTATGCTGTTCTCAAAATAATTATTTTAATCTTACTGTGTATTTAAAATTTCCATAAGGTAACACTAGAAAAAAGAAGCCAGATATAATGACAGTATTTGGTTCTACACCTTAAAATTACTGAACTAGATTCTGAGAACTCCTGTACCTTTATTCTATCTACTTCTATTCACTTGACCAATGTCCCAACTTCCAGATGAGAGATGACTAAAAAAAAAAAAAGACCATGAGAAAGCACACTAAACTATGGTAAACTGCACCTCATAGCCTGTACTCCATTTCCCACATATAGTTCTGCTTGCTTTCCCAGAGGATTGCCAGCACCAGAGACCCCAGGCCATGCTAGTCCTAAAGAACCAAGAGCAAGATTAATACATCAAACTCCAGAGGCCATGTAGGTCACAAAAACTCCATGGAAGACATCCTGCTGGACATGAAGACTCACCTCTCATCAGAACTCCATGCAGCTCAGGACAAAAGACAGAGAGGAAACAGATACTTAGGGGGGAAACATCCAAAATCACCTGTCCAACAAAGACAAATTAAGAAATTAGGATATAAGCCTATAATAACCACAAAACCCAGATGCCTAAAGGCCACCATAAGAATACAATCAATAGCTGCATGGGCAATATGGCACCAACATAACCCAGGTATCTTAGTACAGCAAGCCCTGAATATCCTAATACAGCTGAAGCATGAGAAAATAACTTTAAATCCAATCTTTTGAAAATGATACATGCCTTTCAAGAGGAGATAAATAAAACCCTTAGAGAAATACAGGAAAATACAATCAGACATGTGAAAGAAATGAATATGACTGTTCATGATCTGAAAATGGAAATACAAGCAATAAAGAATACACAAACGGAGGGAATACTGGAGATGAAAAACCTAAGTAAGAGAACTCCAGTAAAAGCATAACCAACAGAATACAAGAGAATCTTGAACATGGAAGATACAGTAGAAGAAATTGGTAAAAAAAAAAAAAAAAAAAAAAAGTTAAATCTTAAAAGTTCCTGACACAAACCATCTAGGAAATATTGGGCACTAGATTTTTTAAAAAGGATATATATAGCTTAAAGGTCCAAAAATTACTTTGAAAAAGTCATAGAAGAGAATTCCCCTAACCTAAAGAAAGAGATACCTATAAACATACAAGAAACTTGCAGACCACCAAATAAATTGGAACAGAAAATATAATCCTCCAGCCACATAATAATCAAAACACTAACTGTACAGAACAAAGAAAGAATATTAAAAGCTACAAGGGAAAAGGGCTAAGTAACATATAAAGGCAGACATATCAGATTTATACCTGACTTATCATCATCGACACTAAAAGTTAAACGTTTTGCAGTCTCTAAAAAACCACAGAAGCCCACCCAGACTACTATACCCAACAAAACTTTCAATCACCATAGAGTGAGAAAAACCATTTTTCCATGACAAAACTAAACTTAAACAATATATCTACACAAATCAGTTACAGATGATGCTAAAAGGAAAATTACTACACAAGGAAGTTAACTACACCCAAGAAAACACAGGAAATATATAATTCAATGCCAGTAAAACAAAGAGAGAAGAATCAGCATATACAGGAGGAAGTAATCTGCCTCAGGAACAGTCATAGGGGAGGGGAATAAGGGGAAAATGGGAGGGAGGGAAGAATGGGAGGATACAAGGGATGGGATAACCATTGAGATGTAACAAGAATAAATTAATTTAAAAAAACAGTATAGAAGAAAAAAAGATATGAGGACATTTTCCCCAGTGGCTTGTTTGCCACATTTGAATCCATCTCCATAAGGAGATTCTTTGATGTTCATCATCCTCTTTGTGGTAGGCAGGGTATTGCCTCATTGTAAGGAATCTTTAAATGTCTCAATGTAAATGAATCTTTAAAAATATAAAAACATTTTTACATGCCATATTCTGTATGACCCTGAGGTTTCTGAAGACCTTATCTTACTATTTTATCTTATCTTTCTTTAGAATCACATCTGTTCCACCTAATATGTATATTCTTATGATAAAAATAGGCTAGGAATTGATATGACAATGACTTGATCAACTGATCAACTTGTCCTAAACATCCTGCTATAGAACTTTCAAAGTATTGAAAGTTAACCTTGTATTACATTTGAGTTATATGTGTACGATATCTCATATTAGAGTAGCAATATATAATATGTGTGAAGGATAATGTTACTTCTCAATTCTATATCACTGTAACTAAAATTAAACTTATTTTGTATTGCTATACAGAACTCTGTAACAGAGAATTAAAAATAATCTTGTGAGTGAGAATTAAGGCATTGAGTTCAGGAGTAGAGTCACTAATCTACTTTTTCTTCTATCTTCCCTATATATTTCTATATTCCCCCTTCTTTCTCTTTAGGCCCTGTCCTCAAACCTAAGAATGGAAGATAAAAGGAAACAGAGACATCCCTGAGTTCAATCTTGATTTTCTTTAAATAAGAACAATAATAACTTATAACCAACTTCCACTGAAAATAGCTCTCTATAGCCTAAGACAGCAACCAAAAACCTATCCAAATCCCCAGAAATAAAATGGGGTATCATTCTCTTAAGGTTTCTTCCAGCTGATTTTGGCTGAATAATATCTTTGTAGGGCCCAAATATAATCGGGGAAATGGTTAAACAAGCTAGGAATAGCATTTGTGGTCCAGTTTGAAATGTTGAGAAATTCAAGGCTTAATTAGAGTCCTGTGTAGCAGAGTCTGAAATCCTGGACTAATTGTGTTTGGAAGCTTTCTTTGAAGGGGTCCTGGGAGCTATTTTGTTCTGATGAAGAACAGCAATTTAAAAACTTGGTGCTGGAACATAAAGGATGCAGGCTGTCAGTCCAGCATGTGGAGAGGTCTGAATCATGTCAGGTCATATCCAATGTCAATGTCCGGTTCTATAATTTCTCAGAAGCATTATATAGTCCTAAAATTATAAATGTGTAAGGTATGAGTGAATCACAGAACCATTAAGGCTGGTCTTTGAAATTTGTATGAGCAGAAAAAAAGACATTTCTAAATCTTCATTCATAGTGATCCTATGTCTCAGCAAGTCTTATGATTATTCTCCTAGAGTGGGATTAGAAATATGAATTACCTGCTTGTTCTGCAGTTTAAATTCTTCACAGTCCAATTATATCTCCCTCCCTCATCCCCTCCTGATCCCCCTTCCTCCATCATCCAGTCTCCCTCCATTCCTTACTCCTCAGAAAGGAGAACTCTCCTCCCCTAAAATCTGACCTCAGCCTATCAAGTCTCATTTCTACAAACCTGCAACCTCTTCTTCTGTAGCCTGATAAGACTGCCTGCCAGGGAGAAGTGATCAAAGTTTGGTGGCCAGAGTCTATGTTCAAAGTAGTCCCTACTTTCTACCTTGTGGGATCCACAAGGAGACTGTGCTACTACATCTGAGTAGAGAGTCTAGGTCCACATCAAAAATGGTCCTTGGTTGATGTGTCAGATTCTGTATTGTAGTGTAGTTATTCTGTATTATGTGGCTAGTATATGCTTATGAGTGAGTATATACCATGTGATTCTTTCTGATTCTGGGTTACTTCACTCAGGATGATCTTTTCTAGTTCCATCTATTTGTATTCAAAGTTCAAATTTTCCTTGCTTTTAATAGCTGAATAGTATTCCACCGTGTAAATGGACCACAGTTTCTTTATCCATTCCTCAGGGACATGTAGGTTGTTTCCAGATTTTGGCTATGACAAATAAAGCTGCTATGAACACCGTTGAACAAATGTCCTTGTGTGGTGGAGCATCTTTCAGGTATATTCTCAGGAGTGGTATGGCAGGGTCTTGAGGTAGAATTAGTCCCAATTTCATGAGAAAGCACCAGATTGATTTCCAAAGTGGTTGTACAAGTTTTCTTTCCCACCAGCAATAGAGGAGTGTTCTCCTTTCTTCACATCCTTGCCAGCATGTGCTGTAACCTGAGTTTTTTATCTTAGATATTTGGATAGTTGTAACATGGAATCTCAGAGTCATTTTCAGTTGCATTTCCCTGATAATTAGGGATGTTGATGATTTCTTTAAGTGTTTCTGAGCCATTTGATATTCCTCCATTGAGAATTCTCTGGTTAAGTCTGTAACTCCATTATTTAATTGGGTTATTTGGTTTTGGGGCATTTAATTTCTTGATTTGTTTATATGTTTTGGAAATTAGACCTTTGTCAGATGTAGAGTTGGTTAAGATCTTTTCCAGTCTGTAGGCTGTCATTTTGTTCTGTTGACAGTGTCTTCTGCCTTACAGTAGCTTTTCCATTTCATAAGGTCCATTTATAAATGGTTGATCTTAGGGCCTGAGCTGTTGGTGTCCTGATCAGGATGTTGTATACTGTGCCAATGAGCTCAAAGCTTTTCCCGATTTTTCTTCTAACAAATTTAGTGCATCTGCTTTTAGGTTGAAGTCTTATATCCACTCCAACTTTAGTATTGTGCAATGGATCTATTTGCATTTTTCTACATATAGCCACTCAGTGAGACCAGAACCATTTGTTGAAGATGCTATGTTTTTTCCATTGTACTGATTTTGCTTCTTTGTAAAAAATCAAGTGTCCATAGGTATGTGGGTTTATTTCCGGTTCTTTAATTCAATTCCATTGATCAAATTTCTTTCTAGTACTGCCTTGTTTTTATTACTGTTGCTTTATAGTACAACTTGAGATGTGGGATGGAGATTCCTCCAGAAGATCTTTTAGTGTGCAGGATTGTTTTAGCTATTCTGAGGTTTTTGTTTCTCCATATGAAGCTGAGAACTGATCTTTCAAGGTCGGTAAAGAATTGTCTAGGTTTTTGATGGGAATTGCATTGAATCTATTGATTGCTTTTCATAAGATGGCCATTTTTACTATGTTGATTCTCCCAAGTCACAAGCATTGGAGATCTTTCCATGTTCTGAAATCATCCTCTACTTTTTTATTCAGAGATCTAAAGCTTTTTTCATACAAGACTTTCATTTTCTTCGTTAGAGTTACATCAACATACTTTATATTATTTGTGGATATTGTGAAGGGTGTAGTTTCCCTAACTTCTTTCTCAGCCTGCTTTTCCTTTGTATACAGGAGGGCTACTGATATTTTTGTGTTGATTTTTGTATCCAGCCATTTTTCTGAAGGTGCTTATCAGATGTAGGAGTTCCTTGATAAAATTTTGGGGGGGGGGCAGTTTCAAGGCCGAGTCTCTCTGTGTTAGCCTTGGCTCTCCTGGATTCCCTTTGTAGACCAGGCTGGCCTTGAATTCACAGCAACCCACCTGCCTCTGCCTCTGGAGTGCTGGGATTAAAGGTGTGCACCTTGGTAGAATTTTTGGGATCACATATATACTATTATATCATCTTCCAATAGTAACTTCTTCCTTTCTAATTTGTATCCCCTTGATCTCCTTTAATTTTCTTATTGCTGTATCCAGGACTTCAAGTAATAAATTGAAGATATATGGAGAGAGTGGACAGCCTTTTCTTTTCTGTGATGTCAGTAGAATTAATTTAAGCATCTGTCCATATAGTTTGATGTTGCCTATAGGCTTGCTATATATTCCCTTTACTCTCTTTGGGTATGTGCCTTGTATTCATGCTTTCTCCAGGACTTTTAACATGAAGATGTTTTGGATTTTGTCAAATGCTTTTTTGGCATCTAAAGAGATGATCATGTGTGTTTTTTCTTTCAGTTTGTTTATATGATAAATTATATTTCTGTATATTGAACCACCCCTGCATCCCTGGGATAAAACCTACTTGGTCATGGTGAATGATAGTTTTGATATGCCCTTGAATTTGGTTTGCAATTATTTTTCTGAATATTTTCACATCATTGTTTATAAGAAAAATTATTCCAAAAGTCTCATTCTTTGTTGAGTCTTTCTGTGGTTTAGGTATCAAGGTGACTGTGGGCTCATAGAACAAGATTGGTATTGTTCTTTCTGATTCTATTTTATGGAATAGTTTGAAGAGGATTGCTATTAGCTCTTCTCTAAACATCTGATAGAATTCTGCACTGAATCAGTCTGGTCCTGGGATATTTGTTGAACTTATTTTTGTTGCTGTGAGACATTTGATGACTACCTCTATTTCCTTAAGTGTTATAGGATTATTCATTTCAGGTATTTACTCTTGATTCAACTTTGGCAGTTGGTAGCTATCAAGAAGTTGCCCATTTCATATGGTTTTCAAATTTTGTAGCATATAGGCTTTTGAAGTAAGACCTGATGATTCTTTGGTTTTCCTCTGTGTTTGTCACTATGTCTCCCTTTTTATTTCTGATTTGACTACTCCTTTGTGCATTTTCGTTAGTATGGCTAAAAAAAATTGTCATTCTTGTTGATTTTCTCAAATAACCAGCTCTTGATTTCACTGATTCTTTGAATTGTTTTCTTTGTTACCAGTTTATTGAATTCAGCCCCGAGTTTGAGATTTCCAGCAGTCTATTCCCCTTGGATGCATCTGCTTTGATTTGTTCTAGAGTTTTCAGGTGTGCTCTTAGGTTGCTAGTATGGGATTTCTCCAGTTTGTCTATAAAGGCATTTAGAGCTATGAACTTCCCTCTTACCACTGATTTCATTGTGTCCAATAAGTTTGGGTATATTGTGCCTTCAGTCTTATTGAATTCTAGGACATTTTTATTTCTCTTTTCATTTTGTACCTTGCCCAGAGGTTATTGAGTAAGGAGTTGTTCAGTTTCCATGAGTTTTTAGGCTTTTGCTTGTTTCTTTTGTTGTTGAGTTCCAGTCTTAATCCATGGTGGTCTGATAAAATGCAAGGGATTATTTTTATTTTCTTGTATCTGTTGAGGTTTGATTTGTGACCAAGTATATGGTCAATTATGGAGGATATTCCATAAAAAGAAGGTGTATTCTATTTTGTTTGGGTGAAATGTTCTGCAGATAACAGTTATGCCCATTTGTTTCATGATCTCTGTTAGTTTCCTTGTTTCTCCATTTAGTTTTTCTCTTGATGATCTGTCTATTGGGGAGAGAGTGGTGTTGAAGTCTCCCACAGTTAATATGTGGGATTAAAATGTGATTTAAGGTTTAGTAACATTTCTTTTATGAATGTGGGTGGTCCTGCCTTTGGTGTGTAGATGTGCAGAATTAAGACATCATCTTAGTGTATTTTTCCTTTGATGAGGATGAAGTGATCTTCCCTATCTCTTTTGATTAGTTTTGGCTGAAAGTCTATTTTATTAGATACTAGAATGGCTATTCCAACTTGCTTCTTAGGTCTGTTTCCTTGGAATAGGGTTTTCCAAGTCTTTACTCTGAGGTAATGTCTATCTTTATTGCTGAAGTGTGTTTCTTGTATACAGCAAAATGATGGATCCTGTTTTCATATCCATTCTGTGAGCTTGTATCTTTTTATTGGGGATTTTAGGCCATTGGTGTTAAGAGATATTAATAACCAGTGATTGTTAGTTCCTTTTATTTTGATATTGGCGGTGGTAGAGTGTGTGTATGTTTCCTTTCTTTTGGACTTGTAGTTGTGGAGTTACTTATTTCCTGTGTTTTCCTAGTTGTATTTAGCCTCCTTCAGTTGGAGTTTTCCTTATAGTACCTTCTGAATGACTGTATTTGTGGTTAAGTACTGATTAAACTTGATTTTGTCATGGACTATCTTGTTTTCTCCATCTCTGATGATTGAAAAATATGCTCAGTATAGTACTTTGGGTTAGCAACTGTAATCTCTCAATGTTTCTATGATATCCATCCAGGCCCTTCTAGCTTTCATAGTCTCTGTTGAAAAGTTAAGTGTAATTCTGATGGGTTTGCCTTTATATATGACTTGACTGTTTTCTCTGGCAGCTTTTAATATTCTTTCTTCGTTCTGTGCATTTAATGTTTTGATTATTACGTGGTGGGAGTATTTTCTTTTTTGGTCCAATCTCTTGGAAATTCCATAGGCCTAATGTATGTTTATGAGCATTTCTTTTTTTAGGTTGGGGAAGTTTTCTTCTATCCTTTCATTGAAAATGTTTTCTGGGTCTTAGAGCTTGGAGTCTTCTCCTTCTTCTATTTTTAATATTTTTAGATTTGATCTTTATATAGTCCCAGATTTCTTCGGTGTTTTGTGTCAGGAACTTTTTAGTTTTAACATTTTCTTTGATTGATGTATCAATAATTTTGACCATATATACCACACTTGAGATTACTGCTTCTATCTCTTTTATTTGGTTGCTGTTGCTTGTATCCATGGTTCCTGTTCTGTGCCCGATGTTTTCCAACTCTAAGATTTCCTCAGTGTGTGTTGATGTTGATGTTTCTAATTCCCTCTTTAGGCCTTAAATAGTCTTATTCATTTCTTTCTCCCACTTGGTTGAATTTTCCTGTAATTCTATCTAGAATTTATTTAATCTCATCATCTGTTTGGATTTACTTTCATGTGTTTTTCATAGGATTTATTTAATTCCTTCATTTCTTAGGATATGCTTTCCTATAATTTTTAAAGGATTTATCCAATTACTCCATCTGTTTGAATGTATTTTCCTATATTTCTTTCAGAGATTTATTTCCCTCTTTTTAGGCTTCTATCATTTCCTCACCTCAGATTTAAAGTTTTTCCTTGTGCTTCATGTCTGTTCATCTCTCCAGGGCTTGCTGCATAAGACTACTGGTTTCTAGTGGGGTTATATGGCTCTGATTGTTGCTAGTATTCTTGCACTATCCTCTAGGCATCTGATTGTCTCTGGTGTTAGCAGGCCTAGAGATTCCTCCAGTGAATTTTCTGTTTGTGTTCTACATGGGCCAGGCAGTTTGGGAGCAAGTAAAGAGAGCTCCAAGCTAAAAGTTGTTTGCTATGTCTCCCCAGAGGCCTCCTCAGGATGATGGACAGTGAGTGTTAGAGCCTGAACCCAGCTCAGCTCAGCTTGGTTCCTTGTCTCTATCCCAATTGGGTCAGGCAGGAGAAGAGAGTGGGCTGAGTGATTTCCAAGCCCAAGGCTGCTCAAATGCCCTATAGTCCTTTTCAAGATGTCAGGGCTCTTCCTATCTGCTTTGTGTTTCAAATGGGTTAGGCCAGTAAGCAGCTTTGGGCTGAGAGAAATTGAAGCTTGAATCTGCTTGAGTGCCCCCAAAACCTGCTTGAGACAGCATCAAATGTGAGTCCAGACTCAGGTCTGTCTATCCACTCATCATTCCAGATGGGCCAGGATGGTAAGCAGCTGAGGGACTGATGGGAAAAAAAGTCCAAAGCTGCTGGGGTGCTCTACAGACCTTCTTGAGCTGTTCTGTGTCCCATTGGGCTAGGCAGGTAAGCAGCTGACTGTCAGAGAGAGAAATCAGCCCCCAAAGCTGCTCATACAATGGCAGCTAATAAATGTGGCTTGTTCAGGCCTCTGCCCTGTCTGTCTACTCTGTGACCTAGATGTATCAGTCCAATAAGCTGCATTTGAGCAGAGAAAGATCAGAGCAGGAAGCTGTTCACAAGGTTGCAGCTAATGTGGATTATGGCCAGAGCAAGTCTCTACTCAGCCTGTCTGCTCAGTGGTTTTGCTCCTTCGGACCAGTAGGCTTCAGGTGGGGAGAGAGAGATCAGAGCCCAAAGCTGTTAGCAGGATGGAAGCTAATGCAGATTGTAGACCACAGAAGTTTCTGCTTGGCCTGGCTGCTCTGTGTCCTAGCTGTGTCAGAACAGTATGCTTGAGGTAGGTGGGCAGAGATAGACCCAGGTCTGAAGCTGCTCACAGGATGGCAGTTAATGCTGCTTGTGGCCAGCACCAGGATTCAGCTCTGCCTGTATACTCTGTGTCAGAGATGGGCCAGGCTGGTAAGCAACTGGGGGACTGAGATCAGAACCCAAAGGTGCTTCAGTGCTCTGCACTCTCTGAAGATGGCAGTTAATGTGGATTGTGTGCAGAGCCAGGACTCAGTTCTACCTGTCTGTTCTTTGTCCCAAATCTAATAAGCAGCAGATGGGCAGTGAGTGTCCAAAGCTACATTGATGTCTCACAGTCTTTATCAAGATGGCGACTAATGTGGGTTGTCCCATGAATTTTTCTGTTGGTTAGCTGGGTGGCCAGAGGTCAGACACACCCATGCTCTATACAATGAAGATCCCTCTCACCTGGGAATCAGCAGCACTGGTGTTTTGTAGATCTCAATTTTGTCTTTAGGTCACTGTGCAGTATTGGTGTCTATCTGGTCAGAAGCAGTGTGTGATTGACACCACCATCTTTTATCACCTTGTTGAATAGTTTGAGAAGTTTTGGTATTAGTTCTGTTTTGAGGATATGGTAGAGCTCTGTGCTAAAACCATCTGGCCCTGGGCTTATTTTTCTTTGTTCTTCTGGTTGGGAGACTTTTGATGACTGTTTCAACTTCCTTAGGGCTTATAGGACTATTTAAACTGTTTACTTCATCCTGATTTAACTTTGGCAAGTGAAATCTGTCAAGAAAATCAACCATTTCCTTTAGATTTTCCAATTTTGTGGAATATAGCCTTTTGAAGTAAGAGTTAACAATTCTTTGGATATCCTCAGTATCTATTGTTATGCGCTTCTTTTATATCTGATTAGTTAATCTTTGTACCTTCCCTCTGCTTTTTAGTAATTGGCTGACAGTTTGTCTATCTTGTTGCTTTTCTCAAAGAAACAGGTCTTTGTTTCATTGATTCTTTGTGTTGTTCTCTTTCTTTCTAATTTACTGATTTCAGCAATGAGTTTGATTATTTCCTGTCATCTAATCCTCTTTCATGTGTGTGCTTTTTTTATTCTGGAGCTTTCAAGTGTGCTGTTAAGTTGCTAGTATAGAATCTCTCCAATTTCTTTATGAAGGTGTTTAATGCTATGAGCTTCCATCTTTGCACTGCTTTCATTATGTGCCATTAGTTTGACTATGTTGTATCTTCACTTCGTTGAATTCTAAAATGTCTTTAATTTGTTTCTCTGTTTCATATCTGACCCAGTGATCATTGAGTAGGGGCTGGTTCAGTTTCCATGATTTTGTAGTCTTTCTGTTTTTTTCTGCTGTTGTTGTGTTCTGGCTTTAATCCATGGTGATATGATAAAATACAAGGGGTTATGTCAATCTTCTTTTATCTGTTGAGGCTTGCTTCATGACCAAGTATATGGTCAATTTTGAGGAAGCTTCCACGAGGTGTTGAGAAGAAGGTATATACTTTTGTGTTTGGGTGAAATGTTTTGTTGATATCTGTTAAATGCATTTGCCTCATGACATCTGTTAGTTTCATTATTTCTCTTTTCAGGTCCTCTCTCAGAGATTTATCCATTTATGAAAGTGGAGTATTGAAGTCTCCCATTATCGATGTGTGGGATTCAATGTGTAATTTAAGTTTTAGTAATGTCTCTTTTATGAATGTGAGTGCCCTTTTATTTGGGGCATAGATGTTCTGAATTGAGATGGCAACCTTGTGTACTTTTCCTTTGATGAATATGAAGTGTCTTTGCCCATCTATTTTGGTTAATTTTGGTTGAAAGTCTATTTTATGATACACTAGAATGGCTACTCTAGGTTGCTTCTTGAGTCTATTTGCTTGGAAAACTTTTTTCTATCCATTTACTCTGAGGGAATGTCTACATTTGATTTTATGTCCAGAATTTTTCAGATTTCACATTTTCTTTTACCCCTGTATCTATTTCTTCTATTATGTCTTCTATGCTTGAAATTCTCTCTCCCAACCCTTATATTGTGTTCGTGATGTTTATGTCTATAGTTTCTGTTTGATTACCTAGATTTTCCATCTCCAGGATTCCCTCACTTAATGTTTCCTTCATTGCTTTTATTTGCATCTTCTGTTTTTAAACTGTTTTATTCATTTCCTTCATCTGTTTGCCTTTTCTTAGCTTTCTTTTAAGGGATTTATTCATTTGCTCTAATTGTTTTTGTCTTCCTGCATTTCTTTAAGGGATTTCTTCATTTCCTTCTTAATGGCCTTTAATGCCTTCATAAAATTAGTCTCAAGGTCATTTTTTGTGCTTTGGCTGAGTTGGAATATCCATGGCTTGTTATGTTGGATAGCTGAGCTCTAGTGGTGCCATACTGCTCTGGATGTTGGTTTTTGTGCTCTTAAGCTGGCCTCTAAGCATCTGGATTTGGGGGAGTTATAGGTTTATGTGCCAGTTTCTGAGTTTATTTTTGTAGGATGGGTGTTTCCTTCCTTGAATTCTACTTTCTTTTCAGTCTTTTGGCCTGAGTGCCCTGTGATTCTTGTGACAATCGAGTCTTCAGGTCTAGTAGAGTGTTTCTGGTGAAATCTGGAGGGGGGCATGTGATGCATGAACAATAGGACTTTGAGTGCTAAAATTGCCTTTGGGGTATGGCAGTTCTGTAAACAAGTGTGGGCTTTGTGCTTCAAGGTATGGGCTTAGCTCAGGTGCTCTGTTTACCAGGATGTCTTTCATTGGGTCAGGGATCTTCTGTGCTCTTAATACCTGTATGGCCTATGATAGTTCAGGGGCCTTTTAGAGTTGTGGTGTGAGATATGGAGCTATGGAAAGGAATGCTATGGCTGCTAGTAGCATTGTGGTCTCCAGTAAAGCAGTGTTACTGCACATTCCTTCATATTCTAAACAACCTCTTTAACTTTCCAAATCATGCATCCTATAATTCTATTCAAAATGAAATACATATACAAATATTGGTTCAACAATGTTCCCAAAGCTTAATTTTTGGATAAATAATACCTACATATAATTCTAATGTTTTATCAATGGATAAGTTTCAAAAGTATAGCCTATGGAGACACTATTCAGTGATTAAGTAAAATGAATTGCTGATAATGCAACAGTATTATCTCAAATACATAACAAGTCAAAAACTTCCATATACAAAAATTCAATTGTATTAATTTTTGTATAACGCCAATCATGAGCTCTTAAGAAACTAGAAACTAATAGCAGAATTTATATGATACCCTAACAAGAAACAAAGTGATAGAGGACTCACTTGAGTGCTGGGGGATTGTAGAAGCCATATATATCCATATATATGGTTTGAGGAAGCAGTCATTTCCCAAGAACATGAAGCTATATGGTATTGGTTATATATTGTACACAATGTACTGTAATATCACTGACATGATGTAAATCATTTGAATAATGACAAAAATTTAAAGGTTCTAAGTCTGTATAAATGTTAAAGGGAAATGAGTTCAAGTTGAAGACATTACCAGAATGAAATTAGATTCAGAAAAATAAATGATTTACTATTACAGTAAATTATAATCATTTTTCATCTCATCTGTTTAAAAGTATGTCTATAAAATACACAGAACAAAAGATAGAAGAAATATAAGAGTATATAAATGAATCTGTATTCATAAAAGTTTTAATGTACCTCTGACAAAACAGACAAAAAATTATAAGGTCGTGGAAGGTTTTATGAATTATGATATATAAAATCTTGGCCAACTTACAAAGCATAAATATTCTTTGCAAATGTGTATTCTTTATTTTAAAAACTGACCATACTCTTGGCATTTATAGACACATAGAACATTTTGTTGACACTGAAAAAAATAGGAAGTCAGAAATATACAACAGTGACAGCTCACTAAGTGAGTTGCATCTTGGAAATGCAAGGTCAACTCAACATTCAAATACAGCAGTGTGATTCAGCATACTTACATGAAAATAGTAACTTTCTACATACCATGTTATATAAAATAGGAGTTTGAAAAAATATACCCATTTATAACCTCTTAACATACCCATAACCAGACTTTCTAACATAGTATTTGCAAAATTATAAAATATTGTCTAACAAGATCTGAACAATATTTTCCTATTTTACTCATTTGATCTTATTGTTATATATATATTCTGCAGAAAAACAGAGTTCTTGCTTGAATTCAAAGGTCCTTACTTGTACCTCATTGCTTTACTTGTTAAATCAATCATTTTTCAAGAATGTCTTCTTTACATACTCATCTCAAATTATAGAATCCATGTTGTCCTTTCTGGTCCTATCTTGAAATTATTTTATCAATGTTTTTCATTCACAAAAAATCTCTTCCAGTAATTCTGTTCCTATTTTTGTAATATGCTATTGAGCATATATTATAGTATATGACAGTTAATTTTGTAATTTATTTTCCCCATCAGTTTAAAGCTCCTATAATATAGAAAATAACTTCACTGTCTTCTCCACATCACCCAACTGAATGCCTTGGGTAAAGTTAATCACTATTAATTATTTCTTAAGCAGAATAGAAATTTATTACTGCACATGAAAGCCTTTCTTGTTACTTGTCATCTACAAAGCATGGAATCTTGCTTATTTAATTGATTCAGTGCACATCCTTCTGTATAGGACATCTTTAACTGACATAATTGTTGAAATCCAAATGAACCATTAATTAACTGCCACACAATTTCATTTTATAAGTGTGTGGTACCTCAATGACCGTATATAACTGAAAAAATAAAAAAGTTCAGTAAGAAAATAAGGTATTCTTCTAAAGATAAACTACAATTAACAATGTTCTTTCTTCTACAACTGAAATTAAAAAAATCTCCCAGAAAAACTATGTGGAGAAATTATTAAACTTATATTTCACAAAATTATGCAACTTCAAAAGTCAAACAGAATCATGGGAATGTAGAACAAGGTAACATTATTTTTCTCTATTCATCTCACAGATTTGTAAGTTGCATCTTTGTGTTTATTAGCAATGGAGCTCCACAACTAAAGATTCATTGAACTGTGCCAAGCACACCTCTAAACATACATTCTAGTCACTATGCTAACATACAGAATTTTAAAAATAAGTCAATACATGCAAAAGAAGAACAAAAACTTTAACAAAAATATGATGTTCTCTAAAATGTTGTTATCATGCTTATTACCAGAAGAAATTCATTTCCTCTATATTTGGTAATATAATTCCATTGTCCTCCACGGATAATATGTAGACTCAAAACTTATTAAATAGATGGCATAAACATGTATTTTATGCATTTAGCAATGTAATCTGCACATACTCTTAATTAAATTAGATAACAGTTGTTTTGTTAATACACACCATACATTCAGGAAAAAGAACTAAAAAGAGTGCAGGAGCTTTGCAAGATAAACAGTTTACCAACATTGGAGAGAAGAAAAGAAAGAAGATACAAAAAGTGTAAACAAAAAAGAAATAACAAATCAAATCAATTCATAATAGAATACTTTGAAGTACAGTCATGAATAAAGTCAATAAAAATGAAAGCCACTATTTGAAATTAAGAAAACTCTTCACAGAAGGCATGGATTAATTATTGTTATTCCTTTCAGAATTCTCTGAATGGTTTTGTTTTGTGTAGTCTCAAATGAACCTCCTCGATTTTAAAATCACTTTAAAAATTATTTTTAAACTTCTTTCTTTAATCTTAGTATTCCCACTGGTTTTCTTTATAGATCATTCTGGAATTACAAAATGTTGGATTCACTCTTTACCTATAAATACTGCAAAAAATCATCAGTGTTTTGTAAAGAAGACTCCCTCTCCTAATTACATAAAATTGTTTATTGAGACACAAGGTTATGGTCTACTCATCCACTTGGTTTCAGGCCTTTCAGGACTTTTAAATAATTTAAATTCACTTCAATGTTAATGAAAGTTAAATTAATGCTTACTTTAGCTGATATAGAGAAGAGTAGCATGGCCCCTGCCCAAGGATAATACACATATATCTGAAGCATTACATATATTTACTAAAAGGTACACTCTAACCCAAGGAGGCTAACTACACCAAGGAAAGCATGGAAAATAAATAATCCCACATCAGCAAAACCAAAAAGGATAACACACACAACACACACATACACTCAACCACTACCATCATCAAAATAACACAAGTTAACAATAAGTAGTCATTAATATTTCTCAATATAAATGGACTCAATTCTCTAATAAAAAGACACAGGCTAATATAAGGATACAAAAACAAGATCTGTCTTTCTGCTTCATACAAGGAACATGCCTCAGCAAGGATAGACATTATTTCAGAGTAAATAGCTAAAAAAAGACTGTCCAAACAAATGGACTCAAGAATCAAACTGGAGTAGCCATTCTAGTATCTAATAAAACAGATTTTTCTACTAAAATTAATCAAAAGAGATAGGGAAGTACACTTCATGATCATCAAAGGAAATATCCACCAAAATGATGTCTTCATTCTGAAAATTTATGCCCCAAATATAAGAGCACCCACATTCCTAAAAGATACATCACTAAAGCTTGAACCACATACTCAACCCCACACAGTAAAAGTGAAAGACATCAACACCCTACTCAGACCAGTGGGCAGATTGCTGAGACCAAAACTAAAGAGATAAGTAGTGAAACTAACAGATATCATGAATCAAATAGACCTAGAAAATAACTACAGAAAATTTCACCCAAACAGAAAAGAATATACCTTCTTCTCAGCATCTCATGGAACCTTCTACAAATTTGATGATATAATAGGTCACAAAGCAAGTTTCAACGGGTACAAAAGATTGAAATAACCCCTTGTATCTTATCAGACCACCAGAAATTAAAGCTGGAGTTTAGAAACAACAGAAAACCCACACACTCATAGAAATTGAACAATCCTTTATTCAATGACCACTGGGTCAGGGATGGAATTTTAAAAAATAAAATAAAAGATTTAAATAATTTCTAGAATGCAATGAAAATGAAGGCACAACATATCCAAACTTATGGGTAACAATCAAAGCAGTGCATATCTATTCCACATAAAAGTAACAGAAGTAGCACTGCCAAACTCATAAACTAAGTGCCTTCATAAAGAAATGGGAGAGCTCCCATAATAGTAATTTAAAAGCACATGTATAATCTCTTGAACAAGAAGAAGTAAACACACCCAAAAGTAGTAGATGACAGGAAATAATCGAAGAGGACTGAAATCAATCATTTAGAAACAAAGAGAAGAATACAAAGAAGCAATGAAATAAAAACCTGGTCTTTGAGAAAATCAACAAGATAGACAAACTCCTATACAAACTAAAAGGCAGAGAGACAGTATCCAATTAACAAAATCAGAAATGAAAAGGGGGAATAACTAAAAAACATTGAAGGAATCAGAAGAATCATTACGTGTTACTTTAAAAGCCTGTATTCCACAAAATTAGAAAAATCTAAAGCAATGGATGATTTTCTTGTTGGATTTCACTTCCCACAGTTAGATCAAAATTGTGTAAATAGTTTTAACAGTACTAGAACCCATAAGGAAATTGAAGCAGTCATCAAAAGTCTCCCAACTAAAATGATCCCAGGGCCAGATGGTTTTAATACAGAATTCTACCAGTCTGAAAAAAAAAATAGCTAATACCAATACTCTTCAACCTATTCCACAAAATAGAAACAGAAGTGACATTGCCAAACTCATTCTATGAATCCACAGTAACCCTGATACCTAAACTGCCCAAGTACACAGCAAAGAAAGAGCATTTCACAACAATTATCACTTTATCACTCATGAACATTGATATAATAATGCTCAACAAAATACTCACAAACCAAATCGAAGAACACAACAAATAAAACATCCACCATAATCAATTAGGCTTCATCCAAAAGATTCAGGGATGGTTCAACATGAAAATGCATCAATATAATCTACCATATAAACAAACTGAAATAAAAAATATTACTATATCATTAGATGCAACAAATATCTTGACAAAAGCCAACACTCCTTCATGATAAAACTATTTGAGATACGAGGGATAAAAGGCCCATAACTAAAAATAATAAAGGCAATATACATCAAGCTGACAGCCAACATTAAAATTAATGGAGAAAAGTTCAAAGGTATTCCACAAAAGCAGGGACAAGATGAGGCTGCACATTTCCTTTATATCTCTTCAATATAGTACGTGAAGTTCTAGCTAGAGAATAAGATAACTAAATGAGATCAAGAGTATTCTAATTGGAAAAGAAGAAGCTAAAGTATCATTATTCACAGATGATATGATAGTATAAAAAGTTACCCCAAATATTCCACCAGAAACTCCCCCACCTAATAAACACCTTCAGCAAAGTGGTTGGGTACAAAATTAGCTGAAAAAATCAGTAGCCCTTCTGTATAAAAATAACAAATGGGCTGAGAAAGAAATTAGCAAAACAACACTCTTTACAATAACCACAAATAACATAAATTATCTTGGTGTAACTCTAACCAAGCAAGTGAAAGACCTGCATGACAAGAACTTCAAATCTCTGAAGAAAGAAATTGAAAATAGTATTAGAAAATGGAAAGAGCTCTTATGCTCATGAATCCATTGGATTAACATAGTAAAAATGGCCATCTTACCAAAAGCAATCATGGATTCAATGCAATTCCTATCAACATACCAACAGAACTTTTTACAGACCTTGGAGGAACAATTCTTAATTTCATATGGAAAAACAAAAACCAAGAGCAGCTGAAACAATTCTATACAAAAAAAATCACTTCTGGAGGTATCCCTGTCACTTATTTCAAGAGCAATACTACAACAGAGCAGAACTAATAAAAACAGAATATATTGGCATAGAAACAAACTGATTGATCAAAAGAATTAAGTCAAAGACTGAGAAATAAACCTGAACACCTACAGACACTTGATTTTTGACAAAGATGCCAAAAAACATACCATGGAAAAAAGATAGCATCTTCAACAAAGAGTGATGGTCTAACTGGAAGTCTACATGTAGAAATATGCAAATATATCCATATTAATCATTCTGCACCAAATTCAATTCCAAGAGGATCACAGAATCAAAATAAAACTGGAAACACTAAATCTTATAAAAGAGAAAGTAGGAATCAACCTTGAACTTATCGGCACAGGAGACAAAGTTCTGAACAGAACACTAACAGCTCAAGCTCCAGGATCAACAATTAATAAATGGGACCTCATGAAACTGAAAAGCTCCTGTAAGGCAAAGGACACCGTGAACCAAACAAACAAAAAAAAAATGCAGCCTACAGACTGGGAACATATATTTCCCAATATGACATTCAAAAAGGGCTGCTATCCAAAATATATAAAGAACTCAAAAATTTAAACACCAACAAACCAAATAATACAATTAAAAAATGGGATACAGAGCTAAACGGAGAATTCTCAACAGAGGAATCTCAAATGACTGAGAAACACTTAAATAAATGCACAATATCCTTAGTCATTAGTGAAATGCAAATCGAAACTATCCTCAGAATCTATCCTACAGCCTTCAGAATGGCTAAGATTAAAAACTCAAGTGACTGCACATGATGGGAAGAATGTGGAGCAAGGGGAAATTGAACTATTGCTGGCGAGACTGCAAACTTGTACAACTATGTTGGAAATCAATCTGGTGCTTTCTCAGAAGATTGGGAATAGATCTACCTCAAGACGCAGATATACCACTCCTAGGTATATACTCAAAAATTGTTCCACTGTACAACAAGGACATTTTCTAAATCATGCTCATAGTAGCTTTATTCATAATAGCCAGTAACTGGAAACAGCCCAGATGTCCCTCAACTGAAAAACGGATAAAGAAACTTGTGCATTTACACAATTGAATATTCCTAAGCTATTGAAAACAAGGTAATCATGAAATTTGCAGGAAAATTAATGGAACTAAAAAGATCATACTGAGTGAAGTAGCTCAGACCCAGAAAGACAGACATGGTATATACTAACTTATAAACAGATATTAGGCATATACTAAAAGATAAACATATTACAATTTACAGCCCAAGGAATCTAAGTAACAAAGAGGTACCAAAGAATAATGTTTGAATCCCACTCAAAAGCAAAAATAGAATAGACAGCAGAAGTTGCTGAAAAGAGGGAAAAGCACAGGAGAGGAAGCGCTGAAGGAAATGAGGTTGGAGATCAGATGTGGGAAGAACTAGGCAGTTGTGGCATACACCTTTAATCCCAGCCCTCAGGAGGCAGAGGCAGGCAGATTTTTGTAAGGTGAAGTCATCCTGATCTACAAAGTGAATTTCAGGACAGCAAAGAATACAGAAAGGAACCTTGTCTCAGGAGGAAAAAACAGATGTGGGGAGGGAAAGAGGACAGAGAGCTTTTGGAACTGGTGGAACATTTTTGAGACAGACTAGAGACCTAGGACAGGATAGGCTCCTGGGAGGATATTGGGGTGACTCTAGCTGAGACTCCTAGTAGCTGGGCATGAAGACTGAAGAGGACATCCTCTAACTGGACAGAACCTCTACTAAAGGAAGAGGAACACCAACCCATGCACAAAAACATTCTAAAATTTACCCTGCCTACACGATGTAAAGATAGAACAGAAATTGAGGGACACATTCAACCAATAATCTGGCTCAGACTCAGACCCACACCAAGGCAACCCCTCACACTATTAATTACACTCTGCTATGCTTGCAGGTGAGAGCCTACCATAGCTGTCCTCTGAGAGGCTCCATCTATCAATGGGTCAAAAAAGATGCCGAGACTCACAGCCAAACATTGGGAAGAGTACAGGGAGCCTGTGGAAGAGTGGGAGGAAGGATAGAAGGACCTGGAGTGGACAGAAACTCCACAAGAAGACAAACAGAGACAACTCACCAGGGCCCAGAGGAGCTTATGGAGTGAAGCACTGCCAACCAGAGACCACGGACTGGACCTAGGTCCCTTACACATGTACCTGATGGGCATCTCGGTCTTCATGTGGATCCCTTAGTAAGGAGTGCAGGACCTATCTCTGACATGGACTCTGTTGCATGCTTTTTGATCCATTCCCCCTAGCAGGGCTGCCTTGCCTGGCCACCATGAAAGAGGATGAGCTCAGTCCTGATATTACTTTATATGCTGGGATGAGTTTGGGGGGGCTTCCTTTTTCTGAGAGGTAGGAGAGGAGTGAGAGGGGGAAGAAGAAGAAAGGTGGATCTGGGATTAGAGGAGGGAGGTGCTACGATTGGGATATAAAGTGAATACATAAACTAATTAATTAAAAAGTTAGACAAAAGCTGGAGGCAATAATTGAGGCAAAAGTTTTAGGAAAAATGAGGGGTCTTCATTTTGCAGAATTAGGAAGGTGGTGTTTTTGTCACAAGAGGGCATGGTCCTGTCTAGATGTTTTATCTCTGTAGTCTTTCTCCTCCAACCCTAAGATGCCAAGTTCACTTAGCTGTCATCTGACCTAAATACACTTTCCCAAACAGACATTCTTACGGGAAAGAATGAATAATCTAAAATAACAGCAGCATCAATAGCAAGTGTATTTCATTATAAAGGACTTTTTATTTCTGGTACATTAATCTTCTTTCGGGCTTTGGTGTATAATATTTTTTCTAGGACAATTTACTGTTCTGTTCAATGACCTTGCCATTCAAATCTCAAGACTGCAGACAGAAAAAAATATGCATACCAATAGATAAATAAATAATGGCCACTCTTTTTGGCTATCAGCCTACTTTTTCTTTAATGTAGGACAATGATTTCCTTTTGTGGTGAGACCAAGTGTGACTCAAAGTCAACAGTCTGTGAAATCACATGTGCAAAAGTATATCTGAGTGCTGGAGAGATGTACCGATCCTTCTGAGGACCTGATATTGGTTCTTAGCATCCACATTAGAGTGCTCACAACCACTTGTAAGTCCAGTTCCAGAAGATCCTATGCCTTCTTATGATCTCCATGAGCACTGTGGTCACATGAACAAACACAACACATATACACACAATCAAAAATTTTTTAAAAATTAAAAATATGTTTGAAAATCTCTTTAAAAGGTTCATGGCTTAGTATTTGAATGATTTAAGTTGTAATGAATGATTTTTTAAAAGAAACTTTCAAAGGCTTTCAGGGCAAGCACAGATTCTACTATGCCCACAAGCAACTACTAAAATTAATATCCCATGTCTTATCTGATACCAAATAAAAGTTTTCAGCAGTAGCTCTTGCTATTCCTTTTAGTTAAATAGAAAACATACAAAATTTTATGTTCATATGGTGTATGCCATTATACAAACTAACTATAAGCAGTAAGATAGTCATCTATAAGCACAAAACTAGTGAAATAAACAGGTATATCAATAAAATAAAGTATTGTGGAGCCATAAAGGGGAAAGGGAACTTTTTGTTATTTTCTGGAGTGGTTTCATGACTTATCATTAAGTAGAACCATGCTTTTCTCCCACTCACCAGATACCCAATCATAGCTCAGACTAATGACCTACAATATCATAATTTCCTGCATAAAGTAATTTAGACAATGATTTTAAAACAACAGCAATAAATATGTTCAAGGAATTCAAAGAGGATATGATTAAATCCCCAAATAAAGACCATAAAAACACAAACAGAAAAAGAATGGGTGGGTAGAGAGGTAAATCTGGGAAGAGTTCAGAGAGATGTGTCTGTGATCAAAATATATACTATGAAATTCTCAAAGAATTAATAAAATATTTCCAAAAATGTACTCACTTAGAGCTATTTGATACTGCCAATGTATTTGTGCCACTAATACATCAGTTGGTTTACTACTCATGCCAGTTATTGTGATTCATAGATATCACAGATAAAAATGACTATTGGTTGCTTCCCTCCTTTTGAAACTTGCATGGTGCTTTTTGGTACCAAGAGTGCAAGTCTTCAAGGAAGAGGTAAATGGCTGCTTGTGTGGCTTCTTCTTCTCAGACACAATTACTATTATTTTACAGCATTACATCTTTATTTATTTCCCTCCTTGCTCCCTAATAAAGCGCTCTCAGATTTTCCCATTTCCTTTTTCAAATCACATATACCTTACTTGTACCCTGCTATTCCCCTTGCTTTTGTTTCAACCGTCATCACGGTACCTATCTTAGTTAGGTTTTTCATTGCTGTGATGAAACATCATGATGAAGAGCAACTTAGCGAGAAAATGGTTTATTTGGCTTACATATCCACGTCATTGTTCACCACCAAAAGAAGTCAGGACAGGAATTCAAAGAAGAAAAAAATCTGGAGGTAGGAGCTGGTGCAGAAGCCATGGATAAGTGCTGCTTACTAGCATTCACCCTATGTGTCTTCTACAACCTGGATTTTTATAACACCAAGGACCACCAGGCCAGAAATGGGACCATCTAAAGTGGGCTGGGTCCTCCCCCAGTGATCATCATTAAGAAAATGCCTTCCAGCCAGATCGTGTGAAGACATTTTCTCAATCGATGTTCCTTTCATTCGGATAACTTTAACTTGTCACAAGTTTACAGAAAACTAGCCTATACGTATACTTTTATTTTTGTACTATAGAAAGATTCAAATGATTATTTTTGTGCTCCCCATATCTGATTGCAATTCTTATTCTGAGAAGTTCTTATTTAAACTTTGCTCCCTAATTGTATCCTAATTCATGAATAAAGCAGTTTAACAACCAATCCCTGAGCAGGGCAGAGAATATGGCTGGACCTTCTGCCAACAAGGGAGGAGAAGAAAGAGAAGAAGTGAGAATTCAGCCATTACAGAGTCTAGGAGACATTAGGAGGGAGCAGAGAAAGCCATGAAATGCAAGTATGTTGGGGAGTTTCGCAAAGAGGAAACCGGACTAGCTTAGATGGCTAAAAATAGATTAATACTGCTCTGTTCTTGTGCCATAAAGCTTTTAAACAAATATAGTAGTTCAGTCTCAATTATTTTGGTGTCATCCAGGTTAAGAGAGAAATTGAAACACATATTTATTAAAGTAACACTAACACTAGCAAACATAATTAGCCCCTTGTCAACTTGACATATAAGTACATCATTTTTAAGCCATGTCTGCATCAGTATTCTATTGTTATGGAGAGACCACAGCAACTCTTATAAAAGGAAACACTTAAAGGGGGTTTGCTTACAGTTTCAAAGGTTTAGTCTATTATCAACATGGCAAGAAGTATGTCTGCACACAGGCAGACATGGTGCTGGAGAAGTAGATAAGAGTTCTACATATGAATCTACAGGCAACAGGAAGAAAGATTCTAGACTTGGCCTGGGCTTTGGCGACCTCAGAGCTCACTCTTAGTGAAATATTTCCTCCAACAAGGCCATACCTGCTAATCCATTCAAATAGTGGTACTCTCTGATGACAACACATTCAAATCTAGAAGCATGTGGGTGCCATTCTTTTTCAAACCATCACATTCCACTCCCTAGCCCGCAAAGGCTTGTAGATATGTCATGACACAAAAAATACATTCCGCCCAACTTCAAAAGTCTCCATAGTACATGAGTGTCAACACTGTTTAAAAGTCCAAAGTTTAGTCTCTTCTGAGACATACAGTTATTTTTTAACTGTATCCATTCATAAAATCAAAATAAAAAAGCAAATTACATACTTCCAGCATACAATGCCACAACATACATGTTAGCATTTTAAAGGGGAGGAAAATTATCAGTGAGGAAATACTGAACCAAAGCAAATCCAAAACACACATGGGAAAACTCCAAATTCTGTATCTCCATGTACAATGTTGAAGAGCTCCTCAGATTTCCACTTCATTTCAGTTTTGTTGACTGAAATCTCTGTTTCCGTGTGTGTGTGTGTGTGTGTGTGTGTGTGTGTGTGTGTGTGTGTGTATGTGTGTGTGTGTCTGTATGTGTGTGTGTCTGTATGTATGTATGTCTATCTCTCCCTTTCTCTCTCTCTCTCTCTCTCTCTCTCTCTCTCTCTCTCTCTCTCTCCCTCCCTCCCTCCCTCTCTCTCTCTCTCTGTCTCTCTCTCTCTCTCTCTCTCTCTCTCTCTCTCTCTCTCTCTCTCTCTCTCTTTCTCCACATTAAGTCTACAGCAGGAACAGAGACTCCATGATTTTAATAGACTTTTAAAACCTCAAAGCCATTCCTGAGTGACACACTTTCTCCAACAAGGCCATGCCTCCTAACCCATTCAAAAAGAGTCACTCTCAGATGACCAAGTTTTCAAATGTATGAGTCTATGGGTGCCATTCTTATTCTACCACTATAACCTATACAATTTCTTCTTGTTCTTCCCCAAAATCACATATTAATATTAACATTATAATATAAACTAGCCAACAAAGTGTCTTCCACCTTCTTGGTTTGTGCAGTTACTACAGGTTTTATATTCATACCTGAAGACTTGGAGTTCAGAACTAAAGATTAAAAAAAAAACATATGGCACTTCTCTTTCTGGATCTGGCTTACCTCACTAAAGATAATCTTTTTTAGGTCTCAACATAGTTGAAATTTTCATTATTTAATTACTAGTATTAGTATTAGTATCAGCTAGAAAGAGTCCTATAGCAACTGTCTCACATTTTCATTATCCAATCATCAATTTAAGGACACTTATGTTGTTTCTATCTCTTGTGAGTTGAACAGCAATAAACATGCTGCTTGGGTATTGGTAGAGTAGATATTGAGTCTTTGGGGCATATGCCAAACAGTGGTACAACTGTATGTGTATAGAAGAGATTTAGTTTTAGCCCTTTGAGGATTCTCCACATTGATTTTCAGATGAAATGGACAGTTGGAAGTCCCTCTAAAAGTTAATAGGGTTTCCCTTTGCTTTATATCATCTTCATTTGTTGTCATTTGTTTTATTGATTTTACCATTCTGGCAAGAATAAAATGATATTTCAAAGTTGTTTTTATTGTTTACCCCTAAGTGATGACCTTTTAATTTTATTTCTTAGACATTTTAACTTTTTGTGTAATAAAGAATCCCCTGCTTATATTCCATATCCATTTTTTAATGGATAAGTAGTGGTTATCTCTAAAATCCTACACATAACAGATGACATTATACAGACTGAGTAAGTTGTGTTCATGAATTTAGGAAATACATACATAACATATTAAAGAATAAGAAGCCATACATTTTTGAGACTGCAAAGTGGAGTCCATGGAAAGTGTTGTATGGGAAAAAGATTAAAAAATGAGTTAATTATATTGTAATTTCAAAATATAAAAGAACTTATATTAAAATATATAGCAAGTAAGCAAATAAGAGAAAAATATACTTACAAAATAAAAAGGATACATAAAAAATTGTTTAAAATGGCAATTTATAAGAGAAAAACTGGATGGAAATGAGATTAACTTGATATTTCTTTCAATATACTGTGCTATAGAATTTGTATTTATAATCAGCAAATGTGTTAAATATACCAGAAATCAATTTTAAAAGATAATGTGGTTCATAAAAATTGAAACATTTCCATATATCCTTTCAAATTAATGATCTAATCATAAGAAATATTAAGTTGAATGTTATCAGTAGACTTCACTAAGCGATATTTTTCTTTGTGCCTTTCTGCTTTTATTAAATATTTCATAAGACATGTTTTAAAAATTAAAAATCAAACTTGTGTTTCCTCTGGGGGAATAATAATGATTATATTCAAAAGTACAAATAAGTTAAATTGTCGAGAACAGAAAGTAAACTATGATTTTACTCAAAATAAAATTTCCATGAGAGAAATGTTGTTTTGTATCCCTGTATATCAGCTTTTCAAAAGCTGTTTTCTAATGAAGAGAACTCCAGAAGCCATGAGCATTTTCATCTTTGATGGACTCCTACTTCATCTAGAAAGAACTTTCTGTCCAAAGCACTACTTTTGAATTCTACTATGTTTGTAGAAACAAAACAAAATAGCATGTCTTAAAGCCAGTTACTAAGAAAATGAAAAATAACTTCAAAATCAATTTCAAATAACTTGAAAATCAAATTCTACTGTTAACTAAATCAACTGTCACATGAAATTTCTTATAATGCAGGTCTTCACAAAAGAAGTATCACATATATTTTTATATGTTTGATAATCACGTTTATTTTTCCAAGTCAGAAAAGATTTTACACTTACACACACACACACACACACACACACACACACACACACACACACACACACACACCCATGCTGTCATACTGAATGCTAATGGAGGATCTTCTTCAAATTTATCACTGCAATAAACTGAGCATTACTCCATCATAGCGGTCATATCTCAGTTATCTGTAATATACTAAGAATAAAGGAGTAAAATGCCAGGAGTACCATTCAAACAAGAAGTGCTCATTTTGACCAGAAAGTATGCTGTCTAAGTGAGTCAGTGTACATGCTGTCAGAACTTGGGGAGCAAAAGGAAAGCAGAAAGAAAATAAGTTTGAAATCAGGAAAGACATAACCTGCTGTGCATATAAGATACAAAATGTGATATAGAGGCAATAGGCTACGTAGCTAAAGACATCTGCAAAATAAGCCAAAGGAAAATACCAGGGTGGACTTGAGCTGCAGATGGATTGTTGGCTCCAGATGAAAGTAGATATAATTTAACAGCACCTAAAAACATGAGTGAAGTGAATATCCAGGAGACTATTTTGTCTTTGTTTTTTGTTTCATAAAGGTTGTTATTTGTTTTGTTTATGTTTTTGTTTTGCAAAAATCAGGTTGGGTGGATTATCATTCAACTGAACACGTTTTATAATAAAAAATAAAACATTTTTTAGAAGATGGGCATATAAATTTAATGCTACCTTGGCGCTATCTTGCCATTCCAGAGCTAAAAGTGCCATTAATTCTAATCCTGGAAAGATTGGAGCCCTAATTCTCATAGAGAAAATGAACTCTTTTCTCTAACCTAGATCATATCAACCTCTGTCTAATAGCAATCTCCATTCAAGGGCTTTTATGTTTTAAAGACATTACCAGCTTAGATTCAATTCGTTCAATGAGTTGAAAGACTGTCCTTGGAAGTAACTCAAAACCACATTTTGAAGTCAGGTTAGCTAAATGGCCCAAGGGCTGTGGGATATTTATCACAAAACTAGGGTAAACTAATATTCAAGTTCAATGATAAGGATATGGCTGACCATGAGACCTTGCAAAGCACAACTTCTACCTACCAAGAAACTCTTTCTGAGTATCTGGGCTTTTGTAATCCTTGAGGATACTCATAATGACTATTATTAAATATTTTATTGTTCAGTAATTTAAGTGGTTAATTATACTGAATAGTACATAATGTATTTTTGTTCCATAGTATGGAGTATACCAAATATATATACTTACAAAGTAAATATAATTATACACACACACACACACACACACACACACACACACACACACACACATGTGTTTGATGGTTACCTTGTAAAATAGCAAGCATCCAATTAGACCAGCACCATTTGTTGAAGATATCATGTTTTTTCCATTGTATTGATTTGGCCTCTTTGTCCAAGTCAAGTGTCCAAAGGTGTGTGGGTTTATTTCTGTGTCTTCAATTCAATTCTACTGATCAGCCAGGATATTTCTATGCCAGTACCATGCTGTTTTTATTACTGTTGCTCTATAGTACAGCTTGAGATCTGGAATGGAAAAGATATTTTATTATATAGGATTGCTTTTGCTACTCTGGGTATTTTGTTTCTCCATATGAAGTTTAGAACTGGTCTTTCAAGATAGCTAAAGAATTAAGTATTTTGATGAGAATTGCATTGAATCTGTTTTTGGTAAGATGGCCATTTTTACTATGTTTACTCTCCCAATCCATGAGCATGGGAGATCTGTCCATCTTCTGAAATCATCTTCAAATTCTTCATTCAGAGATTTGAACCTTTTTTTCATACAAGTCTTTCACTTTCTTGGTTAGAATTACACCAACATACTTTATATTATTTGTGGCTATTGTGAAGGGTGTAGATTCTCTAACTTCTTTCTCAGCCTGTTTGCTTTTTCTATACAGGAGGGCTACTGGTTTGTTTGAGTTGATTTTTTATGCATCCACATTGCTGACATTGTTTATCAGCTGTAGGAGTTCCTTGATAGAATTTTGGGGGTCACTTATGTATACTATCATATCATCTGCAAATACTGGATGTTTGACTTCTTCCTTTTCAATTTGCATCCCCTTTATCTCCTTTAGTTGTCTTACTTCTCTAGCTGGGACTTCAAGTACTATAGTGAACAGATATGGAGAGGGTAGACAACCTTGTCTCATCCCTGATTTCAGTGGAAATGATTTAAGTTTCTCTCTATTTGGTTTGATGTTGGCTATATGCTTGTTGTATATTACCTTTAATATGTTTAGGTATGTGCCTTGTATCCCTGATCTCTCCATTCAGATAACACTCCATTAAAATCGAAGAACATCTTAGAGGGGGTATAAAATGCAAAAGGCAGAGAGAGGCATGGGATGGTTGGTAATACTGTCTTTCGGAAACGATGTGGATCATTGTGTTCATTCAGTTTTGATTTGCTGCGCAGGATTTGGTCCATCAATGTTTTGTCTTGGAATAGTAAGAACTCATGGAGCTCCATTCTTTATTAAGGATTTATACAAAGGTAATGGTTGCTGAGGGGGAAGAATAACATTTCTTTCAGTGATATAGTCACTGTCAAGTTGCTGATGCCTCTGTAAATAAGCCCTCCCCCATACTTTCATAATGAATCTATTCCAGAGATTAATAAGAGGGCTTGGTAGGTAAAGGCATTTGTTTGACAAGCTGAGAAATCAGAATTTGGTCCCTGGAACTCCTATAAAAGTGGAAAGAGAGAACTGACTCTACAAATTTGACCTATGACCTCCACACATGTGTGGTGGTTGTACAACCAGAAACACAAATATATACATTCACACACATACACAATAAGCAAAAGCTATATTCAAATAAAAACTCTAGTTAAAGTCATCAGGTCCCAAAAAAAGAAGATGATAAAGTAAAAGAAGTATTTGACAAAAGGAAGGGTATAGTAGAAGTGGGAAGGGTACATCATCACAGAAGAAGATATACATGAATGAATATGTCAAAATAAAACATGTATCAAATATGTGCTAATAAAATGCATTTGAAAATTAAAATTAAAATAAATAAACAAATGGACACTCTTCTTAGGTGGAATAGGATTAGTTTTGCTATATTCACTAAAATTTAAGGACTTCTATGCAGACTTAGGCTTCTATTACAGTGAAAGAACAGCATGACTATGGTAACTCGTAACATAAAGCATTTAAGTGGGGCTTTCTTGCAGTTTCACAGGGTTAGTCCTTTATCACCATAGCCACACACAGAGACATGGTGCTGTAGAACTAGATGAGAGTTCTATATATGAATACACAGGCAAAAAAAAAAAGAGAGACGTTGGGTTTGGCATGGGCTTTGGAAGCCCGAATGACACACTTTCTCCAATAAGGCCATACCTCCTAATCCATTCAAAGAGTGCCACACCTTAGTGACAAAGTATTCAAAATAGAAGCTTATGGGAGCCATTCCTATTCAAAATACCACATTCTACTCCTTAGCCGCCATAGGCTTGTAGCCATATTATAACACAAAAATACATTCAACCCATCCTCAAAATCCTATGAGCCTCAAAATCCTCATAGTCTGTAATGGATATAAACATGTTTTTGTTTTGATCCCATGTGTGTGGTGTTTTTCCACTGAAAACAGACTTGTGAGAGAACAGGTGATGTTTCTCCACTAGAAAAGAAACCACCTCTTGTGGGGACATTGTTTTGGACAACTGATAAGTTTTAGGGTCCAGTTGACTGCTGAAAAAGGATCCCAAGGCAGTATAAAAAACAAATAGTGTTTTTATTCTAGCATGCTAGGATCACCTCTCTCTCCTAGAGGGTGACCCCTAAAAAAGTGTGCTTTTCTATGTACTACCCAGATTCCCTTGCGATGTGGTGTTCTGGTCTTCTTACCAAGAGGTGGGATCTCATTCCTCCCATTTTTAGAAATGGTTTCATGATCTGTGAACACGCTATTTTGATAGGAAATTTATTACCCAGAAATCTTTAATACCATAGCTAACCAACAGCCAAGCACCAAAGAAGAGTCAGTCTGCCATATCTAGCTGAAGCACATGTACCTGATTCTACTACCGCCAAAACCCAGTCTGTGTGGCTTGTACTAATGAATTGATCCTATGTTTTCAGATTGCTTATTTTCCAGTAATGATTCATTTCTCATTACAATTTGAAAAATCAGAATTTTTCTTGTGGCACTTAAGCACATCACAAAGCAAATACAAATGTTCAAACTTTAATATTGACACTTTTTATATTAATACATCTGATCAGTACTCTGCAAATAAATTCAAAACTTCCCTACTCCTGGCCTTTGCACATGAGTAGGAAGATAAAATTTAAGTTAAATTAACATATTCAAAATATATACAGCACAGTGGTTTATATGGTTGTCCCCCTAAAGAGTCCTGTGTTAAGAGTAAATGAAACCTTTATCACATAGGGCATAATGTGATGTAACAAAGTAATTGGAAACATTGCCTTCAGAAGAAATTAATATTGACTTGGAGTGAGTTTGAATGCACATATGGCCCCTGTTATCTGGGTTCTTGATTCATCTTGTTATCTCTTTCCAAAAGCACTCCTATCATGATTTCTGGAAGAGAAGCAAGTGCTCTTAACCATTGAGTAATCTTTTCAGACCCAAGTTTCAGTTTCTTAAGGCTATTCAACTACCATGTGATAGATTCATATTTTCCAAAAGAAATAATGTCTGTGGTGTTGCACTATTGTTTCTCATTCCGCCATTGTTTCTCAGGTTGGTGAGCAGATGACGAGTGGGACAGTAAGGATTCATTGGTAACTATACTCTCAAAGCATTTGTTTTAATTTTATTCATATTGCTGGACATATAAGAAATCAGTACAGATAAAGATTGATTTTTCCAATGCACATCTCCATCCTGTGTGCTCTTACTTTGAAAACTTACATGCTTTACTTCTCTTTTTTTGCATCAAAATCCTGTCCTTTTTTAATCTGACAAATTCATACTCATACTTTAAGGCACAATTAAAAACATAACCTCAGTCAAGACAATATAGAAATATTTGTGACTAAAAAACAAGTATTAACTCCTATGAGCCTCAAAACATCAGTGTCTTTTCCATGGTGTCTTAAACTTAGCAGTATAATTTTCTCTTTGTGTCCTATGAAACTACTCAAAAAAACAGAATTGTATTTTATTTATTTAAATTTCTTCAGCTTAACATAATACCAGCTACACTGTGAATGTTAATTAAATATTTATGAATTTATATTGAATATCTTTTGTGTTCTTTTTTAAAATATGATTTTTTAAAACTTAAGAAATCTAGTTTGGGAAAAGAAAACAAAGTTCACCGAAACTTAAAATTCTTCTATTCCTAAGGAAAACTGTGTTTTAATTTTCTTTCATTTGCTTACAATATACTTGGTTCCAACAATTAGAACATTAAACACATCTAGAAAAAGAAAAAACAACAACAGTTTTGTATAGGATGATTAGGAAAGGAAATCATGAATTTACACAATGGACAGAGCCACAGAAGACACTTACCACACAAATTGCAATGCAAATTTTAGCAAAGCAAAATTTAAACTCCTCAGACAAATTTTTTAAATATAAACTTCACCTCCATCATAATATAGATGACTAAGCCATAATTATAGCTTCAGATTTTCAAAGAAGTGTCAAGATACGTAGTCTCATCTATAAGCTTGAATGTTCCTCATGAAACTGTGCTAACCATTCTAGTGGATAACATCATTTGTAGAGATAATTTTATTATAATTAATAAAATAGACTTGTTTATAATCTCAGTTGATGTATGTTGAGTCATTTATCTGAATCACACTCAATGAAAACTTCTATATCAGCATAAAAATTCTTAAGATATCATATAAACAATTTACCAGCTCCAGATATACATAAACAGCCTAAAGGTTTTTAAATGTATCCTGGAAAAGAATCTTATCCCCAGTGGCCATGAATCTCAAGTTGCAGACAATCAAACCAAACCTTCATTATGAAGTTGGCTGAATTACAGCAAGAATTCAATTTCCACCTCAGAGGGTGTTGGTGGTTAAAGTAAGGTCATTGATTGGTAAAGAATAAAATCCAGTAATGTGGTGAGGATATGGTGGAAGGACTCTATTAAAGCCAAGAACTTTAAACACACAGATTATCAAGTGTTTAACTCATCTGAAGAAATACATAATGATAGTAGAGGAAGGAAGTTATAAATAAGTTAAAGCCACATGACCAGTTTAGAAGTGAGGATTATAATTGGCATGAATGTTTCTATCGGATTTTTCTAAGAATGTATTTGTATGTATATTTGTGTTTTCTTTCTTCAATTTCTTTATTACATAATATAACATCAATTAAGAGAATATCAGCAGTTCCAAGATGGCAGTAGTAAGGTTGTGCTATATCTGAGTGGCAGAAGGTCAGAGACTACATATTCGTGAATAATCAGACAGATGACTCCAAAACACCAACTTGGGTATTTCCCAGATAGGATCAGACATCTCCAGAGCTGTGGGAATACAATTCTATCCCCTCCCATTACCATACACCAGGTGCAAGAGTCAAACAGCAAGAGATAAAGAAAATGAATAAAATAGGTCAAGAACTGAAAATGAAAATAGAATCAATAAAGAAAACACAAACTGAGAAAATCCTGGAGACAGAAAACTTAAAGAAAAGAACAGGAACCACAGAGGTAGGCATCACCAACAGGATACAAGAGATGTAGAATAGAATCTGAGGAACAGAAGATACAATAGAAGAAATTGATACATCCATCAGAGAAAATAATTTTTTAATTCCAGACAAAAAACTCCAAGAAATCAAGGACAACATGAAAAGATGAAATCTGGTGCCTCATATTTGACCATGCCCCCTGGAGGGGGAGACCTGGTGGCACTCAGAGGAAGGATAGCAGGCTACCAAGAAGAGACTTGATACCCTATGAACATATAAGGAGGGAGGAAATCCCCCTCAGGCACAGTCATAGGGGAGGGGAGTAAGAGGAAAATGGGAGGGAGGGAAGAATGGGAGGATACAAGGGATGGGATAACCATTGAGATGTATCGAGAATAAATTAATTAAAAAAGAAAGAAATGAAAAAAAAGAAAATTGAATTAACTCATTATTATTTATCAGACCACCATGGATTAAAGCTAGATCTAAAAAAAAAAAAAAGAAAGAAAGAAAAAAAGAAAAAAAAGAAAAAACAGAAATTGATGGAAATTCAAGATGACTGTGCTAATCACACACTGCTTCTGATAAGCAGGACTCCAGGACTGCACAGTGACCTAAAGACAAAACTGAGATCTACAAAACACCAGTGTTGCTGATTCCCAGGTGAGAGGGCTCCACATTATATTGAACATGGGTGGATCTGACTCTTGGCCACCCAGCTAACCCACAGATAAATCCCAGGGGACAGCCCACATTAGCTGCTGTCTTGAGAAGGACTATGGGACATCTGTGCAGCTTTGGACTCTCACTGCCCGCCTACTGTTTACCTGATCTTAGACAAAGAGCAGAGAGGTAGAGATGAGTCTCAGCACTGGATAATATCCATATTAGCTGCCATCCCAAGAAAGAGTGCAGGGCACCCAAGTACCTTTGGGCTCTGATCTCTCTCCGCCCCCAATCTGCATGATGGCTTAGCCCAGGTGCATCACAGAGCAGAGAAGCAGATCCCTACAATCTCAAGAGGGCCTGTGGAGCATCTGAGCAGCTTCGAGTGCCTATCTCTATCAGACCCCAGCTACTTACCAACCAGGCTCATCTGTGACCCAGAGCATATAGGCAGAGCTGAATCCAGGAACTGGCCACAAGCCACATTAGGTGCCATCCTGTGAATAGCTTCAGGCCTGGGTCTGTCTCTGCCTCCCAGCCTGAAGCATATTGCTCTGACACACAGAGTAGAAAAACTGATCAGAGACCTGCCTAGGTCACAATCCACATTAGCTGTTATCTTAATAGCTCTAATCTCTCCTGGACCACCTGCAGCTTATCAGCCTGATCCATCTAGTCCCAGAGCAGATAGCCAGAGCAAAGACCTTAAAGGGCCATACTCCAAATTAGCTGTCACTACATGAGCAACTTTGGACTCTAATTTCTTTCTGTTGACTAGTAGCTTACTGGAGTAGCCCGACTGGAGTCAGAAGATAAGCAGAGACCTGTCATCTTGAGAAGGTCTGTGGAGTACCCCAGCAGCTTTGGATTCTGTTCACCATCAGCCCCTCAGCTGTTTACCAGCCTGGCCCATCTGGGATACAGAGCAGATAGACAGACCTGAGTCTGGCTTGGTCCAAGATTCACATTTGCTGCTTTCTCAAGCAGGTTTTGGGGGCATTCAAGCAGCTTCAAGCTTCAATTTCTCTCAGCCCCAAAGCTGCTTACTGACCTAACCCATCTAGAACACAGAGCATATAGAAAGATCCCTGACATCTTGAAAAGGACTATAGGTCATTTGAGCAGCTTGGGCTTAGAAATCACTCAACCCACTCTCTTCTCCTGCCTGACCCAACTGGGATAGAAACAAGGAACCAAGCTGAACTGAGCTGGGTTCAGACCATCACATCCACTCTCCACCATCCTAAGGAGGTATCTGGGAAGCCCTAACAAACAACCTTCATCTTGGAGCTCCCTTTACTTGTTCCCAACCTGCCTGGCCCACATGGGACACAGACAGTAACCTCATTGGAGGAACGTGTAGGCTTGCTAATACCAGAGACAACCAGATGCTAGAGGACAGCACAAGAGGAACTCAGAGCCATATAACACCACCAGAAACCAGTGATCCTACCAGAGCAAGCCCTGGAGATATGAACACCCATGAACCACAAGGACAAGACTCTACCTCTGAGGTGAAGAAGATGATAGAAGCCTTGAAGGGGAAAATAAATCACTCAATGAAATACAGGAAAATACATTCAAACAGATGAAGGAATTCCATAAATCCTATTAAGAATGACAGGAAAATGCAATCAAATAGGAGAAAGAAATGAATGAGACTATTCAAGACCTAAAGAGAGAATTAGGAGCAACAAAGAAAGCACAAGCTGAGGAAATCTTAGATTTGGAAAACAAAGGGCGGAGAACAGAAACCACAGACATAAGCAACACCAGCCTAATAAAAGAGATGGAGGATCTCTTGTGTGGAGAATCTCAATTGTAGAAAATATGATCAAAGTTATTGATACATCAATCAAAGAAAATGTTAAAACTAAAAAGTTCCTGACCAAAAAAAACACAAGAAATCTTGAACCCTATTAAAAAGATCTAATCTAAGAGAAATAGGAATAGAAAGAGAAGACTCCAAGCTCCAAGGCCCAGAAAATGTTTTCAACAAAATCATAAAAGAAAGCTTCCTCAACCTAAAGAAAGAAATGCTCATAAACATAAAAGAAGTCGACAGCACTCCAAATAGATTCTACGAGAAAATAAAATCCTCCTACCACATAATAATCAAGATATGAAATATACATAACAAAGAAAAATATTAACGAACACAAGAGAAAAAGGTCAAGTCACATATAAAGGCAAAACTATCAAAATTACATCTAACTTCTCAACAGAGACTATTAAAGCTAGAAGGCCCTCGATGGACATGATACAAACATTAAGAGACCACAGATGCCAATGCAGACTATTATTCCCACCAAAACTTTCAATCACTATAAATGGAGAAAACAAGATATTCTATGATAAAACCAAGTTTAATCCATACCTAACCACAAATCCAGTGCTACAGAAGGTACTAGAAGGACAACACTGAAGGAGGCTAACTACACCTAGCAAAGCAAAGGAAATAAATAACCCCACATCCACAAATCCAAAATAAAGGAAGCACACACATACCCTACCAACAAAAACAACAAAATAAAAGGAACTAACAATGACTGGTCATTAATATCTCTTCATCAATGGCCTGAACTCTCAAGTAAAAAGACACAGACTGACAACGACTCTGCTGCACACAAGAAACATACCTCAGCAATAAAGATAGTCATTACCTCAGAGTAAAGCATTGGAAAACTGTATTCCAAGCAAACAGACCCAAGAATCAAGTTGGAGTAGCCATTCTAGTATCTAATAAAATGGACTTTCAGTCAAAACTAATCAAAAGAGATGGGGACGGTAACCTCATCCTCATCAAAGGAAAAATACACCAAGATAATGTGTCAATTCTGCACATTTATGCACCAAAGGCAGGACCACCCACATTCTAGAAATGTTACTAAACCTTAAATCACACATCAAACACCACATATTAATAATGTGAGATGTCAACACCCTTCTCTCCCCAATAGACAGATAGTCAACACAAAAACTAAATGGAGAAGCAAGGAAACTAATAGACATCATGAAAAAAGGGGACCTATCTGTAATATAAACACAAATTTCACCCAAATACAAAAGAATACACCTTCTTTTCAGCACCTCACAGAACATGTTCTACAATTGACCATACACTTGGTCACCAAGTGAACCTCAAAAGATACAAGAAAATTGAAATAATCCCTTGCATCTTATCAGACCACCATGGATTAAAGATGGAACTCAACAACAGAAGATAGAACCAAAAGCCTACAAACTCATGGAAACTGAACAACTTCTTGCTCAATGACATCTGCACAAAGAATGAAATAAAAGTAGAAACTAAAAACTTCCTGGAATTCAATGAAACTGAAGGCACAACGTACCCGAACTATGGGACACAACGAAAGCAGTGATAAGAGGAAAGTTCACAGCTTTTATAAAGAAATTGTAGGAATCCTATAATAGCAAATTAGCACACCTGAAAGATCTAGAAGATGAAGAAGGCATATGCAAGAGGAATAGAATGCTGGAAATCATCAAACTCAGGGCTGAAAACAATAAAGTAGAAGCAAAGAAAACAATGCAAAGAATCAACGAAACCAAGAACTGGTTCTTTGAGAAAATCAATAAGATAGACAAATCTTCAGCGAAACTAACTAAAAGACAGAGGGAGAGTTTTCAAATCAACAACAACAAAAAAAAAATGGGAGGGGGAGGACATAACAACCGACACTGCAGAAATCCAAAGAATCGTCAGTTCTTACTTCAAAAGCCTATATGCTACAAAATTTGAAAACCTAAAAAAAAGTAGAAAAAATTGTTGATAGCTACCAATTACCAAAATTGAATCAAGATCATGTAAACAAATTGAATAGTCCTATAACACCTAAGGAGATAGAGGCAGTCATCAAAAGTCTCCCAAGAACAAAAAGCCGAGGACCAGATTCATTCACTGCAGAATTCTACCAGACCTTTAGAGAAGACCTAATACTAATTCTCTTCAAACCCCCTCAAAGCATAAAATAGAATCAGAATGAACATTACCAAACTCATTCTTTGAGGCCACAGCCACCTTGATACTTAAGCCACACAAAGACCCAACAAAGAAAGAGAATTTCAGACCAATTTCTCTTATGCAAAAATTTCTCTAATGCAAAAATACTTAATAAGATATTCACAAACCAAATTCAAGGACACATCAAAATTATCATTCACATTGACCAAGTTGGCTTCATCCCAGGCATTCAGGGTGGCTCAATATATGGAAATCCATCAATGTAATTCATCATATAAACAAACTGAAAGAAAAAAAATACATCATCATCTTCTTAGATGCTGAAAAAGCATTTGACAAAATCCAACACCCATTTGTGTTAAAAGTCCAGGAAAGAACAGGAATACAAGGCACATACCTAAACATAATAAAGGCAATCTACAGGAAGCTTATAGCCAACATAAAACTAAATGCAGAGAAACTTAAATCAATTTGACTGAAATCAGGGACAAGACAAGGCTGTCCTCTCTTCCCATATCTCTTCAATATACTGCTTGAAGTCATAGCTAGAGCAATAAGACAACTAAAGTACATCAAGAGGATACAAATTAGAAAGAAAGTCAAACCACAACTATTCACAAATGATATGATAATATACATAAGTGACCCCAAAAATTCTATCAAGGAACACCTACAGCTAATAAACACTTCAGCAAAGTGGCCAGATACAAAATCAACTCAAACAACTCAGTAGTCCTCCCATATACAAATGACAACAAGCTGAGAAAAAAAGTTAGGGAAACTACACCCTTCACAATAGCCACAAATAACATAAAATATGTTGGTGTAGCTCTAACCAAGAAAGTGAAAGACTTGTATAAAAAAAGTTTCAAATCTCTGAATAAAGAATTTGAAGATGATTTCTGAACATGGAAATATCTCCCATGCTTGTGGCTTGGGAGAATCAATATAGTAAAAATAGCCATCTTACTGAAAGCAATTTACAGATTCAATGCAATTCCTATCAAAATACTTACACCATTCTTTACTGACCTTGAAAGATCAATTCTCAATTTTATATGGAGAAACAAAAAACACAGAATAGCAAAAACAATCCTGCACAATAAAAGATCTTCTGGGGGAATCTCCATCCTAGATCTCAAGTTGTACTATAGAGCAACAGTAATAAAAACAGTATGTTACTGGCATAGAAATAGACTGGTTGATTAGTGGAATTGAATTGAAGACCCAGAAATAAACTCACACAACTATGGACACTTGATTTTTGACAAAGAAACCAAATCCATACAGTGGAAGACAGCATCTCCGACAAATGGTTCTGGTCTAACTAGATGGCTACATGTAGAAAAATGCAAATAGATACTTAACTGTCACTCTGAACAAATCTGAATTCCATATGGATTAAAGAACTCAAGAAAAAAAACACACTAAATCAATCTGTTAGAAGAAAACATGGGGAAGAGCCTTGAGCTAATTGGCACAATAGACATCCTGGACAGAACACCAATAACTCAGGCCCTAAGATCAACCATTTACAAATGGACCTTATGAAAGGGAAAAAGCTTCTGTAAAGCAAAGGAAACTGTCAATAGAACAAAGTGACAGCCTAAAGACTGGGAAAAGATCTTGACAAACTCTACATCTGACAAAGGGCTAATATCTAAAATATATAAAGAACTCAAGAAATTAAATACCACCAAATGAAATAACTCAATTAAAAATTTGGGTGTAGAACCAAACAGAGAATTCTCAGAAGAGGAATATTTAATGGCTGAGAAACACTTGAAGAAACACTCAACATCCCTACTTTTCAGGCAAATGCAACTCAAAATGACTCTGAGATTCCATCTTACAACTAACTATCCAAATGGCTAAGATAAAAAACTCAGGTTACAGCATATGCTAGCAAGGATGTGGAGAAAAGCAAACAGTCCTCCTTTGCTAGTGGAAGTGCAAGCTTGTACAACTACTTTGTAAATCAATCTGGCACTTTTTTAGGAAATTGGGAATAATTCTACCTCATGGCCCAGCCATACCACTCTTGGAAATATATCCGAAAGATGCTCCACCATACAACAAAGACATTTTCTCGACCATGTTCATAGCAGCTTTTTTGCTAATAGCCAGAATCTGGAAAAAAATCTAGATGTCCCTCAACTGAAGAATGGATAAGAAAACTGTGGTACATTTAAATGATGGGATACTAATTAACTACTAAAAACAGGGATATTTTGAAATTTATAGGTGAATTGATGGAACTAGAAAAGATCATCCTGAGTGAGGTAACAATAACCAGAAAGACAGGCACAGTATATACTCACTCATAAACATATATTAAGCACATAGTACAGGATAACTACACTACAATACAGAGATTGATGCATCAACCAGGGAACATGTATGATGTGGACCTGGACCATCTGCTCAGATGTAGTAACTGTCTCATTGTGGATCTCACAAGGTGGAGAGTAAGGATTACTTCAGACATGATCCATGGCCACTGAACTTTGGTCACTTCCCCTTGGCAGGGCAGCCTTGTGAGGCTGCAGAGGAAGAAGTTATAGGTAGTAGAGATAAGACTTTGTAGGCTGAGTCAGATATTATGGGAGGAGGGCTCCCCTTTCTGCTACTAGGGTAGGGAGGATCGGGGATGAGGGAGGAAATGAGAGCTGGAGAGGATGAAGGAGGGGGATACAATTGGGATATAAAGAATTTAAACTGCAGAACAAGCAGATAATTTATATTCCTAATCTCACTATATGAGAATAGCTCTGAGATTGGCTAAGACATGAATGTCTACACATAGACAATGCTTCTTGATGGCTACAGAATCCCTATGAATTATTATTAGATGCCATTCTTCATACAGCATGAATAAAGATTTACAGATGTCTTTTTTCAGCTTGTACAAAGAGCAGAGGTCCAGCTTTAATTGCTCTGTGCATTACACACATCTTATACACTTATAATATTAGGACTATATAATGCTTCTGAGAAACTATATGTTTTCAGAACAAAAGAACTGGACACTGATGTTAGATCAGATCTGACACGATTCAGTACTCTCCACATGCTGGACACTGACAGCCTGCATCCTTCATGTTATGGAACCAAGTTCTACAGTTGCTGTTCCTTATCAGAACAAGATAGCTCAGGACCCCTTCCAATCCCAATTGGTCCAGCATTTCAGATTATCCCACAGAGGACGCTAATTAAGCCTCGAATTTATGAACACTTTAAACTGGAACACAAATGCTATTCCTAGCTTGTTTAACCATTTCCCCAATTTTATTTGGGCCCCTACAAGGATTAGCCAGCCAAAATCAGCCAGGAGAAACTTTATGAGAATGATGCCCCATTTCCTGTCTCGGGGATTAGGTAAGTTTTTGGTTACTGTCTTGGGCTATACAGGGTTATTTTCAATGGGAGTTGGTTATAAGTTATTATTGGTCTTATTTAAAGAGAAAACAAGGTTGGACTCAGGGATGTTTCTCTTTCCCTTTATCTTCCATTCTTAGGTTTGGAGATAGGGGTTGAAGAGAAAGAAAGGGAAATATATAAACATATAAGGAAGATGGAACAAAAAGTAGATTAGTGAATCTACTCCTGAACTCAATGCCTTAATTGTCACTCAAAAGATTATTTATACTTCACTGTTATAGAATTATGTATGCAAATGCAAAATAAGTTTAATTTTAGATACAGTGAGATAGAATTCAAAAGTAAGATTATCCTTCACACATATTATATATTTCTACTCTATTATGAGATAGTTTACACATATAACTCGATTATAATACAAGGTTTACTTCCAATATTTTGAAAGTGCTATGGCTGACTATTTAGGATAGATGGGTTATAAAGGTTAATTGTTAGTTGATCAAATCATGGTCATATAAATTACTAGTCTATTTTTATCACAAGAATATACATATAGGTGGTACAGTTAGATATGATTCTATAGAAAGATAAGGTAAAATAGATAAGGTCTTCAAAAACATCAGAGGCATACAGAATATGGCATATAAAATGTTTGCTTTTTAAAAGATTCATAGACAAAGAGGCAGGTGTTAACACCCAGCCTATCTCAAAAAGGATGATGAACATCAAAGAACCTCCTTATGTAGATGGCTTCAAATGTGGCAAACCAGACACTGGGAAAAATGTCCTCTTTTCTACCAGAGATAGAATTCTGCCTAGGAAAGGGCAAGCTTGGATGCAGGCAGATTCAATGGCCAAACTCTGCCAAGACAGGGGTAAGGAAGTCCTTAGTGGCTCCTGCCTCACAAATATTTCTGTCAGATGTATTGGGCAAGAAGACTAAATATGGTGCTCTAACATTATAGATAGTTTTGGATGACTACTCATGTAGCAAACTGTCCCTGTCATCATCTCAATTGAGAAGCTACCAGCCTGCACTCCTGGTATACTCAGGTAATTTTATTCAGTGTCAACTTTATATCAGTGTCTCTGATGGGTTTGAAGACTAGATAGTCTCATTTTTACAATTAAGTATGGTTGTTTATGGGTTAAGATATTTTTAGGTCTGGATAGATGTTTAATGTTGATTATGATGAGATGTGAAGGAGATTGATTTACATTCAGAATTTTAGGTGACCAAGATAGGAAAGATGTTTTCTTCAAGGCTGCCAAATACAAATAGCCAAAACACTAGTAATGTAATATCTGCAAGATCCCTGATTGTCTCATGATTCTTCTTGTTGTAGGTAATTTATAGTATATGTATGTAATAATATAAATGTATTATAAAAATAAAAAAGTATTTAATGACACATTTTCTGACCTTTCAGTGCTACATAGTACATTTGCTGTTGAATAGTTTCTAAGGTCTTGCTTTGGAGTTTTCTTATATGACAAAGTTTCTATACAGTTAACTCTTAATATACTTATGAATATAATGTCATTCACTTATTTTATTACTGTTCTGGAACACTATTTCTACAAGCAGTCACTGAGTACCTGTTTTATCACTTTGAATATATTAAACCTTAGATACACAGTGATGAATAAGGCAGATATGCATTGTACACTGGCAACAAATATAGATCAGCTGTTGAAATAGAACTATGTGAACTTTGATGTACTGATGTCACTAAAATGCTATAAATGTCACAAAATTAACTGTGGTGCAATGAGCTCACTTTCTAATTAGAAAACCTTGAGGACTCTAATAAGCAGAAAAAGTTGTGTACCTCACTTCTTCCAAGACTAGACAGGGAAGCATAATTTAAGTCAGAGAGAAAGATAGATGTGTTTTAAAAGTAAAAAACTCTCTAGCCATTTAAAAATCTTAGGTAGCACAGACTATGAATTATTAATAATTTGCTTTTTCTATAATACTATGTTCCCCAACAGTCCAATACTGGGAAAAATATATTCTCTAACAAGATTGAATTCTGTGTTTCCTACATATCTATTACTGTTATTGTCTCAAAACCTGAATATCATATAATAGGACAAAATAAACATTTAATTTATTTTCTCAAAAAAACCCAGAAATAACAAAAATCTTACACACCCATGAAAACTGAAAAACTCCCTGATCAATGATCACTGGATCAGGGAAAACATAAAGAAATTAAAGACTTCCTAGTATTCAATAAAAATGGAGTCAGAACATACACAAACTTATGGGACACTATGAAAGCAATGTTTGTTAAGAAGAACATTCATATTACTAAGTGCCTTCATAAAGAAATTGAAGAGATCTCATACTAGCAACTTGATAGATCACCTGAAAGCTTTAGACAAAAAGAAGCAAACACACTCAAGAGGAATAGATGGCAAGAAATAATCAAACAAGGCTGAAGTCAATAAATTAGAAACAAAAAGTCCAATCCAAATAATCAACAAAACTAAGATCTGGTTCTCAAAAAAAAAGTAGTATTGACAAACAAAATAAAATACTCACAAACTGAATCCAAGAACACATCAAATTTACCTTGGACCCTGATCAAATAGGCTTCATCCCAGGGATGAAAATCCATCAATGTAATCTACCATATAAACAAAGAGAAATAAAAAGTCACATGATCATCTCATTAGAGGCAGAGAGAGCCATTTACTAAATCCAACACCCTTGATAATAAAAGTCTTGGAGAGATCAAGAATACAAGGAATATACTTAAACCTAATAAAGGCAAGGTAATAGCCAACATCAAATTAAATCAAGAGAAAACACACAAAAAATCCCATTAAAATCAGGGAAAAGACAAGGCTGACTGCTTTTTCCATATCTCTTCAAGATAGTATTAGAAGCTCTAGATAGAGCAATAATACAACTAAAGGATATCCATGGGATACAAATTGGAAAGGAAGAAGTCAAAGTAACTCTATTGGCAGATGATATGATAGTATACATAAGCAACCCAAAATTCCACCAGAGAACTCCAACAGCTGATAAACACCTTCAGCCAAGTGGCCAGATAGAAGACTAATTTAAAAAATCAGTAGCCCTCCTTTTCACAAACAACAAAAGGCTCAGAAAGAAATTAGAGAAACTACACACTTTATAATAGCTACAAATAATATAAATTGTCTTGGTGTAACTCTAACCAAGCAAGTGAAAGACCTGTTTGCCAAAAACTTCAAGTATCTGAAGAAAGAAATTGAAGAAGATATCAGAAAATGAAACATCTCCCATGCAAATGGATTGGTAGGATTAACATAGTAAAACTGACCACCTTACCAAAAGCAATCTACAGATTCATTGTATTTCCCCATCAAAATACCAACACAATTTGTATAGATCTTTAAAGAACAATTTTAAACTTCATATGGAAAAGAAAAAAGAAAGATAGAAAAAAGAAGAGCTAAACAATCTTATACAATAAAAGAACTCGTGGAGGTATCTCCATCCCTGACTTCAAGTTAAACTACAGTATATTACAATAGTAATAAAACTGCATGCTACTGGCATAGATATAGACCTGTGGATCGATGGAATCAAATTCAAGACTCAGAAATAAACCCACAAACCTATGGCCACTTGATTTTTGACAATGGAGCCATAACCATACAATGAAAAAAGAAAGCATTTTTACAAATGGTGTTAGTCTAACTGGATGTCTACATGTGTAAAATTGCAAATAGATCCATATTTATCACCTTGCACAAAACTCAAGTTCAAGTGGATGAAAGACCTCAACATAAAACCAGTTACACTAAATCTACCAGAAGATAAAATCGGAAATAACTTTGAACTCATTGGCATAGGAGACAACTTTCTGAAAAGAACACCAACATCTTAGGCCCTAAGATCAATAATTAATAAATAGGACCTCTTAAAACTGAAAAGTTTCTGTAATGCAAAGGACACTGTCAGTGAAACAAAATGGTAGTCTTCAGATTGGGAAAAGTTCTTCACCAATACTACATGTGACAAAGGGCTAATATCCAGTATGTATAAAGAACTCAAAAATTAAACAATAACAAATAAAACAACCCAAGTAAAACTATGCCACAGTGCTAAACTGAAGATTTCCAACAGAAGAATACTGAATGGCTAGGAAGCATTTAATGAAATAATCAAAGTCCTTAGTCATCTGGGAAATGCAAATCAAAATGACTCTGATATTCTGTCTTACACCAGTTAGAATGGCTAAGATCAAAAAATTAAGTGACAGTACAATGCTAGGGAGTGCAAACTTGTACAACCACTTTGGAAAGCAACCTGGCACTTTCTCAGAAAATTTGAAAAAGTTCTACCTCAAGACCCTGCTATACCACTCCTGGGTATATACCCCAAAGATGTACTACCATACAAGGACCCTTGCACAACCATGTTCAAAGCAGCTTTATTTGTAACAGCCAGAATTTGGAAACACACAAGGGTCTTTTATTCTCAGCTTAAGCCAGGCCCACACTATTGCTGATGCAAAGGATCATATCTGATCCCTGAATACAAGTAAGAAAGAATGTTTATAATCGTAGTAAGTATGCAAGCAGGTAAATGTGTTTCTAGCTTGGCAAGCATCCTATTGGTTGCCCTTTGACCTAATTGGTACAAGTGCAGTACCAAACCACGATTAATTCTTTTTATTAATTTTTTTTATTTTTACATACATATTTATATTATTACACATATATGTAATGAACTACCTACAGCAAGAAGAACCATGACACAATCAGGAATTATATAAATGTTACATAATTAGTGTTTTGGTTATTTGTATTTGGCAACCTTGAGGAAAACATCTTTCCTATCTTGGTGCATCTAAAATTTTGAATGTAAATCGATATCTATCATATCTCATCATTATCAACTTAAACATCTATCTACACAATTAATTTCTAAGGAATAACTTTTTAAGAGACTGGGGGAACTTCCAGAATTTTTGTATTTTCCTGTTTTCCAGATGATTTTTGTGCCAAGTGTATCTTTTGTGGGATTTTCTAGATCCAAAGTTTAAGAGTAGGTCACCCAAATACAGAAATAGAACTACTTTAGTCCAGCACATGGACTGGACTTAGGCCCTCAATACAGAGGTAGCTGGTGGGCATCTCAGACTTCTTGTGGGTCCTCTTATAATGGGAGCGGGAGCTGTCTCTCACATAGACATTGTTGCCAGCTTTTTGACCACTTACCCCTGACAGGACTGCCTTGCCAGGCCAAAGAAGAAGAGGACATGTCAGTCCTGGTATGACTTGATAAGCTGGGATGGATGGGGGTGGTGGCACTCCCCTTTTCTGATAAACAGGGCACAGGGAATGGGGTAGAGGGAGGGAGGCATGTGGCTACAACTATGATGTAAAGTGAATAAACAAATTTTAAAAAGAAAGAAAAAAAAGAAAGAAAGAATGTTGATGACTATATATAAATTTGATATACTAAAAATGTACCATAAGGGACATTGTGATTTATTCTAAATGTGTAACATGTTTTAATTGTAGAAGGGATAATTATATTGTCTTAAGCGTACAAATGACCTGATTAAATATATAATGTATTTGCAATTGTATTGAGATATTTATGTTATGTTAACATAATTGAGATAATTATGTTAGGCATAATTATTACCTGCTTACTGTTTCAATTGGAAATTAAGCATGACATAAATATGATATGAATGTGTGTTAGGTTGGCAAGGGGTAGACTTGTGATGGACATTCTTGGTTGTCAACTTGATTTCATCTGGAATTAACTAAAACACATATAGCTGGGCACACCTGTAAGGGTTTATTTCTTAATTAAATCACTTGAAGTGGGAAGGCCACTATATCTTTGAGGTGAGAAGATACAACTTAAATCCAGATGATTTGAAGTCGAAGATCCACATTTCATCTGAGACACACCTGTTGGCAGCCTACATACAGCATATGGAAGAAGGAAGGTGCATCTCTCTTTGCCTGCTTGCTTTCACTTTACTTGCAACATCATGGTTTCTCTAACATTAGTGCCTAAGCTTTTCACAGTCCCAGAGTAGACTGAAGACCAACTGAGATAACCAGCTTCATAAGCTGAACAACTATTGGATACATATAATCTAGTCTTAAAAATCATCTTTGCATATATACATATATACACATATATGTACATACATTCATTCTATAAGTTCTTTTCCTCTAGAAAACCCTGAATGAACACTCTCCAGACTTTAACCTTCAGCTGTATAAAAAGGCACTAAGATCTCTATCAACACTAACTGGTTCTTTTTAAAAGCAATATGTCAAAATAACTCATCAAATTTATTTATTACCATTAGTGGAAGCTATGACAAAAGCCATTGAAAATGTAAGCTATAGCATCTACAACTAAAGTTATCAAAGTACAGGTGAAATTTTCATCTTAAGACGTGTATTTTAGGTCCCACGAAAGCCTTCACTTACCAGGAAACTGGGACAGAGGGGAGGACAACCTACTGGAACTCTAGATGAGAGAAGCATGGGAGAATAGCAAAGTAGAAGGATCCAGAGGGTCCTAGAAACCTACAAGTAGAACATTATGATAGGCAGATTTGGGCCCAGGGGTCCCACTCAAACTATGGCACCAGCCAAGGACAATACAGGCAGTAAACTTTAAACCCCTACGCAGATCTAGCCAACGGGCAGAACATTCTCCACAGTTGAGTGAAGAGTGGGATATGACTTTCTCACATACTCTGGTGCCTCACATTTGACCATGTCCCCTGGAGGGGGAGACCTGGTGGCACTCAGAGGAAGGATAGCAGGCTACCAAGAAGAGACTTGATACCCTATGAGCATATACAGGGGGAGGAAGTCCCCCTCAGGAACAATCATAGGGGAGGGGAATAAGGGGAAAATGGGAGAGAGGGAAGAATGGGAGGATACAAGGGATGGGATAACCACTGAGATGTAACAAGAATAAATTAATAAAAAAAAATTTAAAAAGACATGTATTTTAGATGCTTGAGAAAAAATGATGATGGCTTATGGGGAAGTTTTGAACCATAATTCAAAAGTTGAAGACAATGCTAATTTTTTTCATTTTCTCTGCTAAATATTTTCATTTGCCTTCTATTGTTTTGCTACTTTTACCTGCTTAAGTCATAATTTCTAATGGTAACATGAAAAACATGTTCTGTACCAACCAACTGGGATACTCAAACAGAAGAGTATGCTTTCAGATTTAAAAAGGGAAGCAGAAAACGACAAGCAAGTTTATCTTAAATCCTAGTAAAGAACTAAACAATAGAAATTCAGATAAAATAACATAGAAAGAGAAATGAGCTTACAGAGACTGTCAGATTTCCCCCCATGTGATTCCATGGGATCCACTTAGAACAATGTCTCAACACATAGTCAGCCAGAATTCATCTTAGATATGAGGACAAACTTTTATGATGCAGAGATTTCAGGGGCTTGTTTAAAACTTCTAAAGACTAAATATCCCAACAACAAATCTACTTGTTTCTTAAACATGGTTGAATAAACAGTGGCAGTATACAAAGTAAATGAAAAAATAAATATACTAAGAATAAAATAAATGTCTACTCTCCATTAAGCAATATGCTGTCTTTGTATCTAAGAGAGTGTATAACAATCCTGGAATTAGCAGACTTAACAGCAGCAAGTTTATGTGTAAAAAAAAGTTTAAAATTTTGAAATAAGGAAGCATTGAAATTATGTTTAGTCGATGACATTATTAAATAAGAAAATTGAAAATTAATAACTACTGTTCAATATAATTTTTATAATACCCCTGCTATATAATAACCCATTAGAAAACTAACAAAATCTAAATGATTTCAATAATAAGAATAGATATAACGCATGTGAGTATAAAGAATTATTCACATGAGTGTGGGATACATTGTCTGGATTCTAGGATATTTCAGAATATATCCATATACTCTCCTAAATTTGAGACGTCCAATGTAAAATATAAACTATATACTATTTTTGTCTTAAAATTTACTTTAGAAACATTTTCAGTTTTACCTTCAGTACTATATCTCATGGGAATATCATAGAAAGAATACTATAAGAAGGAAGACATATTCTTTTTTTATTTACCCTATCAAAAGAAAAAAGCATTTAGGTCTCTCAGCTTGAAATTTCCAGAAAAAAAAAATTTAAAGCTGCAAGCACCAGAGTGTATTAGAGAAAGAAAATTAAATGATAAAGTCAAATTATTAACTTCTTGAGCTGTCAAGGTCATGGCTATAGGTAGCAACAAAGGTGTGATTCTAGCTGAAAGTTTGTGAGACTCTGGGAATTGCCCATTTGAAGAGCTCTAGAAAGAAACATTTGCCTTTAATCCCAGCACACTGGAGAACCCAGAGGGTCCTTGAAACCTACAAGTAGATCATTATGATGGGCAGATGTAGGCCCAGGGGTCCTGCTAAGCTATGACACCAGCCAAGGACAATACATGCAGTAACCTTCGAACCTCTACACAGATCTAGCCAATGGACAGGACAGTCTCCATAGTTAAGGAGAGAGTGGGAACTGACTTTCACACAAACTATGGTGCCCCATAGTTGATCACGTCCCCTAGATGGGGAGGCCTGGTGGCACTCAGAGGACAGATAGCAGGCTACCAAGAAGAGTCTTGATACCCTATGAGCATATACAGAGGGAGGTAATCCCCCTCAGGAACAGTCATAGGGGAGGGGAATAAGGGGAAAATGGGAGGGAGGGAAGAATGGGATGATGCAAAGGATGGGATAACCATTGAGATGTAATGTGAATAAATTAATAAAATATATTTTAAAAACATGTGTGAGCTCTGAGTTCCATCAAGTTAGTTAATTAGTTAGTTAGTTAGTTAGTTAGTTAGTTAATTTCTAAGAACAACGTGTCTCTGCTACTTTTGACATCTAATTGTACAGGGCCAAGAGGTCTCTCATGGCATTAGAAACAATTTTAGAGTAGAAAGTGAATCTTTGAGGTAGTGTGCTGGCAGAGTGACATAACTATGGCTCACAGCAATATATACCATTTTATTTAATGCACAATTTATTACTATGAGAAGCAACTTAAAACAACACCCACTTATCAGCTTATTGTTCCTAAATTTTCAGAAGTCAAAGCATGGCAAAACTATTTTGTTGTTGTTGTTCAAGATCTCACTGGTGTGAAATTAATGCATTAGCTAGAACTATGGTTAACATCTGGATCTCTCATTTTAAAGCTCCTTGAGTATTTGCAGAATTATTTATTAGTATTTCTAAGTCTGAAGTCTCATGTGATTCCAAGTGCTGGCAGCTAGAAACTGCTCTCAGTAAGCACAGGCTGCTGGCTTTCTGACTACTTCCTTCCAGCTCATTCCCTGGCCCACAGCACTGGGTAAGATTGATGTTTGCTTTCTTGCAAGCCATTAGGAACCAATATCTCTACATTTCTCTTCTACAAGTATAAAAAATCTCTGTTCTAAAGAATACAGATAATTAACTCATATACATTTCCTTTCTTAAGGTCAATTTATTGAGATTTTAATAGAATCTGCAAAATTCCTCTACAGAAGCACCTTTGCTAGTGTTTGACAAAATAATTCAGATGAGAATGAAAATCAGGGACCATATTAGTAACTGTCCTGTTGCTATGAAAAGACAACATGAGCAAAGCAGCTTGTAAAGAAAGTATTTTATTGGAAGTTTGCTTACAGTTTCAGAGGGTTAGTCCATAATCATCATGGCAGGGAGCATGGAAGAAAGAAAACAGGCACAGTATGGGACTGAAGCTTGTAACTTACATCTTATCCACAGATAGCAGACAGTTAGAGAGACTTGACCTGGACTGGAATTTTGAAACTCAAAGCCCACTTCCAGTGACACACACACTGCAATAAGGCCACAACTCAAAATCTTCTCTAACCAGTCCACCAATTGGGAACCAAACACTCAAGAATAGGAGCTTATTGGATCCACTCTTACTCAAACTCTTAGGGTCCAGAATGTGCTGAAGAAAAGACCCCAGACTCGAATAGTATGCAAGCTACAAAGAGTGTTTATTCTGAAGAAATCCAGCGTGCTGGGGTTGGCATTTAGAAATGGCAACCCCAAGATAAGCTCATAGACTCTTTTTAAAGGCATTTATGGGAATCTCAGGGAGGTTAGGCAATATTTAACATGGTTGGAGTATTCAAACTGAAAAAGTGCTGGCATACTTAGTCAGGGTCATGAGTTAATAATTAGCACAAGAGATTTCAAGGCTGGCAGTAAATCATCTTTAAGCAATTAGACCAGCAGTAAAACAACCTCAGGCAATCTTATCTTCCTCTGGCCAGGTGGCTAGGCCTCCTCTGATTGGCTCCCGTTCTCTGACTGCTGAGCTCATTTTTGAGGAATTGGGACTTAGGCCTGTTCTGAACTAACAAGAAATTGAACCTGTCATGGAGTCAGCTAGACTTATTTAAAGAGGCCCCCTCAAAATCACCACAGGGGTGGTTTAGGATTTCTATTGCTATGACAAAACACTGTGACCATAAACAACTTGGGAAGGAAAGAACTTATTTCAGTTTGTAGCTCTCAGGTTATGCTCATTGCTGAGGAAAGTCAAGAAATTCAAGCAGGGCAGGAGCTTGAAGGCAGGCTGTTTTCTGACTGATCCTCCTGGCTTGTTCAGCCTGCTTTCTTTTTTCTTTTATATTGTTTTTATTTATTCACTTTATATCTCTATCAAAGGCTCATCACTCCTCTTCTTCTGGTCCCACACTCCTCAGCCTTCTTTCTTATAGCACCAACTCTAGCTCAGGAGTTGTCCCATCCATAGTGAGCTGGGCCCTCTCACATTAATAATGAATCAAGAAAATGGGGATGTTTTATCAACTGAGCTTCTTCCAAAATGATACTAGTTTGTTTCAAGTTAACATAAAAACTAGTCAGCACAAGGGCCAGGAGTTTGGGAAACACCAAGAATTATGCCCATCCCAGATTAGTAATGGGACCAACATGCAACCCCAAAAGTATCTGCTACTCCAATTGTTTAATGTAACCTTGTATTTTTACTCAACTTTAATATAGATAAGCTGAATTTATCAAGATGAGTCTGAATTAAGAGGTATTCCCCCCTTGAATTTAGTTAAATGAATTGATGGTTTGTATTCTTCTAGTATCTGCATTAAATAACAAAAAAGAAAGAAAAAGCTTAACATTCACCATGATTTATGTTTTCATGAATTTTCTATGCTCTCTTCTACATACTGTCCTTAAACAGGTATAGCTTACTAATAAGGATTATGCCATGAGACCGTTCCAACTGTGTAACTACCAAATGCAATAAAGCAAGAGCTTCTAAAAGGTTTACTCCCCATTTAGCCTGTATTATGAACATTATTTGAATGAATTACAGCAGACTTAATTAATTTTTTCACAGATAATTGTTACATTTTATCTAGTCTATTAAATCTAACATTTAATCTAAACGTCCTGTTACCATAAAATTAAATACCTGTCACTTTTATGGATATAGGCACATGTGAATCTCACTCTGAAAGATGAGACATGAAGATTGTGAGACATTGAGCTATATTTAGAAGCACATTACTAGAGGTGGTTGTTTAAACTTCATCTCTGGATAAAGTCCTTTTTCCATTGTTAAAAAAAATATGTGTTCAACAGTTCAGCTGATTGGATCACTTCACCACTTGGGTGCATGAGTGATATTGCAGATTTTTATGAAAATAAAATAGCAATGCTGAAGTTGTGATTACTGCCACACAATAGTGCCATGTTAGTCTTTCTGAATGCATTCCCAGATTTGCAATGTGTCTCTGGTCATCTTTGCTGTTTTTTTGAGCAACTCTATGCACTATTGATGGACTAAAGAAATGCAAATAAGAAAATCAACTCCGGGGATCCCTTTTCTCTGTATTCACCCTGCTCACTTTACCTTCCCCACTGCATTACATGTCCATACTTCTATATAACAAATACTATGCTGAGAACCTTATTTAGATGCTTTATTCTCATATAATCTTTATAACTCTTTAATAAATTGGTAATTTAAATAGTCTTACATTATAGATGAACTACAAAAGAGATTGTATGGCTTGTATATGGCAAATAAAACCATATAGCTCATTATAGGCCAATAAAGATTCAAACCCAGGCAGCCTCACTATGTCCAATATACTGAACGTTCTGCAAAACCATCATGAAGGTGTGACTAGATTGACTTCACACAATTGCTACTTAGAGTTTTCATAATTATGCGAGTTTTCCTCATGTCTTTAAAGCCAAGATAACGGGAAGGGACAGATTCATAAAGTACTATGAAACACTGGTACATATATATAGTACTAAGTATACTTTAATATGAAGCATTTGAAAAGTCCAGGGCTTCTTGTTGCCTTTACAACATGTATTTATTGAGCTATCAACAGTTGTGTTATTAACTGTTGATTTCTCAAATAGTAAAATGACTATAGAATTGTTTTTCTATTTAAAATAAAAGTAATTAGCACTAGAAGAACTTTCTCAAAACCAGATATTTATATTCATTATTGTTAGTCATTTTGAACAATAAATTAAAAATCATTTTATATCCCAACGATGCACACCTATTGAGTGATATGTGCAGTACAGCTCAGAGTTGTAAGTCCTCATTTCCCCCAAGAATTCCAACCAGTTCTCAATCAATTCCAAAAGGATTTGTGAGAGTTTTAAGAATCATCATTTACAGGAGTAAAATGATAGAAAACTACTACCATGTGCACTTATTATCTTTCACAGAATTTGTTCATTTGAAGGTCATTTTTCCTCCTTTAAAATTTATTCTTGTTACATCTCAATGTTTATCCCATCCCTTGTATCCTCCCATTCTTCCCTCCCTCCCATTTTCCCCTTATTCCCCTCCCCTATGACTGTTCCTGAGGGGGATTACCTCCCCTTGTATATGCTCATAGGGTATCAAGTCTCTTCTTGGTAACCTGCTGTCCTTCCTCTGAGTGCCACCAGGTCTCCCCCTCATGGAACAATAATTAAAAGGTTCCCAAATGGAGATTAATATTTCAACTCTAAATATTTCACATACTCTAAAACATGATGCAAAGCTGTCTTGTAATTTCCCACATGGAAATAGATGGCCATATTAACTCTCAAAATGACCAGTGAAACCAGCCTCTATGTCCACCAACAAATAAATGCATAAAGAAAATTATATATAAGAATTTTATGCAGCTACAAAGAAAATTAAAGTCGTGGAAATTTGAAGAAAGGGAATCAACTGGAAATTGTATGCCAAGAAAAAGAATGCATAATCAAAAAGACAAATGTCACATTTACTCCCTCATGCACAACCTTGCTTTAAAATTCTATATATGTTTATGTATGTTTACACATGTATGTTCATATGTCAAAAAAAAAAGAAATGATATCAAGAGAGAGGAAAATGAGATCTCACAGGAAATGAAATATAAAGAGTAATAGAATACATATTATAATATGAAAGTGGAAAGGGAAGGAAAGAAACCAGCCTAGAAGGAGAGACAGATAAAAGATCATGGGAGAATGGGTAGCAAATGAGAATTATAAAGTAATATGAGTGAAGAGGCCATAATAAAGCATACTACTTTGTAGGCTAACCTAAGACTTAATTTTAAACATATAAACAAATTTCCCAGATTTTGTACACATGTTCCAGGCCTTTCTTCTTGAAACTAAAGGGGAAAAAAAAGAAAAGAAAGAATTAAATGGTTAGGAACAGAGAGGATACCTTCAAGAAATAATAGTATTTGCTGCCCAAGTCAGTTGTAAGGATACAGCAAATACACACACACACATACACACACACACACACACACACACACACTTACATCTGCATGTACACACACACATGTGCACAGGTGTGTGAGCTATATAATATAAATGTATGCAACTAATAATGATCAAATGGAATCCAAACGTGTGTGTGTGTGTGTCTGTGTGTGTGTGTGTGTGTAAATAGGAACTTTAGTGTTTGTGGCCTTACCTTAGTTAACAAGATATGTTGAAAAAGATCTCTGATTATGTGAATGGTTCACGCTCCTAGCCTTTTTCTTCCATGATAACACAGTGATTTATCAGTTTGTCATAAAATAATTTTTATCAACTTATCAGAACATTCAAGCTACAATTGCATAATAGGCCAGAAAAAAAGTAATTTATAAGAACATAAATTGCCAATCATAGCTCTATAGGCTAGGAAATCCAAACTTAAATTTAACCTTCACATTCTGATAAAGGCTCCATTTCTCCCAGTTGACACCTCTGTGTCTTTAGAGGGAAGAGCAAAGCAGCTCCTCAAACACATTTTATAAGATTCCATTCAGGAAAGCAGGGCTCCCATGACCAATCATTTCAAAAGACCTACCTCAATATAACCATTTTGGAGCTTACATTTCAATGCAAGAATCTTGGGTGAACATAGATATTCAGGCCAAAGTACTCTCTACAGATTTTGACTTTTAAAAAAAAGTTCACTAAAGATTATTTATTAATATTCCTACCCTTAGAAATGTTTGGTCTTTTCTAAGTTTTTGTTGCGGTGTATGTTTTCAACTAAAAATAATATGGGATACACTAATTTAATATAAGTATGTTAATAATCTGTTTCACAAAAATATATCAAAGCCAAGATAATGAGCCTTTAGTTTAAATCAAAATCAATGAATCACAGATAAATTTGAACTGTTTTCTAGAATCTGTATAGATTTTGTTTACAATGCTTTTTAAAAATTAATTCTGAGCACATAATGAGTGAGCTTTCCGCAGTACCCAGCTTTTGACAAAAATATGAATAGACACATAAATAATGGACTTCTACACACCACAATACTACTTCAAGGATAGATAAAAATAAATTACTCAATAAGAATCATGAAGATTGGAAAAATTAGCAGCTTTCTGTGACATCAAAACAATGTTGCTTGTCAATCTACATTTATTCACTATAAAGTGGATAATTCAGACATCAACATGAAATCTCTGCCTTTTGAACTCTAAGTAAAATTGTCCCAACCATAACTTCACAACGACCTATCTTGTTTTCTCTGAACTAGTTCCTGCCTCTGTAGGTAGAGTTTCTATTTCCTTTTTAACAAAGTAAGTGTGAAAGTCAATCCCATTTACACCATTTCTACAGAAGCCCTGTTCAGACATTAGCAAAAATTAAACCATCTTACCAAAGTCTTGAAGTCACAAAGCAATACTCTTAACTTTGTGTGTGTGTGTGTGTGTGTGTGTGTGTGTGTGTGTGTGTGTGTGTGTGTGTGAAAGGACAGCTCATGGAAGAATCTTGATATTTGGTTAAATATAAAGGTTATAGGAAAGATTACAACCATGAATTGGGATTGAATATAAAGTGATTTATGTATCATATTGCTGACACAGAAAACATTGCAATTTACTTTTAATTGTGTAAAATAGTGACTTTCCACTAAATAGCTGAAATTATTTTTTCCGCAATATAATACTGATGAATTGCTAGGTCTTACTCTTTCATAAATATCTGCTGAATTGCTGCTCTACAAACTTATATCTTATGATTAATTTTTAGCCCAAAATTCCAATTGGAGATATTTCTTAGTTTTTTATACTTTTGTTTAAGAATTTTTGAATTATGATTTAATTTGAGAAACATAATTAAATGTATGGATAAGTAAATTTTTACATCTTTTCTGTATTACTATAAGACTATCTGTCATATGAAGGAAAGAATTGAAATTTCATTATGACTCTAGGGAATAAAAATAAGAAGACATATTTTGGCTGTATGTGGAAAGAATTTCTGTCATTTTTAGTTATATAAAAATAGTATGAGTTAATAAATGTGATGTGTTTGATGTTTAGGAGGGTTAAAGCAGTATTGAAATAATCTCATATTATTTCCAATAAAATATAATTCATAGAATTATAAGAATCCTTGTTCTCACTAGATGTGCAAGAAGAAACTACATTATACAATTTGATTTTCCTTATTGTAGAGCCAGAATTTCCCCTGAATGCAATGAAGAACATAGGTTTTTCTACTTTAACATAAAAGCTTTTGGTTTTAAATTCTGTCAGGTTATAATACCCTTTCAAAATGATTGATGTTCCATGTCTCTTTTTTGGGTAGCATTGGAATGTAGTTGAACATGAGAAGATGCAGGGCATTGGAGGAAAAATTACTTTCTCCTTGTGCTGTTATCATGATTCTCAGATTCTCATGGGCAGTATAAAACTCTTACTAATCTCAGATGATGGCATGTTAACAGTAGCACTTCAGTGCTATGTGGATTCCCTTTACTGAGTCAAACTTTATTCTTAGCGCTAGATAACTTTACAATATATTGATCCCTATTTTCAGCCATGGACAATGGCCAACCAAAAATGTGTGGTACTAGCAACAATTCAACAATGGCCTTGTCATAGTCTTGGACTAAATATTAGCAATTTTGTGGTCCAGAGGATGATGTACTTGAAGTGTTATCTGATTTTGTTTCTGGCTTGGCATTATAAAGGAGTACTATCTTTGGAAAGTGATGCTTCATGGCTTCTTTTCTAGTTCTAGCAGACAAGGGGCTAGAGAACTGTTCTGCTACTACAACACCTATCAAAAATACTTTATAATTTATTTTGAAATGCCAGGAATAAAACTCAGTTTATTAATATGATTTTCAAAACCAAATTTTGCCAAGTGTGGTGGTGCATACTTTCAATGCCAGTACAAAAAAGGCAGGTTCATCTTTGTAAATTCAAGACCAACTTAGTCTACATAGCAAGTCTCAGGCAAGCTGCCGCTATATAATTTTAGTCTCTGTCTAAATATTTTTTATTTTAAATACTAAATTCATAGTCAATGAACCAGAAAACTGGACATCAAGCTTCCACATATAAGGCACTGCTATCTGTCATAGCAACTTTATACCTTAATTTGAGAAATCAATAATGGCAACAGAGGCAAGAGTCCTATCAGTAACAAAAATCAGGAATGAAAATGTATTGTGTGAAACAAATGGTAAAAGGACTGTCTGAGGGACATACACATAAACTATAAAGCACCAATGGAAGTCCCAAGACCTGCCATGATAAGTTATTACTATCATCAAGTGTAAAATCAGAAATGACAGCAGCAGTGACTCAAGTTAATTGAATTCTGAGCTTTCTTATTGTTATCTTCCTTATTCCAAATTGATACCCAGGCCTAAGAGAAACCATCTGTGTAAAATTTTCCATTCCTCCCTTCCATATCTCACACAAGATGTAAAAAGTAAATTCTAATTTCTTTCTGTAAGCATCATATGCCCTTTGTTCACTAGTTGTATAAAACTGCCTTTTCAAGTTTTGTGTTGGAGATTATAATAGCTTTGAGAATACAAAGGTACAAAATAAATATGAGTAATTGATTTACAGAGTTCATAATTTTGAAAGAAATATAGACAATAAATAATGAATGAGTGAGAGATTGTTCCATGTGGCTTCATGTTCTAATAATTGTTATGAATAAATTGATGGTAGATGACACTGGAAGAGGCAATATCAGATTTGGTATGAGGAAAGATATTTCAGTGAGTGAATATCAGCAAAGAGAATATTCTGTGTGGCCATAACTGATCCTCAAATCCCAGCATGATTGGTAGCATGAAAAGGTAGCGAACATCTGCATGGTTACTCACCAGCACAGCCTAGAGAAGCTCCGTGTCTTCCTGAATCTGCTAGCAATTCTTCATCTCATATGGAACAAAGACTAGAAGAGAACACAGACAGTGACTTTCTATTGTCATCCTTTCTCAGTCCATTAATCAGAAACAACCACATAGCATTGCTTGATGCCACATTCAAGCACATTCTGCCCTTCATACCTCTGTGTACACTTTTGCTTGATGCATAGCGACCACCTTGACCTATACCCTATTCATGGTCCTAAGCTTTTCCTCTTTGAAAGGAGAATGGGAGATGTTCAGATGTTCACATATTTGTTTCCACTTCTTCAGAAGTTCCACTGCCATCATTAACCTCCTTTACTTTCTCTAGTGTTATTTCTGAGTTACACAACTCAACACACTATTGATCTCTTCTAGGGTGCTTACTGAGATTCTTCACATTTAGGTTTGTCTTTTCTCCTGTGTCCCCTTAGTATGGTAAGTTCTTCTCAACACTTGGAATACTATTAATTGTTTCTCTTCTGGACTTTGTATTAAAACAAAAGCAATGGAGAAAATAACTATGTCTTCATAATTATAATACTACAACATAGGTCCCTAAAACAGGGAGAGTATTTGAATATTTTCTCAAAGAAAATTTGTGCATAAAGGGGTAAATTATCTGCTAGATATATTATTGGCAAAGAATATGAAAATTTGTGACAGCAAGGACATTTGATGCAAAGAGTATAAAAACTATAGTTCTTCAAGTCCCTGTCATCTGCTAGATCGAAGAAAGTAAGAAGTGTTATGAATATTCACTTTGGGTTTGACCATAATGAAGTTGAGGTTCCATTAAAAAAACTCATCAGAACATGTCTACTAGAACATGTTTAACAGAAGCCTAATTGTCTTGGATTAAGACAGAGAATTCAGATCAACCACTTATCAGAGTTCATGAAAATAGGTTTTCTCCTAATCTTAAATTTTTTCATATACCACTCATTTTTATTCCTCCACCTATAACTTCCATGAAACATTCAAACTTCCATTTCTGAGAGGAATCAAAGATAAATTAATGATAGAAATAAAAGAATGTTGTGAGCTAAAGGGGAAAAGAAAAGGATAGGTAAAATAGGAGAAAGTGTCAAGAGATGAAATTTAACATGGAGTCTTAAGGGGCAAATACACTTTAAATAAAGGAAAATATGTGAAGGGATAAAGAAGAAATTTTTATACAGTTGTGATTAATTGTGTTATTTACCTTTCCACCCTGACCAGGCATCTGTCCATACAGTGTTGGGCATTGTTCTTGATTCCTGTCGTAACTTAAAGGGAAGCTTACACAATGGCCAAAGCCCTTGGTGTCTGTCCTCCTGCAGGTGAAGGAGGAGGATGTCTCCAAATTACTTGCTGCAAAAACCTACTTAGGAGGTTCTTGACTTTCAGACAGAGAAATACATCTACAAAAGGAAGAGGGATGGTATCTACATCATAAACCTGACAGAGACCTCGGAGAAGCTGTTGATTACAGCTCAGACTATTTTACAATTGAGAACCCTGCTGACAGCATCGTCTCTTCCAGGAACACTGGCCAGCGAGCTGTGCTGTAATCTGCTGCTGCCACTCGGAGCCAATCCCGTTGGTGGCCACTTCACACTTGGGACCTTCACCAACCAGATCCAAGCAGCCTTCAGGGAACCACAGCTTCTACTGGTGACTGACCCCAGGGCTGACCACCACCCATCACAAAGGCCACTTACATCAATCTGCCCAGTGCAATACAGATTCTCCTCTGTGCGATGTGGACGTTGCCATCCCATGCAACAAGGGAGCTCACTTAGTGGGGTTGAAGTGGTGGATACTGGTCCAGGTAGTGGCATGCGTGCCACTATCTCCCATGAGTGTCCATGAGATGTTATGCCTGATCTTTACTTCTACGGAGACCCAGAGGAGATTGAGAAGGAGGAGTAGGCTGCTACTGAGAAGGCCATGACCAAGAAGGAATTCCAGGGCCAATGGACTGTGCCAGCTCCTAAGTTCACCACTGCTCACCCAGAGGTGGCAGAATGGTCTGAGGGTGTGCAGATGCACTCTGTACCCATCCAGCAATTCCCTACTGAAGACTAGGGTACCCAGCCAGCCACTGAGGTCTGGTAAGCAGCTCCCACAGTGCAGGCCACAAAGTACGTTGGGGCCACCACTGAGTGGTCCTGACCTCCACTGCAGACAACTTGAGCAAAGGGGGAAAGGTGGAAGGAAAATAAAGTTCCTAAAAGTTGGAAAATGTGTTATATATTATAGTATTATAATCATTGTATTTTTCTATTTCCAAGGGTGATACCTAAAAATTAATTAGGACTTGTTTAATAATAAAGCCTAAAGAAATTCTATTTGTAATTAGAATTTGTAAATTTGAAAAAAATTTATTTACCTATTGAAATGCTCCTTCCACCTGATTTTATCCTTCATACCATTCATGTCTAATGAAAAGACTAGTTAAATGTAAATATAAATCTGAAAAACAATATATTTGCTGGATGTGAGTGACTGCAGGAAAACTACTCTGGAGAAATTCATTCTACATGTATAGAATGTCAGCTAGGAGCAGCAGCTGCTTCATGGAATTGGTGCATTTATGCAGACTGTAGTAAACTGGAAGCAAAAAAATCTTTTGTCCATGTCAACTGAACTCATTCCTGCAACTATCACTTGGGTGGCATTGGCCATCAAGGCTCTTTGAGTTTATTTCATTCATCAATAATTTGCAATATACTGACTCATTCTCAAATTAGGCTTGTTTTTCTGAAAACCTAAAATTTTTCTATTTACTTTTCTAGAAAACTGCTAACCAAATTATTTCTAAAATAATAAGTATAATAAGTTTTACATGTTAAGTTGGGTAATAAACAAAATGAAGGAGCTTTTTTTATTATGAAATCACTAAGAAAAAATTAATACATAAATTTCCCCTGAGGTTTTTCCTATAAGCCAACTTTCTTTGAGATGTTTGAAAAGCTATTTGACCTATGGTCATTTTTCCATAGAATCTTAGGAAGTATTAATCTACTTTATACCGTGTTGCCATGGGTTACATTCATATTTGGAACAGAGTTTTTTTTTTTTTTTGGCATGATGTGAGGACAACCTGTGAATTCTGATCTGGTAAAGAAAGCATAGAATTAGTTTCCTGATTCTAAGTATATACATTTCCACAAAACAAAATTTTTAAGAATCTAACTCAGGTGAAGAGTGAAAATAGAACTTTTCTCTGATGATATCTCTGTGATTAAGCTAAAACTTCCAGTGTGTGTGCACAACTTTATTAGCAGAGGTGAGGTGGCAAGACCATCCTAGGTAAAGGAGGCAGCAAGTCTACTGGGTCTGAGGCAGAACAAAGCATATCCAGTCACAACATCTCCTAACAGTACAAGAGAGCTAAGGGAAGGAGAGCTGCCCTCAGAGAGCATGCTCTCCAGCTAGAGAGAAAGCTCTACACCAGTGTTTCCCAACCTTCCTAATGCTGTGACTCTAATACAGCTCCTCATGTTGTGGTGGCCCCAAACCACAAAAATATTCCTTTGCTACTTCATAACTATAATTTTGCTAATGTTGTGAATTGTAATGTAAATATCTGATATGTAATTAAGACACTAACTGCTCTCTGATTGGATTTGAGGCCTCGTCTAGATTTGGCATTGTAAATCCAGGCAAAAACTCATGCCTGAGGAGGTCATAAACAATGGGAGTAACTTACGTTCATTTGATAAGATGATATATCATCAAACTGGTTTTTTAAAATATTTTTGTTTATACCCATACAAATATTCTACTTCTAGGCTATTAATCAAGAAGTTTTTCATTTCAGTGAATGGTTCTCTGTGTTTAACTATTGGTTCCTGACAAGTATCTCTGGGAGATGAGAATCTTTGTTTTCAACCGTGTAATATCCAATGCATAGTTCCAAACCCATGTTCACACAAATGGACTTGGCTAAACTCACTGAGGTTTTTAAAAAATGCATGTAAGAAAAAAAAGTTGTAAAGAGGTAGTTGACAGGGATGGAGGAATAGAAAAGAGTAAGAGGAGAGTAATTCATACACATGAAATTGTCAAGAAGCAATTAATAAAAATACCTTCTGTATCTAGTCAAAATTTTACTCAAGAAATAAAAGAAAAACATGTTCAAGTAAATAAAAACAGAGAAAATTTCATTTCCTAAAACCCAAAGTATTTTCAAACAGAAAAATAACAAAAGCTAGAAGTGCATTAGCATTAGAGATATAGTCCAGTATAAATTAAAACTGACTTTATTAAACAAAATTATATCCTGATATTAAATATGTTTCTGTGTTTGTGCAAAAAAGCACTCAAGTTCATGGAGGCAAATATAAGGTTTTTGTCCTATGAAGGAAGTGGTAAGGAGCATGCAAATAAACAACTCCTGTTGACTTATTACACTCATAAGTTAAAGCATCTCTCAAGCCTCATCAGACAAGCTTCAATTTGAAATAAAGGGGAATTAACACAGAGATAACAACTGGATAAGATGTCAAGAATTAAAGGCTACAGAATGTTCAATCCTAAATGGGACACTTATATCGCATCCCTCCTCCCAAGTCTCAGGGATCATTGTGGGAGGTAGAGCAAAACTGTAAGAGTCAAAGGCACTGAAACAACAGGGGTAGCCTGACATATTAACTCATAGGAATTGTGATAGCAACATCTGAGCAAGCTCAAGCCAGGCATCTTAACAGGGAGAAGGAAGCTAGATAGGAGGTGCAGAGGAGCTATTAGCAATCTACAGCTGCTTAGAGAAGGAGTTAGTTTTCTTTAATAATGTTATTCCTGAAAGTCAATGATACTCTGAAAGAAGGCCACATCTAAGAACTCATGGCCAGCACAAACTGGTTGTGAAGGGGGGGGAAACAGAAAAAAAATGGCAGAGGGAGAATAAAATGTTGAATAAGTAGGTAATGGGACATATCTGAGAGGAGTTAGGGCATGGGCTAAATATAATCAAAACACTTCGTATTCATAATGAACTAATAAAAAGAAGAACAAAATAGAAAAAGCATATTCACATCCCTGCACACACACACACCTCTGGCAACAGGCAAAAAAAAAAAAAAAAAAAAAAAACATCCTGTTGGTGGTTTGTTCGTATATCAGTCAGAAGCAGAGGGCAGTCCTTTGTTCATCCTAGCATGATACCATGCCTGACTTGGTAGCCAAAACATAAGCATAAGACTCATAAACATCAAATCAAATCAAATCAAGGCAGGGCAGTGTGGGAGGAGAAAGAAAGATAGAGTACTGTTGTCCACCATGCCACCCATAGATCCTCCCCCCAGTGCACAGCATGGGTGAGCCATAGACACCTGCCTGCCACTATGAATCACAACGTGGAAGAAGGATGTCATCCAGGGCCTGCCAGCTGAGTGGCTAGCCTCAAGTTGGAGCCACCACTATGTGCAAGTATGTGGTGGTCAGATGGGAGAGAAAGAGAAGTGGAGAAGCTTTAGGATTATGAAGAGAGATGGAACTGGACACTCATGGATGGAAAGAATCAGCCTATTGTGAGTGGCCATCCTTGCCACTTGGGGCCATGATCACAGGCCAAGCTGCTGTTGAAGACCATGATTGAGTCCATAGGTACACATCAGCAGGGGTCAGTGTTGATGTTCATGGCTCACATTACCACTAGAAAATACTGGGATGTCCCTGTCAGGGAACCATTTGGATATGAAGGGACTTTGCAGAACTGGTACCACCCCTCATTGACTTTGATGCTCTAGAGAGCTAGCCTCATCTCTTAAAAGCACTCAGGAGAGCTGGCAATGTGCCTCACCCAAGCAGTACAGTGGAGCTGCCCATAGTAGCATGGATGTGTGTGAGCCAGCCCAAGTGTATAAGTGTGGAAAAGCTGACCTTGCCACTCATCTGCTGTGGGATGGCGTGGGAACAGGGGTGATGAAACCCCGATCTACTGTAGTGGATGTAAATATGTTTTTGTTTTTATCCCAAGTGTAGGATATGAAACAGACTTATGTGAGGGTGTGCAGTGTTTTTCTGTTGGAAACAGACTTGTGAGAGAATAGGTGATATTTGCCCACTAGAAGAGGAACTGGCTCTTGTGGGGGATGGTCATGCCAACTGATAAACATCCTAGTATGGACATCCTATGAACTCAAAATTAGAGTCTTTTTTTTCCTGGTCTTGGCATCATTACTTGACCCCAGGATCATGAAAGTAGGAGAGTTGTCCCTTCCCCTTGCCAACGATAGCACTCAGGAGAGAAGGTCCCTGCACCTCATCTGAGCAGCAGAGTAGAGCTGGCCCTCACTGTTGATTGCTCCACTTTGAGACACTCCTAGAAAGAACCATTCCAGTGAATGCTTCGAGGGTCTGGCTGCTGCTCCAGGTTCCTGCAGCTGTGGTTGCTGTCACCTTTGCTGCATTGCTGGTTTATTGTTTGACAGGTCTGCCGACCACACCACTGGAACTACTCCAGGAATTGAGTCTAAAAAGATCTGCTTCTCCTGCTCCCATTACTCTCTTTTCTTTCCTATCTAGGGTAGGTGGGTTGAAAGGGGGTTTAAGTATTTAAGAACTCCAAACAAAGTGGGTTTGAAAAAGTTCAAAGCCTATACTTTATGCTTCCAACACTTGAGAAAGCTGCCCACATGGTCATGAACTCAGAAGACCTAGCTCTGTACCTTAGCGGGTGCAACACTCAGGAGAGTGGCCAAGAACCTTGCCTGTACATCATATCAGAGCTAACCTCAGAGGTGGGGGCACAGGTATGTTGGCCAGGCCTCGCCACTCTTCTGCTATGAGGTGTCCTGGGTGGGAAACAGGACAAGATACATCCCACCCACTTCTCCATACCACCTGCAGCAGTCAGGAAAGCTGCCCATAGGATTATGAGCTCAGAAGAGCTAGCTCTGCTCCTCTCCAGCTGTAGCACTTGGGAAAGTGAGCTCTTCACTTCACCTGGACAGCAGAGAGGAACTGACCCTGGTGTATGGGGGATACAGGTGAGCCAAACCCAAGAACAAGGGAAAAGATGCTCTTCACCCTCATATGGACTGGGCAGCTCAAAGGATCTAGTTCTAGATGTGTGGTGTAGGTGAGCTGGCCCTAAAGGACTGAGAACAAGAGAGCTGACCCTGCCTCCTGCCATTGGCAGCCATTGGGTGGCCTAGCCAGAGCTATCCTGGAGAGCTTGCCTAGGTAGTGCAGATAGGATAAAGAAAGCCAGTTGTGACTCAGGCCCAGTCCCAGGGCTCTGAGATGGCCCACCCCAAAATCTATATCATCTGCATATAGCTGGGACATGTGAAAGGGCCAATCCTACTGTTCCAAAGCTTCAGGATCTCCATGATACACGAAAACAACAAGATAACTGAAAGGAGTCCCAATGAGGATCCAATATTGATGATGTCACAGAGCCAAAGATCTCAAACCAGAACTATGACTCATTGCAATGAACATTTGCAAGTGAAGCTACATGGACAAAGGGATGTACTGTAGTACACATTGTGACATACTAGAGCCTCCACCACGAGATGTTTCCTATGTTTTACATTGTTGTAGTTTTCTTTTGTGTATTTTTTTACTGGGATGCATAATGTGAAACTCACAAATAACCAATAAAAAGCTTTGTAAAAAGCACATTCACCATCAAGCTAGCTTCACTCATAGAGACAGCTATATAATTCAACATATGTGAATAAACAAATATCATATATTATATAAATCAATTCTAGGACAGAAATCCCATGACAATTTTAATAGATATAAAAAGTCTTCCAACAAAATCTTAGATTCCTTTTTGATTAAAAACTCTACATAAAATAAGAGTAGAAGAACAGATTTCAACACAAAAAAGTCTCCATTAACAAATTTATAGCATACACTGACAATATATGAGAAGAAACCCAAGCCATTTCTACTAAAATTAGGAGCAAGGAAGTTGTTCAACATCCACACTTTTGAACAATATTGTACTTGAAGTCTTAACTAGAACAATAAAGAAAAATAAAGAACAAAAAGGAATACAAATAGGAAAGAAAAGATCAATATTTATTTGGTGATGATAAAATGTTACATATAAGAGACCATAAAGATTCTATCTGAAAAATTCTAGATATGATAAACACTTTCAGAAAAGTAGCAGAATATTAAAATACATTAACATACAAAAATCAGTAGCCTTCCTATATACTAAAATTCAGATTATAACTACATCCCACTTCAGTCAGAATGGCAGCCATCCAGAAAATACATAACAGTAAATGCCAATAAGCATGCAGATAAAAGGGAACCCATCTCATACACTGCTGGTGAGAAGTAAGCTAGTGAAGCCACTATATAAATCAGTATGAGGATCTCTCAAAACCCTGAAACTGAATCTATATGATCCAGTAACACCCCTCCTGGGTATTCATGCAAAAACTTCAAGTCAGCATTCCAGAGACACATTTACACACCAGTGTTTTCTACAGTAATGTTCACAATAGAGAATTTGGGTAGCCAACCTAAGTATCTATTAACTGTGGAATGGATAAGCACAATCACAGTGGGATGTTTTTCACCCACAAAAAAGAACAAAGTTATCTTGTTTGCAGGAAACAATGTATGAAATTAGAGGTGATAATATTAATTGAGTTAGATCCTCCACAGAAGACAAATATGAAACATTTACTCTCATTTGTGGCTACCACAGTTTATACATATTGAAAAATAATGTAATTATATATGAAAATTAGAAACTAATCTTCTTATTGGAATTATAGAGAAGGGAGAGAGAAAGAACATAAAGAGACCTAGGCCCAAAGTACATTTTATACTTGTATAAATATGTTTTATATAGCCCAGTACCAGGTATGATCAATATATGCTAACAGATTATTTTAATTCTTAATTGAATGTCACTTCTACAATAACTAGGTAAATACTGAATTTCTTTGCCACCACCATGAACAAGTAAAAAGCTGGATAAATTCTGTGCAACAACTGTCTCCAGACATTGGAATAGAAATGGCACAAGACTATAATTCTTGCCAAAAGCAAAATAAATAAGAGTCTATTTTCTCTCCTGTATTTTCATATGGGTCATTACTAAAGTTATAAGAATTTGCTTAAATACTTCTTGAGATAAAAGTTTAACCTTTACTATAGTGGTGGTCTCATTGAGTTGCAGGGTTACAAATCAGAGGAGACTGAGGTGGTCAAATTTATACAACAAAATATACCAAGGTGTAGAAAGACCTCCTTGAGAGTACTGCTAAATAGTAAGCTCTATGTGAACATAAGAAAACCACTCTAAAATCAGCAAAATTCTATTAACATTCAGCTAAGCACAGACTAAAGACCATGCAAGGATGAGAGACATTGCCCTTCTAGCTAGTCGGTGTGTGGTTATATTGAATAGCCAGGGTCATAAGAGTCATGCCTTAGATGTGAGACCAACCATGCCCTAGAATCAGTGCTGCTCTAAATATATTCTTTGAAAAAAGAAAAAAGAAAAACTAAAGAAAAGAAAAAAATACTGAAAGACCCCAGCTGGTCCACAAAAGGAAAACACAAGAGAAGGTGTTAATCTCACTCTTACAGCCTAACCAATATCAAAGCTCTCTGCAGGACATGCAGGGCAGGCCTGTTTTCAGAACAATGACCTTCTACTGCTCTTGTCTTCTAACACATGAGAACAACACTATAGCAATTGAACACAAGCCACATGCATGACTTAAAATTGCTGAACAACCACATTAAAAAAAAACAAACAAAAAAGGGGAGTAGGCAGTGTTAACACAGTCCCAAATTACCACAGTTATGGTTTCTCAGCTTTTTACATTTGTATTGCCTAGTGCTATTTCCAAAACCATGGAGCCTTTTCCTGGTCTCTCCATCTACATTCACTACAGTAATGGCAGAATTGATGGTGCCAATATAAGCACAGAGAACTTGGATAAATTCTATGTTTCAGTGGAGGTACCACAAAGGGCAAAAAGATCAATATTGATGATGTGGCTGCAATAAACCAGAACTCTTATAACTTCTTCCCTTACATCCCAAAGACAATCTGCCACTGCAAGAAAATGTCTAGCTGTTCTGAAGCAAAAACGCAGATAAATTGACTCCAAAATTCTATCTCCAAAAGGTCTTCGAAGCCATTTCACTCATATGTCCACTATCTAAGAGGTTTGAATTGCCACTCAGGAGAATAAAATGGAAGTGGAGCAGCCTGTGCCTACAAATTCTCATAAACAGTTTTCCACTCCCAATAGCTACCCTAGGCCCTCCTGCTCAGCAGTGACAGAATTATCTTTGTCAGGGGTCATCAGAGAGGTAGGAGAACAAGACCACCCCATCCACAGGATCTCTTCTAAAAACCCTGGAAATTTGTATTGTGAAAGAAATGGAGAAAAGGAAAAACAAGTGGGAGGAGAAGAGGGCCCAGAACTCAGATATAAGAATAAAGTGAGCTCAGGGTTATGACAGTAGCTTTCCAAACTGGAAAATTTCCCAGATAAAGAATTTGACATTCCTATGGAATGTTGCCCACTTATTGTGATTGACCCTACCAAAGAGCACAGGATCTGCGTCTATGTTAGGAAGTACCCACAGAACAAAGAAGAACTGGCTATTAGAGAAATCGGTGTGATTTCTGTTTCTAGAAAGTGTCTCCTCCTTGTGCATGAACCCAAGTTAAGTGTGGGCTTAAAGCACCTGGAAAATCAAGCCTTCTGCTTTGCCTTTGCCTTTGATGAAACAGATTCCAATGAAGTTGTCTACAGGTTTACAGCAAGGCCACTGGTACAGATGATTTTTAAAGGAGGGAAAAGTAACAAGTTTTGCCTATGGACACTGGGAAGACACACACAATGGATGGAGACTTGTTTGGTAAAAGTCAGAAAGCATCTAAACCGATATCTGCAATGTCTTCCTGGGCTGTCTTCCTTCTGAAGAATCGACCTCACTATAGAAACTTAAAACTGGAGCTATATGGTACTGACATTTAAAGCAGATGACTAACAAAATAAAATAAATTGCCTGACCTTAAAAAAAAAACTGGAGCTATATGTGACATTCTTTGAGAACTTCTCAAAAAAAAAAAAAAAAAAAGCTCTGTTGAGGACGTCTGCAAGCAACAGGTGCAGGTTGTAGGACTGCAGGAATGTCAGGTTAAGTGCAGTGATGATGTCACCAAGATCACCATTATAGGCAACTCTTGCAGAAATTTGAGGCAAACTTTACCAAATCCAAGTCCTCCCACTTTCATGACTGTTTCCAAATTCTTCTTTAATCTAATGGGAGATTACATGGCAAATTCTCTTTGGATCTGGCAAAAAATAAATGAGGGGCAGACACTTCTAGTGCAAAAATTGACATGTCTCCCCTGGCACTAAAAGAGTACATCAGGGTGCTGGGACAGAACAAAGCTCATACCGCATAACTGGGTGATCAGCCAGACTATGACTTGGAGACTTTGGTGAACAAATCAGAATTTGCTCTGGTGCAGCAGTCTAAGCATTTCTCAGCCCTGCAGGAAGTCATCAAAGTCCTGTGCTTGGCCATGCAGCTGGAAGAACAGGTTAGCAAACAAATAAACAGCAAACAGCAAGAAACAGTAGTAACGATAACTTCAAAGATGTTTGGTATCACACCAGCATCTTCCCCTCCTCAGAAAGCTTTGGGAACCTTCTGGGTTTGGTTAGGGACTGAGTTGGATGGGTTTTGGTAAATGTCAACTAAGGGCCAGGAAAGCTAGAGGAGGGATGCTATCATTTCCTCAGTTTGGAGCATGAATAAATAGCTTTTAGTGACTGTGCTTTCCCTTTTTTCCTCACTATAACTTTCAGAAAAAGAAGTTTTTGAGACCTCTTTCTTTTAATTTTTGAAGGCCAAGGAAATATTTCTTGTTTTATGTATTGATATGTTCTATATAAGAATAAAGAAAGAAAAAAATGAAAAGAAAAGGAAAACAAAGTAATTCAATTTAGTTTACCTTATTTAACTTAATATGTTCAAAATACTTCATTATGTAAATGATTTAATAATATTATTAAAATATTTTACATTTGTCCTTTAATATCTTTGATATGTAATATTTATGGTTGCACAATATGAGTTTTTCCTATAAGCCATCTCTGGTTAAGCTTCAAGTACTGCATAACTATATGTAGATAGTAGCTCCTATACTGAGCATCACAGACTTAAAACAGAGAAGTCTGGATTAGGAAGTAGCATCTATGTATATAGTCCTCTAGAAATGCTAAGACCTAGGGACTTTGAATTGATAGGAGACTGCAGCTACTCCAGCTGAAAATACGAATTTTATGATAAAAACTGGGTTTCAGTGCAGATCCATAAGGTTTTCCAGATCTATTTTGGGGCATTCCTGCTTGCCATATCATAGAATGGTACTCTTAATATCTAAAACATTTAATTAATGTTTCTGTCTTTTCAAAGAGCTTAGTTAGACTATGAGATAATCAGGAACAAGGAATTGCAGGAATGTTCAATACTTTATAGCTATTGATCTCCAGATGTCATTTATCGTATTTATACAAAAATTGATAAGGATAATTTCCAGTCTTGATCAATCATATTTAATATAGGCATGCCATTTACTGGGAAGCAATCTGTCTGCTTCACTACTTCAGAGAGTAGAAACCTATATTATAACAAGCATAAATAGTGAGACTGTCACCTATTGATGTGGAAATCTTCTAAACCAAGGTACTTATTTTTAGATATCATACATGTTGGGCACCATCCCATTGCTTTATGACTATAGACTGTTTATGTTATTCAGTGAGCAATAGATATTGGCTAAACAGGACTCAATTTGTTTTGGAAATTCAAAAACCATGCTTACAATTTCCAGACCAGTGACCAATCATCATTAGATAAATCTTTGCATACTGAACAGCCCCAGAAGTTATACTTAAAGCTATGGCAAACTAGGTACTAGCCAATCAACAATCATACCAAAACAACTAAAATTCTTGGCGAAATACAAATTAATGATTTGGGATGTACTAGAGAACCTCAAATTAGCTATGACTGGAAAGTCCAAGAGCCTAATTTTACCACTGCTATACTCACTAGAGAGTGAGTCCAACATTTTGAAATCAGTGTCCCCTGCCCAAGTCTGAGATATCTGCCAAGTTTTGAGGACTTTAGGGAAAAAACCAAGTCAGTTAGTAAATGGAGCATAACTAGAAGTAATTTTTGGTGGTCTCTCTAAGAACTAGAAATTTGTGTTCAGGCTTTGAAAGGAATTCAGGCCTCAAGAAATGGAAAACATGGAGAAATGATCCCAGCCAAACACACTGTTCTTCCCCTAAGACATGTATAAAATCTTGATCTAGAGACAATAAGAGGCAAAGACCCAAAGAGAAAAGCAGAAGATGAACAAAGGCTGAACCAACCAGAAAATAACAAGTTACTTCCTTAATTAAGAAGCTACTGAAGACCATATTCCAACTCACAACTCCACCAAGATCCACAATAGGCCACACTAGCACCCAAAACCACAAATAAATCCCTCCCTCTCTCAACACTTCCAAAGTACCTGCCCAGCCTATCCACAATTGCCTCTCCTATACTTGTCAATATGTACCTGAACCACAACTCCAGAAAAAGCCCCCCCGTTCCACCAGAGACCACTGTGTCATGCAGAAACCCAGTGAAAACCCCATGCCTAACCACTGGGCACCCTGTCTGGCAGAACTGTACAGGCTGCCCAGCTGGACCAGAGACCATGCCAGAACCAGAACTTCAGTCCCCAACTAGGGCTAAAGTCACATGCCCAACTAGAGGCCACTTCAGCCATCAGAGGTTCAGGCCTTGAATGTGGTGGAGACTCTCTACTCAGCCAGAAGGCACCCCAACTATCAAACCAAATAAACAACAGGAACCAAGAGGAAAAATCCATCCAACAAAGAGGCAAATCCAGAAGTCAGAAAATAGACCTTTAATTATCCCAAACCCTAAGAACACAATCAACAATAGCCCGGGCAATATGTCACCTCCAGATGCCCACTATCCTAATACAGCAAACTCTGAATATTCAAACATTGTCAAACCAAAAGTAAACAGCATTAAAACAAACTTTCTGAAGATGATAGATGTGCTTGAATGGGGAAGTGAATAAACCTCTTTTAAAAACACAAGAAAAAATAAACTAAATTTGAAGAAAACAAACAAAAAAAAAAACCTGTTCAAGACCTGAAAATGAAAATAGAGGCAATAAAGAAAACACAAAGTGAGGCATTCTTGAAATGGAAAGGCTATGTAAGCAAAGAGGAACTACAAGTACAAGTGAATACAAGAGATAGAAGATGAATCTGTAAAACGCTTTTGGTAAGATGGCCATTTTTACTATGTTAATTCTCACAATCCATGAACAAGGGAGATCATTCCATCTTCTCATGTCATCTTCAATCTCTTTCTTCAGAGTTTTGAAATTTTTTTCAAACAAGTCCTCCACTTGCTTGGTTAAAGTAACTCCTAGATATTTTATATTGCTTGCCAACACAATTCTTTACAGACCTTGAAAAACAATTCTAAACTTCATATGCAAAAAGAAAAAAATTAAAAACCATGGAGGGACAGAAGGGAGGGTACAAGAGCTCTATAAGAAGATTAACAAAGCCAACTAACCAAGGCCCAGAGGGCTTTTGGAGACTGAAGTACCAATCAAAGGCCATGCATGGATGAACCCAGGCCCCTAACACAGACATAACCAGCCAATGAGCAGTTAGGTCTTCATGTGGGTCTCCTAGTAAGGAAGCATGACCTGTCTCTGACATATACTTTGTTATCTGCTTTTTGATTACTTCCTCCTGGTGGGGCTACCGTGCCAGGCCACAGGGAAAGAGGATGTGCTTGGTCCTGATGCAACTTGTTATGTTCGAGTGTGCTGTTTGGAAGGCTCCCCCCTTTTTTTTTTAAGAGTAGGGAAGGGGATAGGAAGAATAGGAAGGTATGGTGGGGCTGGGAAGAGAGAATCAAGGTGCTATAAAGTGAATTAATGAAGGAAAGAAGGAAGAAAGGAAAGAAAGAAGGAGTGAATGAATGAACAAATCAACTAACAACATTGAAAAATAAGAAAAAATGTGGTACATTTACACAATGGAGTATTACTCAGCTGATAGTATATGATATCTAGCGGGGGTATTATCTCCCGCATTGTATGGTCACTCCATTTAAAATTGTTTTATATATGTACGTATTTTAGGAAGCTCCTCAATAGCAATGTTCCCATTTGGCTTTTTAAAGGTACTTTATTGTTAGTTATCCCTCCTCATATTTCTTCCACTATTCTTTACTCCCATCTTCCAGAGCCTTTAATCTTCCTGTTGTAATTTTCCCTTTATTATACTATATTCTTTATCTTTTTGCTTGGAATATCTCATTTTATACTCAGATCCCTCATTGTATACCTAACTTTAAGGATATTTTAAGTGAAGAATTTTCAATAAAAATGGCCCCCATAGGCTCACAGGGAATGGCACAACTAGGAGGTGTAGCCTTGATGAAGTATGTTTCAGTTGAAGTTTTGGTTATGTTATGTAACATGTTTTTATTTTGATTCCAAATGTGAGATGTAAATCTGCCTTTAGCTTATCACCATATCCATAAGAGGGCTCTTGATCTTTGTCAGCTGGGAACTTCCCTGTTCATGTTGGCATGGTCTTTGAACACTGGAAACATCCTATGTTGACTATGAGAGGGTATAAATAAGAGGGGAGAGAGAGAGACAGAGACAGACACAGACACAGACACAGACAGAGGGAGAGACAGAGAGACAGAGAGAGAAAAGAGAGAGATTGCTTCAAGACGCTTCTAGAGAGAAACTCTTTTGGGAGGAGGAAAAGGTTTATTTTCACTCACAGTTTATATGTTAATCATCTAGAGAAGTCTGGGAAAGAACCAGAAGGCAAGAGCTGAAGCAGAGCCCATAGAGGAATGCTTGTCACTAGCTTACTCATTATAACTTACTCAGCCTGATTTCTTATACACTCCAGGACTACCTTCCCTGGGGTTGCACTATCCAAATGGACTGGATCCTCCCACATAATCAATCAAGGCTCATCTGAGGCTTGCTCACAGGACAATATCATGAGGGTGTTTTTCTCAATTGATGTTCTCTCTTCTAAAAATACTCTATTTTGGAGATCCAAGATGGCAGTGCTGATCACACAGCACTTCTGATCAGCAGGACAATGAGGGCTGCACAGTGACCTAAAGACCAAACTAAGTGCTACAAGACACCATTGCTGCTGATTGCCAAGTGAGTGGGATTCACATTGTGTGGAGCATTGGTAAGTCTGACCCCTGGCCATCCATATAACCCACAGAAAAATCCCAGAGGACAACCCACATTAGCCACCATCATGAGAAAGACTGTGAGACACCCATGCAACTTTGGACTCTTTCTGTCCATCTGCTCCTTTCTGGATCTGGACACAGAGCAGACAAGGAGAGCTGAGCCCTGGTACCAGGCACAATCCACATTCAATTCTGTCCTGTGAGCAACTTCAGACTCAGTTCTCTCTCTGCCACCAGCTCCCTACTGGCCTAGCCCATCTTGGTTACAGAGCAGATAGACAGAGCCCTTCCACCTCAAAAAGGCCTGTGGAACACCAGAGCAGCTTTGGGCTCTGATTTCTCTGAGCCTCCCCACCTCCCCAGCTATTTACTAGCCTAGTCCACCTGTGACACAGAGCACACAGGAAGACCTGAGTCCAAGCACTGGCCACAGTCCACATTTGCTGCCATCCTCCATGAAGTTTCAGGTCAGCTCTCTCACCACCTGCCTGAAGCCTACTGGTCTGGTGTAGCAAGGACACAGAGCAGACAAGCTGAGCAGACCTCCACAGGCCACACTCCATATTAGCTGCTATCCTGCTACCAGCTTCAGGCTGGGTCATTCCCTGCTGACCTGAAGCCTGCTGGTCTGACACAGCTGAGACACATAGCAGAAGGCTGAACAAAGATCTGTGTGGGCAAAACTTCACATTACTTCCAGAGAAACACTTTTTTTTTCGAAACAGGGTTTCTCTGTGTAGCCTTGGCTGTCCTAGACTCATTTTGTAGACCAGGCTGGCCTCAAACTTGCCGCAATCCACCTGCCTCTGCATCCTGAGTACTGGGATTAAAGGTGTGCACCACTATGCCCAGCCTTCAAGAGAAACTCTTAAGAGAACACTTTGAGAAGGCTGCTGCTAACTTGCTCTGTTGTTGCTGTTGCTGTTTGCCATTTGTTGCTACTATTTGCTGTTTGCTGATGTTTGGTGCTTAGCTCATCTGCTGGAATCCTAATGATGAATATTGGAAGTATCCCAAAGAATTGAGTCTAAAAAAGTCTACATTCCCTGTCCCTATAAACTTGCTTCTTTCCTAGCTAGGGTCACAGGGTTAAAAAAGATATGGAGGCATTAAGGAACCAAAAAGAAAGTAGGTTAAAAAAATCAAAGCCTACAAATGGCACCCAGATGTGGCTTAGGCATAATGGGAAATTTAGTTTCTAGTGCTATAGAGGAAATGGTAAGTTTTGAAGGTAAGAGAATACAGTTTCAGGATATCAGCAAATTAGTGGCCTCTGTCACTGGGTTTTCTCCTGCCTTGCTCCAGAGAGGATTTTCTTGTTTTGCTTTGTCTTCTTCCTGCATTCCATTTTTTAAATAGTTGGGAGAATTACTGAACAAGTAGAAAAGTTATGTGTGGATAAAGAGGGGTCTGAGAAACAACAAAAATGGATGAAATAGGAAAAGTGGAAGTGTCTCTCAATTAGAGTTAGCTTTGTAACAAGAGAGCTTATGGATAAAGGTTGAAGCACTTGGGATGCAAATAGCACTGCAGGTAAAGGAAGAATGGTTTATACCTGGTAACTAAGAGCTACAGTTTATCCCACTCTCACAGCTCTGCTCTGCTCCATGTACTTTTCCTGCCAGGTCCTAGCAGCCCCTGCATGAGTCAAGTGACCCAGAAAGGCTGGAGACTATATAGGGCTAAAGGGTTAATATTGAGCCAAGTGTTCTGCCAGAGGAGTTGCCTAGGATTACACAACTACCTTCAACTTTGCCAGTAATCCTGCAATACATGCATGCTAATAATGGTGGTCATGATTTTAATGAGGTAACATTGCAACTAATAGAAATGTTAGACTTAAAGCATTTTAAAGAGTCTATATGTCATACAGAATGGATTCTCCACTCATTAAACAAACATTAAGTAACTAGGCTACCAAAAATAGAATTATTCTCCAATATTTGAAGGGATTGATGTTAGCTCTGCTAGAAGCTGATCAGTAGTTACAATGGTTATCATGGAGAAGCCATGAGGACACAAAAACAGAACAACAAAATATAGCAAGGATAAATATTGTTAAAGATCATTTGCTTGGTGACAGGCATTATGCCAACATAGAATAACAAATCCAATCTGACATTGTCATAATAGAACAATGTTATGTTGAAGCTTTAAGAGCTTGGGATATGTATGATGAAACTACGGGAGGAGGGGCAATCTACTTCATTTACTAGGGTAATACAAGGCCCTGAAGAAGCCTTCACAGACTTCTTACTGGGATTGTCTTGAGCCATATCAAGCCTCATTCCAGAAATGATGTTGATAGAGACTTTGGCATTTAAAATACAAACAATCAATGTAAGAGAGTAATTAGACCATTAAACACATTAGTAGCACTGTTAGAAGAATGGATAAGAGACATAACTGATACTGGCTCTCAAGAGCATCATGCCAATATCACCGGACTAGCCATAGCTAAAGGTCTCAGATATCAAAATAGCCAGTGTTTTCATTATGATCAATTTGGCCATTTACAAAAAACCTAGTAAGGTTAATGGCTTCAAAGCTGAAAGTAGCAGATACATTAACTCTGGAAACTACAATATTCACAGATGAGAATAAGCAGTTTCTGGCTGCAATAAAAGGCCAAAGCTTATAGGGTTTTTCTAGCCACTGTGGAAATGGAGAACATTAGAGTAAGGATTAGAGGCCCAAGAGGGATATACAAGGTAATTTCTGGACATTGGGAAATGAACAGAAGGGACTAACAGCCTATCTGCTCAAGGCTCTATGGCCAAAAACAAACAAACAAACAAAAAAGGCATTTTTCTTTGGTCAGCCAGGAGGTAACAAGAAAAACCAAAACTAAGTAATGATGATTTTATGCACACTACTAAAGGCAAAGTGGATTTAGATATGGCCACAGATAAACTTCTTGCACTATCCCTAAAAGTTGAATGTAACAAAATATCCATTAATATTTATGTTCAAGGACAATAGGAATAATCTTGGAAGAGCAAATTAACTTCTCAAGGATTTATTTTGCACTCAGTATTGTATATGGATATTGTAAAGAATAAATTAAAGTAATGGCATATTTAATAAGGAGATGCAAATTAATACAGGGAATAGAATTGCTCAGTTCTTACTGTTTCCTTACATCAAAGGCAAAGTCACTCCAGTAGAAAGAACAGGGATATTGGGAGTACAGGAAAATGTATGATCTGAAAAACAGTGGTTAACCATCAGAGACCAAAATTAATATTACAAATGAATGGTATTGAAATAAAAGGTTTGGTAGATACAAGAGCTGACATCAGTACCCTTTTACAAAAGCCTTGGAATCTAGATTGGCCACTTCAGAAGGTTTATACACAGTTTATAGGAATGGGTAAATTGTCACAAGTAAGACAAAGTGTATGATGGATTAAATGTGTGGGACCAAAAGGACAAACAGAAAAATTGAGACCTTATGTGCCTGACATACCCATAAACTTATAAGGAGGGGAACCTTTACAACAATGGGTTAGTCATATTAATATTCCTGCAAGCCCAGAGACAACCAGTGAGATAATAGATGCTCCTGGGGAAAGTGTTGATATGTGTGATCAAGAACAATCACAAGCTGTGCCCATGGTCTGAACATAGGACACCACCGGAATTGAATTTCCAAATTTATAAGAGGGGCCACTGCTGAAATCTCAAAATTCCTAACCCCCAAATTGTTATCAAACAGACCTGTGTGGCAAGAGCAGTGACAAATAAGAAAATAAAAATTGCAGACACTTGAACAACTGATACAAGAGCAACTGGAGGCTCAACAACAGCAAAAAGAAAAAACAAAAAAGAAAAGAACTGAGGAAAATGAAGGATGGTAGCAGATTTAAGAGCAATGAATACAGTAATTCAACCAATAGTTACTTTACAACCTGGAATTTGTTTACCTTCCTTCTTACCTAGATCATGGCTTATAATAATGATTGACGTAAAGGTTGCTTTTTTACAATATCCTTGCATGAGCTAGATAAGAAAAGTTTGCTTTTTTTGGTACCTACTCTGAACAACAGTGGTGTAATAAAGATATGGGAATGTTAAATAGTCTAACATTATGTAAATATTTTGTGTGACAGCTATTAGAAATAATTCATAGGCAGTTTCTTCTGTGTTTTATTTACCATTACATGGATGATATTTTTCGGATGATTCTGATACAGATATTCTAGAGAAAATGTTCAGTGGAATACAACAATTTCTGCCCTGGAGGTGGGGGGATGGAGTTACAGATTGCTCCAGAAAAAAATACAAAGAGGAGATTCAATTAGCTATTTGGATTATAAAATAAGTCAACAAAAATTTCGACAAAAAAAAAAAAAAAAAGGTACAGGTCTGTAGAGACCTCTTGCAAATTCTTGATGATTTTCAAAAATTAATGAGAGGTATGCCAACAATCAGATTAAGTACTTATGAGTTAAGTAATTTGTCTCAAATATTTTATATTGATATGGATTATTGTATATTGGTAGAAACATAAGGTTATTCTGTTCAACTCTTGTTTTAATGTATTATATATATGCAACACATTTATTGTATATTGATATAAATTTAAGGGTATTCTGTTCAACTCTTGATTTACTGCATTGTACATAAGCAGCCCATTAAGAAATGTGATGTAAATCTCTAGTCTTACTACAAAGTTTAGTTGTTTAGGAACCAAGACAGTGTTTTAGGTTTAAAAACAAGTTTGTAGGCTGATAAAAGTAAGCTATAATAAGAAAGTGATTTAGGTACAGAACTTTGGACACTAGGATAGGGCTCACTAGGAAAGGATAGATAATGGAATAGTTTCTGCCAGATTTCCAAATGCATATGGCATAGACATTGTAAATGATATTATTACCTGATGATTCTTATAATTATTCTTATTACATATATATTATTGTTAGAGTAAAAGCCATTTTTTTCTCCTTTATTAATTTATTCTTGTTACATCTCAATGGTTATCCCATCCCTTGTATCCTCCCATTCTTCCCTCCCTCCCATTTTCCCCTTATTCCCCTCCCCTATGACTGTTCCTGAGGGGGATTACCTCCCCCTGTATATGCTCATAGGGTATCAAGTCTCTTCTTGGTAACCTGCTGTCCTTCCTCTGAGTGCCACCAGGTCTCCCCCTCCAGAGGACATGGTCAAAGGTGAAGCACCAGAGTATGTGAGAAAGTAATATCCCACTCTCCACTCTACTGTGGAGAGTGTTCTGTCCATTGTCTAGATCTGGGTAGGGGTTTAAGGTTTACCGCCTGTATTGTCCTTGGCTGGTGCCTTAGTTTGAGTGGGACCCCTGTACCCAAATCTGCCTATCATAATGTTCTACTTGTAGGCTTCTAGGACCCTCTGGATCCTTCTATTTTGCCATTCTCCCATGCTTCTCTCATCTAGAGTCCCACTAGAATGTCCAGGAGACATGTAGTTTTGGTTATGTTATGTAACAATGTTTTTGTTTTTATCCTAATTGTAGGATATGAAACTGCTTTTAGTTTATTTACAGCTGTTAACAGCCTCTTGAGAAGGTTTGTGATATTTGTCACCTGATAACAGCCTTGTGAGAAGGTGCATGATCTTTGTCATCTGGGAATGCCTTGTACAGGGGATATGGTCTTTGCCAGCTAAATAACATCCTTATGTGGACTCAAAGAGGATATAAATAGAAGCCCAGGGGCAGACAGAGACAGAGAGGCAGAGAGACCGTTGGAGAGAATGACAGACAGAGAGACAGAGACAGAGAAAGAGGCAGAGAGACAGAGACAGAAAAAAAGAGACAGAGAGACAGATGGAGAGAAAGACAGACACAGAAAGAGACACAAAGAGAGAGAGAGAGGTCACTTCCAGATGTTCCTAGAGAGCCTATAATCCCATCACTCTAGTAGGCAGATCTCTCTGAGTTCAAGGCCAGACTAGTATACAAAGTGAGTCCAGGATAGACAAGGCTACACAGAGAAACCCTGCCTTCAAGGACAAAAAAAGAAAGAAAATAAAAGGAGCAAGCTGAGCAAGAAAAATAGAAAATTTATAGTTTGAAGAGAAAGGGAGCACTAGTACATTTAATGATACTAAATCCTGTGTGTGAGGAGATAAAATGATTAAAGAAAAAATTAATGCTATATGAATAAAGATGACCTCAAGGCAAGACTCCATCCACTAAGTTTTCAACTTGTGAAAGGGAATTAAAGAAAAGCTTAGAGCCAGGCATGGTGGCACATGCCTTTAATACCAGCACTGGGGAGTCAAAGGCATGCAGATTTCAGAGTTCAAGGCCAGCTTTATCTATATACTTCTTTTCAGGACAGAGGTTAGATAGTGAAGAAAATCTTTGAAAACAGAAATCTAGAGAAATTGAATTTGCATGAAGCACCCATGTTTCAGCACCAGCAAGCAGGAGAATTTAGCAGCTTCAGCTATGTGTTTCTGGCTTTAAAGTCAAGGATGCAAGAAACAGGTTATGGAATCTTCCTTTGAGGCTAAGAAAAGCCATTGATGTCAGGTGTGTGTCAGGGGTATTTCTGTGTGGAGGACAAGGAGGCCACTGCATGAAGCTGTGAAGGTGAAGTCTGGATTGACTATGAAAACCCATGACGTTGGAGATGCTAGAGTTGCAAGACACGTGCCAAGGAGAGCTGATATCAGGGTGTGGAATGAGCCCAGGAAAGAGAAGTGTTCTACAACCAATAACGCTGAAAGGAATTGGATAATTGAAGAGCATTTTAAAATCATGTATGAAGATGTAGAGTTCAGAGTTTTCCCAGCTGGTTTTCAATCTTGCCTTAGTCCAGTATTTTCTCACTATGCTTCCTCGCCTCACATTTTGAATGGTAATCTATATCCTGTACCATTGTATGTTCAAAGTATATGATCTGCTTCTCTATTTTGTTTTTTACAGAGCATTACAGCTAAGAAATTGCCATGGGTACCAGAAGAGATTTTGAACCTTAGACTTTTAAATAATGTTGAGACTGCTAGACTAGGGAGACTTTTGAAGTTGGGTTAAATGCATTTCTGCTTTATGGTATTGCTATATGCCTATGGGGACCAGGGACTGGAATGTGGTGAGTTTAGTAAAAACAGATCCCATAGGCTCATAAGGAGTAACACAATTAAATTAGGAGGTGTAGCCTTGTTGAAGTAAGTGTGGGAGAAGTATGTCATTGGGTGTGGGCTTTGAGGCTTCAAGTGCTAAGAAAGGCCCAGTGTCACTCACTCTCTGTCTTCCTGCTGCTTGTGGATCCAGATCTACACTGCAGATCCAGAGAAACTGTTACTACCTCTCCAGCAGCATATCTGTCTGCATCCCACCATGCTTCCTTCCATGATGACAGTAGACTAAATTTTTGGACTATAAGATATTCCCAACTACGCTTTCTTTATAAGAGTTGCCATGGTTATGGTGTCTCTTCACAGCAATAGAAGCTCCAAGACACTAAGAGAACTTCACATATATAAAACATAAATGCTAATATTCACATACAAGAGAAAACATAAAATTTTTCTGTCTCTATGTCTGGATTACCTTACTCAGGATGACTGTTTTTAGCTCTATATATTTACCTTCAAATTTATTAATTTCTTTCTTTAGATTGGGGAAGTTTTCTTCTAACATCCTTAGTCATCAAAGAAATGTAAATCAAAACAACTCGGAGATTATGAACTGAACAGCTACTATATTCTTGGACTTTCACTGAGTGACAGCAATTGTTGGACTAGCTGCACCATATCCTGTAAACCAACTTAATAAGCCCAAGTATATTCATTGTAACAGTTCTGTTCTTCTAGCAAACCCTGATAAGTCCTTTAAGTATGTGTTATAGAATGGTATAGCTGGATCTTTTGGTAGATCAATTTTCAATTTTTGATGATCCTCCAAACTGATATCCACAGTGGCTTCACCACTGTGAACTTCCTAGCAATTAATAAGTGATCTCTCTCACTAGATTCTTACCATAATGTGCTATCATATTCATCTTGGTCATTCTGACTGAAACATGATAAAATCAGACATTAATTTCTAAGTAACATAGGCTGTACTCAAAGCTTCAATCCTTCTACCTGTAATTTGTGCTCAAATTACAGAAGTGTGCCACAATGCATAACTCCTCTACAATGTTTTTACTACTCTAATTAGTGGTGTGAGCCTGGGAATGTGGAGCCTAAAAGTGAGAAAGACTAAAGTCTCATGCAATAGCAAACTACTCAAACCATCAGACAATTTATATTCTGAAGGTATTCATGAGGGTTAAGCAAGGTCATATGAGCAAAGGCCTCATGAGTTCAGTTGATATATAGTAATAAGGGCATGGTCAAATGAGGTTAGGCATATATAGTCAAGAGGACAAGGTCGTATTAGTTCAAGCCATATACAGTCATGAAGGTAACACATGGTTAGAAATATCACCTAAGGGGTAGAGAGATGGCTCAGTGGTTAAAAGTACTGACTGCTCTTCCAGAGGTCCTGAGTTCAATTCCTAGCAACCACATGGTGGCTCACAACCAACCATTTATAAATGAGATCTTCTGACATGCAGATAGAGAATTCATATACATAAAATAAAAATCAATAAATCTTTTTAAAAAGAAAGAAATATCACCTAAATAATAATAATAATAATAATAAGAAGAAGAAGAAGAAGAAGAAGAAGAAGAAGAAGAAGAAGAAGAAGAGTAATAATAAATGATAGATTATGTAAAGTAAACCCACTCATTTATACTATACCTCAAAGAAGCAGAAAAGTAAATTCCAAGAATAACCGGTGTTATGGAGAAATGGAGATTACAAGACTTTTGTCTTGTTTCCTTAGAGTTATCTAACAAGCTATCAAAAGCCTCCTCACACAGTTTCATTCATAGGCCACTTTCTGACATATATTGCACACACACACACACACACACACACACACACACACACACACGTGGTATATAATGAAAAATAACAAAACTAAAACAAAGGACAAGAAACAAGGAGGGAACATGCCAGCAGCAACCCATCGGCAATTCCAGTTTTGAATTATCAAAGGTAGATTAGAAAGTATGTGTACTTAATATATTCAAAAAAGATAAAACACAAAAGGTAGATTTACTATACAACAGGTATGGCAAATAAAAAGCAAATTGCAATAATATATGTACTTGTGCAGATATATTGTGATAAAAATTGTGGCTGATAAGATGACTCAGCAGTTAAAAGCTACCAATACTGACTAATAAGTTCTCTCCCTGGAATCCAAATAAGGGAAAGAAGAAACTGATACCCCAGGTAGTACTTTGACAACCACTCCTCTGATCTCCAAACACCTGCATGCTCTGAATGTGAACGCACACACATAGTCAAAGACAAGCACACATATTCACACACAAACACATTCATATACATACAAATACACATATACTAAATAAATAACTTTAAAGATGGAAATTGGCAAATATGACTTTTTTGCCAATTAAATGGCAAACTCTTGAGTGTACATTGCCTGTAAATTGTGACAAAAATAATACAAGAAAGAAAAATCACTGGTTTATCATGCATATAGGTACAGATGCAAAAATCTTATCAACATAATAGTAATTTATTCCAGGGAAGAAAGTTAGGTCTAAGTTTGAGAGATCAATGTGATTCCTCAAATTTTAAGAGAAAAAGAAGATAGAATGACATGTTATTTGTACAGTACATGCTGAAAAAATGACTTTAAAACTTTCAAAATGAATGTATATTTATAAATAAGAGTTTGATTTTACCTAACTTCATTTTATGTCCTATGTACTTCTAAACAAGTCTATAAAAACATGAATGAAAATGTACAAGATATGCAAATATTCAGAGCAAAAATACAAAATGAAAAAAATGGGTGTGGAAAGGAGGAAACTAACATTACATTCATAAAGGACATGATCACATATAAAGAAAATCTGATATCCATAGAAATAAAATCATTATTATAATAAAGAGATTTAAGTGGTTCATTATGGAAAAATTAATTGGGAGCTCCAAAATTACAGAAAATATTCAGACATGGTTGTTCAGAGTCTCCCATGATAATCTGGGGAAAATCCCAAAAATACCTATCATAAAAATAACACGGGGGTTGGGTATATACCCCAATGGTAGAGCGCTTGCCTAGCAAGCACAAGGCCCTGGGTTAAGTCCTCAGCTCTGGAAAAAAATAGGGCACCATCCAAAAACTGAAGAAAAGACTAGATTCAGGGTGACAGCCACATTTACAGGAAAGTCTGGGGAAAACCTCCTCACTTGGCCTTGACAAGACATAAAAAGATCTCCCAGCTAACAAGATGGCTCAGTGATTAAAGGTGCTTGCCACCTCATCTAATAAACTAGCTCTACCCTTACAACCCATATAGTGGAAGGAGAGACCCAACACCTAGGAGTGCACCATGGTACAATTATCTTAACACATACACACACAAAACAGAAATAAATAAAACATAAAAATTTTAAACTTCTGTTGTTGAATGGCTCACTAGCCTGAGATCTTCTATGTACTATGTCCATAGGAAAAATGAGACCAGATGTCCTTTAAACCTTACAACTCAGAAGCCTTGAGTCATATCTTCACTGAATTCAGTGTGCTGAAAGCATGGTGGGAACAAAATTATACACTGCAGCTTCCACAAAGATTCCAACTAATTGTTGGGACATTAGACAAGTTGTACAAAAGCAGAACTAGCATTTGAAACACAACTTCCAAGGGATTTCACATATGTGGACAGAGTGACACACCAACCTCTTCAAGCACTGTCCACAGACACAGACAACATTAGTAATCTGATCAAACAAAGGAAGAGTCAAAGCAAAACTAATTTAAAAAGTCCTCCCAGCAGTAAGGAAGGAACAGGAGAGAGTCCACACTATAACTAATAGGTAGACAAATCAGTTTTTATTTCTGTATCTCCACATTTGCTTTGTCTTGTTGATTATCCAGTGTTATCTTTGGGAATCTTCTTACCCTATAGAGTTTTGGCCCTTCTCTCCTTATTTTCTTTTTGCTCTTTTCCTCTTCCAAAACTGGCCTGATTTACAAGGTTCATGTATTTCAATCTCCTATGAAATTATCTGAGAATATTCTCCCCCTACCCTGCTCCTCAGGCTACTTTTAGTCAAAAATCACTTCATTGCCTTTACAGTTTTTGCATGTAAAGTTCTCCTCTTTCTCCATACCTCTCTTCTATCTGTTTAGCACTCCAATAATAATCACTTGTCTTATGTGTTTTTTCTTTTTCTCTTCTTTTCCTTTCTACTTGTACCCACAATAATGAATAGTACACACAATGCTCTCAATGTCCTTTTATTTATTAAATGCTTAGTCCTTAAGAAGTGATTGCTGTATAGTTGATTATTACTCTATTTTCGTAGTAGGTTTAACTTTAGCTAGTGACTACTGCTACAAACTGTATTCTATATGCAGGGAAGAACCACATAGAGCCTAGAAACCTAAAGACTAGTCCAAGAAAAAAACTACACCTCAACTACAACTGTACCTCAGTGAATATTGCAAATACTTTCAACTGAAAGATAGTCAAAGTATATTTAATTCAATCAATGAATTAATTCTTGATTCACAAGTCCCAACATGAAACCACAAGTACATGAAAAAACAAAATAAATCTCTCTCTCTCCTCCAAAATCTATCAATCCAAGAGTAATGACTCCAATTAGATCAACTTACATGAAACTCCAGAAAAGAACTCAAAAAATTTATGGTAAATATATATCAAAGAAATGAAAGTGGATATGAATAAGCTTATGAAGTAATTCCAAGAGAAAACATATAGACAGCTGAATAAAATAAGGAAGTTACTGCAAGATATGAAAAAGGAATCCAATAAAAAGAGAAATATTGAAGAGAAAACAAAATAAAATGACCCTGGAAATGAAATATTCAGTAAGTCTAATTAAGCTTCTGTCTTAGTCACAGTTCTATGACTGTGAAGAGACATCATGACCAAAGCAACTCTTAGAAGATAAAGCATTTAATTGAGGGCTTGCTTGGGGTTTCACAAGCTTAGTTCATTACCCTTATGGCAGGAAGCATTGCAGCAGACACTGCAGGCATGGTGCAGTGTCATAAAATATAAAATAAAGGAATGCTTCCAAACTCTTCTGAAACCACTACTATTCTTCTACAAAAACTAAAGACATGCAATAAAACAAACTTGCATAACAATATCTATAATGCACAGAAACACAAAAAAATATTGGCAAACCAAATTCAAGACAACATCTAAAAGATCATTCATCCTGATAAACATGGCCTTATATCAGAGATGATTCAATATATGTGAATCAACAAATGATTCATCATATAAGTAAGCTCAAAGGCAGAAATCGCTGGATTATCTCAATAGACTGGAAAAAAGGCTTTAGCAAAGCCTCACATCAGTTCATGATTTTTTAAAAGAAAAAATGTGAATAATCTATGGCAAACTCTCTAGCAAGGATACTTGAAAGATAGAAATCAAGGCTTTAGTTTGATGATGTACCTTCATCGTGTAAGCAGAATAAAGTTTGGTAAATGAATCTATACCCATTTCATGTTTTCTCTTCATGCCAGAAATATGACTAAAACTTGGGTTTGAATTTTTCAGTGGGTCAACAAACCCTGTTAAGAATTCAAAAGCAAAAGTAATATTAAAGCCATTAAAAGCTATTTTTAAATGCAAATTTGTGAAAAGATACTCTAGGTAGGTTATTAAAGTTCTAAGCTGAAATAATTTTTGCATAAAAGTTAAATTACTAATGAAAAGTCTTTACCCAAGGGCAAGGGACAAGAAAGGATTAAACAAACTGCTGTTGTGTGACTCTGACTTAAGGGGCTATGTGTGATGAACTTATTATCTCTTTTTCCAGGCAAGATATTTACTGAATTCACTTTTAAACCACCCGAAATTGCAAAATGCAATTCATTCTTTAAATAATTGGAATGCAGTGTTGTGAGTGTAGTTTGGTTTCTAGAAAAAAGTTAACTTTTTCTTATTAGCAAAGTACAGCTGAAAATGAAGGAACACAAAGAGAAATGAAAACTTATTAATTGCACCTTGAAAAATAAATGAGCTTTTCTTAAATTTCTAGTGACTATGGAGACAGTGTTTATGCCACCATGAAAAAAGACAGCTCTGTTACAGTTCTAAAAAGCAAGAAGGGAACACATAAAAGTCAGTGTTGGTTTGGACCAAATTTCCCCAGTCCTCTAGAGAGGACTTCCAAAAAGAAAATATATCTTATATTTATATAACTTAAATATATTTCTTAAATATATAGGAAATACATAATGTGCACCCCCTTCTTCCCCTAGAGGACAATACACTGCCAGAAACATTCAGTACAAAGAGTAGGCTCATAATTCTAGAAATAAATTGAGAGAAAATGTTCTGCCCAAAAAATGGCTATTTGTTGGGAATAGCCAGTCTCTTAGCTTCTGAGTAGTGACTAGGCAGTCTACTTTACACCTGTAAAGTAGAAAATTTCATAAAATTAAACATATCTCAATTCATGTTGTGAAAATCAAGCTAAATAGCAGAAACAATAGATTATTACGAGAACTTTTAATGATTCTGAGAACATGATACATAGAGGAGATCCAAGATGGCAGCACCAAACAAGCACAGTATCTGATCTGCAGGACAGAGACTAGGGACCCAACTGAGAGCTACAGACCACAAGACCTGGAGAGCCCGAGGTGAGAGGGGTTTGCACAGTGCAGAGCACAGGTGGATCTGGCCTCGGACCATCCAACTGGCCCACAGAGGATCGGTGCCCAGTCCCCAGAATCTGGACCCATACACACCTGAGAGCTGCAGTCCTGCTCTATATCATGGACAGTGTTTCTGGGAACTCTGGCCAGTGAAGCATCAGAGTCTGGTTCTTCTGTCCTAGGGAGAACCCAGAAAAACAGGTGGATCTGACCTCAGACTCTTCCACCAGCCCACAGAAAGCCCCAGGGGCCTGCAACCACAGGGGCACAGTATCCAAAGCCCAGTGCAGCCTATCATGCTGCATCTTCAATCTTTCTTTCTCCCTCTCTGGCTGATTGGTGCGCTAGAGAGAAACAAGGTCAGTGTCTGCTGGACCAGCGGGAGCCAAGAGTGTAGGGATAGATCTGTGGGGACCCAGGTGCCTGTGGCCATGTTCTCCAGCTACAGCTCCATAGCCACACTCTCGAGTTAACTGATCTAAGGCTGACAGACTGGGAAGAAACCTACCCAGACACCCCAGCAGATTGTTCCCACACACTTGGTTGGGACTGAACTGGCCTAAGCATATTAGGCAGAAGCCTAACTAGCCACAGCAACCTAGCAGTTGTTCCTGAATTCTCGGGTGGGACTCAACCACCCTGAACAGACTGGGTAGAAGGCTAGCCAGCTGCCACACACCAGCAGGCACTCTTGCATGGGACTGAACCAGCATAAAGGGATGGAGCAGAAACCTAACCAGTTGCCCCAACCCAGGGAGCTGTTCCTGAACTCTCTAGAGGAACTGCACTGGCCTGAATGAATTGGGAGGGAGCCTAGCAAACCACCACAAGCCAGAGTGAATTATCTGCTCTCTCAGTAGTGACTAAACCTAGGCCCCAAGGCCTGGGTGGATCAGACAGAAGCCTAGCCAATGGCGACAAGTCAGCAGGGGTTCTGGAACTTTATGGCAGAATGAGCTTGGCCCCCAAAGCCCAAGTGCCCAAGGTCAGGATTACTAAAGCCCAGCCAAAGGCTGAATAACCATCTATACCTACATAATCTTGAACTGATCCTTGGGCTGGAGAGCACCAGCATTGGCCTATCTGAATGAGAGGGTGTGGAGAAGTGTCCCCTGGAGTTAAAACCAGGTCACATACCTGACCCAGGGAAGGGTTCCCTGATCCACATAGGTGAGGGTTCTGGACCTATAGATACTCACCAATGAACTGTTCTCAGTGACCAGTGAAGACACCAGAAACTACCTCTCAACATCAGAGACAGCAAGATGACTAATGGCCAGCATAAAAAACACAAACAACAAAAACCAAAACAGTATGGACTCTCCAAAACCCAGGTATACCAAAGAATTCAACCCTAGCAACTCAAACATAACTGAATCACAAGAAAATGACCTCAAATACTTAGTAATGAGATGATAATGGAGGAAATGAATAAAGTATGTAAACAAATCCAAAAGTGATCATATAATATGTGACAAAGTAAGGCTCAACAGATACAAGAAGATTGAAATAATACTTTGTATCCTATTAGATCACCATGGACTAAAGCTGGACTTTGACAACAACAGAAATAACAAAATACCTAGACACACATGGAAACTAAACAACTCTCTACTTAGTGACACCTAGTCAGGGAAGAATAAAGAAAAAAAAACCAAAGATTTCTTAAACTTCAATGAAAATGAAGGAACAACATACCCAAATTTATGGGACACATTGAAAGCAATGCTAAGAGAAAAATTCATAGCACTAAGTACCTTCATAAAGAAATTGGAAATATCTCCTATAGGCAACTAAATGACACATTTGGAAGCCCTAGGGAAAAAAGAGTCAGAAACACCCAAGAGGAGTAGATAGATGGCTAGAATTATTCAAGCTCAGGGCTGAAATCAATAAATTAGAAACAAAGAGAACAATTCAAAGAATCAACAAAACCAGGAGCTGGTTCTTTGAGAAAATCAACAAGATAAACAAACCATTATCCAAACTAACTAAAAGGTAGAGAGTCACAATCCAAATCAACAAATCAGAAATGAAAAGGCAGACATAACAGCAGACAGTGAAGAAATGCAAAAAAATCATTAGATCCTACTTCAAAGGCATATATGGCATGAAATTTGAAAATCTAAGGGAAATGGACAATTTTCTTGATCAATTCCACTTGCCAAAGTTGAATCAAGATCAGATAAACAAAACAAATAGTCCTATTTTTCCTACAGAAATAAAAGCAGTTGTTAATAGTCTCCCAATGGGAAAAAAAAAAAAAAAGGCCAGGGCCAGATGGTTTTAGCACAGAATTCTACCAGACCTTCAAAGAAGAGATAATACCAATACTCTTCAAGCTACTCCACAAAATAGATATGTGTGGAACATTGTCATTCTCATTCTATGAGACCATAGTCACTTTAATACCTATACCTCACAAAAAAGCAACAAAGAAAGAGAATTTAGACAAACTTCTCTTATGAACATTGATGAAAATATACTCAATAAAATACTCACAAACTGAATCCAAGAACACATCAAAGATATCATTCACCATGATCAAGTAGGCTTCAATCCAGTCGTGCACAGATGGTTCAATACATGAAAATCCATTCATGTAATCCACCATATAAACAAACTGAAAGAAAAAAACCACATGATCATCTCCTTAGATGCTGAAAAAGTATTTGACAAAATCCAATACCCATTCCTGTTTAAAGTTTTGGAGAGATCAGGGATACAAGGCACATACCTAAACATAATAAAGGCTATATATAGCAATCTGAAAAAGCCAACATGAAATTAAATGGAGAGAAATATGAGAAAATTCCTCTAAAATCAGAGACCAAAAAGGCTGCCCACTTTCTACATATCTACTAAATACAGTTCTTGAAGGTCTAGCTAGAGAAATAAGACAACAAAAGGAGATCAAGGGGATCCAAATGGGAAAGGAGGAAGTCAAATTATCCCTACTCACAAATAATATGATGGTATATATAAGTGGCCCACAAAATACCACCAGGGAATGCCTAGAGTTGATAAACAACTTCAGAAAAGTGGTTGGATACAAAATTAACTCAAAAAAGTCAGTAGCCTTCCTGTATACAAATGACAATCATGCTGAGAAAAAAATTAGGGAAACTATACCCTTCACGATAGCCACAAGTAATATAAAGTATCTAGGAGTAACTCTAACTAAGCAAGTGAAAGACTTGTTTGAAAAACTTCAATTCTCTGAAGAAGGAGATTGAAGATGACATCAGAAGATGGAAAGATCTCCCTTGTCCATGGATTGCGAGAACTAATATAGTAAAAATGGCCAACTTACTAAAAGCAATTTACAGATTCAATGTAATCCTTACCAAAATACCTATACCATTTTTAAAGACCTTGAAAGGTCAATTTCCAACTTCACATGAAAAAAAAAAAAACAGAATAGCTAAAACAATCCTATACAATAAAAGATTCTCCCGAGGAATCTTCATATATGATTTCAAGCTGTCCTATAGAGCAACAGTAATTAAAACAACATAGTACTGGCATGGAAATATGCTGGTTGATCAATGGAATCAAATTGAAGACCAAGAAATAAATCCATACACCTATGGGCATTTGATATATTTTTTTTGACAAAGGAGCCAAATCTATTCAATGGATAAAGGATAGCATCTTCAACAAATGGTGCTGGTCTAACTGGATGTCTACATGTAGAAAAATGCAATTAGACCCATATTTGTCACCATGCACAAAACTCAAGTCCAAGTGGATTAAAGACCTTAACATAAAACCAAAGACACGAAATTTGTTAGAAGGAAAATCAGGAAGAGCCTGAAACTCATTGGGACAGGATACAGTGTCCTAAACTGAACACCAACAGCCCGGGCTCTAAGGTCAACAATTAATAAATGGGACCTCATGAGGCTGAGAAGCCTCTGTAAAGCAGAAGACACTGTCAACAGAACAAAGCAAAAGCCTACAGACTGGGAAAAGATCTTCATCAACCCCCCATCTGATAATGGACTAATATCCAAAATATATAAAGAGCTCAAGAAATTAAACACCACCAAACCAAATAACCCAATTAAGAAATGGGGTTCAGTATTAAACAGAGAATTCTCACCAGAGTAATATCGAATGGCTGAGAAACACTTAAATAAATGCTCAACCTCCTTAGTCATCAGGGAAATGCAAATCAAAATGACTCTGAGATTCCATCTTGCACGCATCAGAATGACTAAGATAAAAAACCCAAGTGACAGCACAAGCTGGCAAGGATATGGAGAAAGGGGAACACTCCTTCATTGATGGTGGGAGTGTAAACTTGTACAACCACTTTGGAAATCAACCTGGTGCTTTCTCAGAAAACTTGGAATAGGGGTACCTCAAGATTTTTCTATTCCACTCCTAGGAATATACCCAAAAGATGCTCCACCACACAACAAGGAAATATGCTTTACCATGTTCATAGCAGCTTTATTCATAATAGCCAGAATCTGGAAACAACCTAGATGTCTCCCAGTCAAAGAATGGATAAACAAACTGTGGTGTATTTACACTACGGAATACTACCCAGCTATTAAAAAGAAGGAAATCTTGAAATTTGCAGGAAGATGGATGGAACTAGAAACGATCATCCTGAGTGAGTTAACCCAGACCCAGAAAGATACACATGGTATATACACACTTATAATTTGACACTAGCTGAACATTTATGTCCTGTGAAAGTCTTCATTTAGCACGAGAGTGGGATAGATGCTGGGACTTCCTAGTGGGACTCCAGGTGAGAGAAGTATGAGAGAACGGGGTTATAGATGGATCCATAGCATCCTAGAAACCTACAAGAATACCATCAAGGCTGGCGGATCTGGACACAGAAGGGTCTGCTCAAACTACTGTATCAACAAAGAACAATGCATGCAGTAAACCTAGAACCCATATTCAGGTCTAGTCAGTGTACAACACATTCTCCACAGTTGTGTGGAGAGCAGGGACTGACTCTGACATGAATGCTGGTGCCGCATATTTGACCACTTCCCCTTAGAGAGGAGGACTGGTGGCACTCAGAGGAAGAGTAAGCAGGATACCAGGATGAGACCTGATAGGCTGTGATCATATGGTGGGGGAGGAGGTCACCTTCTGTCACAGACCTATGGGAGGGCAATAGGGTGAAAGAGGGAGGGAGGGAAGAACAGGAAGATACAAGTGAGGGGATAAAAATTTAGATGTAATCTGAATAAATTACTTAAATAAAAAAATATGATGCATAGAAAAGACATAAAGGATTCCAAAATTCCCTTTATAGATTACAAATCAACCATGATACCCATACCCTTCCCATGGCCATCAGTTTATATAAATAGCATCTTGAAAGCACCGTATAAAGTCATAGGTAGTCTTCCAGCCTCTATGGACACCAAGAATGTATATGGTACATACACATATGCAGGTAAAATAACAATGCACATGAATAAACTAAAATAAGATAAGATAAATGCATTTTAAAGTCAGGGGTATTATCTTCCTTGAAAGTCAAAGGAGCACTAACAGAGGCACACAGACAGACTATAAAGAAATAGCCCAGCATTTCTCCCTGGCTGAATATTTACTGAGTGGCAAATACTTATTTACTAGGGAAAAGTTTGACTAGGGTAGTATTTGAATAATTTGTTGGGTGACTTTGCAAGACTTTGTAACATATTTGAACATAGGTATGGATGCATGCTTCCTGTCTAGAGAATCACCAATGCTAAAGTCCGGCTAGATTTTGCATGATATTGGAGGGAAAAAAGCTGCACAGAGATTTTTTTCAAGACAGGGTTTCTCTGTGTAGCTTTGACTGTCCTTGACTCACTGTGTAGACCAGGCTGGCCTCAAACTCACAGTGATCTGCCCACCTCTGCCTCCTATGGAACTCAGGTGGATACCATAAACAACAGCAGACTGAAGCTGTCTTAACATCTTCCCAAAGGTCAGCAGTAAATGCCAGGGAGCTGAGGAATTTAGCAGTCAAGAAAATGTTTCAAGAAATTTCAGCAAAGAAAGTTATCATCAGAATCAAGGAGAAAAGTTTGGAATACTATGTTAAATTCAAACTAGAAAGCTTTAGATTTTATGTTTTCTTGATAAGGTTGTAATTTTGCTTCAAATCATAAAGACAGGTGTAGGACAGACATACCTGTAATCTAAGTACTAAGGTGGTTAAAACAGAAAACTCATAAATTTGAAAGAAGCCTGATCTAGAGATCACAATGATTACTCAGCAAAACAAAACAAAGACTGATACAAAATGTATTTACTTTTTCTTTAACTTCAAAAGACCTAAAATTAAAACATTTCCCTATTTTAATAACATAGTTGCATATTTGATCACACATGAGATTTCTTTAGAAAATAACTCCATTAATAATCTATATTTTACTTTACTAAACAAGAGCAGACTTTCATTTATTTATTGATTAACTTTTTCTGACCTCTCTGGCTTAGTGACATAGTGACATAGTTATTTAAAACCAGTGGCTGATTATCATTAACACCTAGAGTCAAAATCTGTAGCTACATGGCCTTCATTTTATTACTCAGGACAACCTCAGATATGAGGGCCCATGATATTAGCCATGTACTTTTAAAAGTCAGCTTCTAGGGCCTGAAGAAACTCCTCCACAATTCAGTCTCTGAGAGTTGAGTATTCTACAGATGTCAACTTGTAAGCCTGACAGTAGCTGATGGTGGCCAATAGCGGGACACGTGGAAAGAAATTAAGCAGGTAGGCCAAATTAACTACTACTTCTTTGAGTGTATTTCCTTACAATGCTAAGAGTTTCTGTGAAACATGAAAACCATATCATTTTGACACAGAGCTTCACAACATTTAAGATTAACAATTTCAAATATTTTAAGTCCCATTTGTCAAAGAAAGTGAACAAAGCACCATCTTATTTATCAGTCAGTGGACTTCAGTCATTATTTTAAACATTTGCACATTTGCTAGATGCACCTCCATTTTATACTGTCCTAGCTCTGTGCTATGAGAGGCAGGTGGGAGAAGGACCAGCCATGTCATATGACAGAAGTATGGCTAGGAAAACATGTGGTCAGGTGATCAGTGAAAGCAAGTGTCGTTCACTTTTAAGTAATTGAATCATTGTGAAATTGACTATACTCAGCTTTTTCAAAATGTGTTTTTCTTAAAATTTCAAGCTCATATTCAAAGCAAAGCTAATAACTAGTCAATTTTCTGTCTGTCCATACTTAGTCTAGGAAGTATGTTCCCCAAACCCCTGCTACACAAACAGCCTCTAGCCTGCTCCCCCCCTTCGCCTGGCTGGCTATATAAGGGAGGATAGTTGATCTGAGTTGGATACATTATGACTTCTTTCAAGATAAGCCAATATCTCTTAGGCATTTGACCCAATAAAGGAGGTAATGGCAAGATGGCATGGCTATGATAGGTTTACCAGCAGTTACAGTACAGCTTTATGTCTGTTGACATAAAGAATTGTGAAACAGGTAAAAAGAAAATCTTTACAGCCTACAAAAGAAGGAAGCAGGGCAGAATGCAGAGAGACAGAGGCAGAGAGGCACAGAGAAAGATGCTACATTAACATTGTTCTCAGGTCTCTGATCCAGATTTAGTGACGAGATCTCCAGCAGTATCTTTGCAGCTTAAAAGCACTTTATACATAACCTTCATCTTTCCATAACATATATTGACTAAACACATTAAAAAGATAAGATTATTGTGTGATTAAATTGAAATATTTTCTTTTTGTTAAGATCAATATTATTGTAATATAAAGTCAAATATAACCCCTTAAAATGTTAATGACCGGGATGGGATAACCATTGAGATGTAACAAGAATAAATTAATAAAAAAAAAAAAAAAAAAAAAAAAAAGATATTTTACAAACTCAGAAGTGTTATATAAATGGGAGGGTCTGAGCAGTAATAATTCAGAGAAATTTGGTAGGTGTTTCAATAAAATGGTGTGCTAGAGATTGAAAGCTCAAAAAAAAAAATGTTAATGACCAACAATGTAACAACAATAACCAAAATGCTGTGTTTGGGATCATTAAGAATTAGACAAAACAATCTACTTCTTACAATTGAAGCTCAGGAAAAACAAAGGGCAAAGTCTCTCCCACAAAAGTATGTAAATTGTCTTAGAAAACAGAGAGGACACACACAAGACAAGTACAGAGTTATGTAATAATATCAACTATTATTTGGTCTATTATTTAACAGTATCTCTGGAGGCAAGTGAGATGGCTTAGGTAGTAAAGATACCTGCCACAAGGCTTAATGAGTTTAGTTTTATCCCTGCAATCCACATAGTGGAAAGAAAGAACATCCTCCCACAAGTTCTGACCTCCATATACACTTTCTTGCATACACAAGCACATGCACACACAAAATAATGAGATAAATAAATGTAATTTGTAGTAAACATTTTTAAAAGTTCATTGACAACTTTTTACAACATGCAATCCTTATAACAAAGAAGGGAGAAAATGGAGATGTAATTGTCAAGGAAAATGTTGTGCAACAAGGAGACAGGCTCTTCCTCACCCAACAATACGAGCAGCATTTCAATGAGCCTACAAAAGGAAGAAGCCAACATTGAGTTCCAGAGATGTGCTGTAAACTTACATTTGGAGACAGGTAGCATTTAGTGTGATTGTTCTCCCAACATCCTTTCCTGCCCCCATGTGGACTAGAAGAAAATGTTCCCAGTTCTAGAGATGAGTCTTGCTAGAGCACAGGCAATAAGGAATAGTCACTGTTTCTTTCTCAAATCACTGAGACAGGTGCAGGCTTAAGCAAATCAATCAACCTGGGATGTTTACTTGCCTGAGAAATTCAAGGGAAGACTCCTGATTTTTGGCCAAGACAATTTTTCATCACATTAGTGATAAAGAAACTTGGAACAGACAGCCATTTCATGACAAGGAAAAAGAAAGAAAGAAAAATACAAGCATGTAGGGAAAGGCATGAGTTCCTTTTTCATGTGTATTCTTAAATACTGGTATGTGAAAGTGATTCTTCATAGACATGGGGAATAGAGATGCTTGCTATTTTAGATGTATTATCAGTACATATCATAACACCACTGACCAGGCATTCTACTCACAGTCCTTAAAATCTATCTTCTATGAAGAGGAAATTTGCTTTCTATTTGCATAATACTTTCCTAGATAGCACATGTCAATAATAAAGAAATGTATAAGGAGAGCTTTCAAAGGGTTTCTACTGCATATAATATACATAGCTACTTAACATCAATAATTATCACTGTCATAAAACCAAAATTTGATTTTCAATACTTCTATCGTAAAAGTTTTTGAGACTCTAGATTATATCTTTTTATAATGCACAATGAGCTTTTTGAAAGAATACAAGCATAATCACACTAAAATGAAATCAGTATTGAACCAATTAATGACATGTATAGTCCCTTCCAAATGGTGAGTTTTATGAAAATGTAAGTCTCTGAACCACCAAGGAGACTAGTGATAAAGCTTTCAAAATCAAGCCAAGTTTCTTTGAATCATCTTCTTTCAACTTATTTGATGTATTTTATAAACAAAATCAAACTAAAGATTGACAAGGGTTATTAAACAAAAATAATATTGCCATAGATACACTACATTTCCAGAAGCAGGTCAAAAAGATATCTTAGGCTCACAAAATAATACATACAAATGTTACATCTGTTGGTTGTCCCACCGAAATACACGAAAACTGTGCATGAAAACATTATGGTCTCAAAACAAGTCAAGCTGGGAGTAGGCTGGAACCCTTCTCATACTGGCCAGCCCCAATGTGAGAATATGCCATTCAGGCTGCTGAGGAAACATTACTATCAATAGTCTTAGCCCAGTTGTGTACCCCACGTGCAATAATATCCTCATTAGCTATGATTATCTGACCCAGAGCTGCACAGCATGGAGTGAATGGGAATGGCTCATTGGGACCTGATATCTCTATGAGGATGTATGCAGAGTCAATGATTAATAGAAGATGGAGAGACATTTTCTTCAAAGGTGTAGCCGTTGATAAGGTGGTCATACTAGTAAAATTAGCCATGTTGGAACTCATGGGTCACACACACACATAGACACACAAAGACATACATAACCAGACATGAGGTAAAATGTGTATAACCTGGGAAGAGGAAAGGCATTTAGATGAGGAGAAAAGAGGGTAATCGGAGTGTTCTATCCTTCTTTCTGTTCCATTAAGCACTGATCAAATGTATCTTTGGAATGAAAGGGTTTATTTGGCTTACATGTCCTGATCACAGTCCATCATTAGTAGAAGTCAGGGCAGGCAGAAACTCAAAGCAGGAAATGTGAGTGAGGATTAGAAGCAAAGATCATGGAAGAACACTTCTTACTGGCTTGCATCCCCTGGATTACACATCTTCTTTCCTGACACATGCATGCCCAAATGCCCAGGGATGGCACTGCCTGTGATTTGCTGGGCCCTCCAGCATCAATCATCAATCAAGAAAATGCCCCACAGATTTGCCCACAGGCTAGACTATTGGAGGAAATGGAGGCTCCTTCTTCTCAGATGCCTCTAGTTTCTGTCAAGTTAACAAAAACTAACCAGCAAGGGGCAGGAGGAGGTTGAACATGATGAAAATACTTTATATAAAATGTTTTAATTAAATCCATTGTGTACAACTAATGTATGGTAATAAAACATTAAAAGTAAATAAGATGACTTTATATGACTGCTATTTAGAATAAGGAACTAATGCATATTCTTTCATAAAACAGTTGCAGTATATTCGCACTACTCTAAATTTCCTTTCTTTCCTCTTGAGATTTGTCCATTTCATCATTTGCAGCTTGTAGTTTGAAGGAAAATTTAGGTCATATAACTGTCCTTCTTTCCTCCAATCCTAGTTTCCAAGTTTCTAAGTTTCATCATTTTACTTTCAGTCAGCACAATATATAAATACACAAAATCAATACTCAGTTTGATAGATAGAGAACTAATTTTAGGAGCCTTATTTTTATCAAATTCTATTACAAATGTTATCTTTATTTTAAATACCCATATTACGCATTGCTTTAAAATTCCTTTCACCTTGTTTTGCACATATTACTTCAAAATGTCAACAACAGATTTTCTATTTTTTCATATTATTTTACAGTTTTCATTTTGAATTGAAACATAATTATGTGTGCCTCTAGGGTATCATATAATTCAGTATTATATGTATAATATATAGTAAATAGATCATGATAATAGATGTAGCTATTATCATAAACACATCTCATTTCTTTGCATAAGGAAAACTCAAAATCCTTTCAACTATTTAGAAATACATATTCAGTTGTTGTCAACCATAGGTACCCTAATATGTGACAGAACATTAGTTACTACTTCCTTCTATTTAATTGCACATATAAGTAAGAAGGTGTTTCTCTGGAATGTGTCCCACCTGGTCATGGAGAATGATATCTTTAATATGTTTTTGTATTCATTTTGCAAGTATTTTATTGAATATTTTTGCATCAATGTTCATAAGAGAAATTGGTCTGAAACTCTTTTTTGTTGTTGTTGGGTCTTTTGGGGGTTTAGTTTCAACATGACTGTGGCCTCAGGGAATGAATTTGGCAATGTTCTATCCATTTCTATCTTTTGGAGTAGCTTGAAGAATATCAGTATTAGCTCTTCTTTAAAGGTCTGGTAGAATTCTGCGCTGACCCTGAGCTTATGTTTTTCCCCTTGGAAGACTATCAATGACTGCTTCTATTTCTATACGAGAAATAAAACTATTTAATTTGTTTATCTGATATTGATTTAATTTGGCAAGTGGAACTGATCAAAAAAATTGTCCATTTTTCTTAGATTTTTCAAATTTTGTGGCATATATGCCATTAAAATAGGATCTTATGATTCTTTGTATTTCTTCAGTGTTTCTTTTTTTTTCTGGGGCTTCCAAATGTGTTGTTAAATTGTTTTTGTGGGGTGTTTCATTGTTGGTGGGTATGAAAACTTGTACAACCACTTTGGAAATCTATCTGGTGTTTTCTCGGAAAACTAGGAATAGGGTTTCCTCAAGACCCAGCTATTCCACTCCTTGGAATATACCCAGAAAATGTTCCTCCACACAAAAAGGACATATTCTCAACATGTTCATAGTAGGCTTTTTCATAATAGCCACAACCTGGAAAAAGCCTAAATGTTCCTCAGTTGAAGAATGGATGGCGAAACTGTGGTACATTTACACTATGGAATATTACTCAGCTATTAAAAACAAGGAAATCCTGAAATTTGTGGGCAAATGGATGGAACTATAAATGATCATACTGAGTGAGTTAACCCAGGAGCAGGAAGACTCATATGGTATATACTCACTTATAATTGGGCACTAGCCCAAAATGTATGTCCCATGAAAGTCTTCACTCCTCCTTCAACTCTTCTCAGTTCCACCACTGCTTCCCCTCTGACCCAACTTGTGTTCTTCTGCATTTTTAGATGCATCAAATTTCATTCAATGATACACATATACTTATGCATATGTGGCCTTTACTGAAGGGTTGCCAACACCACATCCTTAAAGAAAATTGACTTGCCACTATCAGCTTTCAATAGCTCCTTAGATAGAGGTGAACACCTTCCATTTCCATGCTGGAATTTTGTCTAACTTGGAAAAGTCTTGTGCATGGTGTCTTAACTGTTCTGAATGCATATGTGAACCTGCCCTGCTGTGTCTGGAAAACACTGTTTCCTTGTCATCATAGACTGCTTCCGGATCTTATATTCTTTCTGACCCCTATTCTTCAATGTTGATCAACATCTACTGTAAAAAGAAGCTTCTTCATAAGGAAGATCTTTGATGTTCACCACCCTCTTTGAGGTAGGCTGGGTGTTGCCAGGAGTTAACCTGTCTCATTGTCAGTGAATCTTTAAAATTATAGAAAACATTTTTCAATGCCATATTGTGCATGTCTCTAAGGTTTTTGAAGACCTTATCTAACTATCCGACCTTATCTTTCTATAGAATCATATCTATCTGCCACACCTAAGATGTATATTCTTGTGATAAAAGTATACTAATGATTGACATGACCATGGTTTTATCAGCTAACAATTAACTTGTATAACTTATTTATCCTAAACAGCCTGCAATAGCACTTTCAAAGTATTGGAATTAAACCCTGTATTATAATTGAGTTATACAGGTATAATACCTCTCTCTCTCTCTCTCTCTCTCTCTCTCTATATATATATATATATATATATATATATATATATATATATATATTTGAATTTTTTCTCATTTCTACCACAGACATAATTTTGCCTAAAAAAAGGGCAAGCTTGGATGCAAGCAGAGTCGATGGACAAACTCTGCCAAGGAAGGGTAAGCAAGTCCTCAATAGTTCCTGCCTCACAAATATGTCTGTCATATATATTTGGCTAGAAGGCTGAAGAAGATGCTCCAATATTATAGAGATTTTTGGGTGACTATTCAGATAGCAAACTGTCTCTGTCATATTCTCATTTGGAATGCTACTAACCTGCACTCCTGACGTGCTCAGGTAATCAAGTTTATTCCTTCTCAAGTCTTTGATATAGTTGAAGACCAGGCAGCTTAGTTTTACAATGAAGCTTAGTTGTTTAGGGGTTAAGATGTTTTTGGGTCTAGATAGATGGTTTAAGTTGATAATCACAGGATGTGATGGAGATTGATTTACATTCAGAATTTTAGATTCACCAAGATAGGAAAGACGTTTTCTTTAAGTCTGTTAAATAGAAATAGCCAAAACACTAAGAATGTAACATTTATATAATTCCTGATTGTGTCATGGTTCTTCTTGCTATAGGTAGTTTATTGTATATATGTGTAATAATATAAGTGTATATGTAAAAAGTAAAAAGATTTTTAAAAACTTGAAGTAGAAATTTAGAAACATACTAAAAAAGTAGCTTCTCTGATGAGGGTTGACTGATGCACTAATATATGTGTATAACAATAAGTCATTTAATATTCTGTCCATTTAACACAATAATAGTAGTAGATTCTCTTCGAGGGCTAGCCACAGGTTCTTGCCCCCATTAATGGTAGTTTTAGTGGTTATAATGAGAATGCCCCCAAACGGGCTCACATATTTGAAATTTTGTCCCATTGTCGGAACTGTTTGGGAAACAGTAGGCATTGTCAGAGTAGGCGTATTAGTGAGGGCAAGCTTCGGGATTTCAAAACCCCATGCCATTCCCAGAGATATTTCTCTCTCCCTCTCTCTCTTTTCTTTCTCTTTATGCCTTGTGGCTGAAGGTCAAATGGATCTTATTTAAACTCTTACTTACTGATATAGCATCATGCCGTGTTTCCCACCATGATGGTCATTAACTCTACTAACCTCCTGGACAGTGAATCCAAAATTAAATTGTTTCTTTTATATGTTGCCTTGGTCATAGTGTGCCTCAACAGCAATAGAAAAGTAACTAAGACACTAGGTATGAGCTTCAACTGTGGAATGGACCTTAACTATGAGCAGAAAGTGGTTGGTTACTCCCATGATATGTGTGCCACCATTGCATCAGAAAGCATGTCTTGTCGGATCACTCATTATTGTAGCTCAGTGTTCACAGCTGAGTAAGAAAAGTGCTTTCTTTTCTCCTCCAGTAGTATGCATAGCACTTTCTGAAACTCTGAAATCTAAGCAGTATGAATGAAATTTACAAGGGAATACCAACTTAACTTTTTTGTGTTCTATGACTTTAATATGTGGTATCATCTACAATAGGGTTTTACTATCAAGTTCTGGAAAATAATCAAGAATATTGGAAATATCCTTCAATATTTGGAAGTCAGAATCCTCACTTGCCAACAATTCCCAAAGAAATAATCCATTCATGGCACTTAAGTTTTTAATTTTTTATCCTAAGGTATCTAGTGTATTCATTGTTTCACCATAGGATAACTACATTTAAGGTCTTTTTATATAACTATATGTTCATATTTTAGGAAACTTCTACAACAGTAGATTCAATATGGCATTCTCACAGGTTTTAATGTATTTATTTTCCTCATATTCCATCTTCCACCCTGATCTTCCATCCACCTCCCTATTTAACCATATATGTATTATTACTCCCCTTTTTAAAAACATGTATTATAATTTATTCACATAACATCCTGATTGTTATACTCTTGCTCTTATCTTCCCATTCCCGCCCTCCATCCTTCTTCTGCCCTATTTCTCCTCCCCTAGACTTCTGATCGGGGGACTCCTCCCCCACTGTCTGGCATCAGCCTGTCAGGTCTCATCAAGATAGCCTGCATCCCCTTGCTCTTGTGCCCAAATTCATCCTACCAAGGTGCAGTGATCAAATCTTGGGCACCAGAGTGCATGCCAGAGGTTCAGTGGTAGTCTCCCCTGGCCCCAAAGGAGAATTAGTTATCTATCTGTTACATCTGAATAGGGGCTCTAGGTTCTTTGCATGCATTTTTCTTGATTGGTGCGTCAGTTTGTACAGGTTCCCCTGTGTCCAGATATGCCAGCTTTGATGGTCTCCCTGTGGAGCTCCTGACCCCTCCAGGTCCTTCAACACTCTTACTCCTCTTTAATCCTTACCACTATGTTCTATCTTTCCTCCTTTGAAATGTCCCAATGAAACCTTACAAAATGTTTTACATGATCGTTCCTACATCCACCATAGTTTTTTACAAAAAGCCTTACAATATACACCAAAGAAAAGAAAGCATCTTCAACAAATGGTACTGTTCAGACGAGATAATTATATATAAAATCATAAAACATGGAGACAGGAACTGAAGCAGAAGCCATGAAAAAATGCTACTTACTGCCTTGTTCCCCATAGCTTGTTCAACATGCTTTTATATATACCAACCAGGATGACTTGCCCAGGAATGGCATCATCCTTTTTGGAATGGGCCTGCTCACATAACTCATTAATCTAGAAAATTCTCAATATGCTCATCTTTAGGCCAACTTATTGGGAAATTTTTCTCAACTGAACTTCCTTCTTTGGAAATATCTATAGCATGTGTCAAGTTGACATAAAAACTACCCAGCACATCTACTAAATATCTTCTCTGCAGTTTCAGAGAATATCTTCAGGTGATTTACAACCAGAACTTTCAAATTATTCTTTCCAATTTATGGAGCTAATCATTGGCATTCCATATTAGTTACTGTCTCATGTTTTAACAAAATACATAGCAAGAAGCAGCATAAGGAAAAAATGGCTTATTTTGGATCACAGTTTGAAGGTACAACCATAGTGATCAAGGCATGGTAACAAAAGAGCACTTATATGTGGTGGGCAGAAGCATGAAGCTTCTTTGCATTAGCAATCAAGAAGTAGAAAGAGGGATAATGTTGATATTCAACTCGGTTTCTGTTTTGTTTTGTTTTTCCCTATTTTTACTCAAACCAGGACTCCAGTCCTTGTGATAGTGCTGCCTCAGGTAGGTCTGCCCTCCTCAGCTAAATTCCCTAGAAATGTTTTCATGCATGTACTCATAAGTGTTTCCAAATCAAGTCAAGTTGACAATGAAAATCAATCTTCAAAATACCATGCTAGACTCTTTCAGTCTCTCAAAACAACTGGCTTTTAAGGTCATATGAAATTCTGAAATGTAATGGTGATAACTGCTTATCATACTAGTCATTTAATAATTCCTTTGAACTCCATGTAATGTGCCTTTGTATTCTTTAATCATTATGATAGCCAACTCCTTTAAAAGTTTTAGAGAATTTAAAAACTATTTAATCAAGAGCCTGAATGGTACCACACACCTATAATTCTATCACTCAAGAGGAAGAGACAAGAGGATTATGAATTCAAGGCCAGATTGCATGTGCTACATAATAAGAATCTATCTGATACAGAAGATTATTTAATCTTATAACATTTTAAATGAATCTTTTGGTTAACTCAGGGTAACATAACAAAGTACTACAGAGTGGACAGCACATACAGCATAAGTTCATTATCTCAAAATTCGAGAGATGAAGATTAAAGCATCAGATGGCATGACTCTGGTGAGGGCTTCCTTTCCTGATTGACAACAACATTTCATTGAGTGTTCCTTAGACTTCCCCAATAGAAATGAGAAAGTAAGTTCACTGCTGTCTTTTACTATAAAAATAGAAATCCTAGCACAAAAAGTTTAGTTCATAACTTTATGAAATCTTATCTGTACCTCTATAATAAAAAGACCCAATCACCTATCATGTTGTATTTATGAATTTTTGAAGGACAGTAGTCAATCAGTAGCACTACCAGGAGGAAAACAAAATTTTCCATATTATTAACACTTCATAGCAAATAGAATGCCTATTGTTAAAGATATGAGGGTAATAACTGTTCATAGACATAAAGACTGTAACCCTCCTGCACTGCAGGTGGGAAACTAAAATGGTGCAACTGTAGAAAATAGTTAAATATACTATTACCATATGACTTAGCCATTCACTCCTAAGCATATATGTTATTATGGTCTAAATGTAAAGTTTTTAAACATTTCAAAGCTGTGGCATTGTTTCAGGAGATTATGGAAACTATGGGAGATGTGATTACACTGAAAAAAAAACAAGTCATTGATAAATGATGAATGATATATGCCATAAACATCAAACATGACAAAATTTTATTTATAAGAGGTGGCTAGAATGGGGGGTTCATAGGGGGTACAACAGAAGTTACCAGAAGTGAGAGGCAAGGGCAGTGGTCAATAGAAACAGTTTCTGTCTGTAATAATGAAAATCTTCTAGAAGTAGGTGGTAATGATAGTTATGCAAGAGTGTACATATACTTAATGGAACTAAATTATACAATTTTAAAAGGTGACAATTTTTATTATAAATATCATAACATACATACATACATACATACACACACACACACACACACACACATTCCCAGATTATTCCAAAGCTATAGACTTCTCCAAAGACCTACTTCCTATGAATATATATATACATATCTCCTATCAGTTGGTAAGATCTGACAAACACACAATTAAAACTGTAGCTTGGAGGTAATCATTTGGGAAATTAGGTGTTTGTACTTGAGATCAATGGAGTGTCATCACTCTCACCTTAAGTGAGTTTTAACCTGACTTAGAGTGCTTGACCCCATAGTCACACAAAATTTCTATTTACTGAATCAATGGCTCCAAAGAATGAAATCCACACTCCACAGATGTAGAGTTTTAGAAAAAAATTGTATTGAGTTACAGGTGAGCAGAGAAAGAGAAATGTATAATTTCTGCAGAGCAAGAGTGGGGTCCTCAGAAATGAAATACCATCAAGGGTCACTGTCTTGAAGTTGATGTGGCTTACTAGGTGGAAGTGTGAAGAAGGGATGAAGTGATTGGTCTAATAGGCCCAGTACAAAGTTTCCAAGTTCCTCTCAGTTTCATTAACATCCTCAAGTATAATTTTTAGGAAAGAGTTTTCATTTAGGGAAAGTGAGGCAAGGAATAGCCAGACCTTCCTTCAGGCATCTGTAGTCTTTAGTGAGAACAAACTTCTAAGCAGGTCATGAACATTGACAGCATCTTAGCCAAGGAAAACCCATTCACAATCGGGGTCATCTCCTCTATACTGCCTGACAAGTTCTGTCTCCTAGGCCCATAAATAAGGGATGAGGCAACAAATAATACTAATGTCGAATTTCTAGGAAGATTCATAATAAATTTATTTTCTGAAGGCACAGTCAGTTCTTAAGCAAAAGCCACACAATAGTGGGATTCCTTTCTCTCAGAATTTTTTTAAAACTAGGATTTAAAAATCTTACAATGATGGGTAGAATTTGTGAAGTAACAAAACTGTGGTAGGTATAAATTATGAAGAAGAGAGTAACAAAATTACATAGGAGGTAAGCCTCCTTAATAAGAAATGACATGTGTCCTCAATATGAAGTAAAGATTGCTGCAGGAATATGCTGCAGGAAACAGCATCAAGTTTGGAGAAGATTCTAAAACCAAGTGAGTAGACGCCTAAAGTCCCATGAGAGGCTGAAAAAAAGCACTTCATTAATGATGATTGTTGTGATATTGCATCTGAACGCTACAGGGATGTATTCACTTAAAGTAAAATGGTTTGTGATTAGGAAAACCCAAGTCTTTGAAGCATTTAATATCACATAATGCTTAAAATTTAGGTTCCTAAAGAATAAGTCTCAGCTATTAACGACCAATTCAATCATATAAACGTTTTAAAAGTTGGCGATTGTTGCTTTTAAGAACCATTGAAAGCCAGGAAATCCCTTAATTATCTCTTATTAATGTAAGAAATTTCTGAGTAACATGAATTCTATCAAGGTAAATTCATTCTCTGTAGGAAAAACTATATCTCAAATAATTCACTGTGGGCAAAATGATATCAGTTTTGCAGCATAAAGAATAAATAGAAATCAGTTTCCCCTTACAACATTGTGAAAGGTCACCATATCTCAGATAATAACCTTCACAATACTGATGAAGTGTGTTGTGAAAGGCAAGAATTCATTGCCATAAACCCCTACAACAAATGAAGTACTTTGGGGTTTTTTTTTTTAAGAATAAAAGTAACTTAGACTTTGAGCTCATCACAGATTAATCTCAGAATGAAATGAAGAATGGGTGTAGCTAAAGAGTTTTCTCAGCAGATAGGAATACTGACTGTTCTTCCATGACTTGAGTTTGATTCATGGTACCCACATGGCTGCTAACAACCATCTTTAATGTCAGTTCCAAGGGATCTCATACCCTCGTCTGGCCTATGTAGGCATTGCAAGGAACATGGTGCATAGACATACATGCAATCAAAACAGCCATACCAATAGAATGCAAATAACAAACCTCAAAAACAAACAAATAAAACAACAACAACAAAAACAGTGGGAGGCTTCACATGTGACTAAACTTAATGCATTTAGCTTATTTTATGTTATATTTACAAGTGTTTTGTATATGCGTGTACACATGTGTATCATGGTATGCCTGGTGTCTGCAGAGGTCAGAAAAGTACATCAGATACCCTGGAAGTGGAGTTACAGTTAGGAGTCACCATACGGGTGACTGAATCATGATGCTCTGCAAGAACAACAAATAACCACTGAGTAATAGCTTCTAATCTGCTACATTTGGAGAGTATCTGGGAAGAAAAGAAAAACCAACCTTTTATAACATTCACACCAATGTAGGGTGCTCTAGTTTAATATATGATCTAGCTGTGGGATGAGTAGTCCAAGGACTACCATGATAAATAGAGGATGCTTATTATTCTTTTTATTTTCTTTAATTTGGTATTTTATAAACCTAGATTACAGGGAAGATGTAGATGGACATACTTTTTCTCCGTTTTGCAGATCTGCTAAGGCACCTACTGGTGACCTTGCCAGCAGAGGATTGTCACCTCTAAGAGGAGGTATATCTGATTTTGCATACAGTAAACCTCTCATCTTGAATAAATAATCCCGTAACCTAATGCCACTAGAAAAGCGTATTTAACCAAGAAAGATTATACCTTTCCAAATATTCAGCCAATTGGGAAAGGGAGAAGGAATCTGAATTCAGGAATTAAAAAACAGCTCTTTGAACTTCCATGGCATCTCTACCATGCCAGTTAGACTGGAGACAGGCTCTACAATAGAAAAAATAACTGTTTTCACTATGGCTTCTTAGAGTCTCTTGAAATTTGTATTACAAAGTATAGGTCCTGATTCCGCATACCCCAAAGTGTAAATGTGTTGTAAGATTATTGAATCCTCAGGGATGCATGAGGGACAGGTACTGAGCATATTTAGGTAAAGGGATACTTATGAACACAGAATACAAATTCATAATGTTGGTATTGGGATTTGATACCACAGGGAATCAGAAGATGACTCAATCTGGACTTAAAATCCTGAGCAATATCCATCCTCACCCCTGGTTTTCTTAAGTAGTAGAACTTGTATGTCACAAAGATGAATGAGCATGCAACTTAAATATTTGTCTGTTTTATTTTCAATTGACTCCAGGATCTTCTTAGCTTCTCATTTTACAGAAAACTGTAAATGGATGGAAACAATTTAAACCTTCATGAGTTTATCCCCATTAATTCTGCCAAAATAAGCAGAATGTTTTGTTCACAAGAATCTACAATTTCATGATTGTCTTCAATGTAACCTACACTTAGATATAGAAGTATCAAAGAGAAATAAGTTCATTGAACTAGGAACCTATGGTCTGATTATGGAAATTTTCTAAAGGATCTAAATCAAAGAGTTTCACTTAGCAACTCCACAATTTCTCTAAATCTTTTTTGGTGTCCTGTATAGTTCTTCCTATTTTCATATTTTTGCATATAAGATTATTTTAAATATTGTATATTTAAAACATACAAATCCCTACTGGCCAAGAAGCCTGCATCCTTTTTGTTGTTTGAACTATCCTAAATCCCCTGTAAGTTTTGTCTTGTGTAGGCTTCAGATAGTCTTTGACAATGGCTTTCTGTGGAGGGCATGAGGTCATAGTGATCACAGATAAACATTAAGGAAAACAAGAATGTTAATTATATAGCTTGTCTCTTCAATGACAAAAATAAAATACCTATTCTCCACCTAGAAAGCTGACAATGTATATTATTAATGACCTGGTAATCTTTGCTATCTGTAGCAAATCTCCCAGAATGCTTATCTAAGAATCTCCCTCCCTAAACTTTTATCTTTAGCTCTCAGTTAATACAACCCATCAACCCATCTTTAGGGTGGATGCCACATGTACTTTGTAGGCTGATGAGCACTATCCTATCCCAGTCAGAGATCACACCATATCTTAGGCCTTATGACCCATCTTCATGATCATAATACTCTGAAAAAGAGTTTCTATGTAGTCACACCTTAAACTTTATTATGCACCTGGAATTGGAATAATTATTGATTAGAAACTTTTTTTAAACAAACTGAACTATGTTTAAATATACTTAAAATAAACCACCTGAAATTGATCCAGCCTGACTATGTTGAGCTGAGCACAGTTTTCTTTATTGCCTCTTCACAGTTCATTTCCTGGTTGGCTATGATGCCTGCAGTGAACCCCACAGCTTTCATATCATCATCATAAGTGAGTCTTGGACCAAATGACTTTGATCAAATGTTTATTACACATAAATTTACTTGATTTTAATAAGGTTTGTAATCAAACTCTTTCCACTCAGTAGTTGGAGCAGTGTGAAGAACGTGAAGTAAGCTAAGGTCCTGTACATGAAAGGAACTACAGAATGTGTACATATACAAAGGAGATCTGTCAGATTCACTTAAGCCATCTAGCTTGTATATCTCAGCAAGAGTTCCACAGCAGGCTTAAAAACCCTGTAGCTGCTTGGCCCAAAATATTTGATGTCTCAGCAGTTCTAGTCTGATGATGAAGCTAGAAAATTCTTAAGAGCCACAGGTCTTCATTTTAGATTGTAGGCTGGATAATCTTAGTCCCAAAGTCAACAAAGGATGGCAGGAGAAGCACAAAAAAAAGTTGGCACATTCACAAGCAGGCAATGAAGGTAGGTAAGAAAAAAGCAATAGTTTTTGCCTTGGTCATCTTTATATATGGAATGGTGCTTTAAAGGTGCTTCCTGTACTTTTAGAAAGTCTCTTTCATCAGTTAAGGCTTCCAGGAAATATCATTTCAGATCCACTCAGGGACATGCTTCTTAGTTGATACCAAATTCCAGGTTCATTAAAACTGACAACCAAAACTGGCCACCATAGTTTATTAAATATTATTTAAGAAATGTGCAGTTCCACCCAGATGAGAAGACCATTGGCCCTGCTAAAATTGGTGAATAGCAATATCCTGCAGTATACATTGAAATTATGTCTAGCATACAGCTTTACTTTTACAAGACAAATTATACAGGAGCTAGGTCAACTGATTCATGTATAAAAGTTCTAATGTTGTTTAAGCATAAATACATATTATGTTAAAATTGAAGCAAAATGGCATTTTTTTCTTTCCACTAAAAACGAATAAAAATATGGATCTGTAACAAAAATACAATACCTTCATATTTTACATGGTAAATTTCTACAAAGTAGTACCATGAAAGTATCAAAACAATGTGGTAATAAAAATCTAAAAATATACAATATATTTGGATCACTTTTCCACAATGGATTTGATATGTCCTGGCCCATGGGAAAAATCAAATCAGGGTTCACCTTAAAGGAGAGAGGATTGAAAGTCGGGTACAGAGACGCGAGAAATAACAAGCCAAAATTTTCTGATCAAGATTCTCTTTAATGAGGACAAGTAAGACTTTATATAGTAAGGTCAATAGGTTCTATTCTGATCCCTCTCTCCCTAGCTCCCAGGCAAGACCACAATAGCCTGAATAGCTCCCTATAAGAACTTCCTATTTTTGAGCACCTCTCTAAAAGGATTTCCTCAACCCTCTATGTTTCTCATTAGGGACTTCCCTACTTCTTTCAAAGGTAAATAGTCCAAAGATGACCTGGAACACAAAGACCTCCTCTGGCAAAGCTCAGCAACTGGAAGGTCACAGTGTGCAGCCTAAGCACGGGATTTCTGACATGGCAGAATTTAGCATGGCTTCCCACATGGATTTGCCCCCAGAACACAAGTGTGAAAACCACCATAAATTCAAAGCAAAAACGGGAAAGAAAATACTGTCCCCATTAAACACCAGATTTGGGGAAATCCACCAAGACTGGCCATCTGATGTACAGATACGGTGGGATCAACAAACCATTGAAAAGTTGGATAATGTAGTTGCTGAGATGGAAAAATCTCCTTCAAGTATACATGTGTCTTGGATAAACTGAAGCTGAGCATGAGCATGTTGTCACAATTGACATCTGTGAAAATTTGACACAAATTTTTTAAAATTAGCATTGATAGCCAAGACACAGAAACTTGATTTAAAAAAAAAAATGATTACATCTCAGGAAAATTGTGCTGTCTGATTGCTTCTGGTGTTGGTAAATTTGAGGCTACTAACTCCAAGAATGGGCTGACCCATGAGCATGGACTTCAGGCTTACACCCTGGGTGTTAAACAGCTAATTGTTGCTGTCAACAAAATGGATCCCATGGAGCCACTCTATAGGCCAAAAAGATAAGAGGAAATTGTTAAAGAACTTAGCATCTACATTATTAAAATTGACTACAATCCTGTCACAGTAGCATTTGTAGCAATTTCTGCCTGTGATGCTGACAGCATACTGGAGCCAAGTGTTGCTATGCCTTGGTTTAAGAGATGGAAATTCACCCAGAAAGACTGAAGTGTCAGTGAGATCACAGTGCTGGAAGCTTTGGACTATATCCCACCAACAACTCACCCAAATAACCAACTTTTGCAACTGACTTGCCAGGATGTCTATAAAATTGGTGATACAGGTGGTGTCCCTATGGACAGGTTGAGACTGGTATTCTCAAACCTGGCACAGTGGTTACCTTTGTTCCAGTCAATGTCACAACAGAAGTAGCATCTATTAAAATGCATCATGATACTTTTAGAGAAGTTCATCTTGGTGCTTATGTAGGATTCAGTGTAAAGAACATGTCTGTCAAAGACTTTAGATGTGGCAATGTTGCATATGTCAGCAAAAATTACCCACCAATGACTTCATTGCATGTGTAATTACGCTGAATCATCCAGGCTGAATTAGTACTGGCTATGTCTCTGTACTGGACAGTCACAAAGCTCACATAGCTTGCCAGTTTTCTAAGCAAAAAAAAATAATAATAATAAAACAAAAAAAATAAAACAAACAACAACAACAACAAACCTGATCATCGTTTGTCAAGAAGCTAGAAGATGGCCCAAAATTCTTGAAATCTGACAAAGCAGCCACTGCTTACATGGTTTCAGGCAAACACATGTGTGTCATGAAACTATACTTCATTGAGTGATTTTTGCTGTATGTAGCATGAGTCAGACAGTTGCTGTGGGTGTCATCAAAGACCTGTACAAGAAGGCTGCTGGAGATGACAAGGTTACCAAGTCTTCCCAGAAATATCAGAAGGCTAAGAATCATTCGTAACACCTGCCACCCCAAGCTTACTCAGTGATGAAAGAAGGTCTCAGAACTGTTTGTCTCAATTTGCAATTTAAGTAATAGTAAAAGACAGGCCAATGATGACAGTGTAGGATAAAACCTTCAGAAGGAAAGAAGAACATTTTGTGAAAACTCTCTCTCTCTTTCTCTCTCTCTCTCTCTTTGAGTGTGTGTGTGTGTGTTTGTCTGTGTGTGTGTGTGTCAATTTTAAGTTGTTGGTTTTCAAACACAGTACTTTTTAATAGAAACAACTTCACCAAAATCTGTCACAGAATTTTGAGACCCATTAAAACAAGTTTAATGAGGAAAAATCTTTAAGCTTTTCAAGAGTAGAATTTGAACTTTCTTCAGACTAATTCTAATGAGTCATAACTAAGAAAGATCAGTGTATATACAAATTGGGCATTTAAGGGAAATCCAACCAACTCAATCAACTTCCTTTCCTATTTAGACAACCCACAAAGGCAAACAAAATAACCAAATGAATGCTCATTTAACAGTTATTCAGCAGCATTATAGGGTCTTCTCTAGTTCAGAGTGCAACAATCAGAAAGGCCATCAGGGAAACATTTTTTAAATAGCATCATCCAAGATCAAGTGTCCACAGACCAATAAATCTCAATAAAACATGGAGAAAACACTTTTCAATAAAAATATAATGGCACTGGAGAAAATTCTCTACTAGAAATAAAAGAAGCAAATAGGATAATGGAATCCACTTGACACCAATAAAAGATTATCTCAGAAATTTTGAAGATAGCTGTCTATTCTCAAAGATGATTTGTCAGTTCATTCACTAGTATTTTGTTGAAGAAAACAGGATACCATTTTAAGTGTAGCACACAGAAGACAAGATAACATTTAACATAATGCAAAACTAGAAATGCTAGGCAGAATATGATAGCACACACCTGTAATCTCAGGAGGTTGAGTCAGGAGGATTGCCACTTCAAAACCAGCTTGAATTATGTAGCAAAACTATGTCTTAAAAATAAACTGTGAAGACTGGAACAGAATTAAGAGGTGAGACAGCAGATTAGATTCTGTTTTGATCAAAGTTATGCAATGAAATAATTTTAATCTGTTCCTGCAAAGAAACTCACAAACACACCCAGAAATACTGTTTTACCAGCTATGCTATCATCCCCTATCCAGTCTGGTGGCATATGTGTTGGCTAATTTTCTTGGTGCTGTGACAAATTATCAGACAAGCAGCTACCTAAAGAAGGAAGTGTGTGTTGGAGGGCTACCGTTTGAAAACTGGGTTTCTACTGCCGTGACAAACACTATGACAAAAAGAAATTTGGGGAGTAAAGGGTTTATTTAGCTGAGTCTTCTGCATCATAGTCTATCATTGAAGAAAGGCAGGGCAGGAATCTGGAAGCAGGAACTGATGCAAAGGCCATGATGAGGTGCTTCTTACTAATTTGCTTCTCATGGCTTCTTCAGCCTGCATACTCATAGAACCCAGGGCCACCTTCCCAGAGGTGGCACAATGGGTTGACCCTACCCCCCCACAACAATCACTAATTAAGAAAATGCCATACAGACCTGCCTTCACTCTGATTTATGGAGGCATTTTCTCAATTGTCATTCCATCCCCTCAAATGATTCTAGACTGTGTCAAGTTGACATAAAACTAGCCAGCACACAATCCATCATATTGGTGCCTGCATTCACTCAGATATGCACATAACACACAGTCACACATATACACATAAATAAAAGGGAAATAATTATTTAAAACTAAAATGCAAACTAATCTACAAGAAGATGAAGCAGATTAGTGTTTGCTTACTGGTGGGACAGTGGTGTGGAGAGGTGGTGATAGGCAATAATTAAAAAGATGACCAAGGGAATTCTGGAGATGATGGGTGTGCCCATTGTCTTGATATTAACACTGCTTTTACCAGTGTATATATGAACTGCATATTTAAATATAAAAATGGAATATAAAGACACAAACCTTGAAAATATTTGTAAGCTACACATTTAACAAAGGGTGTATACATGGAAAATATAAAGAACTCTAAAAATTTGATGAAAAACAGAGCACATTTTAATGCATAAGACATGTAAGCAAAGAAATTCGGAATAAAATACAATGTGTTTTACTTTAGTGCTGTGAAAAATTACTTATTTCATACTTTCAGGAAAGCAAACTGTAAAACATTCTGGAAGGGAATTTTGACACTAGCAATTCACAACTTTAGATATGCTCATATATTTTGGTCCATCAATTCTGTTTTGTACACTTAAAGAAGAAAATAAATATACTATACAGGTAATAAAAATGTGTTTGAAAATATTCTTTAAAGCATTTTATTATAATAGAGAATAAGTGTGAACAAACATCACAATGTTAGTGAGAAATGACTGTAAATATGGTGGAGAGATAAAGATCTCTGTGGATAACAGACAGCAAGAATATTGTCTACTCAAGTTGCTTAGATTTTTGTCATAGTAATCTTAATTTTCAAGGTATTATTATAATTTGTGTACCTCAGGCAAGGAAACCGTCAGGATTGGAATAGAAAAATGATGCCTTTTGTTATTCATAAACCACAGAGCTCTGAATAATTTAAGTAAATTGAAAGTAGTTTTAGTCTCTATGCTTTATTTTGCAATATTTTCTACGATAAATACATATGCATTTTTTATAGATTTTATTACTTTCAATTAGGTACTTAGTCCTCCACGTTAGTAACCTTCAGGTAATGATTCACCAGATGAAACTGAGTGTGAAAATCAGAATAAAAAATGAAAGTGAAATGTTGGATCTGCTTTCTACTAAACTTTTTATAAATATAGATTGAGATAGTAATATCAATTGTCTTGTTATTCCAAAAAACACTAAATCAAGTAACTTGGTTTCCAAAATTTTATGTGAATACATTTTTAGGGTTGAGTTTAAGAATATGGTGAATGTAAAATATTTATTTTAGTAGTCAAGGATAGATGGGCAAAAAAAAATGTGTGAATGAATAATGGGTAGACTAATAGATTTTTATAACAGAGAAAATTTCAGGGAGTTTTGTCCAACTTTCTCATTACATAGCTGGAGCATTGATGAGCTAATACAAATTTTATCTTACATCTATTAAGTGTAGCAAGCTAATAATTTCCAGTCCAAGATTAAAAAGCTAAACAGTATTCAGAATTTTCTTGGAACATAAGATACCTGACAGCTTTCTTATTTTTTATGAGAAAATTATAAGTGGGATGTAAGGTAGCCTGTAGAATAATAAATGATAGATATATGGTAACATAAAATATGCCAGAATGAACCTCTGAGACCCTGCTGGTTTTACTCTTTGAAGCTGTTGCCCTTCCAAAGAACACCTGGATAATTTTTAAGCATCTCTGTCCTGTGTGACTTCTCAGACCAGCACTGCTGCCATTGTTGCTCTGTCCTCTCTACAGCATCACAACTCTCTTCAACCAGTAGCTGCTTTCACTACTACCATCTGCTCTGGAAACAAATATGCCTGTTCACTGCATATATCATAAATGCTGTAAGATGATTTCTCTTTAGTCTCACACAACATGCAGCCAGTCCTCTACCTACATAGAAATAGAGATTGGAAATCACAGAAAATAAACAGGGGAAATTATAAATATTCATAAACATCACACAAAAAGGAACACCAGTAAAATTTCAGCGTACATGCATGCACTGCTAACCACACATTATAATCTCCCCTGGATCACTATATATCCTAATTAGCAGAAAAATCTGTGATATTTTCAAATGAGCATATTCTCTTTCTCCTGGACACATATTTACTTCTCAATAAGATTTCCTTTCAATCACTTTACATCTGAAAATACTTGGACTATAAATGAAGTTACTTCTTCAGCTTTCCTTGATATGAATCATTTTTAACTGTTAGAATTTGTACTTTCAATATAAGCACCGTGGTGCAATTTCTCACCTTCTGTATGTTCAGTTAGATGACTAAAAACTACCATATTTCTTATTGCTCATGATTCTTTGAAAAATACTGGACACAGAGCACACTTCTAAAAGATTCAAATAGATTTGAGTGATAGCAGTAAGATAAATTTGAGCTGTGAAGGTCATGATCTTCTTTAAATGCTAATTCTCATTCTTTTCTGTTTGATTAAAATGCTTAGTTTCAAATACAAGAACAAATAAAAGTCATTATAATTGCTATCAAGAAACAATCAGGAATGGAATCCAAGGCTAGAAAGAAAATAATAACATATGTAAGTTTACAGTACTGTATTGTTCATTTTCATAGCTAGCTTAAGCTTGTAGAGACAAGAATTGCCCTTGAAAATATATTATGTTTTAACACCAGTCTAAGAAAACCTATATCCTAAGCCCATTAACCTACTGACTAGGAACTATCTTAAAAATCCCCAGTCTATTATTCATGCACTAGAAAAAGAACATACAGAATAGAACACTATTCCCCTCTAGAGACTCAGTTTTAAGTATGACTGGATGAATGCTGCTATAAATAAAAACAATGAAAAACATAAATGACAGAAGCCAATATAAAAGCAAAAAACCAAAGAGAAGGCTGGAAAATAACCCCCCACTACTATTATTGATGGGCTCAAAACATAAATACCTTTTTTATTCTCTCATATATTACATCCTGACCACAGTTTCCCTTTGTCCCATCCCCCAACCTCCCTTCTCCCCATATCCTTACCCCCTGCCATCCCTCAGAAAAAACAGGCCTCCCATGAAAACTATCCAAACATGGCATCATGGCAAGTTAAGATAGGACCAGTCACACACCATCACATCAAGTCTGGACAAGGCAACCCAGTCAGAGGAAAAGAGTCCCAAAAGTGGGCAAAAAAAAAAGGTAGGAGCAGCCTCTGATCCCACTGTTATGATTCCTACAAGAACAGCAAGTTATTAAGCCATAACATATATGCAGAGGACCTGGGTCAGACCTCTGCAGGCAAACTGATCTGAGTCCTTATGAGTCCCAGTCAGTTGATTCCATAGAATTTTGTGGGCCTGTTCTCCAGGTGTGTTCCTGAACCCTCTGGCTCCTCCAATTCTTCCTCCCCCTTCTCCACAGGACTGCCCAAACTCTGTCTAAATTTTGACTGTCATGCTCTGTATCTGCTCCCATCAGTTGAGGGATGAAGCCCCTCTGATCTCTTTGAGGACAGCACCAGAACACTCTGCAGACAGGACAAACTGTAGGTCAAAGTTTTGTGGCTAGAATAATTTCCCAATCCCTCCACTTGAAGCCTTGCCTGGTTACAGAAGACATCTAGTTCAGGCTCTGTGTCCCCCATTGCTAGGAATCTTTGCTAGGGTTACTTTTATATATAGATTCCATGGAGTTTCCATTGCACTAGTTTTTCACCTTCCCCCTGCCAAAAGCCCCCAATTCCAGTCATTTCCCAGAGCATTTTCTCCCTCTCACATCCCCTACATGACCGCTCCTATTCTGAAGCCCACCTACTCCCAATCCACCCATGAAATCTATTCTGTTTCACCTTCCCAGAGAGATCCTTGCATCCCCTCCCTTCTTAAGTGATCCTGGCCTCTTTGGATTTGTGGACTGTAGCACAATTGTCTTTTACTTTTCGGCTAGTATTCACCTCTAAGTCTTTCTGGGTCTGGTTTACCTCATTCAGAATGATTTTTTCTAGTTCCATCCATTTGCCTGAAAATTTAACAGCTGAATAATACTACATTGGGTAAATAAACCAAATTATATTTATCCATTTTTTGATTGAGGGACATCTAGGTAACTTCCAGTTTCTGGCTATTATGAGTAAAACTGCTATGAATGTAGTTGAGCAAGTGTCCTTGTGATAGGATGGAGCATCCCTTGGATATATGGCCAGGAGTGGTAGAGATGAGTCTTATAGTAAATTGATTTTGAATTTTTGAGAAACTCTCATATTGACTTCCAAAGTGGATGTTAAGGTTTCTCTCCCATCAGCAACAGAAGAGTGTTCTCCTTGCTCTACGTTCTCACCAACATGAGCTGCCATTTGTTTTTGTTTTTAATTAATTGATTGATTGATTTACTTTAAATCCCCACTGAAGTTTCCTCTCCCTCCTCTCCTCCCAGTCGTCCCTGCCCCCAAGTTTGCCACCACCACCCCCCACCCCCCTTCTCTTCAGAAAAAGGGAGGCCTCCCATGGATATCAGCCAGCCTTGGAATATCAAGTTTCAGGAAGTCTAAGTTCATCTGCTTTATTGAGGCTAGACAGGGCAGCCCAGTTAGGGGAAAGAGATCTAAAGGCAGGCAAGGTAGTCAGAGACAGCTACTGTCCCTTCCTGCTTTAGAAGTCCCACGTGAAGACCCAGATGCACAACTGCATGCACTCCATGCATGCTCTCTGGTGGGCAGTTCAGTCTCTATAAGGCCATACGAGCCCAGGTTGGTTGATTCTATAGGTTTTCTTATGGTGTCCTTGACAAACTGTAGGTCAGAGGTTTTGTAGATAGGTTAATGTCCCAATCTCTCTGTCTCCTACAATCCTTCCTCTCCCACTTCAGCAGGATTCCCCCAAATTCTAATGGTTGGCTGTGGGTCTCTGCATCTGTTTGTATCAGTTGCTTGGTGAAGCCTCTCTAAGGACAGTGTCATTTATGTTTTTGACATTAGCCATTCTGAAAGGTTTAAGATAGAATCTCAAAGTTGTTTTGATTTGCATTTCCCTGATGGCTAAGGATTTTAAACATTTCTTTAAGTGACTCTTGGGCATTTGAGATTCCTCTGCTGAGAATTCTGTTTAGATCTGTACCCCATATTCTATTTGGATTATTTAGATTGTTGATATCTAGTTTCTTGAGTTCTTTATATATTTTGGGTATTAGACCTCTATCAGATGTGGAGTTGGTGAAAATCTTTCCTATTTTGTGAGCTGTCTTTTTTTTTTTCTGTTGACAATTTCCTTTCACTTACAGAAGCTTTTTAGTTTCATGAGGTTCCATTTATTAATTGTTGATCTTGGTTCCTGAACTATTGGTTTTCTCTTCAGGAAGTTGTCTCCTGTGCCAATGTGTTCAAGGCTATTCCCCAATGTCTTGTTTACCTTGTTCAATGTATCTGGTTTTATGCTGTTATCTTTGATTCATTTGGACTTGAGTTTTGTGCAGGTGATTGAATGGATCTATTTTTTTTTCTTCTACATTCATACATCCTGTTAGACCAGCACCATTTGTTGAAGGTGCTCTCCTTTTTCCATTGTAATTTCTGGCTTCTTTACCCAAAACCAGGTATACATAGGTGTATGGGTTTATTTCTGTGTCTGCAATTAAATTCCATTGATAACATTTCTCATTTTATGTCAATAACATGCAATTTTTATTTCCACAACTCTGTAGTACAGCTTGAAATCAGGGCTGTTGATATCTCTAGAAGTTCTTTTATTGCAGCAGATTGTTTTAACAATCCTGGGTTTATTTTATTTTTCCATATGGAGTTGAGTAAACGTCTTGCACATAAAGATCTATTAAAAATTGTTTTGGAATTTCGATAGGGATTTCATTAAATCTGTAGATTACTTTTGGGGAAATGGTCATTTTTATTGTTAATTCTACCAATCTGTGAGCATGTGATATCTTTCTATCTTCTGGTATCTTCAACAGCTTTCTTCAAAGACTTGGAGTTCTTGTCATACAGGTCTTTCAATTGCTTGGTTAGAATTAATCCAAGATTTTTTTTTATCTTCAGCTATTGTGAAGGGTGTTGTTTCCCCAATTTCTTCCTCAGCATATTGTCATTTGCATATAGGAGAGCTACTGATTTTTTTTTAGCTAATCTTGTAATCAGCTGTTTCAGTGATGGTATTTATCAGCATTAGGAATATTCTAGTAGAATTTTGGAGGTTGGTTATGTATACTACTGTATCAAATGCAAGTAGTAATAACTTGACTTCTTCTTTTCCAACTTGTATCTCCTTGATCTACTTTAACTGTGTCTAGCTAGAACTCCAAGCACTATATTGAATAGATATGGAGATAGAGGATAGCCTTGTCTTGTTCCTGACTTTAGTAGAATATTTTTGTGTTTCTTTCCACACTTTAATTTGATGTCAGCTATCAGCTTGTTGTAAATTGCCTTCATTATGTTTAGGTATATCCTTTGTATCCTAATCTCTCCAAGACTTTCATCATGAAGGGGTATTAGGTTTTGTCAAAGGCCTTTTCAGCATCTAATGAGATGATCCTGTACTTTTTTTTTTCCTTTCAGTATGTTTATATGGTTGATTATATTGAGAGATTTTAATATGTTGAAGCACCCCTGCATCTCTGGGATGAATCCTACTTGATTATAGTGGAGGACCTTTTTGATATGTTCTTGGATTTGTTTTGTGTTTTATTGTTTTTGAATCAATGCTGAATAGGAAAATTCGCCTGTAATTCTCTTTTATTGGTAAGTCTTAGTGTGGTTTGGTTATCAGGATCACTGTGGCTTCATAAAATGAATTTAAAAATGTTGTTCTGGTTCTATTTTGTGGGATAAGCTGAGGAATATTGGTATTATGTCTTTTTTGAAAGTCTAGTAGAATTCTGAGCTAAAACCATCTGGCCCTGGGCTTTTTGTTGTTGTTGGAAGACTTTTAATAACTACTTCTATTTCCTTAGGAATTATAGGTCTAATTAAATTCCTTATCTGATCTTGATTTAACTTTGGTAAGTGGTACTTGTTGAGAAAATCCTCCATTCATTTAGATTTTTCAATTGTGTGGAGTACAGGTTTTGGAAGTATGAGCTGATGACTCTGTATTCCCCTGGATGTCTGTTTGTGGAGGAATCCTTTGAGTGGATGTAGCAGTTGTCAATAAAGTGCTGTTTAGCCAATCAGCTGGGCAGAAGGACAGGAAGTGAAAGGTGAGACTTCCATGGGAGGTGGGAGGTGCCTGGAGGAGATGACAGCAGTTGGGAGTTGGGAGAGAGAAGCCACCCTAAGAGGATCAGATTGGCAAATGCTTGGGATATATGCAGTTTATGAGGATTAGGGTAGTTTATTTTATTTCATTGTTAGATTAGTAGCAGTTTAGATTCTACACAGCATAGTGATTGCAGATTTAAATACACAATTCAGTCATTTTGTAACAGTTATTAGCTTCTTAGGCCATACAAATAAGTTAACTGTAACAAATTGGGGCCCAACAAATTTAGTGTATCCACACCCTTGAAAAAGCATACTTTGTTATAGTTTGGCAGTGGGAATAGCTCCTAAAGAGATAACCCAAATAATAAAAAAGAGACTGCTATGGTCCTTCTACAAGTCCTATGGCAGAAGGCTTCTGGATCTTTTTCGGCTTTGTTTTGGCTTTTGCTGTTCAGGGAGAAAAACGGAAAGCTGAGAGATACGAGGATAAGTTGCTCACAATGAGAAGGGAAGAAGGAACCAATTCTAGGAAGTCTTTAATTTCTATATTTCTGCCTTGATCCCTGAATTGATTGGTAATCAGTTGTTTAGTTTTCATGAGTTTGTAGACTTTCTGTTGTTTCTGTTGGTTTTTTTGTTGTTGTTGTTGTTTTTTGTTTTGTTTTGTTTGTTTCAGGATATTTGATGCCATTGCAAACCCCAAGGTTGTAAAGTATAAAAAGCTGTTATTAGTTGTGGTATGATTCAGATTTTGATCCTAGAGCTTTCTGTTTGCTATAAACAAGTACTTGTGGTGTGGCTCAGCCCTAGCATACACCTTTAATCCAAGAGCTTTCTATAAACAGGATTAAATGAAGTTAATCCTAAATCAAGAGGTGAAAAAGCAACCAGATTGACAGGAAGTGAACCAAAGATTTGTGAGAGGAAATGCCGAGGATAGACAGAGAGATGTGCAGGAAATACCTGTGGCTTTGTGATGGATGATCTGGAATTTTTGAGAATGTTCCTTGAGGTGCTGAGAAGAAAGTATACTCTATTGAGTTTGAGTGAAATATTCTGTAGGTATCTGTTAAGTCCATTTCATTTATCACATCTGTTAGCTACATTATTTCTCTGTTTAGTTTTTGTCTGAATGACCTGTCCATTGGTGAGAGAGGGGTAATGAAGTTTCCCAGTATTAATGTGTGATATTTGATGTGTTATTTAAGCTTTAGCAATGCTTCTTTTACAAATATACCATTTTGCTTGGGACATAGATGTTAAGAATTGAAACATTATCTTTGCAAAGTTTTTCTTTGGTGAATATAAACTCTCCTCCATTTCTTTGATTAATTTTGGCTGGAAGTCTATTTTGTGAGATGTTAGAAAAGATACAGAGGCTTGCTTCTTGGTTCCATTTGATTGGAAAAAGTTTTTCAACCCTTTGATATGAGGTAATATCTATCTTTGATGTTGTGGTGTTTTTCTTGTATGTAGCAAGACAAATTCTGTTTTTGAATTTTTTTCTGTTAGTCTGTGTCTTCTTACTGAAATTAAGTCAATTGATATTGAAAGATACTGGTGATCAATGATTGTTATTTCTTGATATTTCGGTGGTGGTGGTGGTGGTGGTGGCCATGTGTGGTGTGTGTGTCCATCTTATTTTTTTGGGGGGGGGTGATGGTGTGAGATTATTTGTTCCCTGTTTTTTCATGGGTGGAGTTAACCTCCTTGGTTTGGAGATTTCCTTATAGTACTTTCTGTAGGCCTGGATTTGTGGGTAGATATTGCTTGAATTTTATTTTGTCGTATAATATCTTGATTTTTCCAACTACATTAATTGAAAGTTTTGCTTTGTATAGTAGTCTGGACTGGCATCTGAAGTCTTCGAGAGTCTGCAGGACATCTGTCCAGGTCCTTCTAGCTGCTAAAATCTATGTTGAGAAGTCAGGTATAGATTTGACTTTATCTTTTTCCATTTCAGCTTTTAATATGTTTTCTTGTAGGGGATGGGCTATATGGCCAATGTTAGCCATCTTGTCAGAGCCTAGGTTACAGCCAGCAGTCTGTCGTTTACCAAAAACCAGTTGACACTGTCGTGGTTCGGCAGTTACACACCTGTTGTGGTTTATTGTGAGGGGCGGTCATTCTAAGACACCCCTCCCCCCTCCCCCCTCCCCCCTCCCCCTGAGCTCATAGTAAGAGCTACTCCTTTCTGGCTATAAACTAGTTTTTCCAGTAAGACTACTGGTAAAATCAGACAAAAGGCCAGCTGCCTGTGAGCAGCAGTTCCGGGAACTTTTTCCTGACTAACCAGATCTTTCACAACTTCCTTTTCTCTCTGGAGTTTCTCTCTTCTGCAATTATAGGAGCTGTAAAGGTAGACACCTGCTAGAACATTCCTGAGTTAGGTATCTACAATAGCCTTGCTTACATGCAAATACCCATGCCTCTGTGCCTATAAAAACTCTGTGAAAATTTTCAATAAGCGGGACTTGATCAGAATCCAGACTTGCCCCCATTTCTTCGTGTCTTGTGTCCCTATACAGGAAGATTCTCCTCCCGAGCTTTAGTCGAACCCCGGCAGGCCAGGTCAATTGGCACCCAATGTGGTCTTGTGGAATAGGCGGAGTCTTGGCGAGTGCTACTCTTCAGCTGCAGCTGCCCCGCCACAGAGTTCTCCACGGAAAAATGCCCACTCTGTGAGTGAAGACCTGCACAGTGATCACCACAGATTGCCATGGACTTCATGTCTGTGAGACAGATCGACTTGAATCACCACAGACTTCATGCCCGTGAGACCATGAGACAGATCGACACGTATCACCACGGACTCCGTGTCCGTAAGACAGATCGACATAGATCACCACAGACTTCCTGCTTGTGAGACAGATCGACACGCATCGCCACGGAATACCCATCCGTGAGACAGATCAATGTAGATCATCATGATTCTCCCAATCGTGAGACAGATCGATTAAGGTAAGACACGGCGACATACACGCACATATGGGACAAACATTAAGTAAGCATTAGCTTTTCTTACAGAGATTCAAACAGTCCCTCAAGACACAGGGAACTCAGGTATTGCTTTATAATCGTCATGTCAAAGTTTATGTCTATGTCTGTAAATCTGTTTAATTTTTAAAATATTGTTTCATTTTTTCTATGTCTTGAGAGAATGCCAAGCTTTACTTGCTGGCCAATATTCTAAAACAGTGCAGCACCACATGGCACGCACAGCCCATGAGGCAGTAAGAGTATTGCCTCCAGGGCAGGAACAGGCCCTTGACTCTTACAGAACAGGCATGGCTGCGAACACATGACAGGTTGGAGAAGTACGGTCTAAAGAATAGAGTTTATTTCCTAAAACTTAAAACCTGTTTGCATAATTTTTTGCTTGTAAGTGACTAACAGTTTTCCAAACTGGTCTAGGAAATGGAGTTAATTCCAAATGCCTTAGCTACAAGGTGTTTATAATTTTCTTGTTTCTTTGCTTAATGTTTACTTGAGATATTTCTAAAATTTTTAGATTCTCAAAAAAAAAACAAAAACCAGAGATAAACTAGTTTTGTTCTTGAAAACAAACATTTACAGCTGGGAGTTTCCAGTTTAGATCCAACCAGCTAAACAAGCCCAGGGCTAGAATTTCCTTGGGCCAGATAATTTTACAGACACTGCTCCTAGTTATCTGTGGGCCTGACTCCTACAGAACAGAGATGGCTACAGACACGTGGCTAGTTGGAGAGACAGAACTAGTAGGCTGATAGATTTCTAAGCTAGGCTAGGGAATGTAGTTAACTACCTAGAATTTAGAATTTTCTTGTTTCCCAGATTAATTTTTGTTTGAGATATTTAAAGATTTTTTTTTTTACTAAAATTGGAATGAAACAATTAAACAAGTCATGGTGGCACATGCCTTTAATCCCAGCACCTGGGAGATAGAGACAGGTGGATCTCTGTGACAGGGCATGATGGTGCACACCTTTAATCCCAACACTTGGGGATTAACACAGGCAGAACTCTTGAGTTCCAACCTGGTCTCCATAGGTCATGATCTACTGATAAACTAAATTGCTTACAGAGATGTAAATTTTTTAACTTACATGAGATTAAAATTTATGGGAACATTGCAGCCAGGACTGCCCACTCCTGTGGCTGTTCCCAAGGATACTTTTAAAATTGTTATAGACTTCAAGGATTGTTTTTTCACTGTTCCCTTGCATCCAAAAGATTGCCATAGCTTTGCTTTCAGTAGGCATTCTGTGAACTCTAGAGAACCAATGAAGAGATATCATTGGCCGGTTTTGCCTCAGGGAATGGCTAACAGTCCCACTCTATCTCAGAAATTTGTAGCTACAGCTTTACAAAAGGTTAGAAAAAATATACCAATTTATATATCATTCATTACATGAATGATATACTTATTACCGAAAAGGATTGACAAAAAGTGCTTTTGTGTTATGGTTTTATGAAAACCCAATTATCTCAGTCTGGTCTACAAATAGCTCCTTAAAAAGTCCAAAAGGTTGATCCATATTCATATTTGGGATTCCAGCTTTTTCATTCTCAGATAAAACACCAAAAAGATCACAATGAGAGTAGATCATTTAAAGACTTTAAATGATCTTCAAAAGTTGTTTGGTGATATAAATTGGCTTAGACCTTATTTGAAATTAACAACTGGAGATTTGCAGTCCTTATTCAAAATCTTACAAGGAGATTCCTCTCCAAACTCACCCTGGGAGCTTAAAGCTGAAGCTAGGAAGGCCTTGGTGTTAGTGGAAGAGGCTATCTCCAATCAATTCATAACAAAATTGATTCATATAGGTCGAATGCAAGGAAAAAAGTATTTTGGTAAAGAACCTGATTTTACTATTCAGCCATATTCTAAGGAACAACAAAATTGGCTGTCTGCTACACTGATGATTGGCCATTGGCTTGTGAACAATTTTGTGGAGATATGGACAACCATTTTCCCTCTAACAGGCTTCTCCACTTTTTAAATAAACATCCAGTTATTTTTCCTAAGATAACTCAATTTCAACCTGTGAGAGATGGTTTGCTGGTTTTTACTTAAGGGTCTTCTAATGAAAAAGCTAATTACGTAGTAGAAGGACAGACATATATTATTCCTACTACTGCTAAGACTATTCAAATTGCTGAGCTACAAGCGATAGCTACTATTTTCCAACATTATGCCTTTTGTTCATTTAATTTATATTCTGATAGTGGCTATGTAACAGAAGCAGTTCCTCGCCTAAAAACTATAAGACAAATCCAATCCCAATCATGGGGTAGTAGATTATTTTCTCAAATCCAGACAGCTATTCAAAAAAAAAATCCGTTTTTTTTTTTTTTTAATTTGGACATTTAAGAGCTCACATTGATTTTCCTGGACCTTTGGTTACATTAGCAGATACAGCTACCAAAAATTTGGTGTGCCTTACAAATGTAAAAAAGGCTCAAAAAGCTCATAATTTACATCATATTAATAGCCAAAGTCTAAGACTTCAATATAGGATTACTAAAGAACAAATTCAAGCCATTGTGAAAGCATGCTCCACATGTCAGTTTCTTCCTATACCACATCTGGGAGTTAATCCCAGAGGACTGGTCCCTAACCAACTTTAACAGATGGATATTACTCATATACCTAAAACTGGAAAGTTAAAATACTCCTTTTTTCATAAAGCATGTTACAAGTATTCCTTATAATCCTCAAGGACAAGGTATGGTGGAACGAGCTCATTCTACCATAAAAACTTCTTTACAAAAAGTAAAGAAGGGGGAACTTTACCCCCAATCACCTAAAATGCTTTGAGTCATGCTCTCTTTATTTTAAATTTTTTACTGCTCGATGCCAAAGGAAATTCCGCAGCTGATTGATTCTGGCACTCAGTCATCCTTCGCTAGAGTGAAATGGAAGGATCCTTTAACTGGACAGTGGGATGGACCCGACCCTGTATTAATATGGGGTGGAGGCTCTGTTTGTGTTTTCTCACAGGAACATGATGCTGCACGCTGGCTGCCTGAGTGGCTTGTGTGTCAAGTGGATGCTGACATGGATGAGTTTGCAGATGATCTTGAGGTCGGAGGAGAAGTGCTATTTCTATGCTAACAAGTCTGGGATCATTTGAGATAAGATTAAAAAGCTACAAGAAACCCTGGAAAAGCCCTTTGGAATGAGCATTATGGGTTCCTCCCATATCTTCTCCCGCTTTTAGGTCCCTTGCTTGGCTTATTAATATTCCTATCACTAGGACCCTTTCTCTTTAACGAACTCATGTTCTTTGTCAAACAACAAGTGGACGCCATATGGGCAAAACCTATACAGGTCCATTTTCACAGGCTGGAGCTTGTGGACTAAGGTTATTCAGATGAATAACAAGTCACACTTTGGGCTTTTAGATGCCTTACCGGCTTTGTAAAATAGCAGCTAAATGCTCGAGATGCCCGAGCAATACAGGTGCATTATCATAGACTTGACTTGGCACACCAAGGCCATGATGAGCTTGAACAGTAATGTGCTTTCATTCCCTCTTCCTTGACACGGTGAGAATGGCATATACTTAGATATTGCCGGCCATAAGGCATGGGCACCTGCAAGGGGTGTAGGACGAGGTACCGCAAGGGGAGGATCCGATTGTCCGACTCTGAGTCCCCTGAGAAGTAAACCTGATTGCATAGAGGTTGATGTCAAAAACTGTTTTGTTTGCTGTATGTTGGGGACGTCCACAGACAGCAGATCAGGACCTCCCTCTCCTCCTCAAAAAGACATCTTGGTAGGCCAATCTGGCCCTAGGAGGATCAGGTCAATGCTTCCCCCCTCTGATTAAAGCCTTCTCCCTCCGGGTACCAAAGCTCACCATATATGATGGATCCATCTACCTCCTCTTTAATAAAGAGAGGAAGGATATGTAGGGGACGGGCTATATGGCCAATGCTCAGCCATTTTGTCAGAGCCTAGGTTCCTATTTCTCCAACAGTCTGTTGTTTACCAGAAACCAGCCAATCCGGTAGTAGTTCGGCAGTTAGACACCTGTTGTGGTTTACTGTGGGGGATGGTCATTCTAACCCCCCCCCCCCCCCACCGAGCTCATAGTAAGATCTACTCCTTTCTGGCTATATACTAGCTTTTCCAGTAAGACTGTTGGTAAAATTAGATTAAAGGCCAGTTGCCTGTGAGCAGCAGTTCCGGGAACTTTTTCCTGATAACCAGATCTTTCACAACTTCCCTTTCTCTCTGGAATTTCTCTCTTCTGCAAATATAGCAGCTATAAAGGTAGACACCTGCTGGAGCATTCCTGAGTTAGGTATCCATAGCAACCCTTGCTTATGCAAATAACCATGCCTCTGTGCCTATAAAAACTCTGTGAAAATTTTCAATAAGCGGGGCTTGATCAGAACCCAGACTTGCCCTCATTTCTTTGTGTCTCCTTTCCCCCCACTTGTCTGCCCCCTCCACAGGTACCCATTGAAGACACAACAGGATGAAACACTTTTTTTGTTCTGTATGATTAGTGTTTTGATGATTATGTGGCATGGACTTTCTTTTTTCGTCCAATCTATTTGATGTATACTTCTTGTACCTTTATAGTCATGTTCTTCAGGTTGAGAAAAATTTGGTACTATTATATTTTTAATATGTTTTCTGGGTTTTTGAGCTGGCATTCTTCTCCCTCTTTGATTTTTATGATTCTTAGGTTTGGCCTTTTCATAGTGTCTCAATTTTCTAGATGTTTCATGTTAGAAATTTTTTTAGATTTAACTTTTTTTGCCCAATGAATCTGTTTCTTCTGTTGTATATTCAACACCTGGGATTCTTTCTTCCATCTTGTATATCATGTTGGTGATTCATGTGTCCATAATTTCTGTTCATTTATCTAGATTTTCCATTTCCAGTATTTTCTCCATTTGTATTTTCTTTATTGTTTTCTTTATTTCTTTATTTCTACTTTTGGGTCTGGAACAGTTTCCTTCACATGTTTTTTTCCCTTGGCTTTCTTTAAAAGAATAAATGATTTTTCTCCAATTTTTTGTCTTTCCTTTGATTTCTTTAAGGGATTCATTCATTTCCTCTTTAAGGACTTCTATCATCTACATAAACTTTGTTTTAATAGTGTTTTCTTATGCTTTAGGTCTTGCTGCAGTAGAGTAGCTGGATATTGGTGGTCTTGTATTACCCTCACTGTTGTTATTGTGTTCTTACACTGCTGTTTGGGAATGTGAGCTTGGGATGATTATAGGTCTAGGTGATATCTGGGTTTGCCTTTGTAGAATAGATATTTTGTTCCTTAGTTTCTGTTTCCTCTTTGGTCTTCTGTTCTTTTTGATATGGAAATCTGGTAGCTCGTGTGACCTCTGATCCAAACAAGGAGCCTCAGGCAAGGCTGTGGGCTGTACTTTTGATATCTAGCTTAGCCTTTGGTCCAGCAGGTGGTCTCTGTTCTTCTGACTGGAACAGCTTGCATCTTTTCTTCTGATTGATGTGAGTTTTCTGGAATTGGGGACAGGGCCTTGGGGCCAGGATGATCAGTGAGGTGAAAAGGGGGTAGAATGTGTTTTTGAGAACTGAGTCTAGGGAGTGAGTACATTCTTCTGGCATACCAGTCACTCACCTGTTCTTCTAACTTGTGTAGCCTGTACTTCATAAATAACTATTAAATGTGATTTTCTAAAAACTTCTGTGACTGTATCTATGGTAACAGTCCAGGATAATTTAGACAGAAAATTTAAATTAAGACTCATAGGTTGGACAGTGAGAACAAATGTCCACAAATTCCCTAGCCTAATTGAGCAGATGAATCTTACACTCATTTTTAATGGTAATAAGCCTTCTGTCATTATCATACAATAGAGTAATCTGAAGATATTTTAAATGAATGGATATGGAACTACAATAAGGCAGATATTCTGAAGATATATAAAATTATCTAGCATTCTTTCTAAATTAATTTTTTTAATTTTTGTTAGATACAGAAACAAATATTTAAAAAGACACAGAATAATTTAGGATATAAGGTAAGTCTTTTTGCCTACCACTCCCAATTTTCTTTTCCAAAGACAGTCAACTTTGCACTATGATTTCTGCCTTTAGTACACAAATATGAGCACACATATATGTACACAATATACCATACAAATATGGCACATGCAAATATAAGTTTTAAAAACTATGTTATTATTGAATGAATTTTGAGGACAGTGTGTGAAATTTAAAAAGTTAGTAAAAAATACAGTTACTACATAATTCACTTATGAGTCAAACTAAAAAGTAAAAAGATTATTATTTCTGGGGTTGCATGAAGAAAGGCATGAGGAGTCATACACTGTTTAATGGGGACAAGATTTCCGTTTGGAAAATAAAATAATGTCCTAGAAGCCTGTTGCATACACAAAATGCATATAGTTAACAGAATTGGACAAAACACATAAAAAAGTTAAGATTATAAATTTAATATAGTTTTTTTACCATATTAAAACAATAGCCAAAACTAGAATGTGTTTGTCTCCAATTAACTAGCAGCACAGAACAGCCACTATGAAGTATGAAACTTAGCAGCCATGGCTCACAATATCAGTGAGGCAAGAACTCAGAGCTGACTGCAAACACTTTCCTGCACAAATGTGAAGATGGTTTATTGAATTATAATCCCACGGATCACCTGCAAAAATGTAAAGGCAGAAGCTGAGCTTTTGTACTAGACAGCAGGAACTGATTGATGTTAGTGACAACTGTCCAGGCAAATATTGAAATTAAAGGACTAGTGAAAGTTAAAGTGACCAAGTAAAGGGTCCTTAAAAATTAAGGCTACTGCTGAAACAAAGACATCTGATAGATCCTTTCAGGAGGGTATTATCAGCAAATTGACCAGTGTTAGTTTGTACACGGTGATGCCCATATTCCTGACATTTTGCCCTGGGTGTTGAGGGATTTCTATGATGATCACAGATAATTTTGGAATAGCAAATTGGGACTAAAGCCATAATCAACAAAATGAATAGAAGTAAAGACATCTAACTGATTTTAGAATATTCTACAAAGTTTCTGTAATCAAATATTGGGATGCCAATATAAATGTAGATAAATAGACTAATAGGATAAAGCCTAGAAACAAATTTGCACATTTGTGATCAATTGATTTTGACAAAAGTGCTAAGAATATACATAGGATAAAGGACAAGCTCTTCAATGAATGGTTTTGAGAAGACTAGATGCCCTAGACAGGTGTAAGGCAAATACCTGTAATCCCAACACTTGGAGCTTAGTTCAATGTCATACTTCAATATGTATCAAGTTGCAAGCAGCCTGATACACTGTAGAAGACACAGAGGTCCTTGTGCTCCCAGATAAACACTAGAAAACTCAGGAATGTTAAACACACATGATTGATTCTTCAAAGGTATGTAACCTGTTTTCTGCACAGAGGCTGGGAGTGGACTTGGGTAATAACCTGATGGCCTTTGAGCTATCAGTGTGGCTGGGGCCATACTAGATACTCCCTCAGACTCTCATCAGTGAGCTTATTTTCTCAGTTACCAGATCATCTCCCACACTCTTCTTTTGAGCTTCTTTTTTCTTGTTAATCTATAGAATTCTGCTTATAGAAATGTTGTATGTACTTTACAAAGAGTTTCAAAGTAATAAGTTTCAAAATAAGTCATGTCTTAAGCTTTGTTGTGTACACAGGATTCAGTTACCTATCACTAGGAAAAATTTCACCAAATTGTGCTATACTTAAATATGCCTAAAATAAACTACTCAGAGCAGACTAAGTTTGAACCAACACCAGCTATTGAGTCATGTTGAACCAAATTGCCTTCTTGTCTCTTGAAGATCATCACTCTGTTTGCCATAGTGTTTGTAGAGAGCCCCTCCCCCTACTAGCATACATGAGATCATGTCTCAAAAACACAAGGGAAGAAGAAAGGAATAAAAAGAGAAGACAAGAAAATTGTGTAACCTCACAAAAAAAAAGAGAATGTAATTAGACCTTCCCAAGGAAAACAAACAAACAAGCAAAAACATTAACTGAAATGGATTAAGACTTAAAACTACTATCCACCATGATTCCAAGTGTCATAGACTGCACCAGGGTCTAGAAAGGTGGCCCCAAAAATTAAAAACATGTGTTGCTCTTGCAATGGACACATGTTTGGTTCCCAGCACATATATGGCAGCTCATAGCTATCTATACTTCCAATTTTAGAGGCTCTGATGCCCTCTTCTGGCCCCAAAAGACACTGAATAAGCATGATGCACAGACAAACATGCAGAAAATAAAAATTTAAAAAAAATTTTTTTTAAAGATTCAACCTGGGGCTAGAGAGATGGCTCACTAGTTAAAAGGAATTACTGCTTCTCCAGAAGACCCAAGTTTAGCTCTTAGAACTCATAACAGGTGGCTCACAATTATCTGTAACTCAGATATAGGGGATCCAAGTGCACATGACCACATGCAAACGCATACAGAAATTTTAAAGATTAATTCCTTTCTTAAAAGTATAAGAGGCTGAACAAATGGGATTGATAATATACTTTTAACCATCAAAGTTAAGGAGTAAGTAAAGTTCCAAACATTTCTTACAAAAGAAAAATGGTAACTGGATCTTTAGCACTGAGCCATGGTTCCAGTGCTAATGGATTGAACTAGAAAGATCATCCTGAGTTAAGTAACCCAGGCCCAGAAAGATACATGTGGTATGTACTCACTTATAAGCAGATATTAGCCACAAAATAAAGGATAACCACACTATAATATACAAACCTAAATAAGCTAAATAACAAGGAGGACTCTAGGGAGGATGCTTTCTCATTCAGAAAGACAAATAGAATAGACACCAGAAATGGTTGAAGAGAAAGAACAGGACAGGAGCCTACCACAGAGTTTTTATGAAAGACTCCACCAAGCAGGGGATCAAAGTAGCTGCTGAGGAACAAACAAACTTTGCAGTGGAGCACAGGGAGGCTTATGGAAGAGTTAGGGGATAGAAGGACCTGGTGGGGACAGGAACTCCATAAGACCACCAATGGAGCCAAAAAATCTGGATCCAAGGGGACCTTCAGAGTCTGATACACCAACCAAGTACCATGCACGATGAGTACCTAGAACCCCTGCTCAGATGTAGTAGGTAGGCAGCACAGTCTCTTTATGGATCACATAATATGGGGGGGGGCTGCTTCTGACAAGGACTCTGGTGCCCACTCATTGATCACTTCCCCCTGCAGATCAGGAGGAGACAAGGGAGGGGGCTACAATTGGAATGTAGAATGAATAAATTAAAAATAAAAATAGAAATGCCTAATATAGTTCATACAAAGTATGTACAAGATTAAATCAGGATAGAAAGCTTCTGAAACAACTAATAGAGTGAAGAGACATCCCAAAGAATGTGACAATGTATGTGGAAACAATGCATCTGGTGACTGGTATCTAAAAGACATAAAGAAGACAACAGCTCAATAGGAAACAATAGGATCTGCTGTCATTTGTATGAATGTCCCTCAAACGCCATTGTGGAAAAACTTGGTCCATTACATTTGTCACTTTGAGCAGCTGGTGGAACCTTAAGAATGAGAGAAGTTGTTAGTCATTGGCTCATGACTTTGGGATGAATTCAGAGACACTAGTCTCTATCTTCCTGTTTCACAACCTGATTGAGGTGACTCTTGGTTTTCCTACTTGCCTATGACACACTGCCTTACTACAGGTCTGCAACCATCAGCGCACTCATGATTGCAGTTTCCGAAACCATGAGCCAGAAAGAACCTTTCTTCTCTTAGGTTAATTGCCTAAGGTATTTGTTATTATAATGGAAAGCACATTAACACAAGTCCTAAGTTGACATTTCTCAACAAAAGACATACAAATGGCAACAGATACATTCATGTTCTAAATAATGCCATTGTGGCTAATGACACATGTGATAGTGGTTCCATACAATATAAGTGATCTAAACAAATTTTGTCATTTAGTGACTTTGAAGCCACTGTCATTGAACACTCATGTTTGTGGGGATGCTGGTATAAGCAAGCCTGAGACATTATAATCAGGTGAGAACACAGCACATTCATTTTACGTGTTTCCTAGCCATTTGGACTTCTTTTGAGAAGGTTCTATTCATTTATATTGCCCATTTTTAATTGCATTGTTTGTTTTATTAATGTTTAAGTTTTTGTTGTTGTTTCTATATTGTAGACACCAATCTTTCAGATGAATAGCTGGCAAAGGCTCTCTCCATGCAGTGAACTGTTTTTTCATTCATGTCATGGTTTCCTTTGTAATACCGAAGCTTTTCATTTCATGAGATCCCCTTTGTTGATTATTGTCCTTATTTGCTGTGCTTCCGGAGTCTGATTCCAAAAGTCTTTACCTGTGCCTGTGAAGTATTCAGCAAACTTTCCCTTGTGGCAGTTTCCCCTCTTCTTGTTATTTGCTAAATGACCACAGTGTCAAGTCACATTCTAAATGTTACATGTATATCTAGAGACCTAGTCAGAGAAGCTTTTTTATGCAGATGATAGGAGTCATTGAAGAGATGCACAATTGTTCACAGTGCTGAGTGTAAGAAATCCAGAGTTCACCCCTACAGGGATATCTATATTTACTTCACCCCATTCTCACTCAAGGCTCAGGGAACATCTTAGAAAATGAGCTGGAAGGAATGTAAGAGTATAAATTGGAGATGCATGCTGTGAAATGCTGCCTTCTGGATGTAACATGGCTATTACCAGCATGACCTCACAGCAGCTTTGACCTACACAAAACCTGTTTTATATCAGGTGGCCAAAATATATACATGTCTTGTTCAGAAAGTCTTTACCTGTACCTATCTGAAGTATGCAAGCAATCCCAAGATAGATGGATTGGGTCATTTCCAGGCTTGCCCATTACTGACATGCTTTTTGGTAGTGGACAGTTGGTGTAAGAAGGAAAATGATTTTTTTGAGGATATGACCACTAGTGGGTTTCCTTGCTGCAGTGAATGACCTTGTACCCATGCCTTTATAGTGGGTTATTTTTTTTAAAGACATAAATTTGGGAGGGGGCATGCTGAAGAGAATTTGAGAAGAGTGGAAGGGAGAAAATGGGTTAGGTATGATTATATTCCATTGCATACATGTATGAAATTCTCAAAAATAAATTGTAAAAGTTTAGAAGCAAGCACATGCTATTACACATTATACTTGCTGATGACAAAGAATATTTTCTTTTACAAAAGAAAGAAAGAAAGAAAGAAAGAAAAAAGAAAGAAAGAAAGAAAGGCCTGCCTTTGAGACTCTCCTAAAGGAACAAGCACCTATTAAGATTTTTAAATACCTACTTCTTTTCTTCTTTATATAGGTTTCTTTTACCTCTGCATTTTTATTTCTATGGCTTGGAACTAAACTAGGCCAATCAAGTTCTCTTTTCAGTATTATAGACTGAGTTATAGCTCTCTCAAAATGTAGTCCAAACTTCCAGAATGCCCATCCACTTGAATTCATGGCTGTTATGACATAATTAAGCCAATCTGTGGCTGTTAGTGTAGGCTTCATAAAGGAGAGTCATACACAGAACAGGAGTGTATGCAGACACCGGAAAAATTAAACTTGTCAACAACGTGATATAGAATTTCCCACTTCCAGAATTTAGGAAAAAATTTGCTCAAAAGTATTATTTTGAACACACATAAAAACACAAGAAAGTTGGTTGTGGAACAATTTCATGAACATTTCTGGGGGTAAAACACACATACACAAAATTCAATGTCAAAACAGTGTGTTTCTAAGAAGACTATTAAACAAGGATAACGGATTCTAGTGGAAGAGGATGAATACCTATTTTAAGGTAGGTGTGGAAGTAAAATACTGAAAAATGTTCATTATATGTTTTCCTACATGCTCAAGAAATTCCTCTCGCACAATAAAAGTTTTATGTATTCTTATGAAAAATTGGTTTACTTTTACCTTGCTGAGTCATTGACACATGTAAAATGTTTTTATTCCATATAACATCTATGATTTACCATAAGTGTTCAGAGAATAATGACAAGGTTATCAACAGTGGAAAGACCAGTGGACTGATAACTGGCACCTAATAGCATGCTGAAAAATGTGAGAGGAACAAAAGCTGTCAACAATAAAATACTGTGTACAGTTCCATCCTAGACTCAGTCCATCTGTTCTTAGAACACATGTGTCCCTGTCAGAGGATTACTACATTAGGGTACAGATGTTGAATATCTGTAGATTCTGATAATAGCAAATAAAACAGCTTTTGTGATGGACCAGTAACAAACAAATAGTCTTCATTCTCCCCCAAACAACTCTAAAAATAGATCCTATTTACTCTATTTAACAAAATGAAAAAAAAACAAAACAAAAAGACAAAGAAACAAAATGAGGCCCAGAGAAAATAAATTTTTTATTTAATTTCAATTTTATTAATTTATTCAGACTACAACTCAATTGTTATCCTATCACTTGTATCCTCCCATTCCTCCCTCCCTCCTGCTTTCACCCTATTCCCCTCCCCTAGGTCTAAGACTGAGGTGGATATCCTTCCCCACTATATGGTCATGGTTATCAAGTCTCATCTTGGTAGATTTCTTTTTCTTTCTTTGAGTGACATCAGGCCTCCCCACCAAGGGGAGGTGGTCAAATATGGAGTACCAGAGTTCATGTCAAAGTCAGTCCCCGCTGTCCACATAACTGTGGAGAACAAAAATCATGTTATTATATAAAAGGCAGAACAAGGACTCAAATACACTGTCAGAATCCCAAGTTTATATTCTATTTGTATTATAATCTTCTGTTTTTCTTGCTCCAAGATTTTGCTTATCCAACGAACTTTGTATTATCCATAGTCATGTAACAATTTACTTCTAAAACAAGCTTTCTGAACGTTTTTCCTTCTAAAAATAAGTTTACATGCCAATATTTTCCAAACCTCTGGTGAGAAATATGTACAACATATCAAGGAACTTATATCAGATATATGTATACATATGTGAGAAAAATAGCTATGGTTTTAAAATGTACCTATAATCACAAAATGTATGAATCTTATAAAATCAGTTTTGTTTAATTATACAAGTAAAGTCTTGTTGGGGGTTGGTCTGGTTGCTGCTCAAATGAGCAGACTTACATACCCCAAAGTACTTGTAAGCTTGCCTAAAAAAATATTCTTGTTTGAGCAATAAAAAGCCAACACAACCTGGGCAGGACAATGGGATAGGCATGGCTAGGTCTGAGAGGATCTTGGGAGATTGGAAGAGGATCTTGGGGAGATCAGGAAGGAGAAGAAGAAGGAAGGAGGCCACCATGGGTTAGTTGGAGTAAGAAACACGTGGCTGGCATAGATGGAGGATTTGGCCCAGAGGAAGAACATTAGCAAGTATTTGGGCTTATGGGTTGGAAGTGTCCTGACAGAAATTATTAGAAGCAGATGGCATAGCATTGGGGCAAGGGTATATGGGAGATAGTTTAAGGGATTAATATCTGCCCTACTTCAGGTAAACCAAGGCTATTTTAAAATATAACAGGTATGTGTGTTTTTATTGATCAATAGCAGGTTAGAAAATGCCACTGTAATAATTATATAAAAACATTTATTAGACCCTATGTTTAAATTAACAACAACAAAGTCCCATATTTAATATACAAATATACATCAGAAGGACATGAATGCTAAGATATGTGGATTTGTTTTTCAGTACAAATGAAGTGTAATTCTACTGTACCATACTTTACTTGATTTTCTTTAACACACACACACACACACACACACACACACACACACACACACACAGATTAGATATGATTAAATGGTTTAACTTAACTCATAGAAAAAATGGACCACAAAGAAATCAAACTTATGTCCTTGACCTCATTTGAACAGTTTCACTAATCATCATTATGCAATTTTTCTTTTTAAAATTCCAATAGCAATTATCATGCAAAAATATTTGGCAATTAATCATGCTCTGCTTTGTGATAAACCAATTGTTCCCTTGAGCTGTCATCTGTTTTCCTTGTGCTGCAGTATACTTTTTATATTATCACAAAATTGTCTTGCAAGTAGCAGATACTACAACTATGTTGTTGAGATTTTATGAACCATGAAAATCACATTTCCAAAACAGTCAGTGGCTTGCTCCATTGCTCCACTGGACAGCTGCCTTTCACAGGTCATCACACTATTCCTCTTCATGCCGTGTTCCTCACTCCTATGCTGTGGTAGATACAGCAGAGGCCATACCAGTTCCCACTCCTGTGCTGCTACCTTACATGGCAAAAAATGCTTTTCAGACACAGAAATTATCCTGGATTATGTAAGTGGGCCAACAAAAGAAAGATGAATATTTTTTACCAGGAGAGCAGACAGAAAACAGGAGAAAGTCAGAGTGGTGTCTATTGATATCAAATTGGTAGAATCTAGAATCATTAGGGACATGGGCCTCTTGGCTTTTCTGATGGGCCTTATCTTAATTTGCATTGATTGAGGTGAGAAGAACAAGCCACAAGGAACAGCACCATTCTCTGGGAAGGGGATCCTGGCCTCATAAAATGGAGAGAAGGAAATGAGCAGTATTTATGCATTGGTTGAACTCTGCCCAATGTATCTGACAGGCATATTTGTGAGGCAGGAACTATTGAGGTCTTGCTTACCCTGTCTTGGCCGAGTTTGGCCAGCGACTCTGCCTGCATCCAAGCTTGCCAAGTTTTAGGTAGAATTCTGTCATTGGTTGAAACAAGGACATTTTGCCCAGTGGCTGCTTTGCCATATTTGAAGCTATCTCCATGAGGAGGTTCACTGATACTCATCATCATCTTTGAGGTAGGCTGGGTGTTGCCAGGAGTTACCCTGTCTTGTTGTCAAAGAATCATTAAAACAATATGAACATCTTTAAATGCTATATTCTGTAGGACTCTGAGGTTTTTGAAGACCTTATATATTTTACCTTATCTGTCTATATAATCATACCTATCTGTTACATCTAGTATGTATAGTCTTGTGATATAGACTAGTAATTGGAACGACTATGATTTGATCAATTGAAAATTAACTTGTTTAATTTACTTATCCTAAACAGTCTGCAGCAGCATTTTCAAAGTATTGGAGCTAAAACTTGTATTCTGCTTGAGTAGTGTGGGTACAATACCTCATATTAGAGTAGAAATATATATTGTGTGTGAAGAATAATATTAAATTTGAATTCTATGCCAATGTACCAAAAATGAATTTATTTTGCATCAATATACAAATTTCTATACCACTGAATTAAAAATAACTTTGTGAGCCCACTTAAGGTCTTAAGTTGAAGAGTCTACTCAAAATCCACTTTTTGTCCTATTTTCCCCATACACCTCCACAGTTCCCCTTCTCTCTTGTCAGCCCCCATCTCCAAACTCAAAAAACAATGATAAAGGAAAAGAGAGACATCTCTTAGTCCTACTTTGTTTTCTCTCTGTGTAAGACCAATAGTAACTTATAACCAACTCCCAGTGAAAATAAACATCTAAAGCCTAAGAAAGTAACCAAAAACTACCCAACCTCCTTTTAGAGAAATGAGGTGTCATTATCTTATGGTTTTTTCCTGGATGATTTGGGATGAATAATACCTTTGTAGGGGCCCAAATAAAATTGGGGAAAATGGTTAAACAAGGTAGGAATATCATTTTTGGTTCAGTTTCTAAATGTTGAGAACTTCCAGGATTAATAAAAGTCCTGTGTGTGCCAGACTGAAATGCTGGAACAATTGGGATCAGAAGCTTTCTTTGAATCTGTCTTGGGAGCTGCCCTGCTCTGATGGAGAACAGCAACTGAAGCACTTGGTGCTGGAACATGAAGGATGTAGGATGTCAGAGTGCAGCATGCTGAGAGGAATGAATCCTATCATGTCTGAACCAGTTTCAAAGTCTGGTTCTTTTGTTCTGAAAACATATAGTTTCTCACAGGCATTATACCATTCTAAAATTACAGGTGTATGAGGTATACAAGGTGCACAGCACAATTAAGGCTAGTTCTCTGCTCTTTGCATGAGCAGAAGAAAGACATCTGTAAATCTTCATTCATGCCATATGAACAATTCTTTGTATGGCATCTAGTCCTAAGTTACATGTATTCTGTAAGATTTTCTTATTAAAATCAAAAGAAATGTAATATCAGATGTTAAGATAATAGAGTTTTTAAACTTATTTTTTAAGAACCAATATATATATTGTCATGACACCATTTTATTTACATAGTACATAGCAACATCTGATCTACTGGACAGCATGGATTAGCAGCACAGTACACTGAAGAACATGGGGAAGAACATGGGTGCTTTTCCCTTGTGATTCTGTGACCCCCCTGAAAGCTGCAATTCATTACCTTGGCCCACCCAGAAGCAGTACATAATGTTTTCCTATGTGGCTAGGCTGAGAAAAGATCCAGGTCCAAATTTTAAGTATGGTGTCTGCTGGGTCCATATAGTTTTCATTCCATTGTAAAGTCAAAGCTATTAATTCCAATCTTTTTAAGATAGGAAACATTTGTACTTTTAAATAATAAACAAAACTCCACTTTATAAAAACAGTAAAATACTTCACATTTATTTTATAATGAAGCATTATTTAAGTTGTTTACAATAAGTAGCCATTACTTTTACAATGAGACTGAGTAATAAAAAGCAACAAAACAAACATTATCTGGTGAGGAAAAAAAATTCCCAAATGCTTCACAAATCTTTTCTCCACTACACACAACTTTCTTAGCTTGGTCTTTTGTTACTCTTTAGGCCAGCATACTATAAAGTTCCACTTAGGAACAAGAACATAAACATTGCATGTATTTTTTTCTTCAGCTACTCAGTTCTGTGGTCCTTGCAGGAAGCAGTCACAAATACTGACTAAATACTGGATGCATATGGATGATAATTCATACAAACTGTGTTTACTGGGACCGGTACTGGTCCAGGTTGGGCTGTTTGACCCCTTAGACTGCTGAAGCTCATAAATTAGCTTTCTGCTTCTAATTCCTTTCCCCTCTCTCTACAATACCCTTTCTGCTTAAAACTTATTGGTCTGAAAATTTTTACATTTCTGGAAATCTCAATATTACTTTTTAAGACTCTTAACAGCCATGATCATACATATAAACACAGGTTAATGTTTTTTCTTCATTGCATCCACAGTCTCTTTGCTTGTAATTTAAAATATTATTTAATTCGTTACTACTGCATCTGTGTGTGTGTGTGGGTGTGTGTGTGTGTATGAAGATTCTCATGAAGGTGTGAAAGATGCATGTGGCTGTGTAAAGATACTCTGTATAAAGATGCACTTGTGTGTGTGAAGATGTATATGTGTGTGGATGACGTATGCCTTGGCACTCCTAGCCACCACAGAGCTAGCAATGGTGGAGCAGCTGACAAAGCAGGTCTGCCATCATTGCTTTGACTGACAGTCAAGCCCCAGGAGTCCAGTGATGATTTTTTCCCAGAATAAATGGAGTCTCAGATAGTCATAAAGAATGGTGCACACACGAACGAGCCTTTATTTATAAACCTAGCACAGTGGGGAAGAGTTTGAGGATAAATGTGTCTGATTTACTGGTGGCTAGGAGTGCCAGGGTACTTAATCCACATGCAGTGGCACAGGGTCCTATCACAAGAAAGAAATCACAGTACTGAATTATCCTATGGTTGAGGGAATAGCTCCTGGCAAGATTAAAGTTATTTGCTGGAGTCTAGCATAGGGTGGGGTTTGCTAAACCAGTTTTCTTATCAGGAAAACCTGTGATCTTCTCTGAGGGCTATGTGATGCCCCTTACAAGATCTGGGGTTACTAGATCAGGTGGAATGAGAACTGTACTGAGAAAAGGAAGTCCACAATCAGAGACTGAGCACAAATACTGACCTGGTAATGTCAGACTTCAACCTTATCCATTATAGTTCCATGTCCCCTGAGTTAAATCAATACAGCAAGCATTTATAAGTAGCATCATTCAGGCCATAACAATTCTTGCTTTCTAATCCTAATTATACATAAACTGAAGTTCCCTAGATAGCAAAACACCTGCTTGCAAGAAGTTAATTTAAAAAAGAAAGAAAGAAAGAAAGAAAGAAAGAAAGAAAGAAAGGAAGAAAGAAAAAACCTAAGAATATAACTGAATAAAACTTAAGACCAAGGAAAAAAGGGAAGGCCTATGGGTTATTGTATACAAAGTTTTGTTGGGACTACATTTGTAATTTCCCTGCTGTGGAGGCATAAAAAGATTCCTGGAGCCTACTCAGTAAGCAATTCACTATCAAAAATCAAGGTAGATGAGTCCCAAGGTAAGACACCTGAAGTTGACATCTGTCCTCCCCATGCATATGCACGCCGCGTGCACGCGCGCGCGCACACACACACACACACACACACACACACACACACACACACACACACACGGGGAGGGAAGAATAACATGAAATGTAATTATATTTTAAAGTGTTAAGACACCAGATAAAGAAGTGCTTATGTTTCAAAAAAATTCTAAGTCCATGACTACAATTCAGAAAAACTTTAGAATAAATATTAAGAAGATATAGAAAAAGAACAAAAAATAGTTAACTAGGGAGGTAGGAATGGTGAATTATATTTTATTTTTATATTACAATACTATGGTAGTAAAGGAAGGCATCATCATGGTAAACTAAAATAGTCAGTTTCCAGTCAGTCTCTATGATCTACTATTTAGAACCTGGTCTGAACTCACCATCTTGCCTTTCTCCTCCAAATAGTGAAGAACTCTTATGACATCTGGGGTTTGAATTTGTTTGTACTCCACAGGTTTCCTGAAGAACACCAAATATCTAACATTTGCTCTTTTTATGCTTTCTGATATGCCATTTGGGGTTTCTAATTTGAATACATTTGAACTCTGCATCAAATTAAATTCCGGTTGTGCATTCACTTACTTTTTGTTCCCTCAAAGCTCTTTTCCTTCCCTTGAGTTTATAGTAGCAGCTGGATACAGGCCTGCCAGATGTACAATTTAAATTAATATATATTAGTGGAACAATTCAGATATGATTATTTGATATTCATAATCTATAATTTGCTTCTTCTCCAAAAACATTTAGGCTTTCAACAAAGAACTTTGATCAAATACAATACCATAAGATAGACTATACGGATAGGCTCTTCCCTATGAGGAAATAAAACATTTAAAACAAGAACTCCTTAAACATCCATTCTAAAAGATAATGTAAAGGCATTTTTATAGTATCATTAAAACTTGTGACAGCTTAAACTAAAATAATATCTGATATGAAAATGGTTGCCTTGGTTGTTTATAGCCTCAGATTCATTGCTAGCTTATTGTTTTAGCTGCTAGCTATGGCCTAGTTTTTATTTTATTGTCTATTGTTTCTTAAACCCTTAGAGAAGCACTATTTCTTAAAACATAACACCAAGATTTTTTACATCAACCATACTAAAAAAAATTGACTTTTAGTGAATGTAAAATTTAGGTTATTAAAATAATGAATAACTAAAGAGTGACTGAACATGCTTAGTAGGACTGGTAATAGGAAGAAGGTGTGGTGGTCAGGGCCAAGTATGACAGTGAATATGAGGCAACAAAAGAAATCAAGAAACAAATCACAGGACTGTAGAGTTCTTTGGATTTTATTAATGTGATAGAAGTTATGGCAAGTGTGCATGGGTGAGCAGGAAATGAACTGGTCCTAAGAACATTTCCTCTTTTTACTATTAAATTTATTTATTCACTTTACATCCCAATCATAGCCTACTCTCCCTCTTCTCCCTGTCCCACCCTCATGCCCTTTTCCCCCATGCCACCTTTCCTATTCCTCAGAAAAGGGGAGCTCACCACCAGCAGCTCATCAAGTCACATCAGGACTGAGCACATCCTTTTCCCTTGTGGCCTGGTGAAGTAGCCCTACCAACAAGGAGTGATCAAAAAGCAGGAAAGTGATCCATTCCCTTTACCAGGGCACCCACAAGAAGTCTGAGCTGCCTGTATGCTACATTTGTGTATGGGGGCTTAGGTCTAGTCTATACATGGTCCTAGGTTAGAGCTTCAGTCTCAGGAAGCACCTCTAGGCCCTGGTTAGTTGGCTCTGTTGGTCTTCTTGTGCATGATTTTGACCAGCTGAAAACATCTGTGAGTGGATTCTGAGAAGAAAATATAAATATAAATAGAAGCCCCAGACAGTGAGAACACTTTTACATCACTACACTTTGCAATGGTTTATTTACATTGCCTCACTGGATTTCCATTTTTGACACTTACCTTCGCAGAGAGAAATGGTCCAGAGAACTTCTCTTGGTACTCTGGCTGATTTTGGCCCTTTCTGACTCATGTCAATTCGGTGGAGTTTTGCTGTATCTGCTGATTCTTGTTGCTGTTTGTTGCTTGCTATTTGACTAGATTGCTGGTATCCTGGCAACACAGAGTGGAATCATCCCTAAAGAATACTTTTTAAAAGGTCCACATCCCCTGCTCCTATAAACCTTCATGCTCTGCTATCTCTGGTCAGTGGGTTGGAAGGGCGATGGAAGCATTTAAGAACCCTTGAGTGAGTTTTTGAAAAAGCTAAGCCTACAAAAAGGCTTCTCTGACAGAGAAACACATATGCTCCTGGCAGCACCCCAAATCTACTTCCAAGAAGATAATGGGCATCAAGAAACAAATGTGGCAAGATAGGCAACGGACAAACAACTGTTCTTAAGCTACTGATAGCAAGCTGACCAAACTGTTGACAAATAGGCACTGGTAAATGGTGTGTCCAAGAACAAGTAGGTCAGTTCTTCAAAATTTCTGCTTAACAGAAAAGTCTGTCAGATATTCTGGGCTACCAGGCTGAAGATTAAATGCTCCAATGACCAGAGAGAAAACCTCTGGTGACTGTTTAGGCAATCGATTGTTTCTGTAATTTCTATAGTTTCTGGAAGCTGCTTGTTCTATGCTTCCTACATACTTATGTAATATTTCCTTTTCCAGTCTCTGATAAAGTTGAAGACTAGGCAGTCGTGGTTTTACTACAGTTAAGTTTGTTTGTTTGTGACCTCAGAATATGTTTTAGGTCTAAAAAGATGTTTCTAGGCTGATAAATGTAAGTTAAAAGAAAGTGATTTAGGTACAGGACTTTGTACTCACCAGGATAGGATAGACAGTGGGATACTTTTTCCAAGTGTGCCCAATAAAAATGGACTGGACATTGTAAATGTAATTGTTACCTGATATTTCCAATAATTATTCTTTTTATATATAGATTATTCATGTTAGAGATAAGACCATTTTTTAAACTAAAAGTTTTGGTTTCTTTAAAAACTCAGTTATGTTATATAAATAGGTTTTTGTTTTAATCCCAAATGTGGGATTATTTTTATTTTGTCCACAGCTAATAACTGCCTTGTGCAGCTTGGAGAAGGATGTGATCTTTGTCATATGCAGATAATTCAATTCTGAGGACTTGGAGAATGTATAAATATCTCCTGGTTCATTTGCTGTTTGCTGGACTGCTAGACATTCTCACTACTGAGACTGGTATTACCCCAAAGAACCCAAAGACACTAATCAGGCAAAAACTAAAGAAAACTCTGTTCCCTACCTAGTGTAGGAAGGGATTGGGTGGATTGAGGAGAAAAAGACATAAAGAACCCAAATAAAGTATATTAAAAAGTACACCAACACCAATATCTTTTCTATTTGAGAGAGTCCACTTAAATCAGAAGGGGGCATGTACTGACAAAGCTGTCCACCCTGGTAACTTCCCACAATGGGAGAACGGTGGCCTGTTTGGGCCAGGTAGGGAAAGGTAAAAAGGGTACCATGGCACAGCAGGAAGAAGTAGCAGGAGGACCAGGGGGAGCCAATGAGCTGAGGGTAGTAGGTGCCAAGGAGGGTTAATTTGGGCAGCCAGCCATTGTGGAAGGAAAAAGGAAAACAAGAGAGGCTGGAGAAAGAGAGAGGGCTGTGGGGTGAGACCTTTAGGGGGAACTTCATCAACTGGAGCTAAGCAGAACAAATCGTCTTGTTCAGGCTTCATGGGTAGATGAGTGGGGGAACAGGGAGAACAGAAGTCTTGGCGAAGAAGTAAGAGAAAGCTTGGACATAGGAAATCTCTTTCCATTTCCCCTATTGCTCACAGTTGTTGTAAAGGTCCTGAATAATACTTGGGATCAAGGGTGCTGCTATGCAGCCATTTTTATTGGCTATCTAAAGGGTATTGGGGCCAAATCCAATTGCAAAGGTGAACAAGTTCAGGGCCCTTCAGGTCAGGTGTCAGGTAGAGAGGCTGGAGATTTTCTGAAAGGCATTCCTTAGGAGAATGAGAAGGCATGGAAGACACCATTCCCAAGGATGAGATGGGGAAGAAATAATGTTATAGTAACCTGTAGTCACTGGTGTTTCCAGGACTCAGAAAAAACTGGAGGAGGACACAAGCCATTCACTGGGTCATCACTGCATTCAATAGCTTAGCCTGGCTAAGCATTAGAAGAGACTCAGCACTTAATACCAGGGCTTTCATGGAAGCCACGAGGAGAGGAAGACAAAGGGGAGGATGAAAACTGAGCTGTAAGAAAAGGTTGGACAATTAAGTCACAAAAGCAACTAGGGCCAAGAGAAGCTGTGAGATTATGGGTAGATCCAAAGGAAAGGTAAAAAAAGGTTAAAAAAAAAAAAAAGGACAGGAAGGGGTACAATAGCCCATTTAGGAGTAAGGAAACTGCAGAATTGCAGTCAAGCATGGCGGGGATGGGATCAGGTGAAGAGAGCTAGTCATAACTTTAGAAACCACAGTTTGAGTCTATCTGCCTCTAAGAGTACCAGAAGGGTACCAGATGCTTAATAGTTACTTTCTTGGACTCAGAAAAGTGTTTACACCAACCAAAGGGGAAACTTATCTAATTGCTGCTGGTGGATGGGGTGCTGAGAAATTGGTGAACCAGAAGATGAGTCTTTTGTGAGTGGTCCATAGATGAGGGATGGCATCCCACTGCAGCTTGGAGACCAAAGACAGGGACTGTAGGCACCATGAGAGCCTATCTGAATCACGGTTATCAAGGGAAATATTATTGCTCTGCGGTTTGCTGGGAGAATCTGAGGGATGGAGGAGGTTCCCCAATGCAAGTGTTACAGCTCTATAGGGAAAAGTATCCTGGAAGTCAGGAATACCACAAAGTCATGCCACATAACAAACCTCACACAAGAGATATATTGAGAGGGAAAACCCTAGGAAGGTGGCTGCCTCTGTTGAATTGAGATGCAGCAGAGAAACGAACGGAAGACAGACTTAAATAGGGTTTCTTAGGAGAGGGGTGGAGCTTTCTAGAACGGGGATTGATAGGTTTTCAAGTACTGTTCTTGGGTCTTTTACTCTGTAGGGTGGAGCTTTCCTGCTGGTCCCAGCCATTATGGCTATCAGAGTGTTCTTTGAGTGGAGCCTAGTGGTTAGAGGTCCTCAGGGAGGGCCTGGCTACTTTATATGCTTTGAGCTGTTTACACTTAAGTACTAATGTCATAGTATTAACTACCCCAGTTTTCCTTTTATGAGTAAAAACAAAATAAACAAATGACAAAGTTCTAACCACACTAAGCTCCTTCTTTTGACATTAAAAAGTCCTAGAAGCAGAGACAGACCAAATCCTCGTGGAAAACTGACTCCCTCTCCATCCAACAGACATCAATTGCCACTAGCTCCTCAGCTAAGGGTGGAAATTCATGACTACCTCTCCCAATCATAGAACTTTGGCTGGCTTGATCTTATGCAGGTGTTGTACATGCAATAATAGCCACTATGAGTTTATGTGTGAAATGATACTGTCATGTCTAAACACTTTTCCTGGAAATGTCCACTACCTGTGACTCTTACAGTGCTTTCATGTCTTCTGAGATGATCCCTAAACCTGAGGTCAGGAGGTGTAATATAGATTTTTCCATTTAGAGCTGATCACTCCACAGTCTCCTACTCTCTGCACATTGCCTGGCTATGGATTTACCTTGGTTGGTTGGTTATCACACTACTATTGTACCAATGGATCTATCTTTCTAGGCAGTTGTTATTGTAGCTTGCAAGACTCAAAGCTCAGCAGGACTACATACCTAGTCAGTAGGGATGAAATATCCAAGTACATAATCACTTGATTTTCAATATCCCATAACTCAAGTACATGGTATCGTTAACAATAAGGTCTTGTACCACTGGCTGGTTAGCTTAGTTGGTTAGAGTGTGGCGCTAATAACAACAGGGTCTTGTTACCAAGTTTTGGAGGAACACCCAGAGCAATGGCAATGTCCTGTAATATTTATAGAGTGTCTATGGGATCATACCAACCAGCAACAAACCCACACCAGGATCACTTTTTTAAAGTTCTTATAGCCCGTGGTATCTGGGCCAGGCATTACTCTCTCATTATAAGGTCTCTCCTCCCCCCTCACTATATTTGTGTATATATTTTAGGAAGCTTCTAAAATAGGTTTCCATGTGGCATTTTCAAAGATCTTTAGTGTTATCTCTCCTCTGCCCTGGGTTTCCCATCTCTGATGCCATTTAACCCTTCCTGTTCCATTATTTTCCATTCTTCCTTCATATCACTTGTGTTCTACCACTCTTCCCTTCAAATCCCATCCCCGTGATTCATTACTAGTTCCCTTCCATCTAAGGTATTCAATTTAAACATGCATCTCTAAAGATTCAGAGTTAATATCAACAAATGAGAGACAATGCTCTCAGATTTTGTCTTCCTGGGTCCAGGTTATGTCATTCAAAATGATTATTTCCAGCTCCATCCATTTACCTGCAAATTTCATTTTTCTTTACAATTGAATATTGTACCACTGTGTATATGTTTCACATCTTGACTATCCCTTTATCAGATGACAGACATTAGGCTGTTTCCATTCCCTGACTATTTTGAATAGAACAGTTATATAGTAATGAATGAACGTATTCTCAAAGTTTGTCAGTACTCAGTACAATGTCTGGCAAGCAGCAGGTATGTGTACTTGAGGTGTTTACCAATTGCAAAACTCCAAATAATGTGTTTTTCTGAATTACAACAGACGCTCAACATATAGCAAGTGCATAAAGGGATAGTTTAATTTTCACATTAACCAACAGTGCTATAGATATAGTGATAAATGTAGCTTAGGTCAAGTCTCTTGGCCTGGAGATCAGAATTTTATGCCCGATGTTAATTTTGCCTTTCATAAACCATGATTCCTTGATGACACATGGTGAAACTGCCATGCACTGCCATGGTCCTGCTTGAGTTTCTGAAGTGATAGCTCAGTCTCGAGTCTATAGAAACTCGAACAGCTATATTACTACTGTATATTAAAAACAACAAAAGGACTGTTCATTTATCAGTTTCAAACAAGACTGTACCTACTGAAAATGACATTAAAATTTATTTTAACAGAAAGATGTCAGTCACAGACCATCAGAGTCTATTCCTGGAAGCCTAATTGAGAGTCAGAGTCCAGAGTTGATGCAAAAGCAAAGGAATTTTATTAAGCCAACGCATCAGGGTCCATTAACCTCATAAGAGTTGAGGACCCCTTCCTGCAAAAGCTGAGGGTTTAAATACCTTTACAGAAGCAGAACTCACACAAGTGCTAGTTAACAACTGAAGAGCTAACAAGGGTGACCTTTTGGGGGTTGGGGGCAGTTGATTCCGACAGATGTTTGAGGTAAGATATATGGATGTGGCCTTTTCTTGGAGGCTGGTAAATTCCAAGCAGGGTGAGGTAGAAGCAATAAATTCAGAGCAGGCAGGGTGAGGTGGAGGGCTCTTGCTCGGCAAACAATGTGAACTTGCTCTGTTTGTTCTTGCTTTCAGCCCACAATGCTATTGTTAAGGTGTCTGAGCTCAGGTCACCTGGAATCTTACACAATCTCAGGCTAACGGATTCCAGGTAAGGTGGGGTAGGGGCTGTGGGGTGTAGTAGTGGAAAATTCTCTTAACCTGACCTATTTGGTTACTTTCAGCAGCAAAAATATATGTAACATGGCTGAGCTATAGCTAACTTAAGCTAACTTGGATTCTTCAATGACATGAATAATACTATTTTTCACAATAACCTTTACATGTTTTTGTTTTGAGAGAACCTTCTCATTATGTTACCCAGGCTGGTCTTGAACTCCTAGCCTCAAATGTTCTGCCTTAGATGTGTTGCTGGATTACAGGTAAGTGGCACTATGCCTAGTTAGTTAGATATTAAATCTTCCAGTGTTTTCTTTGTTGTAAAGGAATAGTATAACAATGTCTCCTCAACATGCTTATGTAAACAAAGAAATTCCAAATTCACAAATACTCTTAAAGATTCTACAGAGTTTCATTATTTCCAGGAGAATTTGGTGCAAAACCTGTGAATTGTCATTATTTAGCCTGACATATTTTCTTTCACTATCAGTCTGATGTGGAGTTGCCCTTTATTGTTGTTGTTTTGAGACAAGGTATTTCCATAAAGTACAGCTCCTTGAAACTTCAAATTTTATTTTCTACTACAACTATACTTTTCTGTGGTATTGGGGAAGATTAAACTAATGTTCTCATGTATACTAGGCAAACATTCTACCACTGAATTACATTATTACTCTGTGAGTTTAAGACAGGGCCTTTTTTGTTACGTAGCCCACTCTGCCTTTGGATATTATGTGGCACCAGGGTGGCCTAGAACTCATGATTTTTCTGTCTTTACCTTCTGAGTGCTGGATTACAAGGAACTATAACTATGTGTTTGAAAAGTACTACAGAAAGTAACCTTACTAGATGTCTCATATTTATATATGTTAGCAAATTAGGAATGTTGTGTTTTGGAAATAAAATTATCCCCAAGGACTCATGTCATGGTCCTCAACGCAGCAGCGTTCAGAATGAACAGCCTTCAAAGGTGATCTAACTTCTGATCAAAAAGACTTAAACGTCATCACTGGATTGATCATTAATGAATTAAAGGCTGAATGGACCATTAGGAGGTTAGTTCTACTTAGAAGAATGGTATATTTTGCCTCCAATCCTTTATGCCCTCTGTCTCTTTTGGCTCCCTGGTAGTCAGCAAGAAGCATGAGGCAAGAAGCTGCCTCCATCCTACACTCTTGCTCCATAGTATTATGACTTGGGTCAGGCTCAAACTGATTGAGACAGTGAAATTTTAGCTAAATCATTTGAAACTGTGAACCAAAACAACCTTTTTGTCCTCTTAAATTTTTTCCTCAGGCATTTTTTACAGTGATGAAAATCTCACTAACACAAGAATATCATCAAATAAATGAACTTCATAACAGTTTAAAACTTTTAGCAGTAAAAAGTCATGAACTTCAAAATTCATAAAATCATTTTTGATCAAGAAACTAACTGCAGTTTGGAAGGGGTTTGTTTTCTAGATTATGGGATCTTTGGAGGAGATACAATAAAGGATTTCATCTTGCCCAAAGAAAAGGCTTGGCTTTTCCTCAACTTTACAGGTTTGTTTGTTTGCTTATGGACCTTAGGTCAAAGGGGATGGTCTGAAGTGACTTCGATTGAGTTCTGGCCATAGCCATGTGAACTTAGGTTAATGGCTTACAACCACAAAACTTTCAGTATAACTAAGGATATTAGCTTCAGATTAAACAGTAATTGTGGTCTGAAATCAATCAGTCAATATGTTAATAAATCAATCAGGCATGTATGATGAAATCCCTCAAGAAACACTGAGTGACAAGTTCTGGAGAATTTCTGAGTGACAGTGCACTGTGCATCTTATACTGTGCATAGATACCATCTTGATTTCATGGCTTAAAGACAACTGAAACTTCACATTATACTCTACTTGCCTGTACTTTGTTTTGAGACTGAGCTTTCAAGTTTTCCCTTCAGTAATTCAGAACCACTTTCAGGAGGTTTGAACCTTTCAGGCAAAATTTCACTCCAGGGGTTTTGTTTGCTTCTCACATCCCCATCTTGGTTTTGTAATTCCATGTTTGAGCTAACCACTATTCCTTCCCTGCTTCCTAGAAAAGCTCTCTCAAGTTTCTGAAAATCCCACAATCATATGCCTAAGATTAGCAAAATATTTCCCTTGCAACTCATACCACCTCTGCCTGGTCTCAGATGGCCTTCCTACATGGGAATCTGCTTCTGCTTTTTTATTATAATGAACTTGCTTTTGCGTTAAGTCTCTTCTGTGACTCTCCTAGCATTCTTTTTCTAGTGGGAGCAAGAGTGTCTGGGATCACCAAGTCTGGTGATAAAATGAGTTAGACTGTAAACTCTTGAAATGCTATGTAGATCCTGACTTCTCGAATCATAAGCCTGGACTAACTTTCAACAAAGCCAGCCAGTAATTCTCTTGATATGCTTCTCCCTTGCCCCAAATTCCTATTTTGTAGGCATTCAGCATCTACTTAGGGAGAAATGTAGAAATTCAGGGGGTCATATATTCCTTTTGTGGTTCTTTAGATTGCGTTAGAAGGAACTCTCAGAATCTGAAATCTTTTTTTCATGAAGTTCTGGTCACACAAAACAAATCTGTATCACAAGATGGGTCTTTCATATTGCTGATAGTCCAGCACCTTTTCCTCTTAATATGTCTTATCAAGTTCCATCTATACTTCATGACTCCTTTCGTCTGCGTTGTTGTTATTATTTTAATCTCTCAAATAATACTGTCGTGATTGAAGTCTTCTTACTATATTCAACCTGGAACACAGAACTTCCAATGGTTCTGGCAAGTGAAGCTTACTATTCGATCAACATTAGCAGCTTCTATTAGACAGGGTTCCAGTATTAGGATACACCTCCTAGGAAGAAGGGGACTGGAAGGGTAGGATGACACGGCACACCACATCTACATCCTTGCTCATTAGCTTAAACTTAACGCACAGTTCTTTAGGCTAGCTTTTCTACTTTTCAGGCTATCATCAGATGTTTTGTTTGGAAGGTCAAAAATAACTTCAGAAGTACTAAGTTGAGAATAATGAAACTTAAGGAAAACGAAACTTGAACCTAGAGCAGGCAGGGCGGAACCATACAGTGACCACGGGACTGACTCACCGGTCTCTACTTTTCAAAGGAATTACGTCCTCTGTGCCGTTATCAGAGACGAGCGGGGGTTTAGGGTGGGTAAAATGAGGCAGCTAGAGGCAGAGGGAGGGCGTTAGTAGCAGTCCACAGGAGCCGAACGCAAGCCAAATAGAGATGGCGATACCGGACACCACCCTCACCCACCGCACCCCAGCCGGGTGCTGACGCGTCGACGCCGGCGTCGCGGCTGATGACGTGTCGCCGGCGCCCGCTCCGCCCCGCCCCTCCTCGACGCTCCGCGCTGGTCTTTAGGTCTGTGGGGGTCCGCCAGCTGGGCAGCCCTCGTGGGCTAAGCCGCGAATTGCGAGCGACCCCCGCCGGCTGGCGTGAGCTGCGGAGCAGGGCGGGGTGCAGCTCTCCGCACCGCCCGAGCGGGAAGAGAAAACAAACCTCCGGGAGGCCGGACGCCCGTGAAGCGGCGGGGCTGAGGTGAGCTGGAGAGAGGTGAGGCGCGGGGGCCCGACCTGAAGAGTGCGGCTAGTCGGCTTTGGTCGCAGGGCCAGGAAGGACTCCGGCGGCCGGAGCTGTCATCCATCTGCCCTGCGTCCCAGCTCACCTAAGTTTGTAGGTGGGGGTGGGGATGAAAACTACGCGATTGCCCACGTGTACAACACAGGGTGGCCACAAGTTCTGTGGGTAACCTCTTTTTCTTTCTTTCTTTCCTTTTTTTCCTTCCTTTTTTTTCCTTTCTTAAATATTACAAATCCCTGGCAACATCGCTTTTCGTGTAGATTTTAAGATGGAAAGCTGTTGGGTTGCATTTCCCCCTCTACACAGAATAGTGACTGGATTGGGTTATGGGTGAGGATTGTGGGAGAATTTAGCAATCGAGGAATCTAGAATGTGATTTAAAAAAAAAAAAGTGAGTATGCCAGGGAGGTGCTGTAGTAGGTAAAGTGATTCTTGGTAGGATGCAGCGGATTAGTGTATTTGTTTTTATTTTCTTTAAACGAAATATAAGTTTAGCCTCATCTGAGTTTGATATGCGTGGTATCACAGGTACAATTATTAAACTGTATGCTAACCATATTTTATTTTTGTTCTTGCGTTCTTTGTAGATTCATGAGCCCAAACATTTGCTTTCTAAGTGTGATTTTTCTTAGGTTCATAATTCGGCTTCTGAACGTAGTCCGACATGCTCTAGCTCATGTTGTTTTTCACGAATAGTATACTAGTGTTGTATTTAAATGTCCGTAGAGATGGCAGTTAAGTGTAGGTTAGTGTGGGTGTATATGAGTGAATTTTTTAAAGGCTTAGTTTCAATGATCCTCGTTGAACAGGTTTTTTTTTTTTTAATAGTTGGTTCATTCATCCATCCATTCATTGATTAATTCATACATTCACCCACTCTTCATCAAAGCCTGGCCACTATGCAAGACCTAGGACATAAAATGTCCCTGTTTTCACAGAACTTTTTTATAGTCGACTAGCAAGCACCCTTTTAGGAGAAGTCTTTATCTCCCCCATGACCCCTGCCCCCGGAATTGGGTTTCTTTGTGTAGACTTGGCTGTCCTGGACTCACTTTGTAGACCAGGCTGGCCTCGAACTCACAGAGATCTGCCTGTCATAGCCTCTCTTAGTGCGGGGCTTACAGGCATGTGCCACCATTCCTGCTTTAGCAGAAGTCTTTAACAATTGGAAATAAATTTCTGTCTGAAAAACGTTTTGATGTTTTTTCTAGTATTTACATTGAATGTATCGATTACCTGTGTGTATGGCTTGGAATATAGGAAATCTACACACAAAACATTTTATAAGAAGCCTACATGACAAATACAAAGTAAACGTATTACTCTATAACATCGTATTTGAGAAGAGAGTTTGTATAAGCCTTTTTAGTAAAGTACCATTTTCAACTTTGAGAAGTTAGCTAACATGTAATTTAGCTTGTGAACATCTACAGAAAAAAAAAAAATGCAGAGTTACTGAGGAGAGAGTAAGGAATTGTTTGAATATCCCTAATCTGAAAACCCAAAATTTCAAGTAGTCCCAAGACATCTTTCAAGATTCAGCTGTTAATTACCTGCATTGCTTTCTTTCTTTCTTACCTATAATATTAACTCTTCCTTTTCCTTTTTACATATTCACCAAATCTATGTTTACATTGGCACACCTCCACCCACCCTACATCCACACCCACAAACCCACAACACACTAGGCTAGTAGCTGCATATGAGAGAGGACATATTTGTTTCTTTCTGAGCTATGTGACCTCACTAACAGGTACTATAAGCCAGTGCTCATCAGCCTTCTTAATGCTGCGACCCTTTAATCCAGTCCCTCATGTTTTAGTGACCTCAAATCATAAAAATTTTTATTGCTACTTCATAACTGTAATTTTGCTACTGATATGAATCGTAAATACCTGATATACAGGCTATCTGATAATGTGACCCTTCCATTTTCCTTCAAATGTTGTAATTTTAGTTTAGTTTTTTTTTTTTTTTGCTTTTGTTTTTTAAGAGATGAGTTTTCCACTTCATATGTGTACTACTAGATTTTCAGTTGTTCTAGGACAACTAGGTTGATTGTATTTTCTTGTTATAGTGAATAAAGAAGCAATAATCTGGGAGTACAAATATCTTTGTGGTGGCGGATGGGTATATATGCCCAGGAGTAAGATAATTAGGTAGTAGGGTAGTTCTATTTTTGAGGACTCTCCAACTGGTTTCCATAATGCCTGTATTAATTTACGCCCCTACCAGCTGTGCATAATCATGTCTCCAAATCCTTTCTAATATTTGTTATCAAATATCTTGGTGACAGGTATTCTGATTAGTTTTAGGTGTTACTTCAAAGTTTTAATTTTAATTTCCCCCTTGGCTTTTTAACACATTAAAATGTTGAAGACTTTTAAAATAGCTATGGGTCATTTGTGTTTCTGTTTTTGAAAACTTTCTTTTAATTCATGAGCCTATTTATTGATTGCAGTTTTATTTCCTTAATTTAATTTTTGGAATTCTTTTTACGTTCTGGATACTAACCCCGTTTCTGAAGTATAGCTGGTAAAGACTTTTTCCTGCCCTGTGGATTGTCTGTGTGCTATGCTGATGGTTTCCTTTGCTATGCAGAAAGTGGTATTTGAGGCTTTTAAGCTGACTTGACATCAGAAATAGGAAATTGCTCATAATGGGCAAAATTATTAAAAATATTGGATAAAATCAGCTTAAGACTTGAAAATGACATATAAATAATTTTGTTTAATTGTCGGTCCCTATTGCCAACATATCTCATTTTCTATATGCCTATATTCTAAAATCCAACAGCCTCAATCTGGAAGCACTTTATTTTAAACATCAGGTAAGGAAGTCTCTTATATATTTGGTTGTGAGCCAGCTTTTATCAACTGAGCCATCTCTCCAGCCCCAGATAAGGAATTCTCATATTCTACTTAGTATTTATTTGGTAGCCATCAGAAAGGATGCCTTAGAATGTAAGTTGCTCCATATAAGCATTAGAGTAACTTATTTCTTGATGATTTCTCCAGTCAACACTTAGCAAGCAGTTCCTATATAAAGCTTAAGTTCAATACTGCCAATTTAAGAAATTCTTTGCAAATAGAGTTTGGCAAGTGAGGTTGAAAAGTTGCTTAGTTTCTTTTCTTTCTTTAAAAATTTTTTTTTTCTGCCTTGTTATGTTCTTTTACAAGTTTTATTGCTGACATCTTTGATTAGGTGGTTTTAATTCATTATTTCATCATCACTCTGCTTAATCAGGTTTTAATTATCTTGAAAAGGGTATCAGAAAGATTTTGTGTTTCTTTTTATTAATCATTTTTTTTATTTTTTACAATAAACTACCTGTAGCAAGAAGAACCATGACACAATCAGGAATTATAAAAAGTTACATTCTTAGTGTTTTGGCTATTTGTATTTAACAGCCTTGAAAACATATTTCCTATCTTGGTGCATCTAAAATTCTGAAAGTAAATCATTTGTGTTTCTTTTTAATTCGTGAATTAGAAACCAGAGTTACTGAAAATTCATTTTGGAGAGTGAATCTCAGAAAAGAAGACTAGCCAAATGTAGCAAAAAGAGGAAAATGAGTGAAGAGTGTAACTTAATTTGTAAAGGTACCTAGTAATAATAATAATAATAATAATAATAATAATAATAATAATAATAATAATAAATGATACACAGAACTGAATTTGGATGAAATGAATGTTTGTGTCATCAGTAGGACAGCCCTCTCTACTATAACTTTCTTTCATGCAGTTTCTGTTTGGGTGCTCACAGTCAGAGCAAAAAAACTCTTTATAATTGTCTCAAGCTTTTGGCCAGATGCCCTCTTTCAACATTCTCTGTGGGAAAAAGTTTTCCCTGCATGAATTTCCTTAGGGCTGAGAAATGAAGAGGAGAAAAGGCAGATTTTCAGATAAAATTACACCTGGACCATACGTAATATTTAGGGTCAATGGTGATCAGCCAGAGATCTTTGGAACTTTGTCAAGCAAAGCCTCTATGACTTACCCTCATGTCTGTGACAGTCAACTAAGCTATAAGATGAATAAGATGAGTAATAAATGCACTCCTTTTTATTACAGAAAACCTGTGCCTATGCAGTTTGTTTTGGTCAGAAACAGCAAGTAGGACAAGATTTAAAGAGAGGAAAGCAAGAACACTCACCCTGCTTTAACCCTAGTGTAGAAGTTACACCTATTTGCAAGTAAAAATTATTTTTGGAGATTTTATTTTTATTTATTGATTGATTGATTTACCTATTTACTTATAGCTATTATGATAGTTTCTGAATTTAACCAGGTTAATGTGTCTTTTCCAAAGGTTTTATTCTGTCACATGTCATGTTTGCCATACAGTTGCTGACTGCTATGTATTTCAGTTCCTTGAACATGGCATATTCTCACCATAGAGCTAGCATGCTTCTGTCTTTATCTGATTGACTCTACAGCTTTGAAGTCTTACAGTGTCTCCATCTTGACCTCCTTTAATGTTTGTTAAACACACCCTCTCTGTGTTCTAGTGATTTTTTTATTACCACTTTTATATCAGCTTAAATTTTTTTCTGCATTGCGTTAGCTTGTTTAATTGGCTTCTTTTTTCTTTTAGGCTATGATTCACTAGTGTGGGCACTACTTTGATTTTTCTTACCTTAGTTCATAAACTACTTTGGTTTCAAAATGTACTGAAAGTACCTGTGAAAAAATATCAATGAAATAAATTATAAAAATAGAACGACCATGTGACTGAGCTATACTACTGCTGAGATGTATCTAGAAGATTATATTCTGCTTACAGATATTCTTGTTCATTCATGTTTATTGCTGCTGTACTGACAACAGTAAGAAAATGGAATCTGCTCACATGTCCTTCAGCAGATGAGTGGATAATGAAAATGTGACACACACACACACACACACACACACACACACACACACACTGGAGTATTAATCAGACATGAAGTAAAATTAAATGAAATTTGCAGGAAAATATGGAACTAGAAAATACTATAGTGAGGTAACTCAGGCTCAGACAACCCATTACATGTTCTCTCTTAGGTGTGCTTTATATGTGTGTGTATTTATGTGTGCAATATATAGATACCAGAAAACTAGAAAGGCGCCCCTGAAAGGGAAAGACATTTAGGGGAGAACTATAAGAGGGATAAGAGAAAACAGAAAATGAATAGGTGACCATAAGGTAGGAGGGTGTAGACTATGGAGACTAGAAGTTGGACTGAGTGTACCTTTTATATTATGATATGAATTCCAGCCTTTGGGAGCTAGAGAACAGAATATGGTGTTGTGAGTAAGAATGGCCCCTATAGATTCATAGAATGCTTGGTCACCAGGGAGTGGCACTGTTGTGAGGTGTGGCTTTGTTGGAGTAGGTGTGGCCTTGTCAGAGAAAGTGTGAGCATGCTTTGGAATTGCAGAAGCCCAGTCCAGGAATAGTGGATCTCTCTTCCTGTTGTCTATAGATCTGAATGTAGAACTCTAAGCTCCCTTTCCAGCACTATGTCTGCCTTTGTGAAGCCATGCTTTCTGCCATGAGGATAATGGACAACCCCTGAAGTCATAAGCCAGACCCACTAACATGTTTTCCTTTATAAGAGTTGCCTTGGTTATGGTGTCTGTTTATAGCAGTAGAACACTGACTGAGAAGTAAGTAGGAGTAGGAGACAGAGAGACAGGGAGAGGAATAGACATAGGGAGGGATGGCCAAAACTAAGAATTTATGAACATATATAAAAAGAAAAAAGAAAAGGAAAATATGTGACCTAGCAAAGAAAAACAAAAAATATCAGTTAAATTAGTACATGTTGTTGTTATTTCTGTATTCATCTATTAGATTTTTCCTTCTGAGTCACCAGTATCCTAGGGCTTGTAGTAACTGTTGATATTTTTCTTTTAGAGTTGCTTCTTATTTTAATGATGTCATTAGTTTGAGAGAAGATAGTTGTCCAAATTTTATATTGGAATTAAAAATGCATAAGAATCTTTTTGGTTGTGAGCTTTTCCTTTAATGGTTGAGCTGTATGAGGAAGCAGAAGCAGGTATATCTCAGTCTGGCCTGGATTTTTGGCTGGGTTTACAGTATCTGTAGAGCCAGGCCACAGATTCATGTCACACATATATTTAAGCATGTAGTTAGTTGAAAGAGAGGTACTCAGGGAAGGGAAAGTATATATTCAAAAGTGGATGTGGGTTTCTCATAAGCGTGTTTACTTACATGTCTTAGCAAGTAGCTGTATATACAGTTTTGGTGACTCCTGAAAATAAATTGGTCAAAAGGTTTCTAATGAGTTTTTTTGTTTGTAGTTTATGGAATGGTTACTTTAGATGGGATTCAAGGGTGGCACAAAGATGCTAAGACACATATTTTATTGTGAATGGATCTTATATTCTTACTTACAAGATTATTAGAAAATTCAGCTTACAACTGTGAAAGGAGAAAGGCCATGCTTAATCATATACTTAGATATGATCCACTGCTATTTTAACATTTTTATTTTAAAGTCTTTATAAGAAAAGAACATTGTCACTATGTAGGGAACATGATTTTACCAACCACAAGCTCATCAAAACTTTAATAGTTTTATTTTTGATTATTTAGGTTTATATGTCTGGATGTGGGTGTGTACATGAGAGTAACATAGTTGCCCATGGAATCCAGTGGTGTTGAATCCTCTGGAGCAGGAGTTATCCCATGATTGTGAGCTACCTCGAAAGGGTATTGGGAAACAGCAGGTGCTCTTAACCAATAAGCCATCTTTTCAGCCCCAAAATCTTAATAGTTTCAATAAGGTCTCATCTGCAGCCTTTCAACCTCCTCTTTCCAGCGGAAAATCCAGCCCTCTAATCACTTGTTCATTTTGGGACTGCCTTGCGCTGTCACTACATTAGCATAAACTAAGGTATGATTGATCAGAGAAGAGTGTTATGAATACCAGGAGACATTTCTGTGCCTTAAGAAACTAAGGGATTGTTGGTTATCTGTACTTAGAGACCAGAGACAGATACAGAATATTTCTAGTTCTAGCATGGAGGCCATTGCAGTAACCTAGGGAAGAGGTAGAAATGGTGAAATGTGATTAGATTCAGGGTATAATTTGGGATAATAATCTGGTGAATGGAGTGAAACCCAACAATTTTAACATGAGAAAATGGCAGAATGGATTTGAGATTTATTAATGAGGTAGACTACAGGAGGTAATTATTAGCTAGAGATTTAACATTTTAAGATAGATATGCCCTTGATGTGGAAAAGGCAGTAAGTAAGAAAGTGGAGTACTAGGTAAGTACAGGATGGATATCGGATTTTGAAATTAACATTTGAAAAGTATTTAACACCTCAAGACTGGGTAGGATAATCTGGGATGTGAGTGTGGGTGAAGTTTGAGCAGTGAGTATGTTTAAAGGAGAGGGAGAAGGGGTACCAACAGAGAAAAGCCTAAAATGTACTAGTATCCAAGATGCCAAACAAAACTTGGTTCAAAACTTGAGGGAGTGAGTGAACTAAGAAGTAGCACTTTTCTTAGCAATGTTGAGACAATTTGATACCTTCATTTCTTTTTTTGAAGATTCATAAAGGTATAGTATTTTAGAAGTAGAATTAATATACCTGTTGTTAGGTAGCAGAAAGCAAACTAAAAGTGTTGTAGAGTCAGGAAAGGTCTTAAACTATTATCACTCTACCATATGTTAGGGTTTACAAATGTACTAATGAAGAAAATAGTACTGATAGAGAGAATGTTTCATTATAACAGTTATTTATCATAGCACTTTATTTTTAGGATCTAAATGAATTTTTTTGAATGAATGGATAAAACAATTACCAGGTGCATTGTTATTATGTTTCTTGGGATTGAACCTAGGCAAGTACTATACCAGTGAGCTATATTCTAAGCCTCAGATGCATTTTTTTTTTTTTAGTTAAAAGTTTTTTTATACAATATATTTTGGTTATATTTTATCTCTCCCCAACTCCCTCCAGATCTTCCCCACCCCTCTACTCACCCAGCTTCATGATCTCCAGCTCTCAAAACAAACAAAAATAAAAATCAAATTAAAATAAAACCAGTTAGACAAAAATATTTTAAAGATTAGTGTTGTACTAAAAACTGGAACAGCAAGTAGGCATAGTCGACCACACTTTTAGTCCCTGTACTCAGGGAGGCAGCGACAGGCAGATTGTTGTGAGTTTGAGGCCAGCCTGCTCTACAGATCAAGTCCAGGATAGCCAAAGTTACACAGAGAAACCAAGTCTCAAAAAGCCCCCCCACCCAAAAAAAAAAAAAAAAAAAGAAAAGAAAAAAGAAAAGAAACACCAAACTTTAGGTAACACTTTCCTTTTCAGATTTCCCAGCAGCCAGGCCTCTGCCACTTTTGAGGTGTCATGTAGCCAGGTTTCAGGTTAAACTTCCTCGCCTCCATTAATGAGCTGTCTCCTGCAAGGCTGTTCTTGTGCACACACTGCGAACCAAGATTCTGCTCTGCTAATGCACACCTGCCCTAGATAATCTTCACTCCTTCCAGTCCAGCTTTGCTGGATACCCAGAGGGAGAAGTGGACACAGGGCAGCAAGGCAGCATAGTCCACACATTATATATTTTCTGTTTTGATGCCTACATTTTGAAAGTATTACGTTAAGAGGTAAAGAGTTAAGTTCTGAGGCAGAATATGTTCAGTTTAATGTCAGGACGTTCTTTGAAGATTCAGGCATTTTTTATCCTCAAGAGAATACATCTAACATTCTCTTGGTTTTGGTTTAAACTTCAGTGCCTAAAGCTAGTTTGCTTTCCTGCTAATAGTAGAACCAAGGGGAGGGGAGGGATATGTTGTTCAGATACAACTTAATCTTATTAGGAAATCAAGTTGAGAAGGCTGGAGGGGACAAATTGAACCTAAATAGAGGCCATTGATTTCTTGCTAGATGGATTGTGTTGTGGTTGTTGTCAGTTTTCACATGCACATACATTGAATGCTGATTTAAGAATACAAGACACTGTGTCTTAAAACTGTCATTTTAAAAATGTGGGGGCTTGGTTTATTATTTGTGAATAGGGTAGAAATATATCTTAGAGTCCTGTCATCTGATCAGTCAAGTAACCGAGATTAAGAAAGAGGTTGTGGGGGCTCAGTAATTTATGTCTTATAGACATGTTTTCAGGGCTGGAGAGATGGTTCAGTGGTTGAGAGTACTGGTGCTCTTCCAAAGGGACCTGAGTTTGATTCTCAGCACCTATATAGTGGCTTACAAGTACTGTAATTTCAGTCCCACGGGATCCAGTGCCTTCTTCCGGCCTCCAGAGGCATGTGGTTCATAGGCATACATGCATGCAAAACACCCATGGGAATAAAAATAATAAAACTAAACAAATGAAAATCCTCTAGACATACAATAAAGTTTCAAAATCTATGCTGTGCACTAATTCTTGATTTAATTTTTTTTTCCTTTCAAATGTTTCAAGAGCATGTTACTCAATATTAGAAACATTCAAATGCTACTTTCAGAATTATCTTGAGACAGGAGACAGGAGACAGGAGATTGGAATCTCAACACAAAAGACTGAGAGTAACATATAAAAGAAAGTATTAAACGAAGAAATGCTATAACATGCTTAGCCTAGGCTGGTATATAAAATGATAGAAAATACAGGAGAAAGCCTGAGGAATCTGGCATAAAAGTCCTGATCCTGTCTATAGCTTTAGCTATTTTGTTAAGAAATTTTCTTTTTACACCTTATTTATAGAATGTGTGTGTGTGTGTGTGTGTGTGTGTGTGTGTGTGTGTATTTGCCATACATTTAGGGGCAAAGGTGGTTTTCTCGACCATTGGTTGTGTCTCAGGGATCTAGCTCAGGTTGTTTGACTTAGCAGTGGGCACCCCTGCCTACTAGCTCTCTTGTAGGCCTTCTTTTTAGTTTATAATCTTCCTCACAGGTCTGTTCAGCTTCCTCCTTTGCAAGTTTATTCATTCTTAATAAACTCTTTTTGCTTATATCGCTATCGTTGTGTCCCTGTCCAAGCTTTTGTTCTGTAGCACAGGAACTGGAAATCCTGCAGGTGCTCCAGGACTTGATTTGCCACCTATGTTAATCTTATAGCAAGTGCTCACTTGTCTATAGTCCCACTGAGAAGCTGACACTTGTGAAGTCCTCTAGCTGAGGAGTTTATTTACTAATTGAGTAATTTTGCTTTCCCTATTGAAATTCTCCATTGTGAGTACAGTTTTCCATTAGCTATTCTAGGCAGTTTCTCACTCATCTTGATGTAGTTTTGTATGTTTTTAGTATCTTGCATTTTGTTTCTGACTTGTAATTTAATTATATTTTGTTAAGAGAATGACTTTTCCCATAGGTCAGCAGACTAGTGGTCATGTTGAGCCCAAGAGTAGATATAATACTTCTAAAGTGTTGTTAAAATGTTCATAAAAGACTGGATGTGACCTGTTGCACTTATTGTACTTGTTACTATTTTTGCACACAAAGTTTAATTCCTCATTTATGTAATACTAGTTAAAATTTATTGAGACTCACTTTATGCTTTTTTTTTACATACCATCTTAAAACTTTTCATGACCAGCAAGCAGCATGGATGACTCAGGAGGTAAAGGCTGCCAAGCCTGATAACCTGAGTTCAGTCCCAGGGATCCATAAGATATAAGGAGGGAACTACCTCCCACAAGTTGTCCTCTGATTTCCATATGCCAGGGCGGGTATATGCCAACACACACACACACACACACACACACACACACACACACACACACACACACACCACCCCACATACACATATGCTACGCATACACGCAATGTAATTCAAAAAATTAAAACTTTCAAATATACTTGACGATGTATATTTTTAATCATAAAATACAGAGTTCTGTGTAGCTTCATTGAATTTTGACAGATAGGGTTGGAGTGTGACTTGTGACTTTCAGTATGCTTTTGTACTTCTGTTTGATGCTGGACTTGCCACTTCCTTCTGGCGGTCTGTTTTAGCACATTTTTATGTATTTATTTTTTTAACCATGCTTATGAATTGAGAACTTTTGTATATTAGCTATCTTTTATTTCTTTGTTTTGCTTTAAAGTCTGTTTTGTGTACTGTGATATATCTGATATAGATCCAGCACTTTTGGTCATTATGTGCTGATAGATTTTGTTGTATACTTAAGAAACTAATATTACTAGCAAGTGCTTTTGGAGCCTTTTATTTTTCTTGTATAGGTCAGTTTGTTGAGTTTGATTACCTATGTCATTTTAAAACAGATAAATATCATTGTGTTTTGTTTCAGTTTCAGGTTTCTTATTTCTATGGATCACTGACTGAGTAATAGATGGCTTTACCTCGGCTCACAGGAGCCTTGCGCTCCTTTTCAAATGTCACCAAGCAAGATAATTACAATGAAGAAGTAGCTGACTTAAAAGTAAGTGTTTTTAGGTGAAAACTATAAAAAACAGTACGGGTGAATATTTGACATTTCTTGTTTTAATTGTATTCTGTCTTGAGAAGGAGATTTGAGTATTCTGATGGTGTTTTCACATGATTATACTTTTGTTAAAGATCTGTGACTGTTATGAAAGGGAATAATCCAATATAGGCCTTAATATTTTCTGTTATTTAGGCCTCTACCACAGTTAATTTTGTGACTTAGTTTATGTTTATTTTGAGTCAGCTGGGCACATTTTTAGATCTTCTGTTAAATTCTTCACACATGACAAGAAACGGTCTATACCTTAACATAGGACATATAAATATTAATTTTAAGCTCAATAGTTGGTCTCGTAGTTAACCTCTCTTTATAATTGGTCAGAATACATTGAAGGCTTAAAGAAATTAATTATAAGGCCTTTTTCGAATCGAAATTTTAGAAATAAATACTAGTAATAAAAATTCATGGAACTTTTAACTGTAGCATAACTGACTGATAATGACTGTGATGTGGACTAACTTCCTTACGTTATTCAGCTTTATAATACATAATGTTATGTTTACATTCACTTTATAGTTTTCACCATATTGTCCTTTTGAAATAGGTAAATGAGCAAAAGCTATAGTCGTATACATGATAGATGTGTGTGTGTGTGTGTGTGTGTGTGTGTGTGTGTGTGTGTGTGTGTATCATTACACTGAATAAAGGATAAATAGTTTCCACCATATTGTCCTTTTGAAACAGGTAAATGAGCAAAAGCTATAGTCATATACATGATAAATTGGCTTCTGGTAGAAAAGTTAAATTTTTGGTAATATGGTCAAGGTTTATAGTCTTTATGTGGTATGTGTTATATGTGTAAAGATAGGCAACTTATTAAGAAACTGATCTTAATGTTTTACTAAATTGGTTTTTTAAGATTTATCTAATATGTATGCAATGTTTTGCCTGCATGCCAGAAGAAATGTTTATGAGCCACCATGTGGTTGTGGGAATTGAACTCAGGACCTTTGGAAGAGCAGTTCTTAACCTCTGAGCCATCTATTCAGCCCTAATGTTTTCCCTTTGAAGAAAAATATAAAGCAGTTACTTTTAGTTCTTTAGTTCTTAACTCCTTAGTAGTATTGTAGAGTGAAAACATGATTTACTGGTAGACTTCATTGATACAGTCTTCAAACAGTGTTACAATTAATCTCTTCACTTAAAGATTGACTCAGAAGGCAAAGACTACTAACCCTTCTTTTGGTAGACTTCCCAGTAGTGATAGAGAATTGTGTCAGACCATAAAACACTTCATGTTCTCAATAGTTCCCACATTTTTCATTGTAACTAATGTAAGGTTATAATCTGCATTCGTAATTAATGCTAATATCTTAAACTCTGTTTTTGATTTTACTTTCTTAGAACCTTCCAAATTCTCAACTAATGATAGTATGGAATATTTTACAGTTTAAAAGCATAAAAACTACATTCCATCCTTCCCATGTCATTTCATTTATTATTGTAGGCTTTTAAATACTTTTTGCCTCATGATGGAGGAAAATGGCATATATAATGATCTTTATTTTTTAAAAAATACGACTTTCTAATCACAAAAAGTATCCACCATGTACAAAAGTAGAGGTGAAGGTAAAATGAGTCTATGGCCAGTCTATTTCAGATGTACTGTTTTCTTTTCTCAACTCAGATTGACCAAAATTAGAAAATTGAAGCAGGAAAGTAATGAATAATGAGCATTGCCAGTTTAAGCAAGAATAAAGTTACAGTTCTGTGCCTGACTCACCAGTTCTTTATTTTGCTTCATGACCTTTATCTGTGGATCAAAGCTAGGAATCTGACATGAAATTTTTATTGCATTCTGTAATCAATTCTTGAGAAGGAAGAGATTTCTGGTTTCAAGAGGAGAGTGTATATAGAAAAGAATCCGTATCTAACTTTCAGTTCCAGGGTCATATTCAAAACTCCATACTGTTTAAATGTGTTGAACTGATTTTAATCAGGGGCTCTAATAATCTTTCGTCAAAAGGTATTTTTTGGACATTATAAACAGTGTAAAAAGTAAACAATTAGAAAAAAGGAAAGGAAATATGTTTATATGTTAGCTTCAGAATCTTGAATGTTCTATGTTGCTATATGGATGATCTTGTTTTATAATTAAAACATTGTTTATTTTACACATTTTTGTCCTTGCATAGGTCAGTTTGTGACCTATGGAATCACATTTAAATTAAGTTACTTTTGGGAATAATTGTTGTCTGAGTAGATACAACTTTGAATTCTGGGTAGTATTCTATTATGTTATAAAAATTATGCATGGTAAGTAATGGATTGGAGAATAACTTTAACCAGAATTTTTCTATTTTATACTCTCTTTTTCAGCTGAAGCGATCCAAACTTCATGAACAAGTTTTAGATTTTGGCCTCACATGGAAGAAAATAGTAAAATTTTTGAATGAAAAACTAGAGAAGACTAAAATGCAAAGTATAAATGAAGACTTAAAAGATATACTACAAGCTGCAAAACAAATTGGTATAGTCTTTAATACAACAATAAGGTTCTAAAATAGATTTCTTATAAGCTCTATATTAATAGTATATGGTAAAGAACTACAATTTCTTAGTAAATAGTCACAATTATAAACAACAGTCCTATCTCAATGAGTTTAGGATAGTGTTTCAGGGGTAGAAGTAAATAATCATCTATATACAATTAAAACTCCAAGCAACATTGATAGTTCAGTCTCCTAACAGGTGTATACCTAATGCACAAGCAAATGATGGAATATAACTTGTACTTTGACTACTTCAGTTTCCAGTTTCTATTAAAATTCTCAATTGATTATATTTAAAGAAAAATAATTATTTGGAATTATAATACTCTACTAAATGCAAGCTTACTCTCTAAATGTGAAAAACAAAACTAAGTCAATGAGCTGAAATTTGTAATAGAATTTCCAAGTTTGTACATTGAAGTTCATGGTATCATTCCAAATTTTTGATAGTTGACACTACTGCAGTTTCAAATTTATCAGGCTTATACTTCCAGAACTCTGAACTATTTTCTCTCCCGTGTACTCCTGGTCTCCACCTATGTCACACTTGCTTTCCCATGCTGCTGCTTGGTGGCTTTCTCTCACTTCTTCATAACTCCTATGCTTCGGTCTGGAGGACTATGCACACTCTTCATTGTACTGCGAAAAGTTATGTCATTACCTTACAGCAGGTGCATCCTCCTTGCTTTCTCATTGTTACCTTCATTAGCTATCCAATTCTGAGTTGTCTAGCATACATATTAATAGACTCTTCATGATAAGTGTGGTGGTTTGAATAAGAATGGACCTCATAGGCGCATAGATTTGAATACTCGGACACCATGGAGTGGCACTATTTGAAAAGATTAGGAGATGTGCCCTTGCTGGAGGAAGTTTGTCCCTAGTGGTAGGCTCTGAGGTTTTAAAAGCCCATGCCAAGCCCAGAGTCTCTCTGCCTCATGATGGGATGTAGCTTTCAGCTACTGCTCGAGCACCTGCCTGCAGGCTGCTATGCTTCCCACCATGATAATGAACTAAAACTTCTGACACTGTAAGAAAGCCCCCAATTAAATCCTTTCTTTTGTAAGTGTTGCCGTGGTCATACTATGTCTTCCTAGTAGTAGAACTAAGATATTCTACCAAGATTGTGCCATAACTTTTCCAGTAACTTACCTACTATTGGAAAATAATCTAATTTCACTTTTAGTAATTAACAAGTTTCTTCCATATTTTCTAAAGTGATTGGTTTATCATTAAGATTTACTTAGTAAACAAGAATTAGAGACACATCTACTTTTTAGGAACTTCCAGGGAATCTAGTATAATGGGAAAAATTGGGAAATAAAGGATTGCTGTGAGTTTTGTTTAATGACTTACTTGCTGCTATTTCTTATATGCTTTCATGCTTGAGATTTCATTTTAACATGTGCATGAAGAAGATAATTTTTTAGGACAGTAAGATAACTTAATGAGGAAGTTTTGGTAAATCATTTTTTAAAGAAATTTTGTATGCTGTTGGATATATGTATGAATTCCATTAAATTTCCTGCCTCCCTCCTGTGTTTTTTGTGTGTATGGGTGTGCACCATGTACACGTAGTATCCATGGAGACTGGTAGAAAGTGGTACCCATGGGGGTAGAGTTAACATGTTGGGAGTTGCCGTCTAGGTGCTGGTAATCAATCAGGTCATCTGCAGGAGCAGCAGTTAATTGCTGAGCCATCTCTAGAGTCTCAGAATCTCAGTTGCTGTTGTTGTTCAGAGTTTAGTATCAGCAGTCCTAACCTTGTTAAACTATCTGTAGAAATATCATAAACCCAAATCGCTAAGAAATACCCATAATAGAAGAAAAATGTATGCAGAGAACTTGGTAGTTTATAAGCACTGTGTAATTTGAAAAAAAAAAATTGGTCATGTTTTCTTAAATTAGTAAAGCATGTATTCAACAATGTTCTGAAAAATAAAGTGTGGGTTTTTTCTATACCTGTTCAAGATTCCACATAATGACACAGAGACCTCTTAGATTTATTAATAAGCTTTAAAGCACTACAGCTGGGTAGATACTGCTCTCTTCTAACCTGTCTATACTAACCTGGCTACTTCCGAGCTACATGTTACTTGCCATTTAGTTTCACCTTGGCTGCTTCTGCTCTATGTCTGTCCTCAGAGTGTCTTCCTCATGGTCTCTGTCTCTCTGTCTCTCTCCTCCTCCTCCTCCTCCTCCTCCCTTTCCTCCTCCTCTTCTTCCGCTCTGTTCTCTACCTGAGACCCCTGACTAGGATTGGAAGTCCTGCCTCCCTCTTGTCTTCTCTACATAATTAAAGGCTGATCAAGTCTAACTAAAATGCTCTTTGTTGATCAAAAATAGTTCTTTAGAAATTTTGGAATGTACTTTTTAGGTCTTAAGTTGATTTAACTCAAAAAAGTGAAAGGATCTTTTTATTATTATTATTATTATTTTTTATGTGCCAATTGGGATGATGAGTTAATTGAGCTGACACTGTGTTTCTGGTTTTTTTTTTCTTTGACTAGTTGGAACGGATAATGGGAGAGAAGCAATTGAATGTGGGGCTGCCTTTCTCTTCATGACATTTCACTTGACAGACTCTGTTGGTTGCATGGAGACAAAGGCTATCCGGCAGATGTTTGGGCCCTTTCCATCATCATCTGCTACTGCAGCTTGTGATGCTACCAATCGAATTATCTCTCATTTTAGTCAAGATGATCACACCGCTCTTATACAAATGGCAGAAAACCAATGTAATGATAGAGTGTTTTTTGGTAAAAACTTAGCATTTTCCTTTGACATGTATGATCTGGACCACTTTGATGATTTGCCAATAAACGGTGAAGCCCAGAAAACTATAAGCTTAGACTACAAGAAGTTCCTGAGTGAACATTTTCAGGAGCACTACACGCCAGAACTCAAGCCCGTGGAAAAAACAAATGGCTCTTTTTTGTGGTGTGAAGTTGAGAAGTACTTAAATGCAACTTTAAAGGAAATGACTGAAGCACCAAGAGTTGAAGATCTTTGCTGTACCTTATATGACATGCTTGCTTCTGTTAAAAGTGGTGATGAACTTCAGGATGAGGTACTGTTGAAGTTTTTCAAGTTGTATGTAAACATGAACTGTCTTATGTATAGCTTTGTAAAAATTAATTTCTTCTTACAATATTGACATTGAACCTAGAGCCATGAACATGCTAAATGTATGTTCTAGCACCAAGGCACATACTCAACCCACTATACCTTTTAAAAATAGCATAAAACATTTAACATTCTGCAGTTTCATTGGTACTGAGCTCTCTAGCCAAGTTATTTTATATAGGTTATCTGTGTAGTTTTCCTTTGGGTTCTTAAAGGAAGACTGACTGTAGTGAATAGTGAAAGAGAGATACTCCTTTTTAAAAGTGTTGCTTCACTGCAGTAATACTTTTACTCTGAGAAATGCATACATTTAAATGATAAATTATGTAGTTGCTTTAAGAATAACTTTATACTATTTGTACAACAAAGTGTTTTTATATGTTAATTGACATTGATTAAGGAGTTTTTTTGACCAATTTCTGTGTGAAATAATTACTATTAAGAGTCAAATTAATCTAAAGTAATGGGCTAACTAGATTTTTTTTCCAAAATAATTTGCTTAAAAAACTATTTCTTAAAATTTAAATATTATTTCTTCCCTTTCCTCTTTCCAACCTCTTCTATTTACACTCCTCACCTTTCCTGCTCTCTCACAAATTTATGGCCTCTTTCTTTAAGTATTTTTATACACACACACACACATACACACAAATACAAATATATGAACATAAACTGTTGCGTCCATATATTACTTGTATGTATATTATTTCATTGGTTAACCATTTGGAGGACTTTTGAGCATTCCTTAGCTGCCTGTAGTTTTGTCTAGGATTGACCTCATGAGATTTTTCTCTTTCTATGTTAGCATGTCATCCTTGTTCAGGGCTCTTTTAGGCAGCCATGTTAGTGAGTATAGCATCTCTGACATTTGTAAGAGACATAATGTCGCAGCCAAATTCTGTTCCTCTGGCTTTTATAGTCTTCCTGTCCCTTCTTCCAGAATGATCCATGGCCTTTCAGTGCAGGAATTGTGTTGTAGATCTATCATTTGGGACTATGAACACTTGATATTTGTACTATACATTTTAAGCAATTCTGATTTTCTGTTCTGAACAATTATCTGTGGATATAAAGGCACATACTTAGAATGTAGTCAGGAATTATGCTGTTTTAGTAAAATATTGATTATAGTTTCTCTATCAAGGTCAATGACTTCACTAACCCCAGTTTGTTGGCAAGATTATCAGTACCAGGCATGATTTCCTATTGTTTAGTGGGTCTTGAGTCTAATTAGAGAGCTGCTGTGGGTTACCACCAAGGTATATGTGCCACTCTTCCACCCTTAACTTAATGTTCTAGTGCCGTTACGATTGTTGTTGTAGTTCAGAGGTTTCATAGCAGGGTATGACTGACTAGATCTTTGTAAAGGTGTGTATTTACCTATGTGTGTATGTGTGGAGGGCAGAGATTATTGTCATCTTACTCTCTGCCTTTTACATTTTCTGACACTCATTGAACTTGGAGCTCATCAGTTAGATTAGACTGGATGGCCAGTGAGGCCCCATGATACTCTTGTGCCCCTGCTCCCAACCTAGCCCTAATATTAGGGACATCTGTTCCTTTTCCTGGATTTTATAGACTCTGCTCTTGATGTTTGCACAGCAGGGACTTGACATGGTGATGCATTTTCCCAGCCAAGATCTCTGGACAGGTCAATATAAAGAGATGTACTTTTATATTTTATTTTTCTATCATAAGGAAAACATTTTAGTTCCATTCTGAATTGTAATTTGCTTATATTACACAAAACGATTAATTATTCTTAACAGCCACATGAAAATTTTATATGGAGGCCTTAGTTTTGTCCTCAATCCTGGCATCATTTCATTCACAAATTATAATGTCAAAACATTTTTAGTATTAGAAAGATTGAGTAACCTGTGTGCCAAAAGATTAGTGAATATGGCGTACTGTTTTTAAAAGAGCAGAGACTTTGAAAGATTTGAGGTAACTGAATCTCTAAAAGCTCAGTATTCTTGCTCTGTATTCCAAGGGAATATTAGTAGAATGATAAAAGATTGATATGAGCACTAAATGTCACCCCATATGTGAATTGCTGATAACATATGAAAAATAGTCAGGTGGTAGATGTCTTTATTAGGTTTGATATTATTATTGTTGTTGTTGTTTTAATAACTAATGAGCGTTTAGGTTAATTAAGAGAGTCAGTGTTAGTTGTTTGGAAGTAAGGGATCATATTTTTACTTTATGGTCAGTCTCATAGTCTGTAGTTATTTTCTTGGGTTAGTTTATATCAGATCTGTTACACAGTATGCCTAATAGTGTTTTAAAATTCTTGATACACAAAAATACTTGTACTTATTTTTCCTTGTGTGTGGGTGTTTTTTGGTCTAGTATGCTACCATAATGAAACTTAGAAATGTTGAACTCTTATTTTTTTTTTAATTTTCTGAGTGAGCCATAATATAAAATAGTAAAAAAAAAAAAATCTCTGAATATCTTGTATTATTTGCTGTTCTGATGTACACTTTTTGATTTCTATGTATATCCTGGAATTGATCACGCATCAAATACATATCTAGGAGGTAGACTGTCTCATTGTTTTCTATTGATGATTTCCTTTGCTGGGTAGAGCTTCTTATTTATATTAATATCTTAGTGTCTCAATGTTATCTTTATTTTAATTTCTTTTTAAATTTACTTAGTCTTTCATAATTTCATATATTTATATACACACATACATATATATGTAGTTTGATTATATCTTCTCCTCCTATGACCCTCTCCCGTATCTCCCCTTTTTGACGAACTCCTTCATCTTCCCAACAAGTCTTCTACTTTCATGCCTTTTTGTGTGTTTGTTCCATTGTATTTAATTAGGGCTGCTTTCATGAACATGAATGAAAGATTACAAGGGTAATTTACCAGAGGCTATACTGTTGTGGATTATGACTTCTCATTCAGCAGCCAACATTCATCATTCCAACCCAAGGTGGGATGGAGCTTTACGAGCCCATTCTTGTCCATGATGGTATGTTAATGGGCCCAGTCTTGTGCAGGTAATGATGTATTGCTGGCACAATGCTATATAATAAAAATAAGGACATAGGGGCTTGGGATATGGCTTAGTGAAAAACCTAGTCATATCTAAAACACAGTGTTTCACAGTATTCCTTTCCATCCTCTGACTCTACTGTTCTTTCTGTCCCCTTTTGTGTGATGGTCCTTAAGCCTTGGAGGTGGTTTCCAGTTAGTGCTGAACAGTCAACAATTACTTATTCTCACTACCTAGAGCAGTTAAGAGTTTTTGCATTAACAGTTGCCTACTGCAACCAGAAGTTTCTTTGAAGTATACAAAGGCAGTACTAATCTATATATCTATCCTTAAATACTTAGAATGGAACTTGACACTATATCCATTTAAACATAACAAGTTATCCCTAGGGCCTATGACCTTCCCAACCGTGGGCGTTTGGCCAAGCTTACAGTATAAAGCATAAATTTCTCCTGTGGAATGAGTCTTAAGTTTGAAAAAAAAAAAAAACTTGAGTGGTTACCCCTGTGGCAATCATGACATTGTTTTAGAAGAGAACTCATTTAGAGCTTTAAATTTGTATGGTTGGTATTAGTATTTATTGGTAACAGTAAAGCTACCATGTTTTAAATGACTATTATGTATAAGCTTGGATCAGGCTGTGACTCTTGACATAACTAGTTTTCTCAGTTTTTCATGTTATCTAATGTATAAAAATGGAAACAACAACAAATAACTAGAAAAGGAGCCCTAATTCAAAATTGAGGCTCAAGTTATAAAACAAAACAATGTTAGAAATTCTGGGACTTTATCCCACAATATAGACCTTCCATTCCTATTACATGCTATCATTTAGAAAACACTTATCTATTTGTTTGTTTATTTGTGTGTATATATGTGTGAATATACGCACACCTGTGTCTGCATCTATGCCAGAAGAGGTTCTAGAGTGTCCTCCTCTGTTGATCTCTGCTTATTTCTTTGAGGTAGCAGCTCTCCCTGGACCCAGGCTTCTGTTTTCTTTGCTGGGACAGAAGCCTAGAAAACCCAGGGATGGGATTCTTCTCTTTGTTCCCCTTGGAGGTCGGGTTACTGCACTGCACAAGACTCGTTTTATGGCTCTTGTTTGTGATCTGAAATACAGTCTTTGTGATTATAGTCTTGTGCTCTTAAACACTGAACTGTCTCTTTAGCTTTCATTATATTTTCAAGAGAAGAAGCATGAATTGAAAAGTTGAAGATGTTTTTTTTTTTTTAATTATAAAGCTAGGTAAATTTTGTCTCTTATCTTTATGGGAGGCAAATTACCAAGGTCTTATGAAACTATATTCCAGAATATTTATTTCTGAATGTTGTGTGCATTTGCAGTGTATATGAAGTGTCTGGCACAATGCTTTCTAAACTGTTAGCACCATAATGTTTAAACATATCAGAGTTTTGACTTTATTCCTTATAAATTATAAAATAAATTCTTATCCGTGTCTATAGATTAGTACTAAAGAGCTGGTTGGAATATTGGGAAATGTCAAGTGACTTCTTGAAGGGCTAGCATATTTTAGATCTGTTTGAGTATATATTAATATTATTCCAATATTAAGTGCTTCTGCAGCACAATTAAGGCCAGTGTAAATATTGATGGAGTTGCTGTGTATTCAGTTCCTAGAAAAAAAGTGAGTTTTGAATTTATTAATGATGATGGCTTGTTTTTATTCAAATGGTACATTCTGCAGCATGTGTAAACTGACATTTGCTCTTAGTTTTATCTCTTGCAGCTATGCAGATGGTGTTTCTTGACCCATAGCACATTCTCTTTTTAGATTTTTTCCCCCAGTCCCAGGAAGTAAAAATTACTTGGTCAGCTTATTGTCTGATTGAAGATTCTGATTTTTATTTCTATATTTGTTATATATGATTCTGGTGTCTTTGAAAATTTTATGAGAATAATTAGCATGCTTTAATAGTGGTTTTATCTTTTTTTTTTTTTTTTTTTTTTTTTTTTTAACTTGAGACAAGGTTTCTCTGGGTAGCCTTAGCTGTCCTGGACTCACTTTGTAAGCCAAGCTGGCCTTGAACTCACAGTGATTCACCTGCCCCTCAAGTACTGGGATTAAAAGTGTGCGCCACCATACCTGGTCTAACTTTCTTTATATTCTTTAAACCCATTAGGAATATGCACTGGTATTCTTTGACACTTGGCAGTATTGATATTTATTTTTGAAAGTAAAAGAAAAATTTAATATTTTAATTGATATGCTACATGTTGCAAACGAATACTAAATCTATTATATTAAATAATGTTGTAAGAAATAGTCAATAGCTGGGGAGCTTGCTTAGTGGTGAAAATACTTGAGATATAGTCTTAGCATTTGAACCTGAGTTTAGGTCCTTAGCACCCACATGACTTCTGGTACCTGTAACCCCAGTGCTGGAATGTGGGCACAGATAGAAGGTTTGCTGGGGCTTGCTGGCTATCATTTTTTTTTTCCAGGTTTAGTGAGAGACCCCACTTCAGAGGAATAACTTGGAAAGTGAGAGAGCAGTTGTTATGTGACAAGATGCTTTCTGGGGATATTTAACCACTCATAGGGAGCCCACAACAAACCAAAGTAATGATACCATCAAAGTCCAGTTTAGTGGACCAGTGAGTTTTATCGAGTTCACCCACAGAAATGTGGGTGAAGGTATCCTTACAAAAGCAGAAATAGCTCAAAGACAACTGAATCACCAAAGCCCAACCCAACTCCGGTGACTGCTCACAAAAGCTGGAAACCTGAAGCACCACTACACAGTTTGTAGATAGTTCAAGATGTTTGAGAGGTTACTTTCCATGTGCCTTATTTGGTCTAAACCTCTTGCAGGCAGGTCGGCTGATCTCAGAGTTGTCTTTGCAGCCTTACTTGTCTAACAGTGACCCTCAGCTCGCCTTATTACATATTCTGAGAGGAAGGGGCCCAGTGAACCTGGTCAGTTTCAGGACTTCCTGACGCTGTTTTGAGTTGTTTATGTTTTGTGTTAATGAGATCTTCTGTGTAATATGGAATGCTTCAATATGAAGAAACTGCTATACAACAGCAAGACACTGGCATTCTTCCCTGGTCTCCATATATAGCATGCATATATTGCATACACCAGCAGGACTACCACCGCATGAGTCATTATATTGTATTTTTGTAAATTATATCAGTCTTAGAATTTATTAAACATAATCAGATTCTCATATGTCCTCTGCATTTAAGCTAATGTGATAAAATATATTACCTTAATTGCTGTTGTAAAATTATGTTCATTTTATACTATTAAGATTAATGATGTCTCTTCAGCTATGAATATAGATATGTGTTATCTTCTGTTTGATATGCCTAGTTAATTCATTTATTCTTATGTGGCATGAATTCTTAAATTTTTGGAAATAAAAGTTAATCTTTTATTATTTTTTTGTTTTTTTGTTTTTATTTTTATGTTTCTTTCAAATTTCCACCTGTGTCTGTGTATATATTTTAAAAGGAAAGTGAACTGCAAAATTAAATGTGATACAATGAAAATTGTTCAGATTAACTTGGAAGAGCACATGGAATTATCCTTGGAATATACTTATACATGATTGAAAGATGTAATATATTTTATTAGTAAAATAAATGATAATAGTTTCTGGTAATAGTATTGTAGTTGGATGAAAACATTTTAATATTTTTGTTAGTTTTTAAATAAGTATTAAACTAAGAAAATGATGTAAACATTTAAGACAGAAGATAATTGTTTTCAGTTATCTGTATTCACGTGTATGACTAAACTTTTCTTTTTTTTAAATATTTTTTTGAGTGCCTAACCAGCCTTCCTGAGACCCTGGCCTATATATATATATATATATATTTATGTATGTGAGTGCTATATCTGCATGTTCACCTGCATGCCAGAAGCGGGCATCAGATCACATTATAGATGGTTGTGAGCCACCATGCGGTTGCTGGGAATTGAACTCAGGACCTCTGGAAGAGCAGCCAGAGTGCTTTTAACCACTGAGCCATCTCTCAAGCATGTAAACTTTTCTTTTAAGAGGAAGTTAGCCTATATCCTTTCTACATATCAGGAAACTGTCAATATGCTGTATAAGTATGAAAATGTAAAGTAAGCCTCTAATCATACAGTTCTTCCCAGCTTAACTTTACTAATTACCTGTCTAAGTTGCTTTTCTTTTACTGGGTATGACACTGTGGCCAAGGTAACTTAGAAAGTATTTAATTTGGCTTTACAGTTGCAGAAAGTTAAAGTCCATAGTGGGGAGCAAGTACATAGTGAGAGAAACAGCTGAGAAATCATGTCTTGATTCACCAGGAAGAAGCAGAAAGGGGGTGGCAGGAGCTAACTAGAAATAGTTCAAGTCTTTTAAAATGCAAAGCCCAGTCCTAGTGACATACCTCCTCCCAAAGGTCACATGTCCTAATTATTCCTAAGCAGTTTAACCAATTCAACTATATGAGCCTATAGAAGCTATTCTTATTCAAACCCCCACCCTGCCCTTCTAATCATTTCTAGTATGTAGCAATAAATCCTGTTCATATTTCAAGCTGTTTTAATTAAACTTGTAAATGACTTTGCCTTTAGGTTTGTTAAATTGTTATGTTAGATTAAGTACCTACAAATAGTGGCCATTAATTATTATGAAAATATAATTTGTATAATTTTCTTCAGGCAGCAACAATTTGCATTGCACTTTCTCCCTAGAGATAAACAAATGCTGTCCTAATTGTCATGATCATTTTTTATGTTAGTCGTGACTTTATTTCACAGTGTATGAATATTTACTAATTTTCTATGCCACAAACCAAATACGGATTAATTTACAAAGGTTTAAGTATTATCTACATATTGTAATTATTCAGTATTTAATTCTATGTGAACCATAGATTCAAAGTCTTTTCAGAGTTGCTTGGCTTTTAATATTTTCTTAGTATTTTTTTATTATCACTGTTGTAGGAATTTTATTGCTGTGATAAAACACCATGTCTAAAGCAACTTGTGGAGTAAACAGTTTATTACAGCTTACAACTTTTAAGACTCAGTTCATCACTGAGGGAAAACAGGGCGGGGACCTGGAGGTAGTTGTTAAAGCAGAAGCCATGGAGGAGTGATCCTTTCTTTATACTGCCCAGAATCAACTGCCCGTAGATGCTACCACTCAATATGGGCTGGACCTTTCTACAACAGTCACAAATTAAGAGACTTGCCTTTAGGCCAACATAGGAAGGACTTTTCTCAGTTGTGAGTCCCTCTTCTCAGATAACTATAGCTTGTGTCAATTACATGCGCGCGCGCACACACACACACACACACACATCCCAAACAGACAAAACAAAAATCAGGACAATCACCCTGTCTATACCACATACCACATGCAAATTGAAAATTGCATATTACTTCAAAAAAGGCTTTAAATATTTTTTTCTGTGTATACCATGCTTACTATAATGTGTAACGCATGACTTGTATTACTTTAATGTGTAGAACATTTTCAAGCTTTAAGATGCATGTCTGTACAATTAAAATGAAAATAGATGAGTTTTTTTTAATATGCGAACCCAAGTTCCTCTTCTGTTTTTTCTTAAGACATTATTTGTGCTGTGAAAACTTCCTTTCAGATTGTTATATGTTTCTTAGCATGCTCCTGAGTAGAGAATTTATAGATTATGCACTTTTAAAACCTAACATTGCGTCTTTATTAACTAAGCTTGTGAGGCTTTCTTCTATTTTCAGAAGAAAGGTATTTGTTCCAAGAACATTTGATGCTGGTGTGCCTCTATAGTTAGATCGGAGCTCAGAATTCCATGTCATTTCAGATTCTCCAGTACATAACTGGCTTAATCAGAAATTCTGTTTCATTGATAAACTAAGTTTGACAACTACATTTTTCTACATAAAGAGCTACTTGATCCGGTATTTAAGCCTTTTGCTACAAAATGATCCTTAGCGGCGTCTCTGTCTTTCTCAGTAGTTTTTAGTAATTTTGCTCCTAATTTTTTCCTCATTTAAAAAAAAGTTTGACTTTAGAAAATCAGCTTTTTTTTTTTTTAAATAATGAGGTCCCTGAGAGTTTTCTATTCTTTGGTTTCAAAAGACTTGAAAAAAGCCTGAAGGTCTTGTTACATGCCATTTTCCATTATATTTGTTTTACAATGGAAGTGAGGTTTGCATTTCTATATTTTAGCTGCTGATATCTGGCTTGCTGATGGCATGCCTACAATCAGCATTCCATAGACTCGCTGGAGGATTACTAGTTTGATGCTACAAATTTAAATGTCTCAATTCAGTTCAATAAATGATTAAATAAATTGAGCAAGAAATAAGTCTCGTGGTATAGACAAGGCCTTGAGTTCAATTAAAAATAGAAAAAGACAATGTTTACAAGTACTAATTCTTATTCCTTCCATAATATTTATTATAATAACTGGTACAGATTTGGAAAACACTAAAATATAAATGACATGAATAATTATTTCATTTGAAAATAAGTGCCAATTAATTCACACAGATATGTACATTTAATGGTGTCAATCTAAAGCTGATAAATAGAACCCAGTATTGATCATAGTTCTCCCTTTTGCAACTTTTTCCTGTTTTCTATAAAGATTTAAGCATCTTTAAGATAAAGATATTTTGCTACATAGATCCTGTTTAAACTACAGCGAATACACTTTACTTTATAAAATTCACCAATATTCAAAGAAAAATCACCTTTATTCCAAGTGGCTTTATATGTTCCTTGAATTTGTAGCATATTTTACATTTATTATAGGCTTTATTTTATACTAGTTTTAGGTTTGTTGAAGAAGCAGAAATACATAGTTTTGGAATATGTCTTGCTCCACATTTTCTCCTATTATTACATTAGTTTTGGCACATTTGTTACAATTGGTAAGTCAGTGTTAATAGATTAAAGTGTAAGCAAAGGTGCGTGGAAACCACCAAACTGGACTGCTCTGTAGGTAGAAGACAGTTCACTGGGGCATGCATACTGCCAGGAGATCAGGAAAAACCTTGTTAGCTTTATGGGTACAGGTAGTGCAGGAAACCACATGTGGGCCAGCGGGCCAGAACAGCCTGGGAGTTAACATGGGGGCTGTTTGACTTAATCAGGAACTAGATGACTTTTGCCCAATGTAGTTGCCCATTGGGCACAGATAAGGGAAATAGTGGCCTTTTCTGAAAAACAGAAACCTGTTACAGGAGATTTCTAAGGAATGCTGAGTTATATTTCCATTTATTATTTCTGTTATTATTTGTTATGGATAGTAGTCTTTTGTTTACTCTAAGAATCTGGCCTGCTTATAACATTGTCAGAGGCACTGCCATTTGAGGGCCTACTTTGGACCCAACTATTACTATTGACTAAAGCCCATGGTTTATTAGGATTCAGTTTTGGTATTACAGGATCTATGGTTTGATAGATGTAGTGTATGTCCATCAATGTTATGCAAATTAGCTGCATTTTCCTGGAAGATTCTGGCCTCTGTTTTTCACACCCCACTGTTGTTACACCTTTTTACTTTATTTTGTATGTGTGTATGTATGTGGGTGTGAGCATACACATGTACAAATGTTCTGTGGCACATGTGTTGATGAGGAAGTCAGAGGACAACTTTTGAGGTCAGTTCTCTCACCATGTGAGTTTCCAGATTGAACAGGCCCTTGGGCTTGGCAGTAGGCATTTACCCTCTGAGCATCTCACAGGACTCCTCCCTGCTCACTGAGCCCCTGGCAACCTTTGATAGTTTTACTGTGTTTGTACTTTTGAAAAAGCATTTTCTTTGTGTTTCCACAATGTCCTATAGCTGGAATCAAAAATCATAGCCTTTACAGACTGCTTGCTTTACATAGCAGTTTATATTTAATATTTTTCTATGTTTTTGAGGGTATGATAGTATGTTTCTTTTTTGTTCCAAACAGCACTACACTGTTTATTCATTTACTTATTGTGGAATTTTTGGTTGCTTACAAGCTGCCAAAACTAGATATTTGCATGTAGGTAGAAGTCTTAATCTCAATATTTATGAGCACTTTCTTACCACTTTTGATAATGTCTGTCTCTCATATATTTAGTCATTTAGTTTAAAATTATATACATATATTATGTGCGTATGAATATTATAAAATATACACAAACATGGAAAAGTTTAAAAGATGTATTCATAAAAATAATCTTTATAGTACTGAGAATTGAACCTAGGGCCTTATGTATATTAGAAAAGCGTTCTACCACTATGCTATGTTCCCATCACTAAATATATTGGTGAAAGTTAAATTTTCATTCTTAATTCTATTCTTGAGTTTTTAAAAATGTTAATCCAAGGCTAAAGAGACTGCAAAATACTGGGAACCTGAGTTCAGTCCCCAGAGACAGAGATCACCAGAATTTGCTGGCTTTTGTGCCAGGTGTGCTCAGCAAGTTACAGTGATAGAGACCTTGTCTTAAAAGACAAGGAAGATGGCTCCCTAGGAATAAGATTGGAGAGTGACCTTTGGCTTTCCTATACACCGTTGTGTAACACATGTACACACACATGCGTTCATGTGCACATACATACACATGGATGCACACATGTTTATTCACTTATTCTTGTTATACTTAAAGTGAGAAGGATAAACAGTTTGTGGTATTATTTGAATAAGAATGCAAAAGCATTGTATAATTTCAATAGACTTGTTACTTACTGGAATACAGCCAATACAGTTTATTGGATTTTTCTAATGTTTGATCACTTATCCCTTTAGTTGTAATTATTCACACTTATTTGCATAAGTTTTTTCATTGGGGAATTATGTGATGCATGTAAAGAGCCCTTGAAATACTTTGCAGCTAAAGAGGATGTCTCTTTGTAGTCTACGTGTATTCATTCTGTTATAAGTTATTTTAGTTTCTGCACATAACAGTTCTTGAAAACAAACTCATTTATCCTGGTTCATATTTTGTGCTTTACTGGTGTGCTCTATTTGTTCATTGGAACTTTCTTAATAGTATAGATTGAGTTTAGCTGAGAATATTAAGTGTTTCAGTAAGGGTGGTGTACTTCAGCTTATTAAGTGAAGTGTTAGAAACACATAGATTAAATTTACTTCCAGCCTTCTTTGTATTTCTTCGTTCCTACATATTGAGCGGATCAAAAATAAAACAAACAAACAAACAACCCAAAAAACAACAACACATAACAAAACTATCTACTTTTCCAGGCTTTCCTAGAATTTATTTGCAAGACCACAGTTTTTATATAGATACACATGGGTGTGTGTGTGTGTGTTTTAACTGACTGTAAGGTTTTTAAATAGTTACCTCTACTATATCTTAGACTGTCTCATACTTAGAAAAATTTACAACATTGATTTTGTAACTTTTTATTTAATAATACATTTCATACTTTCTGGTTTATATATTATAAATAAAAGCATTGAGGAACTTCTACAGTTTCTTACTATCTGTGTGTTGGCTGGTTGTGGGTCTCTGTCTAGATCATCATCTACTGCAAAGAGAAGCTTCTCTAGTGATGGTTGAGAGATGCTTTAATCTATGTCAATAATGATAGGCCAGTAGGGATCGGTTTAATGCCATGTCTGTTTAGCACAGCAATTGTAGGAGATTCTCTCTTAGCATCTTTAATCTTTCTAGATATAGGTTCTTGGTCCAGTAATGGTGCTGGGTAAGAGCTTCAGCTTCTGATGCAAGACTTACATGCAACTGGAAACTGGTTTGTTACCCCCATGACATTTATGTCACTATTGAATGAGTGGGCATGCTTTGCCAGTCTAGTCATTATTGTAGCTCACAAGATTCACAATTGGGCAACATCGATGATTACTTTTTTCTTTGATAGCATATAGAATATCCATTTCTAAATAAAGCTGTACTGTATAAAACCTTCTCTAGAGGCTCATGAATCACTGTGAAAGAGGGTGTGGAAAGACTATAAAAGCCAGAGGTGGAAGATAACTGAAAGGAGTCAGTTACTCATACGAACTTTCAGACACAATGCATAAAGATCTATATAAGCCTAAACCAGACCAGGTCTCAGCGTAGCATCAAAATTTACCATTACTTTTTGTTTGCTTTTATAACAATATATAATGCCTCGTAATCAAGTTGGGAGTTTAGTATCCACTGTTAATAGTGCCCTTAATGGGATTGATATTTGTCTAATGGTCTAACTCACTAGTTGGTTCTCTCTCTCTCTCTCTCTCTCTCTCTCTCTCTCTCTCTCTCTCTCTCTCTCTCCCTCCCTCCCTCCCTCTTCTCTTTAAGATTTTTTATTTTTAATTTTGTGTGTGTGTTTGTACATGCACACAAACACATATGTACGAATGAGTGCATGCCTGTGGATGCTAGAAGAGGACATTAAATCTCTTGGTGCAGGAGTTAGAGGAGGTTGTGAACTGCCTGATGTGGTTGCTCGGAACTGAACTTGGGTCATCTCCAAGATAATAAGTACGCTTAACCATTAAGTCTTGTCTTCAGCCCTGGATAGTTTTCCTGAAAGATGCAAAAATTGTATTTGGCTGTTAAACTCTAATATTATCAAGAAACAAGAAAATAATACTACCTTAAAGTTAATCTATGTGTATTCTGATTTTTAAACAACCTTTTGTTCTAAGGAACATAATTTTTTATTGATTGATTTGAAGCAAAAGCTAGTAATGTAGCCAAAAATATTTTTATTGTAGCAGCATGAGTGTTACAAATGTTTTGTCTGCTCCCAAATAATCTAAATAGGTAATATTGAATATAATAGTATTTACTAGCCCTGAGCATAGTAGCACATATCTGTAGTTCCAGCACTTGGGAATCTGAGTTGCAAAGTTTGCAAGTTGGAAGCCAGATTGATCTTGCTGTTTAAAAGAAAACAGCAGCAGCAGCAGCAGACTGAAAATTCTGAAGCAGCTTCTGCTGAGGGAAGTACATTAGCTGCATCTATTATGTTTTCTGATCCTGGAAGCTTAACACTTTCATTGGTAGCTGTATTCTGTGTTGTAAAAACTTCTTTGATAGGCTCTCTGTCTGCACCCATAGCTATCCTCTCTCTTTTTCCTTTTTAACTTGGTGGCCTTGGATACTTGTATTAGTATAGCAAACAATGATCCAGACAGCTGTACCTTTGCAAACAGCTGCCAGTGCCAAGTTAGTTTGTAGTGCAGATCTTGAATGAAGAAGTGCACCTGCTCTTGAGAGGATGTATGTGGCAAGTGTTACGGAAAACATAATTTTGGGTTCTTATTGAATCTGATAGCAGCTTATCTCAGAACTCTGCTAATATTCTTTGGGAATTTCAGAAACCTTGCATTTTACTTGTTTTTTTCACATGTTTTGTCAATCATGGGGACTTAAGAATGTTATTAAGAAGTGATTGACTCTGGTCCATTATGCTGGTTTTTTTAAAATTAAAGTTAGTTTCCAAGTATACTAGTTATTTTCTAAAATTGTTTTTGTCTTTTAAAAAATCCTACTACGTTTATCATTTGTGAACCACAAAACAATTTGGATTAAGTAGCAGAGTGCCTAAGAATATGCTAGGGTAGCTTGGCAGGATTACGTATATTCTTATAGAAGGAATACCTCATTTTAAAAGTTCATCATCTTTAAGATGTGATGGAAAGAGCAGTCGATGCTTGTATAATCATTTTTTAAATATTTAATATTGATTCATATATATTAAGGCAGCACTTATTCCTTAACCTGCTATTATATAAATACATAGGCACATATACCTGTTAGATTTTAATAAGATTTATTGCACTGGGGCTGGGCAGATATTAACTCTCTAAACTATCTTGTCTGTTTCCCGCCCAAGACTTCCATAAGTACTTGTACATGTTTTCTATTTCATCTCCATCATGGAATCCTTAGAGCATGTTCCTCTTGGCCAAGTTGTCTAACCCACCAGCACCTGCACTTTTCTCCCTCTTTCCTTTCTTCTCCTTATGGTCTCTCAACCACCTGCAAACCCATGAGCCATGGTTTTGCCTACCTCTTTTCTGCCTGGTCCATCTGTAAGCAACTTTATTTAGCCAATAGGGGTAATTGGGAAGGCAAGATTTATACCACATTATTTTGGATATGTGAGAATTTGGTCATAAGGATCTTGAGGGACAAGCAATTAACATTTGAATATCTAGGAGCACCAGATCAACCCCAACACATACTGTATATATAGTGTTTACTATTATAGTTTGATGTGTGTGTTTTCCATTGGGAGATAATGATATAGATATGTATTTTAGTTATCCTTTCCTTTTATCCCTTCCTACTTTACATATCTCACTCTACGCCCACCCCGCACTTTATGTAGAAAGTTCTTTAATACGATCCTTGATCTTTGAGGCAGGGCATGCATCTGACTAACAAAAATCCAAAATACTCATTTAAGAAGTTTGATAGAGAACTTGACATAAATGTAGACATTGTTTGAATAGGGAGGGAATGAGTAAAATAGAAAACTATTAGATCGGTTCACACTGTATGCATACATTGCAATATAGTGATCCTCATTAACTTGTACAAAGAATACAAAGAGTAATATAAAAACTTCTCATACAAGGAATTATTTCAATCATATCACTCAGCCTTAAGCAGTATATAAATTACTATCAATAATTCAAGCAGTGTGCCTCCTGAACATTGTTTTATAGCTTTATTGATAAAATTTTTGCATATATTTGAAATGTGCAAATCATGAGTTCTCACATATACACATATACATGTAATTATAGCATTTTCCCTTCCTCTTAAATCATCTTAAAAAGAAATCATAGTCCTTTGTTGTCTTCCTTTTTATTCCCATCATCCTTTAACCTTAATATTGACCCAATTATCAACTCTGTATCTAGAGAGTTTTCTATTTTGAACATTTCATATAAATTGAATCATGCAATACAGTCATGCTATTTAATGCTTAATGGAACGTTTTCAGTTTCTTTGTACACTACTTCAGTGGTTTTATAACTAAGCAATTCTGTTGTATGTATATGTATACACCGTGTGTGTGTGTGTGTGTGTGTGTGTATAAAACTACCATTTTTCATCCATTCATTATTTGAGTCAACTTTTGGATGATCTTTACTTGCTGACTATGAGAATAATTATATTTGTATACTTGTTTTGTTTGGATTAATATTTTACTTTTCTAGCATATATACCAAGTGGAATTGTAAAGTCCTAAAGTATTTTTATGCCTCCCTTATGAAGATTCATATTCTTTCCACAGTGGTTGCGCAACATACGGAGACTTCAAATTTCCCATGTACTTACAATACTTGGAATTTTTCATTTTTGTAGCCTGTCTAGTTAGGAGGTCATTGTGATTTTGATTTGTGTTGTCCTATATCATATTGTGTTTCATCATACATGTATTTCATAGAGAAACTTAAACACTTGCTGTTTTTCTTCTCTTTTACTATTTCTGAATTATTAAAAAGCTTCATGTCAGATGCATATTTGCATGTTTTTTTTTTTACTTTCTTGAATGTATTCTTGGAAGCATGAACTTGCCTTATTTATTTTCTGTTGTCTTTCATTGCTCATAGGTTTGATGTATTTAAGCATCCTTTTCATGCAGATTTATTCTTATGTTTTCTCTTAAGAGTTTTATATTTTAAGGCTTTTAGGCCATTGATTCATATTGAGTTGATTTTTTGTTTGTGGTTTGAGATAAAAGTTTAGCTCCTTCTCCCTTGATGTTCCTTTTCTCTTTCCTTTTCTCTTTCCTCCTCTTCCATCTTTTCTCTGGTTATTCCATTGTTGCTTATTGAAAGACTCTTTCTTCCCCTTGTCTTGACACTAGCCAGAAATTAATTTACCATAGACAATTGAAGGGTTTTTATTATTGTTGCTGTTTTGTCTTGTTTGTTTCGTTTTCATTACTTTGCTGTGAAGGCAGAAATAGGGACCTTTGAATCCTAAATTGTCCTTTTCCTCCTCCTCCCAAGATTGTTCTTACTATTCTGGGGTTCTTCCAAGTCTGTAGGAATTTTAGAATCAGCTTGCTACCTTCTGAAAAGAAGTCATCAGGGATTCTGAGAGAGATTGCATTGAATCTATAGACTAATATGGGTTGTATTAAAATTTTCACTAGTATGTATTCTGGTTCATAGATACTGATTTTTATTTAGGATTTTAGTTCTTTTCAGTTGTATTTTGTAGTTTCTGTGGGAAAGTCATACTCATCTTCTAAAAAATTCATTCCTAAGTCATTTTTGATAACATTATAGAAGGAATTGCTTTCTTAATTGTATTTTTTGATTGTTCATTGCTAGGTCAGGATACAATTGATTTTTTTATATTAGCCTTACCTTGTGCAACCTTGAAGAAAATATTAGTTCCAGTAGTATTTTCTCTATGCAAGATTATGCCATCTGTGAATAAAATAGTTTTATTTCTTCTCTTTCTATCTAGATGTCCTATATATCTTTTTCTTGCCTAAATGCCCTGGCTAGAACCTCCACTGAAGTGTTGAATAGAAGTGGTGAGTTGAGATTTTCTTGTCTTATTCTTGTCTCTCATCTTCATGGCTAAGTATTTAGGCTTTTACTTTTATAAACCTGTACCACAGTTAGCAGTGAGTTTTATAGGTGTCCTTTATGAAGCTATAGAACTCCCTTCAAGTAGAGTAGATTGTTTTTCTCATGAAAGAATAAAATTATCTTTTTCTCACTTGTTAAACTAGTTATGCAGTTTGTTTTAATTCCATTGATATTGGTAGATTTTTTTCCCCTATTGAATCAGCCTTGTATTGCTGGCATTGATTTCACTTTGTCACCATGTTTATCATCTGTCTTTTTGTCTATCCATCTATCTAATATAAGTTTGAATATGTTGCTGGGTTTACTTTGTGAGCACTTCATGGATACTTTCTATTTCCATATTTCAAAGTTATTCATCTATAGTTTTCTTGTTATGCATTTGGTTTTCTTATCCTAGTATTGGCTTTGGTAGAAGTCAGCTTAGAACTGTTTTTGTATGTTCTTATTTCTTGCATTTTGTTAAGAATTGATATGAACTTTTTAAAGGACTTAATAGAAACCATCAGTAAAATTTAATTTCTCCATAAATTGGTTGACTATCAATAAATTCTGGGCCTGGACTTTCTGTGGCTTGGTTTTGGCCACTCTTCATCCTTTCCCTTAGTACAAGTCTATATAGATGCACTGTAAGTTCTTGAGTTAGTTTTTGGAGGTCTCCCACTACCCCTCTTTGTTAATCTAGCTAAAGTTTTAAAGTCTTTCCATTTTCTTGATTTTTCTCTATTGTTTTTCTGTGCTCTGGTACATTTATTTGTGCTCAATATTGCTATTTTCATTTCTGCTTTTCTTCCTCTGAAATCTTAAAGTTGTAAATGAAGTTGTTGATTGGAATGGATTTTTAAAATGGATGTATGACTGTAAATTACCTTTTAAGCACTGTTTTAACTACATTTCATAAAATTTCCTCTGTATTTACTCTGACTTTTTCATGATTGCGTACTAAAGTATACATTTGTATTTTCCTAAAATGTGGACCTGCTGGTTATTAACATTTTGTTTAATTAGCACATATTTGAGAATTCTTCAAATTGTCTTATTTTTTTATTTCAAATTTTATTTCATTGTGTTTACTGAATATACTTTGGATTACTTCTCTTTGGAATGTATTGAGAATTATTTTGGAGCATGTAATATAGCCTGTCATTGCAACTGTTTCATACATATTTGAAGAGAATTTTCTGCTCTTATTTTGTGGTTTGTTAATAGAATCTTGTTAGGCTTAGTTGGTTGTAATGTTACCCAAATATTTATTCATTTTTTTATAAGTATTCTGCTCAGGGTTAAAACAGCACCATTGTGGAACAGGTAGCATTAAAATTGAGCTATTAATGTTTATGCCTTTGAAAAGAACAAGAATTAAATTTTAATGTACACTTTGTTTTTCTCTACCTCATCATCATCTTTTTTTTTTTTTTAATTGTACTGAGGAGGGCATGTTCTAAAAGGATCACCCTAGCTACTGACTTTTGTTGGGAGGAAACAAAATAATTGATTTTCCGTGATCCATAGAAGACCTCTTGAAAATTGGAAGAAAAGCTGAGAAAAAGAACAGAACTATGAACAGGACTATCTCAAGAGCTGTGACTAGTATTACAATTAGTACTCGGATGAAAAACCAGTGGATTTGTAAAGGAAAACATTGGTAGCCTAGAGTCATGTAAGATGTAATGATGTAGAAACTCTTTCTGGTGGGAGGACATAAGGAAGTTGAGGTTTTCAATATTTTGCTCAAAGGAAAATCATAGGTGTTATTCAAAACATACCATAAAAGAAGGCATTCTGATCCCTTCTTAGAATTCTGGTTATGATCATAGAAACAGTTTTATGATATTCATGGCTAGCTTTTACTATGATAAGTATGTAATTTTCTTAATATAGACTGTTTTATACATACATACATACATACATATATGTATAAATGCAATTTCTGAAAGTGGTCTTTTATTTTCTTGGTACATTTCCAATAAAACCAGATTATTTTCTCTGTGAGTGTATTTTGGCTGTAACTGCCCACTGCTTCCTAGGTGCTTATGACATTTGCTATTGGTTTCAAAATCTCTAGAGAAATAGTGCAGTTCTTAATCAATATTGAGGATTTTACAGGTGCTTATTAGCTGCTTATCTTAACATGGCTTAAACATGGATCTCGTGTTAATTTTTTCTGATCATTTGTCTTCAGCTTTGCACATGTCAGTATTTCTTGTTGCTACTTAGAATTGTTATGTGGATTTAGATGTATTTCCTATTCTTGTATGTTAACCATTTTTCAGATGTCGAGAGACCCTGTAAGATTTAAAAGTCCTATCATTTGAAGCAGGCTAATCCTCTATGTCATCATCAACAATAAAATACCCTGATCTCTTTTCTTACAAGTGGACCTTGCTATGTAACCCCGCCTGACTGGAGTGAAACCTGTGATCACTTCTGAGTAATGGGATTTAGGCATATACCACTAGACCCCGCTAGTTGGATAATGTATCTTTATTCATTCCATATCATAATACTTTTATGTAAAATAGTTAACTTGTATTCATATTCAGGTACTTATCGCTTCAAACTTAGCTTTTCTATTATCTATGTAATCTTTGATAATTTATATAAATTTCTTCAGTTTAGGTTTTATGAAATCAAATAATAATAGTACTTGAATGAAATGATTGTTAGGCTAAATCTTATAGAATTAGTGCTTATTATAGTTTTGACATATAATACATACTTGTATCCTGTTGATACCTTTAGAGTTCATAATGCAGGATCATTCATCACAACTTATCTTGTTTTATTTTCTTTATGTTCATATAATTTTATTAAACAACAAAATATTTTATATTTAACAAGTTATATATACTCAATGTGAGCTTTTGTTTTACGATTTTTGTGTATGGATTCTATAACAACGAAATTTGTTTAATTTAACTTCCTCACATGCAAATTTAAGAGTGTAACACTCTGAACAAGAATGTATATATACATCATCTCAGCTCATACTTGAGAAAGTCTCTTCCTTTCTAGAAAAACGTCTAGAATCCTAAGTGTAAGTCTCTTTCTTCTTGTTCCTTGACTGAAACCGAATTAGTCTTTGACAACTCCTACATAGAGGTGTGTGTGTGTATGTGTGTGTGTGTGTCTGTCTGTGTGCGCGCATGCGCGCACATGAGAATTTTTCTGAACTGTGTTTTAGATTTTAGATTTATTTTGTACTTAAAATACATGTAAAATTTAGTGTTCTCCATTCATGGGTGATTAAAATCTTTTTTTACCTATAAGATGACAAGCTGTTAGGTAGCTAGTAACCTAGTCTTTGCAAAAAACAGAAAAAATATTTACAAGTAAAATAAATCCAAGAATTTAATTTTATTATACCAGAACAATAATTATTTTCATGTCATGTAGTTATATCTTCAAATGATAATTGTTTTTAAAAACAGAATTATGATATTTAATTTTATACTCACAAGTAGTCTTTATAAAGGTACTGGATGTTCCTTACCCTTGTAGAGATAGAATTTTCTTTTACAAGTTGACTCCTTTCTTAAATCTTATGTTCTATATATGATTAGTTTGACCTCCTTATTTTGCTACATGGGTGTTAATGTGTAAATGTTTATTTTGTTCTTTTCTCTTAAAGCTGTTTGAATTGCTGGGACCCGAAGGACTTGATCTGATTGAGAAACTCCTCCAGAACAGAATTACAATTGTAGATCGATTTCTTAATTCCTCAAGTGATCATAAGTTTCAGGTTCTTCAAGGTAAGAGTGTGGTAGTGATTGTAACTTAAAAGAAAAATCCATGCTCATAGGGCAGTCCTAACTGGACTTAGTTATCTGAAAAACACAAAAGTTTGGAGTGGGGTGTGTTTGGGAGGCTATTGGGGAGGTTAGAGGAGAGAAATGGGAACTAAATACCACCATGTTTCTTTATAGCTCTATGAAATTCAACAATAAATAAAAAGTTTAAAATGAATGATTTGTTGGTTTACTAAATTTTAAATGTAATTGTGCTTTTTAATGTTCTTTGGTTTGTAATATTAATGATACCATTGTTTTATATAAAATTGAGACATGTTAGAACACGAAACAAATATGTGACACACATGCGATAGTATATTAGTATTTGGGCATAGCATTTTTTGTGATATATAAAATAATATGGCCATTTTTAAAAGACTGCATACAAATATTACTTATTGTGTATTCAGGAGTATTATAGTTTTTCTTCAACTTTTTATTTTGAAACTTTTCAAATCTGGTAAAGGTAGAATTATAACACAGCAAATACTTGACTTGTAGTTATGTGGGACTACCACTCATGAACATTTTGTTCTGTTGTTTGTTTTACTTACACACACACACACACACACACACACACACACACACACACACACACGGAGAAGAGAGAAAAAAGGGAGAAGAGATACCAATAACATCATTTAAACCTTTACTTAGCAACAACAGGAAATTGTATACTTCATGGTAATATCCTATAAACTCTCATGTGTACAAGTAAGAACAGTGACAGTTACCTTCACAACTGCTATATAACTATCATACTTAGACAGTGCAACACTTGGAATACCGTATACTTTAAGACCTCACCCTACCCCACCCTCCTACCAACAAAATAGTAAAATAAAACCTACCTGAGATATCACAACATGGGACTGTAAGACTCAGGTTTCAAAAAATGAAAATGAAATTTCTTGACACTTTTAGTCTAATCTACCTTGCTAGCCTAATTAATTGGGATTTTCAAAAGTCATGAGCATAAGAAATTATATACTTTTTAACTTCTATTTATGTTGACCTCTCTTTGTTTACATTTTATTTACTTATTTTTTCTTTTTGGTAATGGCACTGAAAAGGCATGATAAAAACAGCCTTGATTTAAATCCATAATTATTTATGAAATTTCTCTAATCCTTCTAATCTTCTCTGATGTTTATATGCTCTCTTGCTTGCAATAAATATATAGTCATCATCTTAGATATCACAAGTTCACCTGTAGCAGCTAACAATATTTAGGCAGGTTTTTGTTAAGTTGGATTTTTGCTGTTTGCTTAAACAGTAGGATTGTAGCAGCAGTCAAAACAAAACAGAACAAAACAAAAAACCCAATAACAACAACAGCAACAACAACAAACCTGTTCCTTGAAGTCTTTTTCAGCAGCTCTGTCTGTGAGTTTCCATTAGTCCAGGATTTAAGCTATGAAGCTTGAGTCTATCATCAGGTTAGTGTGATGGTCTCAGGGTTGGGAAAACTGATTCTGGGATTGGTAGAATTGAATTTTATGCTTATATTTGAATTCTCCCACAAAACATTCATATCAAAAGCTGAAGAACATAAATGTGAAATAAAACTGTGAATCATCATTTTAACATTGGTTTATAAGTATAAATTGGGTAAGTGTATATTTAAATGCCATTGAAAATGGTAAACTACATAATGTAAACCTTAAAACTTAAATTATTATAAGGTTTTACCTCAAAACCAACAGCTCACAAATGCACTTCTAAGGCATTATAAGGAGTAATATTTTAAACAATAAGTGTTTTCTTGGTATTCATAAGCAATTCATGGCTAATTTAGAATTCAGAGTTGGAGTTTTTATTGCTAGAAGAGAATTAATTTAAGTTTGTAATTGATCTATATAAAGCAGATCTCACAGCTTTTGAAAATTTGTTACTTTATCATAATAATGGCAATGGCAACTAAAATTCATAATTATATATTTTAAATAATTTGAACAAATTATTTTAAACTATGAAATTTAATTTTTGCATTCATGATGTTATGTCAAATTATATGATCCTAGTGTTGTTATAGTATTTGTTTTTAAGACTACCCTTAAACATGTAATTGAGTAAACCAGCTATAAAAAAAGAAGTTGTTAGAAAATTGGATTCTGTTTTGTGTTTGTAGTGGCAAAATGGTTTTCATGAAGGTCAAGTCATGTCTGCTATTTATAACTCATTATATTTTTTAATTACTTCACAGATAGTTGTAAAAAAATTTTAGGAGAGAATGCAAAGCCGAATTATGGATGTCAAGTCACTATTCAGTCTGAACAAGAAAAGCAGTTAATGAAACAATATCGCCGTGAAGAAAAAAAAAATGCTAGAAGAGAAAAAAAGGCAGGAGAAGATGGGGAAGTTTCTGGAGAAGGAATTTTGTCTTTTGATCCTAAGGAACTCCGAATACACAGGTAGTAAACATCATATGCTAAAAATCATACAAGTGGTGCAGTTTTACCTGTCATTCTTTAGCTTTTAAGTAATTTGGTGATTCTTTTACAACTTGATTCTCTTTGGTGAAGTAAAAGTCACTCTTTAATTAGAATAAGTCTTGATTGTGTTCATGTGAGACACTTTATTTGCAGAGATGGGCTCGTCTAGGTTTTCTTTTTTATACTTTTCAGCTATGTTACATAACGGCCACATGGATATAGTTTAGCATCTGTTGACTTTTTCAATTTAATGATTTTATTTTATTTTAATATAATTTATAAGTAGAAAAATAAATATGAGTTTTGTGGTCAGTTAAATTTGCAACTCTCAACCTGTGGGTTGTCATCTTTTTGGCAAACCTTTATCTCCCCCCCCCAAAAAAAACCTTACATTACAATCCATAACAATACCAAAATAATTGTTATGTAGTAGCAGTGAAAAAAATTTTACGGTTGGGGTCATGACAACAAATGAGGGACTGTCTTAAAGGGTCACCTCATTAGGAAGATTGAGAACTGCTGATTTATATATTTAAGCATTGAAAAAGTGGTATTTATCACTTATACATCTTTATGGTGTGAAAATAAATGAAAAAAGATTAGGTCAGCATTACTGACTATTGTATAAAAGTAGCAATTGGAAATATACTCAAAGCCTATTATTTACCCTGAAACTTCTTAGTGGCTAATATCTTACATTTGTAGTTAAAGTTCTTTTTTTTTTTTTAAGTAGGATTACTTGAAATAGCAATTATAATGGCCTTTAATTTGTATATGGCTTAATTTTTAAAAATGTCAATTCTGTCATGTTATTTTTTTAATTATTACAGAGAACAGGCACTTCTGAATGCTAGAAGTGCTCCAATTTTGGGCAGGCAGAGAGAGAAAGAGGTTGAAAAAATTCGTTATCCTCATGTTTATGATTCCCAGGCTGAGGCCCGAGAGACATCAGCATTCATTGCTGGTGCCAAGGTATGTCATAGTAATATAACCACATTTGGAAACAGGTATTTTCTGAGCAAATGCTAGCATAGATGTTTCCTTGTGTCCTTGAATATATTACTAGAGGATACAATATGCTAAATTATATGTTAAAATAGTAGGAAAAAATGGGATATTGTAGTATATCTTAAGTTCCTGAAATATATTCCATATTCAAAACATATTTAACTTTTTTTTATTGTTTCAGTTTGTATTGGTGAGTTATATCTATTGTATTACTGACTATATTATATATTATTTTGGTTATGACAGTACCTTTGTCCTCAAAAATACTGTGTAGCTGGTATGTACTCTTAAGTTCAACAAATTACATCTGTATATCCTAGGAGACAGTTGACTCCTGAATGTTTAATGAGTATGGTTTATGTTTATTTTTCTTTTATTTAGATTTATTTCCTTTAAATTAGCTGGCTTTATTTGCTAGTACTATGTTATAAAGCCAGTAACATTTTGTCTTTGTCTCTAATTTAACTTAAAATTTTATGAGAGCAGTAGACTTTAATTTTTCTTACTGGAATTTTATTTTTTGTACTTATAGATGATTTTGCCAGAAGGTATTCAGAGAGAGAATACCAAGCTGTATGAAGAAGTGAGGATCCCCTACAGTGAGCCAATGCCAGTTGGGTTTGAGGAAAAGCCAGTTTATATCCAAGACTTAGATGAGGTAAGATTAACTTTTTGTGTAATAGATTCTTTTAAGTATGGAATTTGTAATTGGTCAATCCAGTTAAGAATATGGATAGCAGGCAGGCGTGGTGTCGCACACCTTTAATCCCAGCACTCAAGGAGGCAGAGGCAGGCAGATCACTGTGAGTTTGAGCCCTGTCTGGTCTACAATCTGAGTTCAGGACAGCCAAGGCCACACATAGAAACCCTGTCTTGAAAAAACCAAAAAAGGAAAAAAAAAAAGAGAGAGAGAAAGAGAAAGAAAGAAAGAAAGAAGAGGAATATAGATAACAGGTTGGCTAAGAAGTAGGCTATTGGAGTATAAAGGTTTCTTTGTACTCAAAACAGATTCACATATGCCTTTGCATTACATATGTTTATTTTGTGTTCATTTGGGCCATTTAGCAAATTTTGCATGTATGTGTTCATGTGTATGTACATATACACATGTGAGTGAAAGTGCTTGCATGATTTCATGTGACTGTGGAGGCCAGAAGTGGATGTTAATGTCTTTTTGTATCACTGTCTATCTTATTTTTTGAGATGGGGTCTTTCACTGAAGCTGGCTGGATAGTGAGCTCCTGGGATCCCCCTGTCCTCAAATGCACAAGTTAGACAACAGACTTGTGCTGCGGTGCCATTTTTTTTTTTTAAATGAGGGTTCTGGGTGTCTAAACTCATGCTTATGCAGCAGACACTTCTATCTTAGCCATCTTCTCAGCCCTTAACCTAACTTTTTACAGTTTTTTAAAATTTATCATCCTGATCTGATCTTGCCCTCCCTCTTCCTCCTTGGAGTTTCTCCCTTTGCCCTGCATCCTCCCATCCTCCCATCCTCCCATCCTCCCATCCTCCCTTTCTCCTAAGAAAAGGCTCAGAAAAAGAGAGGTCAACTCTTGGCTTATCAAGTTGCAGTAGGGCTAGGCAGCATCTTCTAGTGTAGCTGCACAAGGCAGCCAAGGTAGAGGAAAGGGAGCAAAAGGAAGGCAACAGAGTCAGAGACAGCTGCTCTTCCTGTTGTTAGGAGTCCCTCATGAAGACCAAGCTGCACAACTGCATATTTGCAGAGGGCCTAGCTCCATCCCTAGGTCTCTGTTTGGTGGTTCAGTTTCTGTGAGCCTCTGTGTCCCAGGTTAGTTGTGGTTTTCTTGTGGTATCCTTGATCTCTTTGGTGCACTCATTCCTTCATTCTCTTCCGTGGAATTCCCTGAGTTCCACCTAATGTTTGGTTGCGGGTCTCTGCATGTGTATCCATCAGTTGGCTGGGCGAAGCCTCTCAGATAACAGTTAAGTTAGTCACCTTTCTGAAAGTAGATCAGATTATCATTAATAGTGTCATGGATGGTCTCTCTTTCATGGCATGGCTCTCAAGCTGGGCCAACAAATGGTTATTTATTCTGTCAATTTCTGTTCCATCTTTACCTGTACACATCTTATTTGCAGGACACATTTAGGGTCTAATGTTTTTTGGCTGGGTTGTTGTCCGAGTCCCTCCATTGGATGATGACTGATTCAGGCTGCATATCTCCTATTGCTAGGAGTCTTGGCTAGGGTCACCCTCACACATTCCTGGGAGTTTCCATTGTCCTAGGTTTTTAGTTCACCTAACCCCTGTCCCCAAATTTCAGATCTCTTTCCTGTACTCTCTCCCCTTCCCAACCTCTTCCTCATCTAGTACCCTCCCTTAACCTCCCTTGATGTGTTCATATTTGTATCTAATTGGTAATAATTTTTTAATTAAGAAAAATACTAATTAACCTCAGGATTGGTAACCGGTCCATAGGCCACTTTTTCTGGTGCTTTAGTTTATTCCTTAACTTTCAGTTGCACAAATATAAGTTTCTTTCTAAGATCTATTTGCTTTTATTTTACATGTATGGATAGATGTTTGTTTGTGTAGATGCTTATTTACCACATGTGTGCACTGTCCATGAAGGCAGGGAGAGGGTGACAAATCCACTGGAACTATAGTTATAGGTGGTTGTTAGCTGCCATGAGGGTGCTGGGGATGGAACCTAGGTCCTCTGGAAGAGCCACCACTGCTGCCCTTAACTACTGAGCCATCACCCCATCCTCCAAACATATGCTTCTTATTGAAGGTTGTATAACATTTCCTTTCCAGAGTGCTTCACATTATAGATTCAGGTTGCTTTTTTGATGGATGTTATATATGTGCTTCATGTCTTTTTAAGGCACCCCCTTCATTTATTTAAATTATTTTTGCTAGTAGCAAGCATAAAAATCTTTCAATAAAAATATATTGAGTAACCTATGTTCCTGAGACAATAGGCTACTCAGTAATACAAGGAGCAATAACATAAAATCACTGGATTCAATCCAGTGGGCCAGATAGACATATAAAGAAATTATCTCAGTATTTATGGTTAGAGGTTTTAATGATAATATATATGTAATATATATTGAACATCTGGGTGCTGAAGAAGTAGGGCTTCCTTAAATCTTTTGAAATATGGTGGATTGTAAAGAAATAAATGGTAATTACTTAGGGAACTAGAGGACATCAGAGATCATCTGTGAGCTTGAGCTTGAATGATAATGTAGAGCTTCCAAGGATTGGGAAAGGCTTTTTAGGCATTGAAAAGGTATGAAGAAATGGTGACGGATATCCCCTGAAAGTCTTCTCTTACTGGGAGATTGGGATAGATGCAGGGACCTCCTATTGGGACTCTAGGTGAGAGAAGTATGGGAGATATGGGAGAATGGGGAAATAGAAGGACCCAGAGGGTCCTAGAAACCTACAAGAAGAACATCATGATGGGTGGATCTGGACCGGGGGTTCTCCTCAAACTACTGCACCAACCAAAGACAATACATGCAGTAAATGTTGAACTACTACTCTGACCTAGCCAACGGACAGGACATTCTCCACAGTTGTGTGGAGAGTGGGGGCTGACTCTGATATGAACTAGGTGCCCCTTATTTGACCACTTCCCCTTGGTGGGGAGGCCTGCTGGCACTCAGAGAAAGAATAGGAAGGCTACCAGGATGAGACTTGATAGGCTGTGATCGTATGTTGGGGGAGGAGGTCCTCTTCTGTCACAGATATATGGGAGGGAAATAGGTTGAAGGAGGGAGGGAGGAACGGGAGGAGACAAGCAGGAGGCTAACAATTGAGATGTAATCTGAATAAAGTGGAAAAAAAATGGTGAGAAAGTGAGACCTAACAGATTCAGGGTTTTGTACTCTGTACTATATTTTGTCTTGAAAGATATCTTCAAACATTGATATGTAGGACTTTGCTGGATTAGATTGAAGTATGAATTCTCTGCATAGCCATTTTGTGCTCAGTCTGTGAAGGTGAACTCCCTTTTCTCAGCAGGGTTCACACTCCACTGGATCCAGTAACCCCAGATTTTGTAAGGAGTGTCACATAGCCCTCAAGGAAGATTACAGGCCCAACCCTTTCCTGATAAGGAACTTATTCAAGCACAGGGAATTCTTAGAGGTCCCCCACACTATGCTGAGGAGATCCTAGCCTATAGCAAATGATCTTTATTCATACTTAGAAACCCTCATACATAGGATAATTAAATATTGTTTTTCCTTCTTGTGATAGGGCCCATGTTACTGCATGTAAATAAGTACTCTTATCACTGTATGTAGATTAAGTATCTTGGCACCCTTAGCCATAGTGAATCAGATACATTCACCCTTAAAACCCCTCCCACTGCTCAAGGTTTATAAATAAAGGTCGGCTGGCTTGCTCAGGCTCTCTGTCATGCTCACAGTTCCTCCACTATGATCATCTGAAACTCCATTTATTGAGATGGACTCCTGGCAGTGTTGGCAGAACTGCCTTTGCAGTTTCTGGCACCTGCTCCATTGCTAACTGCTGGCTCTGTGCTGAACACCACTCCCAACCTCCCCTCATCCCCTTGAAGCACTGCTGGGCCTGGTTCTCACTGGAACTGTCTGCCAGCAGGTTTTGGACATATGCCTGATTCCTCTGCTGTGCCTAACTCCGCAGCTCAAAGAAGGAGCTGTGACACTTTGGTATCATCACAAGCTTGTGGGGCTCCCGAGTCTCCTGCCTTCTGATACCAGCATTCTCATTCTAAAAGACCTGTTTTGTAAAACTCCATGGAAACCTCATTTTCCACCTCCCCCAGAGAGGCTGGGAATCTGGCCTAGCACCCCTGCCTCAGGCCTCATCCTGAGGGCTCTGTACTTCCCCTGAGCAAGAAACAGGACCTTGGTACCTTTGACCTCGAGGTCTGTCCATTTGAAAGCAAGGAGCTCCTGGACCAGCCCATGGGATGTGAAACCAATTCACAGGTGGTGGGACCCATGCCAAACAACAATCTTGAAGGGTCATATCTACTATAGATAATATATAGATAAAACATTGTTTAAAAACTTTGAAAGATACATTTTCCTTTCTTTGGAGGTGGTATTTGTTTCTGCGTGTGCTAGGATATACGTGACTATGTATGCCTGCATGTGCATGTGCTTATGTATATGGGAGTGTGTATGCCTTTGTGTGCATGTGGAGGCACTGCATTTTATTTTATTTTATTTATGCTGGAGCTCACCAAGTAGACTGAACAGCAAGCCACATGGATATGCCTGTATCTGCCTCCTCATACTATGGTTGCAAGTTTATGTTACCATTAACTTATGTTAAGAATTAACTCCAGTTGTAATGATTCTGAGGCATTTGTTTTACTGACTGAAATATCACCACAAACCAACGTTGAAAGTTTTTAAGCTAGAATGTAAGATAGATTTGTAATCCAGTCATAGCATACTGCTCATGAACATTAATCTAAGGAGACTATTTCAGTTTCCCAGTATTTGGTGACACTGTCTGTGCTTGTGTGTATGTCTCTGTGTGTGTCATCTGTTTCACTTGGTAAAAGGAATTTTAAACTCTTTTGTTTCTTTTAAAATTAACTTCTTATTTTGTTACTTTAACTTGGAAATTCATTACTCTGTATACAAATACTTTATATGTTTTGACACTCTCTAAATTCTTAACAGTCTCTTAAAATCATAGGTGTTTTATTTGATACCAGTTTTTTAAAATGTTTTGTTAAATTTTGAGATAATTACATCATTTCAGCTTCCCTTTCCTTCCACTAGATACTGTCCTATGTATTTCCATCCTTTGCTCTTTCTCAAATCACTGCCTCTTTTCCTTTTGTTGTTTTACACACACACACACACACACACACACACACACAGAGAGAGAAAGAGAGAGAGAGAGAGAGAGAGAGAGAGAGAGAGAGAGAGAGAGGAGATAGAGAGGGGAGACACACACACACACACACACACACACACACACACACACACACACACACCACAAATGTTTTCTAGTTTGCTCATGCCCAGTTCATTTATGCCATATAATTTATTTTTGTAGGATGCTCATGATGCTTTCCACCATCTGTCTAGCATCTTTAGCATCTATAGTGATGCTGCTCTTCTCATTCTTGAAATAACTCATTTTTTTTCTTCATCAGTTTGTTCAGGCGCAGTTCATTATTTATTTCCATAGAGGGATCATAGTGTTTTTTGTCATTCTTCTATCTGTAATGATGCTTCCTTTGTCCTTGATGATGACATATGATCTCTCTGCCTTTCAATCAGCCTTTTCCAATTACAAATTTTTATAGCATCTGTTGTTATGTTTTGATTTTCTAGATTTCTTTGGGCAACAAGATAAAATAGTCATTTATTTGATATCAGTATTGGTTTCAAATACAGAAATTTTCTCTTAAAATATTACCTTTTAAAAATCCACTGTTTCTGACATTGAATTTTCCTTTTCCTTTACTTAAGAATTCTTATTAATGTCGCATTTGATTTCTCCACTAATCTGTTATTTATGAATTGCTATTTAGTTTTCAAATCCTGTTTGACTAGTTTATATTCAGAATTCTTGGGATTAATTTTAGTTGACTCCAACCCCAGACAGTCGTTCTTACTATCTGGCATACCACTTAGAACATGAGTCTCTATTCCTATGCAGAGACTGACTCTGACTTCACTAGGTTTCTCCCTTGCTGAATACTATGCAGCTCTGAGTTCAGCTTTCTGTCCCATAGTGGCCAGGTTCCAGCAGATAGCCCCATACTACTTGCTCTGGGTCTTTGTAAAAATCCATTATGCTGCTGCTCAGGGAAAGTGCTAAGAAGAGTTGGTGCTCCTACATGTCTTCTCCTTCTGTCAGTGCTACTGCCACAAACTTTCTGTATATTCTCCTCTCTCTTTCATTTAGTTTTGATCTTTTATTTTAAACATTTATTTCTATTATCTCCAAGTAAATATGGATATAGGTAGATAGATAGATAGATAGATAGATATCCATATTGTGTGTGTGTGTGTGTGTGTGTGTGTGTGTGTGTGTGTGTGTGTGTGTCCTTGTCCATCTTTTGGGGTTCAAGTGACATGACATGGTGAGCCAACTGACGAGTACTGAGCAGAACTCTAGTACTCTACAAGAGCAATGTATGCTCTTAACTGCTCATTCTCTCCAGCCCCAGTTTTGTGCCTTAAATTGTTATTGAACATACAGATTTTTTATTTCTCTTTCCTGAGCTGTGGTTTATGTACTATTATTGGTGCTACCCCTCTCTGGGAGCAGAGTACTTTGAACCAAGAATCAAGCCACACTTCTGGGATTGACTCTGAATGAACTTCTGAAGCTGTGTAAAGTTCCCTTTTTGACTTGTTATTAAAACTAGCATGTTTATCCTTGTGGCTGAGATGTGTTTCTTGGATGCAGAAGAATGTTGGATCTTGTTTTATACATCCATTCAGTTAGTCTGTTGTCTTTTTACTGGAGAATTTAGTCCATTGATGTTGAGAGATATTAATGACCAGTGATTGTTAAGACCCTTAATTTTGATGTTGGTTACCATAGGGGGATTGTGTGGTTGTGTTTTTGCAATGGTGTAGTTACCTATTTCCTGTGTAGTGTTGGTTGTAGCTTGTCCCTTTGGGGTGGAGTTTTCCTTCTATTAATTTCTATAAAGCCAGGTTTGTGGATAGGTATTGTTTGAATTTGGTTTTGTCATGGAATATCTTGTTTTCTCCATCAATGGTTATTGAAAATTTCGCTGTGTAGAGTAGTCTGGACTGGCATCTGTGGTCTCTTAGGGTTTGTAGGATCTCTGTCCAGGCCCTTCTGGCTTTTATGATCTCTGCTTAGAAGTTGGGTGTAATTCTGATAGGTTTGCCATTATATGTTATTAAAAACAAGGAATTTCTGAAATTTGTGGACAAATGGATTGAACTGGAAATGATCATAATGAGTTAACCAAGAAGCAGAAAGACTTAAATGGTATATACTCACTTATTTCTGGACACTAGCCCAAGGGGCATGTCCCATGAAAGTCTTCACTTACCAGGAAAGTGGGATAGAGGTGAGGGCCTGCTAATGGGACTCTAGGGGAGAGACGTATGGGAGATTGGGGAAACAGAAGAATCTAGAGGGTCCTAGAAACCTACAAGAAGAACACTGACAGGCGGATCTGGGCCCAGGGGTTCTGCTCAAACTATGGCACCAACCAAGGACAGTATGTGCAGTAAGCATCACACCCCTACCCAGATCCAGCCAATGGACAGGACACTCTCCACATTTAAGTGGAAAGTGGGGACTGACTTTTACATGAACTCTGGTGCCCCATATTTGACCACATCCCCTTGATGGGGAGGCCCGGTGGCACTCAGAGGAAGGATAGCAGCCTACCAAGAAGAGAGTTGATACCCTAGGATCATATACAGGGAGAAGAGGTCCCCCTTAGTCACAGTCATAGGGGAGGGGAATAGGGTGAAAGTGGGAGGGAGGAATAGGAGGATACAAGGGATGGGCTAACAATTGAAATGTAATATGAATATTATCAATAAAAAATAAAAAGTAAAAAATATAAATTAAAATTTTTAAAAAAATCTAGCATGTTCCACCTCTTTTGGTTTCCAACTGTTTCCAGTTTATTGCCTGGAACTTCTAGCAGGCTGTGCCTGTGTCCTCTGTTACCTTTAACTAAAGAGATGTAATCATGGTACAATATGGAATGATTTTGAGTATTAAAGAAGAATATTAAATAACGTTAAAGTCCTTATAACTTTCCATGCTGTAGTATAAACTATTTTCAATTTGTTGCCTTCTAAAGTTTGTTCTTAAATCATAAAATATTGAAAACCATTCTGAATAATTGAATAGGAATTCCTATTTACTTCTGTCTCCAGGTGGCTTCCTGTTTTGTTTTGTTTTCTAAAGGTTTCTTGAAGAAGAGCTTCACTGTACACTCACTGGCCTTGTACTTAAGAGTCTCCCGCTTCACCCTCTTTAGTGCTAGGATTACATGTATGTGCCAGGCCTGGTTTAACTTCAGTTTAGACTGTCATGATATGAGTGGCAAATGATTTGAACTTTGAAAGATGTATTTTTATTTTATATTTACATATTTGCATTGTTTTGTGCTTGGGGAAAGATAAGTATATATTTAAGTTTAGAATCATAGTTTCATATTCAGTGTGTGGTAATTTTCCAATTAGAACTGAGCTGTAGTTGCGATACTTTCTTGACTGTGTACACATACAGGATGAACTGACAAACTGAAGAAAATCTTTTGACGGCAGTGTTCTACATGTTATCCCTGCACTTGTTATCCCAGCACCTGTGAGGCAGAGGCAAATGATTGTGAGGATAAAATGAGCTTTGGTTACATAGTATAACGTTCTTACAACCATCCATTCTCTCTCATAGTCTTATGTTTTTAATCATAGAGATTTAATGTTTATATTTAGAACTGGAGTCATTTACATTTTATTTACACTGAGTCGTATACCTCTCTTATTTTAGATTGGACAGTTGGTTTTTAAAGGAATGAGGAGACTCAACAGAATCCAGTCTATAGTATTTGAGACAGCCTACAACACCAACGAGAATATGCTGATCTGTGCCCCTACTGGAGCTGGCAAGACCAATATTGCGATGCTTACAGTCTTACATGAAATCCGCCAACACTTTCAACAAGGTGTTATTAAAAAGAATGAGTTTAAGGTAGGAGATTACAAGTCAGACTGTTTTTTAAGTCATAGAAGTTAAAATAAGCTTTCCATACTATGAAACTTGGGAATTCTTCAAGATATTTATTATAGTAGAAGTCATACAAAGAATGCTTCTTGATTGACTTAATCGCTATAATGGTAGTCCCTATTTCTGTTTTGAAAATCCCATTACTCTTTGGGAAAGCATGAAAATATGTTTTGATTTGAAACAGAACCTACTTTCTAAGTAATGAGTCAGTGTAAACAAATTCTACTGTCCTCTTATTTAAAGGACAGTATTTATTTATTTAAGTAACCACACGCTTATTCCAGCAGAGATAACCACTGCCCATATATCATCATTAACATTTTTCACGGGAAGCAACTAGAATCATATTTCACAATAAGTTGTGATTGTATTGGCTACTGTGAAATAAATGGTGGTGTAGTTTTTGCTCATTCATCAGCCAGTGTTTGTTTGGTACAGATTGTGTATGTTGCTCCGATGAAAGCCTTGGCAGCTGAAATGACAAATTACTTCAGCAAACGTCTAGAGCCATTGGGCATCATTGTGAAAGAACTGACTGGAGATATGCAGTTGTCAAAAAGTGAAATTTTGAGAACTCAGGTATGTTGCTCATCCATATCATTTTATGATGTTTATTTTTAAGGTTATAAAAATGTTGTATAACTGAACTTTAAGAAATAATGTGCGCATAATACAAACATAAATAGTAAACTTACTTCTAATCATGTCTGCTCTTACAACAATTTTAATGTAGTCCTTTAATAACATTCTTTTGTGATTCTTACCATATTTTGAATGTTATTTCCATTCATAGAGTTAATGTCTTTTGGCAGTTTTTCCATTAGGAAATGAGAGTATGGCTAAGATTGTAGTTGAATGTTAAGAGCAATCACTACAGAGATCTTGAAGGAATCACACTAGACTTTTAGCCTGTTTGTTTAGGATAGCTTAACATATAAGAAGAAATTGTAGACATTTTATCTTGCCAAATGAGAATTTATCAATGAGCCTACTGTATGTAGGTATATATTATGTAAAATGAATACTAAAGGTATTCAATATTTAGTTTCTACTTTTAAAGAATGTGTATTATGATATAGTAGGAAAAATATATTTGAGGCTATAGCCAGGTTAATATTGATAGTTACAATATATAAGCAAGGTAATGTTAATACTGTTTTTAAAAAAGAAAATAGTGATGATCAGAAATTATTGGAACATTTTAGAAATTTAAAGGATATTAAAGGAGACAAGTTTTAACATTATATGGATATTGAATTAAATATGATTAGAAAGTAAGTTTTCTAGATCTTCTGTCATGAAAAAACTACCACAGAATTGTTGGTGTTGTAGAAGAACAGACTATTAATTCCCTAGAAAAGGTGTTGTTTGAGAATTGATTTCTTCTGGAGCTATAAGAGAATATGTTGCCTGTATCTTCTGCCTTCTCGTGGGTGCTAGTAGTTGGCCTTTCTGGCTAGAACACATACATACTGTAGTTTCTACTTTTATCTTTGCATGACTTACTTCCTTTATGATTTTTTTCCTTTTTTTTTTTTTTTTTTTTTTTTGCTCTACTATAATCAGGATGGTTTTTTTTTCCTTAATCATCTCACCTAATTAGAGTCCGTTTTTTAAATCAAGTTGCACTTATAGATTAAGTATTTACACATTGCCTTCCTCCAAGATTCATAATTTAAAGCCCTAGACCACAATTTAATGCTATTTCGAAGTGGATCTTTCAGGAGTTCATTAGGTTTAGGTTAAGGTTAGGTCAGAAAGGTAAGATCCTCGTGATGAAATTAATGCCTTTAGATGAAGAAATTACCTATATCACTTTTTTCTTTTTTCACCCATCAAAGAAGGCCACAAGTACATACAGTGAGAAGTCAGCTATCTAGCAAGCCTGAAAATTAGGATTTAGTTTGAGTTTGTTGGCACCTTGATCTTGACTGTTCTCCAAACTATAAAAAATAAGCATCTGTTGTTAAACTATCACTTTGTGGTCCGATGTATTCTGGCATCCCTACCTATGACTACAAGCTCACTGAAGTTGCTGGCTGTTCACAGACAGACCCTGCAACCTATTTCTGTGGATATTCCAAGTTTTTTGAAATACATTATGAAGATGGAAAATTAAATTTCAGCTAAATACAGTTTGGAGTTAATAAAAGTCCAGTGTTTTCTAATCTGTACTTGTGTGATTTGTATTAATAGTTGTGTGGCTGGGTTTGTGTCCCAATCCTTCCAATGGAAATCTTGCCTGGTTGTAGGGGATGGCCACATTTAAGCCCTGCATGCTTGGTTACTAGGGTTACCGTTGTAGATTCCTGTCAGTTTCTATTGCAATAATTTTCTCGCTCATGAAGTTGTATAGCTGGATCTTGAGGTATATCTGTTCTCAGTTTTCTGAGACACTGCCATACTGATTTTCAGTGTAGCTACACAAGCTTGCATCATCTCCATCAGCAATATTCCCCTTGCTTTACATCCTGACAACCAAGAGCTATTACATGTGTTTTTGTGCTTAGCCATTCCGACAGGTGTAAGATGGAATCTCAGCGTAGTTTTGATTTTTATTTCCCCGATTGTGTAAAGATGTTGAAAATTTCTTTAAGTGGACATTTGAGATTCATCTGTTGGAAATTCTTGGTTTATATCTGTATCCCATTTTTTAGTTGTGTTGTATGGTGTTGATATCAAATTTCTTAAATTCCTTATATATTTATGAAATTAGCCTTCTGTCAGATGTGGAATTGCTAAAAGCCTTTTCTTATTCTGTAGACTACTGTTTTGTGCTATTGACAGAGTCCTTTGCTTTACAGATGCTATTTTTGTTTTATGAGGTCCATTTTATTAGTTGCCAGCCTTAGTGCCTGTTCTATTGGTGTTCTGTTTAGGAAGTTGATCCCTATGCTGATGTGTTCAAAGCAATTCCACACTTTCTCTTCTATCAGTTTCAGTGTGTCAGATTTTGTGTTGAGGTCTTTGATCCCTTGGACTTGAGTTTTGTGCAGGGTGATAGATACAAATTTATTTCCATTCTTCTACATGCAGATATCCAGTTAGACCAAGAATATATTTTGAAAATTCTTTTTTATTTCTTTGTATCTTTTTGGCATATATATTATATTTAATATATATATTATAGAGAGTTTTGGGTGATTATTCAGGTAGAAAACTGTCTCTGTCATCTTCTCATTTGGAAAGCTACTAACCTGCACTCCCAGCATATTCAGGTAATCAAGTTTATTCCTTCTCAAGTCTCTGATGGAGTTAAAGAACAGTTAGCTTAGGTTCACAATGAAGCTTAGTTGTTTAGGGGTTAAGATGCTTTTAGGTATAGATAGATGTTTTAAGTTTATGACAAGATGTGATGTAGATTGATCTACATTCAGAATTTTAGATGCACCAAGATAGGAAAGATGTTTTCTTCTAGGCTGTAAAATACAAATAGCCAAAACACTAAGACTGTAACATTTATATAATTCCTGATTGTATCACGGTTCTTCTTTCTCTAGGTAGTTTATTATATAAACATGTAATAATATAAATGTATATGTAAAAAATAAAAAAATGTTTAATAAAGAATTGTAAAATAAAATTTAAAAAATTAAAAAAATGTTCTTTACACAATTGGAAAATCTAAAGGAAATGGACAGTTATCTGATAGATACCACTTAGCAAAGTTCAATCAAAATCAGGTAAACAGTTTAAATAGACCAATAGAAGCAGTCGTTAAAAGTCTCCAAACCAAAAAAAGCCCAGGCTAAGTTGTTTTAGTGCAAAATTCTACCAAACTTTCAAATAATAGCTACCGCCAATATTCAAACTATTTTACAAAATAGAAATTGAAGGAGCGTTGCCAAATATATCTTATGAGGACACCTACCCAAACCACACAAAAACTCAGCAAAGAAAGAGAATTACAGGCCAATGTGTCATGAACATTGATACAAAAATACTCAATAAACTGAATCTAAGAACACATCAAAAAGATCATCTACCATGATCAAATAGGCTTCAACCAGAGATGCAGGGATGTTTCAACATACGAAAAAACGCCAGTGTAATCTACCATACAAAGAAACTGAAAGTCAAAAACCACATGATCATCTCCTTAGATGCTGAAAAAGCTTTGGCAAAATTCAGCAGTCCTTCATGTTAAAAGTCTTGGAGAGATCAGGGATACAAGGGACATATGTAAACTAGTATAGGCAATATACAGCAAGCCAATGGCCAACATAAAATTAAATGGAGAGAAACTCAAAATAACTCCTTTAAAATCAGAAACAAGACAAGGCTGCCCACCCTTTCTATTCTAGTCAATATAATACTTCAGGTTGTAGCTAGAGCAATAAGACAACTAAAAGAGGCTTAAGTCAAAGGTATCACCATTTGCAGGTGTAATGATAGTATACATAATGGTATCCAAAAATTCTTCAAGGGAACTTTTATACCAGATAAACACCACCGGCAAAGTGGCTGTGTACAAAATTAACTCAAAAAAATCTTTAGACCTCCTATATACAAATGATAATTGGGCTGAGAAAGAAATCAGGGATTCTTTGATATTTTAAACATGGTTTTGTATTCCCTGTTGGAACATCTTGCTTTCTTATTTTCAAGTTTAGGATACTCCTTATCTACTTGATAGTGACTTTTTTTTCAGTAGTTTATAAAATTTTCTCATAGTATTTATATCATGTACAATAAGACAGTTCCTCTTAGAGCCCTCCTTGTAGTATTCCAGAGAACATGGTATATTGTGTTGTGTGCTCAAATCATTTGATTTTAGGAACTTTTAAAATTTATCTTTATAGTCTGCAAGCATTTGTGTATATTTCTGAGATTGTTTTGTTATTTGTTTCTAGTTTTATTTCGTTGTTATCCGCTAGTCCTCAGAAAAGGGGAACCCCAGCCACCCACCCACCCAAGCCCACCAAATCACTTCAGGACTGAGCATGTCCTCTTCTTTCCTTTTGTCATTCTTCGCAGCGTTTTCATTAGGTCCCTTCTCAATTGAGTCCATAATTTGCCTGCCTCATGATAAGCATTCCTTTTTGTTTGGACTGGATTTCAGTTTCTGGTCCCTATTTATATTTTGCTACCTATTACTTCACAGATGGCTCAGTAGTCGGGGACTCCACACAGATACTTGTGGGGGCCATGCCAAATTCTGCCATGTTGGAAATCCAGTGCTTAGGCTGCATGCTGTGACCTTCGAGTTGCTAACCTTTGCTGGAGAAGGTCTTCTGTTCTAGGCTATCCCTGGACTATTTACCTTTGAAAGAAGTAGGGAAGTACCCACTGGGAACCACCCAGAGGATCAATGAAGTTCTTACAGGGAGCTACTCAGACCATTGTATTCTTGCCTGGGGCCTAGGGAGAGTGGGATTAGAATAGATTCTATTGACCTTCCTATATATATATCCTTACTTGTCCACATTAAAGAGAGTCTTGATCAGAAATTTCCAGACTTGACTCATATCTCTCCCGTCTCTGTATCCTACTTTCAATCCCCACTCCCTCTTTCAGGTGAACCCTGGTTCGATTTGTCTCGTGCAGCCTAAGCACGGGATTTCTAACATGACAGAATTTGGCATGGCTCCCTACAGATACTCAGACCCTCAGTTTTAGTGTCAGTACTTAGAGATTGAGGAATGGGTGCTCTTCTCTCTGTATGTTTGACTTGCTGTCTTAGAGACTAATGTGTGAGGATGCTTCCTCAGCCTTTTGCAATAGAGGGTTGTCTCATTGGTGCTGACGTGCTTAGTGTTGCTCCTCTCTGAGCTTTTGCAGTCTAGGTTTTAAAGGAGAGAAAAGGTTCATACCATTTCTTTTCTGGTGTCCTGGTGTTTGCAGCATTCTTCCTTATTTCTAGTTTTCCTTGCCTGCTGGGTTGTGTTCTGTGTACCTTGCTCAGTGCTTTTTGTTACAATAGGCAAGATAAATATTAAAGTGTCCCCTTCATTTTGATCAGACGTAGACTTAGATCTTAAAACATTAACCTGGTTTTTGTTTTGAATTTTGTTTGTTTGGTTTTTTTTATTGTGTTTTCCTTGAAATCCTAATTTATCCTAAGTTCACGAACTCTGTTTCTGTGTTTTCTTGTAATAGACTTAATGCTCTCTTTCTTAAAATTAAGTCTTAAATCGCAAACAGTATTTATTATTTTGCTGAGTCAAGAATGTGTACTACTCTTACAATGCTCTACTTTTCTTAAAGCCTTGCTTCTTAGAAGTATTGCTGAGCTTTGACACACTTTACATTTATAATTTTGCATTGTTCTCCAGTTTTTAAATATATAGTCCATGCTTGTTTAGTGTGTGTGTGTGTGTGTGTGTGTGTGTGTGTGTGTGTGTGTGTGTGTGTGCGTGTGCGCGCGCGCGCGCACGCGTTGCTGGGGACTGAGCTCATTGCCTTCCACATTCTATGTAAGGGCTCTATCACTGAGTTTCCTTATGTTTAATTTGCTTTGTTATTTAAGTTGCAGATTGATTTTTTTTCTTTTTCTAATAATTTTGTTGACTGTATTTATATCTGTTTGTGGATATATAAATGTGGGTCTGGAGGACATTTCGGGGCAAAAAAAAAAAAAAAAAAAAAGAACCCTCATCTGATCCCTTGAAATCTGTGGTTCAGGAGGCTGTAAGCCTTCAACTTTGGATCCAAACTCTGATCTTTTGTTCATACTCTTAAATACTATGCCATCTCCAGCCCTTAGATTGATTATCCTAATATGAATGGGTAATGATTGAGCTGTGTGTCCATGTTTAATACATTGTTTGAGCATCTCAAGTACATAATCTTTTATTCTAGGTATAAGAGTACTTGTAAATACTTAAACACAGGAGGAGTAAAGCATTCAACTTCACTTGGCAGAAACAGAAAAGGGTTGCTATTTATTGGGAAATACCAGTTGGCAAACAAAGCTATAAATATTTGAAAATAGCCTAACTTTTTCTCGTTAAATGGTTTATTTATTTACATCCCTATTGCAGATCCCTCCTTCTTCTCCTCCCAGATGCACTCTCCTACTTTCTTCCCCTTCCCAGCCTCCCCTTCTCAGAACACACCCGCCCCAAACCCACCCCATCTCATGAGGACTAAGGGCATCCTCTTCCTCTGAGGCCAAACCGTGCAGCCCAGATAGGGGAAAGTGTTGGCTCTGGTTCTTAACAATTAAATTTTATAATGAAGTTTTTAAACAAAGGTATCTTCCTTACAACCTAACTATCCTAAACAGGAGGGAAAAGAGATAAAGGAGAATAAGAATGAAGCCTTCTGGGTATCAATTTCGAGGGTTGAATTCCTTGGCATAATCCTCCGGAAACCCTACAGATCCTTTGCCCTACAGAAGAAAGCAGCATTGCTCGTGGCCTGAACTTACAGCCTTCTTCCTCATCCTCACTCAGCTTGCCTGTCTCCTCTCCAACCCCCTATCATGTCTCCCCCACTTTCTGCCCCCAAGCCACCCCAGCCCCTGTCCTTAATCCCAGGCCCAAAATGCGTCCTCTCAGTCTTATTACAGATGTTTTTCTCAGTGGGGTCAAGCCACCCAAGACTGCTTTCACCTTGGGCCCAGTCTAAGGCAAGGTCACATTCCTTCCTCAGGAAAGTGATTCAAAAGCAGACAGTCTTCAGAGACAACCTTCTTTTTGCTTACCTTTCCATTCAGATGAATAATTCAAAGAAGTTTACCATATTTTGCATGAAAAAACATTGCTGCCTCCTTTGTAGACTTTGGATATTATTTTTTTTTTCAGATTAAGTTTTAATTCTGATGTTCTATGATATGAATGTAAAGTATAATTTTTATATAACTTTTAAGAAACTAATATTGACAGTTTCTCATATTTAATACATTCTGGTTACACTCACCATACCTTCTTTTATTTCCCACTCCTATCTTTTTCCTTTACAGATGCCTTTCCTATTATGTGCATGTGCTTGAGTGCATGCATGTGTGCATCTGTGTCTGTGATCTCCTTAGTTAACAGTGACAGCCATATTTCTAACATAATATGTTTTATTGATTATTTTGGAATTTCACCCAGTGCCCCATGATCATACTTTTTGCCATTTCTCCCAGGTCCACCATGTACAATTTGTGTTGTCCATATAGCATTGGAGCATGGGCAAACCTCCAGTGGCCAATACCTTTTCCTTATAAGATCCAAACTAAGCAAAACTAACTGAGGTGCCATGAGAGCTATCTGTCTCTTCAAAGAGAATGTCCTAGTGACTAAGTGACTTTGCTCTAGGCTCCATTTATTAAAGTTTTCATTCCCTGATAAATTTACCACAGTGAGTAAGGTTAGCTTCAAGCACATGAAGTTTTGGGTGACCAGTCCTTAGTACCTGAAAATAGATAATGCTTCTGTATCTCTAGGTATCTCTAAATCTAGCATGTCAACTCCTAAAATTAGCTATTATATACACATTTGCTGGAAAGGTTGGCTTTTTGCCTATTGTATTTTGTAGCACCTCTATTGGACATTAATTTTATACCTTGACTCTGTTTCTGGATTCCATTCTGTTCCATTGATTTTTTTTTCTGTTTACACCAGTATGTAGAGTATTAATAACTATACAGTGTCCTGAAATCATTATGTATCAATCTTCTATCTTTTTTTGCAGTTATTTTGGTTATTTATTCTCATTTTAAAATATACTGCCTCATTTTCCATATACTTCTGGTTGATTTTTCTTTTATAAAATGGATCCATTTATTATAAGGTTTTCCCTAGATTCATATCTATCTATCTATACATATTAGGCCAAAATGTATATTCATGTGATAAAAATATAATAGTAATTGATATGACCATGATATAATCAACTAGCAATTAACTTGTATAACTTACTTAGCCTAAACAGCCTGCAATAGTACTTTCAAAGTATTGGAAGTAAACTTTGTATTATAATAGAGTTTATGGGTACAATACCACATATTAAAGTAGAAATATATATAATGTATGTGAAGAATAATCTTAAATTTGAATTCTATACCAATGTGTCTAAAATTATACTTATTTTGCATTCTGTATTCAAAATTCTACACCAATGAGTTAAAAATAACCTTGTGAGTAACATGTAAGGCAGTCAGTTGAGGAGTACATTCACTAATCTACTTCTTGTCTTATGCCTGTATATTTCTATATTCTCCGTTCTTTCTTTTCAACCCCTGTCTCCAAACCTAAGAAAGAAAGATAAAGGAATGGAGAGATATCTCTGAGTCCAGCCTCTTCTCTCTAATTAAGATAAAGAATAACTTATAATCAACACCTAATAAAATAAACATCTATTGCCCACGAAAACAACCAAAAACCTACCCAATTCCCCTCCCCTTAAGAGAAATGGGGCGTCATTCTCTTAAGGTATGGTTTTACATAATAAATATGTTTCAACAGAGGAGTTATACAGGTGTGATTTGAGAAGATTTTAACCTGTTTATTTGCCTGTTATTTTATTCTTTTGCTATATTTAATATTTCTGCTAATATTGATTCATTGGCAACTCAAACTTAAGAAAATGAAAGGGGATTGAAAACATTTGAAATTTAGAGAATTGCAATGTTTTAGGAATAGTACCACTTCTTGAGCATCTAATCCCTTTTAATGGTTATAATTTTTACTGATTGTCTTGTCAGTTCAACACATATTTTTTAATTACTGAAAAATTAAGTTCACAAATACAAATTACATATTTAATGATATATTCTTAGAAATACCTGGGGACTTAGCTTTATATTGTTATTAATGCTAGGATAGATTTGTCTTAAAGATAGATAAGTCTTACTTTTGGTCAGAAGCATTTGTAAAATGGTGAAAGGCATAATCTTCAGCGATTTATTGTGGTGAAGTCCTTGCTATCATCTTATTAGTTGCTTTTAGTAAAATTAAAATTCTGTGTGTATTTATTGCTGCATTTTTATAAACTACTTTGTCAAAAATTGAATTGATTTTTATCTGTTCACAGATTTTGAGTTTTGAAGTATTTAGGAGGGCACTTAGATACCAGTTTCAAGGAACTTCCGTAGGTCTTTGGCTTAATATGGAGATAATGCAAGTGGCTACATTATAAACTGTAAGCTATGTAAATGTTAATACCAGATATTGAAATAATGCACTCTTATTTCTCATTAGACAAGAACAGTTAATATCAGCATTATGATGTTAATGATAATTATCTGAAAATTAAAAAGAACGACCAAATTAGTCAACTATTATATTCCATGTATCAGAGCTCTTTGGGTGTTTATGGATATGGCAGCCTACAGGAGATTTGCTGTTTGTTCTGTTTGTGAACCTCTTAAGGGAAAAGAAGAGCCAAGCAAACAATGAGTTTGCCATACAGGGTTGTAAAACTGAACTATTACTAGGGAATCACAGCGTAAGAAAAACGTCTAAACATTTAAGCTTGGGATCTGAAGACTATAGAGGGAAATACCTGTAAGTTCTTTACCATGTATTAATTTTTCTTTTTAAACTGTGTCAAGAAAGTTTAAAGCCAGATTTTAAACTTAGCTTTTAGGATAAGGGCTCCCCTGTTTTGGGTAGGCCTGATGGCCAGTGAGCTTTTGGGATCCAGCTGTCTACTTCCTGTGGCTACTTCACAGGCACACAGCCATTCCTGCCTTTTTGTGGGGGTGTTGGGTTTGGTCTTGGGTCTTCTTGCTTTCAGAGCAAGCTCTCTACCCACGTAGCTATCTCCCTATTTCAACAGCAAAACAATGCAGCTTCAAAAATAATAACAAATATCAATGTGTTTTTATTACTTTTAAGTTTGTTAGATTTTAATAAACAGGACCAAGAAAAAAAAATGAAGAAATATGAATTACTCTTGCTCTTTGCCACAGCCAGGCAGAGTGAGTGGCTAGACCCTGGGAGTGAGGCAGAGGCACTGGTAGCTACTTGAACTGTGTGCACTCATAGATGACCACTACATACCAGAAAGTGAACAGTGAAAGAACTTGATCATTTCTTTCTGCTTTTTCTCCTTTGTCAACAGCCTGTCAGGAAGCTCTCAATTCATCTTGAATAACAGTAATTAAATTGTACACATTTCCTGCATTGTTCACTTCCTAAGTAATCAAATAATAAAAATAATTGTTCAAAAGTTGAAGAAATGCTATTTTTTTCATTGTAGTCAATTTTAGCAAAGGAAGCATGAACATTACACATGGCATGCATGGTTTTCAGTAAGCAATGGAACTCTGACAAGAAGAAAAATCAAATAATGCAATTATAAGTATGCTAACCAACCTGTTAACATTATCTCTGAAGTTATCATGAATTGAACATATGTTACTAAGGAAATTTTATCTAAAAATACATAAGTTCTTTTTCAGATATGAAAGTGTCAGAATATTTAATTGTGGTTTACATGTACTAGGTTTGCACTGCATAGCAAATAGTGTACTATGATAATACTTCTGTACTTGAAAGCTTTACAATTTGGTTTAGTTATTTTCCTTTTATAATTGAAAGCTATCATGCTTGACATAAATATAATGAGTTATATGAATTGACTTAGAACATTACTTGTATGAGTTGTTCTTATGCACATGAATCAGTGGGAGAATTTGGAACATTAGAATTATAGAAAAGGAAGTAGTTGGAAATAACTGATTTGGTGAAGTGTCTCCAGGGCAGGCATAATCTGTAAGCTATCAGATTCCATTACATGGGCTGTTGCCATCAATAAAAACTGACACTGTGTATCAGAGGTTGGCATAATTGTAATTATTTGTATTTTTATTGAAACAATCATGTGGCGTTTCAGATTTAATCTTTAAAGCATTCATAAAATGTTTAAGCTTATTGTTTGACTAGATCTGGGATTATGTATTTTAAAAAGAAAACCTCTTAAATCTAGTTGTTGCCTGGTCTATTTGTGTAGTTAGTCTATAATTTGCTATAATTCCCGCAGCCTGACTTTTCTACCATAGAGGAAAAACTGAACTAGAATTCTGGAATATTTCTTTTTACTGTGGTTAACATCTTCAACATTTTCAAAAGCACCTTTGAAAATATATTTGATAGTCATTAGTGTTTTTAATGACATAAAAAGTAGTATAGTAGTAATATAATCTTAGATTTTAATAAATAGAATATATATTTTATCATTCTGATTTTAAAGGTATCTTAATGGAAATTTTAAGTTTTAAATATTAGAGACAAGACTTTATATTTTGTTAGATTCTTTTGATTAAAGTTTTAACCTATTTCATCATACAGAGACATTTGCCTTGAAGCAAAAAACTACTCCCATCAGTCAAAATAGTTTTGTTGCCAGGAACACAGATTTTGACTGATGAAATTTTTGTTTTATTTGTAGTTTTTCTAAATCTGATAGTCCTAGCAGTTTGATCACAAATGCATGCTCACAGCATGGAAATGCTCTGGTCATTGTAGCTTTCACCTGGAATGGAAGGCCTTTTTTTTTTTTTCCCCTTCTTTCTCGCCTTCTACTTATTTCTAAAAGAGGGCATCAAGGAACTTAACCAGCCTACACGGTGTGTTTCTATTTAAAACATCTCTGTGATTATATTTAACCTGTAATTGTGCTTTGGCTTAATGTCTAATGTACAGTACTTGTAACAGATTAATATTCAATAAAAAACATTTTAAAGTAAAAAAAAATAGTTTTGTAAAGATTTAAAGTCAGCGTGTCATTGTGACTTATGTAGTGTCTTTACATGGACCTGCCCAAATTGCTTAATCATAGAGCAGAGTACTGTAAGCCATTCAGACACCACTGTCTTCGACTAGATATATAATGTCAATAGGAAAATTCACATTGATAAATATAACAAATTCATGGAATATTATTAAAGTTAGAAGAATTAGGGTACTATACTTAGCTATCTACCTCAGTTAAAGAGAATTAGGATACTAATCTAGCACACACTTGGCTTGTCATATTTTAGAAATATATTCAAGGAACTGAAGAACCATGTTTTCTGCATGAGTGTGCAGTATATGCCCACCCCCCCAAAACACACAAAACTTTCCTTCTTTTTTCTCTTAGTCTTTCTCTATTCCTTTTTCTTAATTCTCCCCCAGCACACCAGTTTTCTATTCAAAAATACTGACTCTTTGGATTTTGGATATGGTATTTCTCTGTAGCTCATGATATCCTAGAGCCTGTGACCCCTGCCTCAGCATTCTTGAGTATTGTATTTACAGTTGGCAAGCTGCTTTTCCTCTTTTAAATAGTAGGCTTTGAGATTGATTAGCATTCTTATACTTGGATTATCTGATTTTTCTTCTTGTCTTAGAGATACCCTGAATAATCCCATGCCTTAATGAAAACCATGCATGCTATGTGTAGCGTTCCTGCTTCTATCCCTTCTCTTTGAATGCCATGATTTTTCAGATGCATACACCCACTAACCTAGCACATTGTCTTCCATAAGCCCTGGCTTGTGCCCTATAACTGTATAATTGAAGAGTGTCCTCAGCTGTGAATGCTTCCCTGTTTCAGGACCCAGAAGCAATTGCTGAGTTTAGCAGAGGGTGGAAAAAGAATGAAAAGCCAGTTTGTTTCTAAAAAGCTCAGTATTACATAACTTGTAGGCTGATCCCCCCAAGCCCCTCAACCTCCACCATCCTGGCCCCTCCTCTGCACCACCTTTCTTTTCTTTTGATGAGTAATGGGTTGAGGTCCAGAGTGTAAATGAAGGAAACATACCATACCCCTGCTTCCCACTTCTTTTTTTTTCCTTCTTTTTTTTTTTTTTTTTTAGTTTTTTTCCTCCTTTATTAATTTACTCTTGTTACATCTCAATGGTTATCCCATCCCTTGTATCCTCCCATTCTTCCCTCCCTCCCATATTCCCCTTATTCCCCTCCCCTATGACTGTTCCTGAGGGGGATTACCTCCCCCTCTATATGCTCATAGGGTATCAAGTCTCTTCTTGGTAGCCTGCTATCCTTCCTCTGATTGCCACCAGGTCTCCCCCTCCAGGGGACATGGTCAAAGGTGAGGCACCAGAGTATGTGAGAAAGTCATATCCCACTCTCCACTCTACTGTGGGGAGTGTTCTGTCCATTTCTATTTGCAAACGATTGAGAAAGCTGCAGTGTCTCTGAGTTTGTTAATTAAGGGGAGTTTTGGGCTGCAGTTGGGAGGGTTGCTATTTCCCTTGAGTAAGTGCATTCCTTTGTTTCATAAGTCCGTAACAACCCAGAGTTATAGTCATCAGCAAGAGAAAAAATGTTAGCTGATGTGGAATTTTATACCAGCACGCATTAGAAATCTGATATGATTAAAAAAAAACCCTTTTGGAAATAATAACTGGGATAACACTAAGGAAATTCAGGATTTTAAGTGTCTCGTTGAAAGATTTGCTGCAAGTGCACTCAACCTCCTATCTATTCTTGGCCATCCTTGTTTGAGGGGAAGATCGCTAAATTACAAAGAAATTTATCTAACTTTGTAAGTTTTCAAAAGTACTCTAAAAAATGCAGGCAACAAAATAAAGGACATAGATTGAAATCTGAAATTTCGGATTTTGTTCCTTTCACCTAGGAACATTGTGATATATGTGGTAATCCATTTACACACACCATGTAACAAGAGATAACATGTGATGAAAGCAAATGCCCCCCCTTTTTAAATGCCCCTTCTTGTTTCTTATATTTTATTTTCTTTTAAAGTCATGGATCAGTATTAATATTATAAGACCTGGGAGCTAGGTCCTACTTCCTGGAACCCAATGAGACACGAGACTCCAGTCCATTGCAGACAGCAAGGGATGCTTTATTGATCCATCGTGATGGGGTCTACCAAGCTCTATTGAGCTGGAGACCCCGGATAAGTAAGGCTTGGGTCTTTTGTACTCTTAGAGAAGCAGAATTGGCGGTTAAGCAGATTTGTTGGACCATGACTGATTCTTAGGAGTGCCCTTTAAAATGATTGGTTACTAGTTATTTTATCCCTGGGGGGTGGGGGGGGGGCAAGAGCTCAGCTTGGAACATCATGTGCTGTCAGGTGTTTGGGACAGGTATGAGGGTATGGTTATTCTCAGAAAGTATAGAACAGCCCTGAGGCCATCTCAGAATGTACCAAGTGGCCAGGGTTGAAAAACAATTTTTCTATCTTTAATATTTGTGTGCACAGACTGCTGTTATTAAAATTAAGTTGTGAAAAATTGTAAAGAAACATTTTGATGAATTTTCCCAAAGTAAATAAGCCAACATAACTACCACCAGCATGGAGATGAAGAGTATTACTTGTTCCATTTAGTCCTATTGCCCTATTCCTATTCCTCTACCTGTTCTTTCTCCCATGTGGGAACATGATTCCTCACTTTTAGCATTTTTACTTTTATTTTCCTTTTTCTTTTTCCTTCTTTCTTTTTCAAAAATTTTCTCTTTGTAGCCTTGGCTGTCCTGGACTCTTTAGACACCAGGCTGGCCTCAAACTCAGAGAGATTCACCTTCCTCTGCCTCCCCAAGTGCTGAGATTGCATGCATGCACCACCACACCCATATTGTATTTTATGTTTTTAATTAAGTGTAATTATCTGTAAACTCATATACTTTCACTTAACAAAGTTAAGAAGCTTTTCTCATGTTTGTGCATATTGTTCTGTAGATCACATATTTCATTAGGTAGTATTTATAAAATATGAACATTTTACTAGTTTTATCCTCATTGTTGTTGAAGAGCACTTGACTTGCTTGGCTCTGGAGTAGTTTAAATCATCCAACTATGAAAAAAGTTTAGTACATCGGGTATGACTATTAGGAATGGAACTTTGAAGTATGCTTGTAGGTGTAGAAAAATGTGTTATGAACTGTAATATCTAATATGCCTAGCAGGAGATACTGCTAGGCAGCTCTGCACAGTGCCTGGGGGCCTCATCTCAGCATTCTTTGTCATGAATGTTCCATGGTGGCTCTACATTCTCTCTAAATTCCGAGCTTTCCTTACTGTTTAACAATCATGACACTTTAGTAATGTACTAGTTTTCTTTCTTTTTCTCATTTATAAATATGAAGAAAATATAATATTTTGTTGCTTCCTAGGCTTGATCAAGATTGTACTACAGCATATTTACAGTTTGTAATAGTATTTATCATTCATCTTTATAGTGACATATTATATTTGTAAATTTGGCTGTTACTTTTGATTTGTGGAAGATAATGGTATAATTTCAAATATGTATGTTTGGCAAAGAGAACCTGATTTTTATACTTTTCTATAGAATCAAATACAAGGAATATAATGTGTTTACTTGCTACTAGATAAGCATAACAATCTTGTGAAGGATGAAAAGATGTTAGTTTTACAAACATTCTTGGGACACATTTTAAAATATTTATTGATAGGAACAGAACAATTTGATTTATAGTGTCAATTAATAGAATTTTGATTTTTAAAAATATTTTAGTAAACTATAAAAAACACTGAACAGTTTGTAGAGCACATCCACAATGAAGAGATGTTTGAATGCTGTGAGCTCAACCTTGATTTATTGATTTAAGGTGGAAAAATTATATTTTTGTAATGAGAAAGTTAGAAACGGGAGTATGGAACTTGAGATAATGTCATCAGGGAGGGAGAGGATAGGAAGGTGTGGAGACAAGAATAAGTGTTTCTATTAGAAGCTGAAATGCTTGAAATGTGAAGTGCCCTAACTTGGGAAGATGGGAACAATAATTTAGAAGGTATCTTTAACGTTCAGCCTTAGTATTTGGGTAAATGGCTTTCTAAGTAAACAAAAGTTTGAAGTTTACCTTTTGGGCAAGGCTCTGCCTTTATACATGCTAAACAATCACTCTGTAAGAGTCAGTCATCCATACTCCTAAAGCTCTCTTTGCTTTAATGTACTTCACTTATAGCAAAGGGTAATTAAATTAATCATACAGCACTCATAAAAAACTAAATGTTTTAATTTTACTATATATATAGATGTGAGGTAAGTTTTATTCTAAATCTTCCTTGTCAAATGTTCAGTCTTTTAGCTTTATACTCAAATTCAGGAGCATTTTAAAAATTGAATAAATTAATATTGTAGTCTAATGGTAACATCTCAACAATGCTATTTTCTCAGTGGGCAGAATAACATTGGAATAGTTTCAAACAACAATATTATACTACTAAGGGCCAAAGTACATATACCTGTAAAAATGTAAGTTGATAACAAATGTGTTTTTGACAGTTAACAGATGGAAATGTCGTACATGAGTTCTAGTTCATTAAGCAAATGTGACACTTTATTTTCAAGCCCTAGTTTAGGGAAATGAAGTGACAAAATAGTGATATAAATGAAGGCATGTAATGTACTAAATTAACTACAGAAAGATAATGCTAGCAGATGACTTCAGATATGGTGGCATAATGTTCTTATGTCTAAATTTTTATTTTGCAATTTGAGTGGTATCACATCTATGAAAGAGTTAACTATAATGTACTGGAGTCAGGCATTGGGGATGCTGGAGAGAAAGCTCAAATGTTAAGAGCACCTTCTCCTTTTGCAGGGGACCCAGGTTTGGTTCCCAGCACTCACATAGTGGCTTACAACCACCCATAAGCTTCCAGGAAATCTTAATACCCTCTTATGGCTTTGATGGGGACCAAGCATGCATGTGATGCACACACATACAAGCAGGCAAAAAATCCTTATAAAATAAAGTACCTAAGTCTTTAAAATTAAAAAAAAAAATGCTTATAGAGTACTCCAAGTTCATTATGAGCTCATGCCAAGTTTGGGATTCATTATGTTTATTAGTATAGTTTTTAGGTTTCATAGCACAGATAGTAAGATAGCTTCTTTGTATTTTGATATGGAGAATGGCTGCTTATAAAAAATGTAGGTATGTTTTTCAAGGACCTGTAGTAAAAAAAGTGGTGGTAGTAAGTTATTGCATATTTATAATATACTTTGGATTTTGAATCTGTCAATTCAGATTCAGTTAAACTTGTTAAAGTATGGTGAAATATTTTAAAATACAGTGAATATTTCTTAGAATGTTAGCTCTTCGTTCATTGCATATTTGCTTATTCTAGTAGAATAATTCAAGCAGCAAAGCTGTTTTGTAAAACTTTGGTGAGAGACAGTATTGCCATTTTCACTGGTATTTTGGTGGTAGTAGAATTTGTAGCACTGCTTACTTTATATTTCATTGCGTAATCTGTTTCATTTTTGTCTGCTAATTGATACTTTTTAAAAGAAAACTAAAATTTTACAATTACTACAGATCATTTCAAAAGGATAGCAGTGCCATCTGTAATGGTACATCAGGTTATATTGATGAGTTTGTATTCAGTATTTTTTAAAGATCATATTCATTATTTGCAGTCTAAAGTGACATCAGAACAGACACGGAATTATTTTAAGATTGTGAGAATAGATGATTCCTGCAAGGGAAAGCACAGTTGAATGACTTAGTTATCAGTTGCTGTAATTTTATCTATAATTTTGGTTTGGATATGATATCTCATTTATTCTTTGAATTTTTAGATGCAGGTGTATTTTCTAATGGAGCATTATTACAATTGAAGGTGTTTTTTTTTCTGTCCCAATATGCTTTTAAAAGAGCCAAATAATCTATTATATAATGCTAGATGGTCTACTTCTGTGAAGCTCACATGAATACTTTGACCTATGTCCTGATATCCCACTGTTGAGTGTGTGTCAACTATGTTTTACAAATGTATTGATGCTTAATCCATTGTATCTGTAGTAGATATTAAAGGGCAAATTTTTAAATTTCATATCAATATTAGCATCTTCTGTATTTGAAGATCCTCAACATGAATGGCATACTAAAGTAAAGCTTTATTTTTAAATTTTGTTTTCTCTTAAAATTCTTCCCCCTCCTGCTCTTTACAGACAAGCATTATTATTGATATATGCTGCTTTAAAGGCATTGTTCACATTGTGAGTTGTATGTAATTTTTATGATTTGCATATAATTTGCCAGTACACTCAGCTTTAAATAGTTGTTCAAGATAATACTTTGAAAAAATATTTTCTTGAATTGACTCTTATCCTTCCCAAACAAGATGCCATCCTGGAATATTTTAAACACTTTGATTTGTATGGAAGTATCCAAAAGTATTTTTTGATTGATGTAGTTGAATCTGTGTGACTTTTTCTCCATTTAGTTTATTTGTTATTTCTTGTCTTTTAGATGCTTGTAACCACACCAGAAAAATGGGATGTAGTAACAAGAAAGAGTGTTGGGGATGTTGCTCTTTCCCAAATTGTAAAACTCCTGATTCTCGATGAGGTTCACTTGCTGCATGAAGACAGGGGCCCAGTCCTAGAAAGTATAGTTGCAAGGACCTTAAGACAGGTAAGAGACAAATAAAACTCAGATGATCACTGGTCTCTATTTCATCTTTTCTGCAACAGCTTCCTCCTACTTACAACGCTGCACTCACTGTTCACTAAAAGGAAATGGCGTCCTTTGTGTTTGATTGTCTTTCCTCTTCCCTAAGAGATACTCAGCCTCTTCTGTCACCATTAATATCATAGTTACTCTTAGACCTTTTCTCTAAAACCCCTTGCCCTTCCCTTGCACACCATTCTTTTTGCTCTTTAAATTATTCATTCTTTCTTTCTTTCTTTCTTTCTTTCTTTCTTTCTTTCTTTCTTTCTTTCTTTCTTTGTATCCTGTGTCTTATCTTTTCCTGTTTAGGGGGCACTATCTCTTAGCTTAAAAATTGTATTTAAATTCACTAAAAATATTCCTTCAAATTCTTAACACAGTTTTATTTTATTTTTATTAATTATTATCCCCTCCCTTGCATCCTCCTGTTCCTCCCTCCCTTCCACTTTCGCCCTATTCTCCTCCCATAGGTCTGTGACAGAAAGGGACCTCCTCTCCCACCATATGGTCACAGGCCATCAAATCTCATCTTGGTGGCCTGCTTATCCTTTCTCTGAGTGCCACCAGGCTTCCCTACCAAGGGGAAGTGGTCAAATATGGGGCACCAGAGTTCATGTCACAGTCAGTCATTGCTCTCCACACGACTGTGGATAATGTCCTGTCCATTGGCTAGATCTGAATAGGAGTTCAATGTTTGCTGCATGTATTGTCCTTCGTTGGTTATTTTTCTACTTAACTTTTGGAAATAATAATGTATATGGGCCGCATACCTTTTATTCTCCAATTACGAAAGGGTAAGGGATGGTGATTGCTTGAATGTAAGCATAAATAAAATGTTTTATAGGTTCAACAGTTACTAGAAGGTTGTTTTTAAACCTGTGTTTGACCAAATATTAAAATTTAACATTATCAGATGTTTCGAACTTATTAAACCATCTTTTAGATTCAATTTCTTTTACCTTCTTTCTTGTAGAACTTCACGGGTAAGTACTATATTTCTTTAATTTATCCCATCCCTCTAACTCTTTCCGTGCCCCCTCTATTTCTCTTAAATTCATGACCTCTTTTTTTTTTAACATTGTTACATTTTGACACATAAATGTATAAACACACCCTGCTGAGTTCAAAGACTGACAATATAGAATTGGATAACTAACTAATAGGAGTTTGATCCCTGGGGGATATGGATTCTTCCTCTCAAAATTTTTTTTTAATTTTGACATATCTACATATCCATAATGAGGTGTTTTAGAAATATGAGTTTTAAGTCTAAATGTAACATTCAATTTCATCTATATACATCTGAGATACATAGCCTGAAAGTAATTTTAACTGTCATTTTAGTGCATCAGAATTTAGACTTCAGCCTGTCAAATGAGGTCAGATATGGAATCTTCCATGCATGCCATCATGTTCGGCCTATAAAAAGCTTCACATTTTAGAGCAATTTCAATTTCAGATTTTCAGAACAGATATGCTTGCCTGTCATGTGTGTGGGTCTGTTTCTATGTCTGTATCTGTCTGTCTGTGTTTAGCATATAATTCCATCTCCTTGATGATTTCTGGCTATAGTTAGGCTCATTTGCTCAATATCCATAGCTGTCTCTATATAACAATGCTAGAGCCACTGTTCTTCACTTTGTTCCTAAGTGAAATATTTTCTTTTCCTTAAAATTCTCTTCCACTCAAATATGTAATTTATTACTAGCAGTTTAATAGTTCCCATATGAAATATCTCTGAGGTAGATCCATTTAAAATTTTAATCTAAAAACCTCTCTTCCTGGAACCTCTGTTTTCTGCCCCAAATTTTATAGCTAAGAGTTTAAAAAGAAGTTTTCAGGACATCTTTTCCATCAAAGAGAATGACTTTGATCCTAGTTTTTTGTTTTGTTTTCTTTTTTAAATTTTATGCTTTCATATTAAAGAATTGGTTACTTTTTCAGGGAGCCATGGTTTGTAAATCTGTACAGTCCACATTTATTTGCGATGAGCCACATTAAGAGTCCACTCCATCAAGCTAAAAGCATCCTACAAATAAGGGCTTTCTTGTAATTGTAGAGTTTTAGAGGCCAAGTAAATATCAATCTATACATTTGTGATCGTATGTTCAGAATAGGGTGATTTAACTATCCTGACTTCAGGTTCCCATACCATGTGATATCGCTACCAGTTTTTCTTATGGCTGTGTATACTGCATCATGTATGTGGTTATACTACATATAATTCATTTCAGAGAACATATCAATATAGAATGTATTCCACCCTCCCGTTGTCATCTTCATAATGTTGCCAGTTTTCAATTGTTCCCCACACTTTATTCCCTTGTACTCCTAAAGAAAACAGATTTCTTGAATAGATATTAAAAATTATTCTGGTCATCTTTAATTTCTACAAATCTGTCAGCTACTCTGGGTTCCAACCGCTTGAAACTTTTATCTTTTCTTTATAGCACATTGACTCTGTATTCTATTTGTAACTAAATTTACTTGAGGTGGAACGTTCGTGCAGTTAAGGCTTCTAAATGACAGTTATCAAGTTACTTTACTCTTGGTTACTGTGTGCAAACATTGGTTAAAAATACTTTTTAAAATCTGTTATATACTACTTTTATAATTAAAGTTATCATTCTGCTTTCTACATACAAAACAGAGCTGTCTAAAATAAAGGGGAGGGTTTCTTATACTGCTATATGAAGAGTAAATTATATATTGTGTTCCTTCTGTTTATACTTGAACAATTTTAGTATTTACCAATGCTTAATAATCATAAAACTAGCTATCCTTCATTTTTTCATTTTCTGTGTATCTCACTAAATTTTTAATCTCCTTAATATAAATGTATCTTTGATTCTCATATATTGCCAAAGTGCTGATGTTGTTGTACTCATAATAATTTATATTAGGAAGCTGATTACTGTTTGTGCCTGTGATTACCAGATGTTTCCAGTAGATGGTAGTATTTCACATCATACTTAACCAAGACTTCTGGTAATGTGAGTAGTGCAGGTCGCTATTCCAATTCAGTGTCACTGGTATTCATGGTCAGAAATTAAATGCATGATTAGGGGCTGCATTCACAGCACACTGTAAATGATGGAAAATAAGATAAATATGTCAGAAATTATAAATTGTTTCACTTAGCAACATTAAACTAATTCTTAACTTTTCAGCAAGGAGACTGACTTCAGATGTAAACTTTATTAGATAGTAATCATAAACGTTTGCTATAAAAAGCTGCAGGTTCTATTATCATCACTGCTCCAGCCTTCTGCCGTGCCCACCCCGCTTCCCAGGAAAGCTAACGCTATACTTTCTGGGCTAAAGATAAAGAGGAATCTGCATAACATGATTTTTGTAGTATTTAGCAAAGAGTACATTATTCATGCCTCTTTGTAATTGCTTTAAATTCTTTGGAATTCTTTAATCAAGGTGAAAATTTGATGTTTGTTTTTGCTGTTTTATATAGTATTTCTTTAACAAAACTAGATTCATGTATGATATTTCTTTCCCTGTATGTGTGTGCAACAATTTTCACCCAGCTCCATCTGATTTGGTCCTCACATTTGTGCTTCAAGTAGTCACTATAGGTGTAGGTCTGTGTGGTCCTCAGTACTGCATCACATAGTTACCATGGATTATGCCATCACCCAGAATAGGTGGATGGATGATTCTAGAACTATGAAGGATCCAAAATGGCTGCTTTGCTTATTTCAGTGTACCTCCAAGACTGAACAAACTTATCAGTATTTACTTTTATATATGGTATCTTAGCAACAAAGTAACATAAGTTAATTAACAAGTATGTGGAAGTTTTTGATCATCCTTTGGTTTTTTTGTTGTTGTTTCACACATAATCAGAATTGACCTTTTTTCTTTTCTTTTTCTTTTTTTTTAATATATATCCCAAGAGAACTTTATTTTTCTTCTGCTTCTCTCTGTTACTCCTTGGGCCAACCCCAGTACTTTATTTAAAGTGAAGTTCAACTTTTTCATTACAGATTACATCATGATTTTCTCACCTTTTACAATCAATAGAGCATTTAAAAATCAACAGAGCAAGAAGACAATCTAGCAAAGATATACAAACAGTTCTGTATAACCTGTAATAAAGCAGATAGCAAAAATCAATCAATTTCCAAGCAATGATCATCATGACCTGATTATTATTTCTTTTTTTCTTTTCTATAGTTTTTTTATAACACATTTTTATTGAAAAATAAAATAATTCATATTACATCTCATTTTCTATCCCATCCCATGCATGCTCCCATTCCTCCCTCCCTCCCACTTTCACCCCAATCCCCCTTCCCTATGACTGTGGCTGAGGGGGACCTCCTCCCCCTGAATATGGTGCTAGGGTATCAAGTCTCTTCTTGGTAGTCCGCTATCCTTCTTCCAAGTGCCTATCTGGTGCTATCTCAGAAAACTGGGAATAGGGCTTCCTCAAGACCCAGCTATTCCACTCTTAGGAATATACCCAGAAGATGCTCCAGCACACAACAAGAACATTTGCTCAACCATGTTCATAGCAGCCTTATTCACAATAGCTAGAACATGGAAACAGCCTAAGTGTCCCTCGGTAGAAGAGTGGATAAAGAAACTGTGGTACATTTACACTATGGAATACTACTCAGCTATTAAAAACAAGGAATTCCAAAAATTTGTGGACAAATGGATTGAACTAGAAATGATAATGAGTGAGTTAACCCAGAAGCAGAAAGACTCAAATGGTATATACACACTTATAACTGGACACTAGCCCAAGGGACAGGTCCCATGAAAGTCTGCACCTACCAGGAAAGTCTCAACATTCTATTGAGACTCTAGGTGAGAAAAATATAGGGGATAGGGAAGTAGGTGGATCCAGAGGGTCCTAGAAACCTACAAGAGGAACATTATGATGGGTGGATCTGAGCCCAGGGGTTCTGCTTGATCTAAGGCACCAACCAAGGACAAAACATGCAGTCATCATCAAACCCCTACCCAGATCTAGCCAAGGGACAGAACATTCTCCACAGTTAAGTGGAGACTGAGGATTTTCTTTTTTTTTTAATGTTTGGGGAGTTTTATTTTTTTAGACAATAATAAGGATCAAACCCACGGCGTGGTGCATATTAGTCCAGCCATCTACCAGGGAGCTAAGTTTACAGCCCAAATTTTTAAAACCTTCTAAATGTATATCATTGTTATAAAGCCCTTACACTTATTTAATGTCAATTTCATGAGTTTTAATGATAGTAAATAAAGGATACAGTGTGTGTGACGGGGGTTACTAGGCAAGTATTCCATCACTGATTTATATAGCCAGGGCCTACAACTGTTATCTCTAGTTTTAGATGGTACGACCTTCTGTTGACCTCATATCCATTTACTGCACTATAGATTTTAGTAGCTCGTATTGATGGAATATGCAGCAGTTCTTTTTGGTTAATTTATATAAATCTTATTTAAATAAATAACTTCCCATTAAAATTACTCATACAGGTGGAATCCACACAGAGTATGATAAGAATTCTGGGATTATCTGCAACCTTACCCAACTACCTTGATGTTGCTACATTTTTGCATGTTAACCCCTACATTGGACTTTTCTACTTTGATGGCCGTTTTCGACCTGTACCTCTTGGACAGACATTTTTAGGGATTAAAAGTGCAAATAAGGTAAGAGTTCACTTTGATAGTTATACTTATAAAAGAAATACTTTTTTTGAGATTAAATACTACCAAGCACCACTTTCATAAGCATATACGTATGGTTTCAAATGAAGTCAGGCATACTTCTCAGAGTTGGTAGTAGAAGTGCTCCTACAGGAAGGTTCTCTGGTAGCTCACAATATTCTCAACATGTATTTTCTACGTTTAGCTGTTAAAAGTTTCAAAAAGTTATTTTGATTTACTTGAAGGGCAGTGTACAATAATTAAAACTCTAAAGCAGTAATATATATTTTGATATAATGTTTATTTAAAATAAGAAATAAGGCTTTTATATACAATTGAAAAGTAATTCATGGTAGCATCCAATAGGGGAGAGTTGTGCTTAAGAAAATATGTTTTAATTATCATATTCATTATGCATATAAGTACTTTTTCTAACATTCTATATAGTGCTTTAAAAATAGTTGTTCCTTTAATGGTGCTGCCATATGCATTTATACTGTTGGTATTCTTATTATAGTTTTATAATAAGGTAAGTAAAACTTTACTTAATTATTCTTTTTATATATATATAACTCAAATTCATTCCTCCATAGAAGAAATAGTTTCAGGGTAATATTTACAGTCTTTTTTACCTCTTTTCTAAAAGAGAACAAATTGAGATGTTATTATGTTCAGCCAAACTTGACCTTTCATTAATTATATTAGATTTTAAAGGACAAGTTTATTAGTAAAACAGCCAATTTTGCCTCATAACTGTTAGGATGTTGGATGAATACTCAGTAAACTTTTTTTTTAAATACTTAACTATATGCATGTGAATTCTGGTGCCTGATGGTGCCAGGGTTGTCATATCATCCTGGAGTTGAAGTTACAGTGTGGTTGATATGTATTCTGAGAACCAAACTTATGAATAGTTTATGGTCTTAACCACTAAACCATCTCTCTGACTCCATTACTCAGTCATTGTTATTGCAGCAGATACTGTGCAGTAGCTTCATGTTGTGAAAGAGGTATTATGGCTGGACCTATGGGTCAATGGATAAAGAGCTTGCTGCAGGCTACAGTCCAGCAACTACATAAATGCCAGGTCATCCTGGTCTCCTGCCTATAATCCAGTCACTTAGGAGGCAGAAACTGAGGATACTACAAGCTGGCTAGGTAGACTAGCCACATGGTTGAGCTCTGGATTCAAGAGAGAGACTCTGCCTTGGTATATACAGTGGACAGTAATCTAGGAAGACAACTAGTGTTAACCTCTGACTTCTGTATGCACATCCACAAAATATACATGCACAAACATGATAACTTGCACACATATTACACCAATATATAGATGGTAAAGAAAATACTAGTGAGCTACCTCTCTAATTTTATGACTTCTTTTTATATTTATGGGAAAAAAGTGTAGCTTTATGATATGGTAATAATTGGGATGTACCTATTTAGCTTTCATCATTTGCTTCAAAAGATTTGGGGTACTATTAATACTTGTTACTGTTTTCTTATCATTTCTCAAATATATAGTTTATTATTTAGTTCATTTCAGTATGTCACTAACATGCATGTAAATATTTTTCTAGGTTTTTTTTATAGATTTACAAATTAATTTAAAGCAGATAACTATCACAAAGATGCATTAAAAATATTTCAAATACATGTAAGCCACCTTAAATCTTTCTTTCAGTGCATCATGCAATTTGGTAAATCACTTAAAGCTAATCCAGTGTTTTCTATAGCATTATGCTAGCGTTATACTTACCAAATGAATGTTGAGTGAAGAAATGGTATATTTTTGAAAGTTTAGAAATTTGGCCATTAAAGGAATTTACATACCATAGTGTGAATAGTAAATTATATTTGATATAGTTACAGATTTATATATTTTATATTATTAGAAGTTTTTAGTTTTATATTAATTTGAAATAAACAGTTGGTATGAAGATTTCACCAGGGTTTTAAGGTGTCTTATAACCAGTTACTAGAAATTTCACTGAAAAACTCAAGATATAATCCAGTTGTTATCTTTTAAGAATATGAGAAATGGTAAGACGGTATTCCTGATTTGCAGTGAATTGGAGATAGAAAAAGATAGATTTGCTTTCAAATCACTGGTGAAATATATATTATGTTATCATCTCATCCTACTTTGAAGATGATTATTAGTCATATGTTTTCCATTTTTAAAGTTTAAAGTGTTTACACCATTGATTTAATTTAAACAGTGAATTAACTTCTTTCCTTAGGTTATTCTTTGTCATTCATCCTGTGTTCTCTCATTTTCACATATATATGAACCTGCACTTTTCATGGAATGAGATAGGAAAAAATTAGCCAGAAGAACAAGGTTTTGTTTTTTCTTTTTATAGGAAAAGTAGTTATAATGTATTCTAACATATCTATAGCTAGCTGGTATATTACCCACAAAGACACTAACTTTTAAAACTTAATATTCTTTGTACTCTGAAACTATGGTTGAGGAACTTTATTTGTATTTTGGCTTTATATATCTGTTTGTTCTGTGTTAGGTACTTATATATAATTTGTTGCTTCTGTGGTCTAATTTAGTCTGAATGCTTTTTGTAATTGACAAAGTTTCACTTGGAATTTGAAAATTTTCTATTGTATAATTTTGTAATTTTCATGTTTTAAAATCTTTAAGATGCAGCAAATGAGTAACATGGATGAAGTATGCTATGAAAGTGTTTTGAAACAAGTAAAGGCTGGACACCAGGTACACTGGGCTTATTATATTGTTTCTATAAAAATGCTTAATGAAAAACTATAGTTTTCAATAGTCACTTAAGTTTTGCTGAATTCTGAGTTTTATTTCGTATTTGTTTTTAGTCTAATGGGTAACTGTGTGAATCATGTAAATATTCTTATGTGATATCCATATCCTGATATTGATAGGTCATGGTCAGTTGTCTCTCTTACATGAATGGATAGTCAGTCAATCAAGAGAGTTGATTTTTTTTTCTTTGTTTGCTTTATTGGTTTTTTTTTCTGAAATCAGGTTTCTCTGTGCATTTTCCATTTTAGTAAATATTCAAGAAAAAGTTTGGCCTTTATATTTCTGTTTCTTTTAATCTTCTAAAAAAGCACAAACCTCAAAACTAAATTCTAATTCATATTTTTTATGTATTGTTAAGTTTTTTTAATGATATAATTGCTACTATTTTCATGAAGTGTATTTGAAATATAGTAAGTAAACTTTGTATTGTTTAATTGTGCTTCAAAGTTCAGAAGTTGGGTCTGGGGTATGGTTCATTCGTAGACCACATGACCAAAGCATTTGACACACTGAGATCCAGCCCTGGCCTAGGGAAAAAGGAAAAAAAGAAAAGAGTTAAGCAGACGTGTTTTTATTAACATCCACATTGTCCTAAAAATGTTTTAAGAAAAATAATTGAGTGTTAGTGTTGTTTTTATATAAAAATTAACCACTATCCTTTTTTATTGTTGTTTTGGGGGTAATTTATTTTTATTTTGTTTGATTTAAGAAGCATGTTTCTCTGTTAGTCCTGGCTGGCCTCAAACGTAATGTTCTGTGTATTAGGATTTCAGGTGTGCCCACCCATACCCAGCAGGGTGATTTTACAGAAGGAGTTCTATTTATTTATTTATTTATTTATTTATTTACTTGACAGTACTTCCTTTTGTGACTTATGAGCTGATTTTTTTCTGACCATCTTGGATTTTTATTTTTTGAAGAGGTTCAACATATCTCTTTAATGGCTGATACTTTATTCGACAACTAAAAATCATTTTTAAGAATGTTCAATGGTGGCACACTCCTGTAATCCCAGCATTCAAGGAGCCGGAGGTAGGCAGATCTCTGTGAGTTTGAGGCCAGCCTAGTCAACAAAGCAAATCCAGGACAGCCAAGGTTACACAGAGAAACCCTGTCTTGAAAAACCCAAATCAAGAAAAAACCAAACCAAACCAAACCAAAGAATGTGCAAGGAAGAAATGCTTTAATAATTTCTCAAAAATATTTTAATGGCTCAACTTATAGCTTTCTATGATTTCAAGATCTGCATATACATTTCTGTTGGTGAAATTATAATGTAATTACAACATATCTGTCTTTCCTTTTTTCCCCCCAACCCGTCATATAAATCCCTCCTTCCTCTTTTTCTAATTAGTTGCCTCATTTTTTCATTAGTTGTTTTTACATATATATGTATTATAGGTTTATACATAAAATCCATTCAGTCTATATAATGTTACTTGTATGTATGTTTTTAGATATCCCTGGGGAAGACCTTGTTCCACTCTAAGCTTTCCATACTTCTGGAAGTATGTGATGTTGAGGCCTAGTAGGTTTCCCCTGTCTGTTTTTGTATGGCTGTTGGTGTTGTGCTTGTTCAGCTCATGTTCAGGCAGTCATGTTGGTGAAACTTTACAGGTATAGCTTCTGATGTTACTAGGAGACACAGTCTCACAGCAAACTCCCTGGTCCTGGCTCTTAGGAGTCTTTACACCATCTCTTCTGCAATATTCCTTTAGCTTTAGATGCTGTAATGTTTTGTAGATGTATTCATTGCTGTTGGGCTCCATAGCTCTGCTGTTTTGATTAGTTGTAGTTTTCTGCAATGTTCTAGGTCTGTTGCAAGAAGGAAAACATACTTTTGTGTAAAGAAGAATTCTTTACCCCAAGGCTGAATCATAATGCAGTTACTATATATGAAACAAGTCAAAACTAACGTAGGCTTGAGACCAGGGATCAATGCCATCCATTGAACAACTTTGCAGCATGTTGTCTTTTTTAAAGAAAATGTTTCAAAATTTTTCTACTAATCTTAATAGAAAGTGGTTGCTCTTAAGAATCTTTGCTTGATTGTTTGTTTAAACTTAGTTTGCTCATTTTATTTCGTGTTCCTTGTTTCCTTATTTATTGCTCTATTTGGCCTTGTATTGTTTTAAGACAAGGTTTCATAATGCCAAGGATACCCTTGCATTTCTGAGCCTCCTTGCCATTACTGCCCAACTGTTGAGTCACAGTTGTATCCTCACCATTCCTGAGGATCGAATGCAGGGTTATCTATATGTTAGACAAATCTCTCTATTTATTGAATTACATTGTCAGTTCTCTATTTTTAACTATAAAAGTTTTTACTACTCTTAGTTGGAAAATCAAGAAACCCATATTTACTTTAATACTTTTCTATCTTATTTAATACCTGATAATGATAGCATTGTCTTACAATTATTAAATTCTTTCAGTATCTTACAAAGTATGTTGACAGATGAAAAGGAGGTCCTAGGCAAAAAGTAATATATTGGGGTGCTTTATCATTTGATTTGTTGGCTATTCTAGGTCTCCATTTATTTAGAGCTGTGCATAAGTAAAATTTTGCATGGGGGCTTTTAATTGTGATTGGCTGTTAGAATGCAAGAGAACCTTCAATGTATTGTAGATTCCATTCTAAATAAAATGCTTAAACATTGTTTTAAATAATAGAAGTAGAAATATAAATATATCACTGTGAAATAGACAATATACATGATCTAATGAGCAAACCAGAGAGTGAGCAGTCTTCCACTATAGTTTCTGCCATAGTTCCTGCCTTGATTTTACTCAGTGATGGATTGTGACCTGGAAGCATAACCCAGATACACCCTTCCCTCCCAAGTTACTTTTGTTTAGAGGCATTTATCACAGCAAAAGAGATAGTACTAAAACATTCTGTTACCCTCGAATTAAAGAAATAAATTTTTTTCTATCATAGTTAGCACTTACTGGCCAGATAATTGGTATTGTTACTCATTGACATTCTCACAGATATGTTTTTACACACCTACTCTAAAGATAGTTGGAATCAAGAGGTTTTTAAGGCTTTCATTTAAAATAGCTTCGTAATTTGCATATAACCTATGGAAATCTTCCCACACACTTTAAATTTTCTCTAGATTTCTTACCATATCAAATAACATGATAAACTCTGTAAATAATTTTTTTATTGTATTGTTCAATGAAAAAGGCTAAGATGGAAATGCTTTACATATTCACGGAAGTTGGAAGGGATTTTTTTAAGAGGTGTTATTGTTAAAAATACGATTTATAAGCAATTTGTTATATCCATGATACAGAACTCTTTATAAGGAATTCACAGATTAGCATGCACTGAGGCTGATTGCACTTGCCACATTATTACAGAACACAGGAGTGCTTCTCACTGGACCCGATCATTTTGTAGAGTTCAAAGAGTACAATGTTTGCACATTCTTTATTTGTGAGGTGGATACCTCACTCATAAATACATATGCCTGTATATAAACATGCATATAAAACATATGCAGTTGCCTAAGTGATATAAGTAAGGCTTTTATTGCCAATACTACAGCCATTTTATGGCCATTGGCTATAAGCCATTCATTTTTCCAGGATTGTTGCTATTATACTGTTTATGCTTGTTCTTCAGATATAATTTTTAGTGCTAATTTGTAATGTTATCACTAACTCAAAATATTTTTTGAAAAATATAATACAGTCTTAGGAAAAGTAACCTTTGTCGTTTCTATTGTTCGATGAAATTTTAAGTAAGCGTGTTCTTTGGAGGAATCTAGGAAATTTTTTTGTTTTCGCATAGTTCTCACACGCTAGTAGGGTCTAAGGTGCCTCCTTACGAATCATGTTTTACAAAGCATAGATGTTTGTTGGAGATGTGGGTAAAAGTTTTTTGTTTTCTTTTTTAAAACTGGTTTTGTTTCTCTTACTTTATTTCTTAACCCAGGTATGGCACAAATAATTGAGACTCTTTTAATAGTACAAGACTTGACAACACAGTCTTGAAGCAGTTTTGGTCTGTTATTTTGTCTTAGCTTTCCTGGGCTCCAGCTCCTTCTTTCTCATCTTCCTTGGACCTCTAGCTGTGGCTGAACCCCCTGCTTCTCCTTCTAACTTGTCCCCTGCTTTATCGACCTACCAGAGGGACAATTGGGGGAGCAGAGTTTACACAACATTTAGACAGGAAATCAGAATTTAAACTACACAATGACATTAAGCCTACTGATACACAGATTAGGTCTCATTGCCAGCTATGTTTTTCCCCCCCAGTGTAAATTCATTCACTGCTTTAGTTCTTTCTCAAAGAAAAAGTTCCTGAGGACAGGCTCATATTCTAGTAAATTCACATGAACCTATACCAAACTACATTGTCAACATCATTCAGAAGAAATTTCATTAGTTTTTAAGCTTCTGGATCTTTTAATCTCTCAGGTCTGTTGTGACTATAAAATGTTTCTATTTACTTGGAAAACACAAGGACTAAGCAAGAACAGAAAATGTGGCAAAATTGTTCTGATTCTGTTTTAGGGAATGAACTAAGCAAAATTTTAGCAGGAAAGCAGCAATAAAATAAACAAAAATATAATAATTAAATAAGCACCATCCTTAATAATAAAAAGCTGAAAACATTTACAACACAGCAATGACAAAATCATTAAGAATTGAATAATTAACTGTTGAGCTAATTAGCTTAATAGCTATGGAAATTACTTTTATAGTCAAACTGATAGATTTAGAATCACCTGGATTCACACATCTAAGAATGTCTGAGTGTGACTGCAGAGATGTTTAAAGTATGGTGGGAAGATCTATCCCAAATGTGGGAAGAACCATCCCATGGGCTAAGGTTGTCTGAATCAAAAGTGGGAGAAAGGAGAAAGCCAGAAAGCTATAACCCTTCTCCTTTCTCTGTTTCTTGGTTGATAACATGAATGAACCAAATCAATCCTACAGCCATATCTTTAGTGACATTGTGAACTGTATTCCTTTGAGCTGTGAGATGAAAAGAAATCTTTCTCCTTGAGTTGCATTTCATTAGTATTATTCTATCTCATGCAACTATGACATAGATAAATAGTATAATAGCAAACAATGTGTCATGTTATCAAGAGAAATTCCTGTATCTCAATGATGGTGCTGTCCTTCACTAGCTGTATGACAGTTGAAAGATATTTAACATGTATGAGATTCATTTTTTCTTGTAAGAAAATGCAAGTATTTAGGCACATGTCAAATTAAAAGTCTAAGTAGATTCACATGATGTCTGAAAACTATGACCCAGAATAGATTTTTTTTCCTCTTTCAGACAAGGAAGCTGTTTATGTTGGTAGTATTGCAGAGTCTAAGCCAGTTCTTTTATATTATAAACATTCCTCTGTGATGATTGTGGGTTCTTACATTAAACTAGTCATAATACAGCAGAGTTCTGTTGTAACTTAACTGGAAAGCTCCATTCTTTCCACTTCTTTGTGTTTGCTATACTGTATTAATACCTGTGGGGGAAGTGCCCAAAGCAAATCTCTCTTTGTATTCATCTGTTTAATTCTTGTGTTTGTAAATTAATCTGTGATTTAGCATGAGAAGTGATAGCATTCAGCTGAGTGCCACTGCATTGTGGCTAGCACTGATAATTGCACTCAGAGTATTTAGAAGGCAAATTTTGGGGTATTTTTTTGTTTTTTGTTTGTTGTTATTGTTTTTTCCGTTGGTTGGTTTTGGTTTTGCTTTGGTTGGGTTGGGTTTTTTGGAAGCTGGAGTAAGCAATTTTTAACAAGTTTGGCAATTCTTGATTGATTTCATTACAATGCTTGGTTTGTCATTTTAGTGTCTCTGGTACTGTGACTTGTAAAAGAGTTTCTTCCAGGGTCTTTTAGTCTTCGAAGCTTCTTTCTTCCTTAAGAGATACCTTAAGTATGCATTATTTTATCTGTGCTTTCAGAAGGTCAGCAGAGAAGCTCAGTACAGTAAAGTTGTTGAATTGTGTTCTTCATTTTTGGTTAAAGTTGAAGTTAGTTTCTCTGTTGTCTCCAACTTTGTATTAAGTTCCAAATGACAATTTTAAAGTCATGAGCTTATATACATCTGTCTGTGAAAATGAAGAATATGTAGTTCAACCATTTTGAATTCTCTAAAAAGCAAACACATTAAATCTTTAATTATAATATTCTTCCCACTTCTGCTGATTGGAAAGTCTAACTGTAAGTGCTCTCCCCCCACCCCCAAGAGACTTTCTACCAAAAAATTTTATTGTTCATATAACCATAATAAATTGTAGACTTATGGATTTCGACTTATGGATCAGCGCTAGTTAGCTATCTAGATTGTAATATTGCTTCTGGAATTCTGACAGATCTAACTGCACATAAGCATGTCATCATTGAACAGTCAGCTATATATTTGATAGATATTCCTTTCTTTATTAGTAAGGAAACATGTTAAGTTTAATTTTATTTTTGCCTTTCAGTGTAACTTACCAGTTAGTATGTAATAGTAATAAATATGTAAGCCTGTCTTTTCTACTCTGAGATAACTAATTAAAGTTTCCTGGGTCTACCTCATGCTTCCTAGTTTCCTAGCTTAAAATAATAGTACCAAACAAAAACCGCTTCAGTGAACACATCTGACTTGATTTGTTTCCTTCCTGTGAGAATGTCTGTTCGTTTGCTTTCTCTCAAAACTTTAATTTTATTAGAGCAGTTATTTTCAGGTCAATATTAAGACTGAAACTGAGGTTTTGTTTTTTTGTTTTGTCATCGTCGTTGTTGTTGTTTTTAAGGTCAATGATTCTCAACAATAAAGAGGCTTTCCTACTAAATAATTAACATTTTTCCCTTAAATTTTTACATTTGGCGTAAATTAGAATAGAGAAGTCCCATGTTCAGAAGCCATGCTGACATTCCCTGTCCTTGCTATATTTGATGATTTTCAATACTGCAGTCTTCTAAACATGTGCATTCATGTACTTAATAGAATTTATGTGTAGCTTTGCCTTAAAAGCATTGACAACAGTAGGGGGCAGTTGTGTTCCACTCAGGCATGTGTGCTGACAGATGGAGAAAACCTTTTCCTGTTGATTTTCAACATTCCTACTCTGCAAGACTTCAAGCTCTTCTTGGCTACTGGGAAATTAAAAGTTGGCGATTCAGCCTTTAATTTTGATCCATCTGCTTAAACTAATGAGACGTCTCATTTGTAAGCTTCTCTTTGTGTTACCAAATGCAAGTACAGCTTTATCATTCCTGTTAATAATCCCCCCCTCCTGTGTAATTTGCAGAATGGGAAAATAATTGATGCCTTAATTCTATTGGATTTTCCTTTTTACACAAACTTTGTTACAATGATAGGAAGACAAATTAGATACTTTCTCCAATTATACTTAATAAATGAATTTTTCACATCAAACTTTAAAAAAAAAAATTCAGATCTTTATTTAGTACTTTCTCATCCAAAAATCTACCTCCTATTTAAAAGGAGAAAAGACTTTGTTAAATAGGACCCAGGAACTTCAGCCTTGGGTTAAACTAAATACCAGTCTTTATTTGTACAGTATGTACATCTTACTTTTCTTTTTCTTCGTTGTTTCTGGTTGCTTTTATTTTGAGTTTTAAGAAAAATTCTCCTAAGATTGAGTAATAACTTGATGAATTTTCTGTCTAAAGAGAATGATTTGGTGTGTGTCTGTGTGTCTGTGTCTGTGTGTGTGTGTGTGCGCGCGCGTGCATGTGACCACAGAGGTTGACATCAGGTGTCTTTCTTAATTGTTCTACATTGTATTTTTAAGACCTTGGAGTTAGAGATTTAGCTAGGTTTGTTTTTCAGGTTAGTTACCTTCCTACTGCGCAAGTTTTAGAATGGAAAAGTACTTGATGGCTTTATACCAATCTATTACTTAGCTGAGCTGTAATTATAGGAGTATTCAGCTATGCCTTGACTGGCTTTTTACGTGAGTATTGGAGATCAGAACTTAGGGTCTGCTGCATATACAACTGACTGAGCCACCTTTTTAGTTCTTGTTTTCTTGACATTGTTTCTCAGGTTTATTTATAATTCTATTGTGCTAACTTTCATAATGGAAATTAGCAATGACTTTTGTCTATGGAGGTTTTTATTCTTCATATGCAGGCACCTCTGATTCTTGATGACTTTCTGTTGCATCAAATAATTTAAAACAACTTAGTTGTGTATGGTTTTGGATGATTCCTTTTCTGTAACCTATGACCTCATATCCTAAAGGCAAATATAGGTAAGATTTTCAAAAGATACTTTTTCATTCTGAGTATAAATATTAAAGATATTTCTCCTTAATCTTTACTACAAAAGATGGTACTTAAAAGGATAAAAGTATTTTTGAACTGTAAGAACATCTGAACAAAACATTTCGTAGACTCTACTTTTGAATATTCCTCATCTCCACTTCTGCATAGTTTTACATAACATTGAAATTTACTCAATATCCAATTTATAAGTCAAGTTTTTAGTACTCACAGCATCTGTATTTTGGTTTTAATTACCATTACAATCATTTGCTTAGAACTTTTCTGTCTATAAGCTAAGGATTTCTTAATATGCAATCACTAAATAAAATAGTTTATAATTTCTTAGATATAATCTTAAATGCTTTTCTTGTCTAAAATTAAGTGAGAGAAAAATTGAGATTTTTCCGTTTCTCCATTTTATCATTCACCTAGCAGACACTTCCATAGACTTTATGATGAAGACCTTGGAATTAAAAGTTAGAAGTGCATTAACTTTCCATTTGGACCAAATTCCAGGTGGCTTAGAGTTGAGATCAATATTTAGTTAATATGAAGGCCAAAGGAATATCACCACCATAAAAAATTTCTAGTATATTATTTTGAAATTTTATTTTAATGATTATACTATAGTTATAAATGTATTAGTTGCATTTTAAACCTTACACTTGACTCTTGAATAACATTGATTTTTTTTCTATGTAAACTGTGAGCCTATTAAGATTTGTTTTCAATATCCAGAAATGCTTGTGTTTAGCCAAGATAAATGGAAAAACAAGACTCAATTACTAGTTCTCTCTGTGTAGAGTGCTGTAAATCCTTCCTCTGTGGTAGTGACAAAATGTCTCTGTACTCTCATCCTAGAAAATGTGTAAAAATCCTACTTTATTAACATAGACTTCCAAACTGAAGTCATGTGCAATGTTCCATAAAGCCACTATAAATTAATTTTTTACTCTTGTGGTTTTCTTTTTAATAGTTTCACATTTTTTTCTGCTTTGCACAACTATTTGAAGATCAATTGCTCTGAATCCTCCATGATCAAAACAGTGGTGAATAGCATTGACTTTTGAAATGAAAATAATGTTTGGATTAGTGGTGATTAGTGTCTGTTCTGTATCCTACCAGACTGAGGATTAAAACAACAACAACAACAAACAAACAAAAAACCTGGTAAAAAAAGTATTACCACATGTGCCTAATCAGGAATATGAAAAATTTATGTTGGTTAAGGCATTCTGCTTTTCAGCCTTCCAACGACCACCACTGTATGGACTCTTAATTGGTAGGAAGTATACTATATTGAAATCCCATTCTTATGTTTCTAACTGAAGGCCAAAAGACTATCTATTCAAAATTATCTTCCTCAGAAAAATGGTTGGTAATCTGTCAAGAAAATAAATATCTGGGAGTCTGAGGAAGAATGGCTCAGTGGCTCAAGTGTATACTGCGTAAGCACAGGTACCTGAGCTTAGATCCCCAGGTTCTGTGTAAATGCTGCAAGAAGCACCACTGTCTCTCATACCAGCTCGATGGAGTGGACCCATGGGACTAGTCCATACAGTCTATGTTGGGCTTTTAATTTTGTGAGGGAATCTCTTTTTTCTATCCCAATTTGAACTGTTTAGTTCTGGTTTATCATATGTCATGAAATCTAGCCAAACGCACTACTTGTCTCTTCATTGCCTGAAAGATATACTTTTCATGCATTACAAAAGGGATGGATAAAGACTAAATGTTCAACATTAACTATGCTGATAGATCCACTTGCCATGAAAGACTGGTACCCTCTATTAAACTCAATTTCCTGTTTATTCTCTGTATGTGTAAAGCATTGGTCCATCCATTACTGGACTGTGTTGTGTTATCCCTACTGAGTCTGATGCAATGCAAGAAATATTACTTCTAACCATGATGATGGGCAATAGTTAATATTTGCTTGGATGTTTCCATGAGAAAAGAACAATAATCTCTTCAAAAAATAGTATTTGCAAAACAAATGCCACAGGCAAAAATATGAAATCAAATTCTTACCTTGTATCATCTACAAAACATTTGAGATGAATCAAAGACCTAAATTTAATAGTTTAATCTGTATAACTTGTGAAGGAAAACAGAAGTAATTCTCAATGCTCTCAAATATGACAATGGCCTCTTAAATACAATAAAAGACAATTCTGATCTCCACCCTCATCTCCCTCTGCGCTCTGTCTCCTATTTTGTTTTCTCTCCTCATCCACTACTGCTGTCTATTCTATTTCCCTATTCTGAGTGAGATTTAAGTATCCATCCTCCATTGGATCTTTCTTGTTACTTAACTTCTTTGGGTCTGTGCATTGTAGTATGTTTATCGTGTACTACATGTCTAAGATCCACTTCAAACTTAGTACATTCCACTGTGTCTTTCTGGTTGTGGGATACCTCACTCAGGATGATCTTTTCTAGCTCCATCCATTTGACTGCACATCTTACAATTTCCTTGTTTTTAATAGTTGAGTAGTATTTCATTGTGTAAATGTACCACATTTTGGACTCTAGCTGAGACTTCTTGTAGTAGGGGCCATGGAGACTGAAGAGGATACCCTCTAAATAAACAAGACTCCTAGTGGAGGTAGGGGACCACCAAACCATTCACAGCGATTTTGACTCAAAAATTATCTGGCCTACAAGATGTGCAGTGATAAAGATAGAGAAGATAAAGCAGAGATGGAGGAAATATCCAACCAATACCTGGCGGAAAATAAGACACACCCCACGAAGAGAGTCAACTCAGACACTATTAAAAATACTCTGCTATGCTTGCAGACATGAGCCTAGTAGAGTTATCTGAGAGGCTACACAAAGCAATGGTTCAAAACAGATGTTCGGACTGACAGCCAAACATTGGGAGAAACATAGGGAGTCTTGTGGAAAAGTGGGATAAGGAGAAAAGGATTTGGAAGTGACAGGACCTACACAAGGAGACCTACAGAGCCAACTAAACCAAGGTCCAGAGAAGCTTATGGAGACTAAAGCACTGACCAAGGGCCAATATCATGCATGCTTATTACTATTGCTTTGTTATACAGATTGAAATCAGGATGATGATACTTCCAGACATTCTTTTATTGTACAAGATGTTTTTTAAGCTCTTTTGGGTTTTTGTTTTTCCATATGAAGTTGAGACTTGCTCTTTCAAGGTCTATAAAGAATTATGTTGGACTGTTGCTGGGAATTGCATTGAATCTATAGATTTCTTTTGGTAAGATGGCCATTTTTACTGTTTTAAAACTACCAATCCATGAGAATGGGTGATTTTTCTATCTTCTGATATCTTATTCAACTTATTTTTTTCTTCAGAGGCTTAAAGTTCTAGTTATACAGGTCTTTTACTTGCTTGGTTAGAGTCACACCAGTATATTTTATATTATTTGTGGCTATTGTGAATGGTGTTGCTTCCCTATTTTATTTCTCAGCCCATTTATCCTTTGTAAAAAACGAGGGCTACTGATTTTTTAAAAAATTAAATTCAGCTACTTTGCTGAAGTTTTATCACCTGTAGGGTATCACCTGTATAATATTAGGGTCACTTATGTATACTACCATATCATCTGCTAATAGCAATTCTTTGACTTCTTTCTTTCTAATTTGTATCCCCTTGATCTCCTTTTATAATATTGCTCTGGCTAGCATTTTAAGAATAGATCAGACAAAGTGGACAGCTTTGTCCTTTCCCTGATTATAGTGGAATTACTTTGTTTCACTCTATTTAATCTGATGTTGCCTATCAGCTTGCTGTATATTGCCTGTATTATGTTAAAGTATGTTTTGTGTATCCCTCGTCTCTCCAAGACTTTTAACATAAAAGCGTATTGGATTTTGCCAAATTCTTTTTCAGCATTTAATGAGATAATTGTTCTTTGGTTTGTTTGTTTGTTTGTTTGTGCTTGTTTTTAGCTTATGTGTATGGTGGATTTTGTTGATGGACTTAAATATATTGAAGATAACTGGATGAAGCTTACTTGATCTTTCTGGATGATGTATTTGATGTGTTCTTGCATTCAATTTGCAAGCATTTATTGGTCATTTTTGCATCAATTTTCCTAAGGGAGATTTGCCTGAAATTCTCTTTCTTTGTTGTCTCCTTGGGTGGTTTAGGTATCAGGATGATTATAACCTCATAGAATGAGTTTGGCACTGTTCCTTCTGTTTCTGTTTTGTGGAATAATTTAAGGAGTATTGAAACTTTATTGAAAGCCTGGTAGAATTCTGTGCTAAAACCTTCTGGCTATGGGCCTGGTTTTGGTTGGGAGTCTTAATGACTGCTTCTATATGCTTAGGGTTTATTTACCTGATCTCGATTTAACTTTGTTAAGTGGTATCTATCAAGGAAATTGTCCCTTTTTTTTTTTTTTTTTAGATTTTGTAGTTTTTGTGGAGCACAGACTTTTTAACCTAGACCTAATGATTCCTAATGATTTCCTTAGTATCTGCTATTTTGTCCCCCTTTTTGTTTCTTAGTTTGTTAATTTAGATACTTTCTCTTTGCCTTTTAGTTAGTTTGGCTAAGGGTTTGTCTGTCTTGTTGATTTTCTCTAAGAACCAGCTCTTGGTTTTGTTGATTCTTTGAATGGTTGTTTTTTTTGTTGTTGTTGTTTGTTTGTTTGTTAGTTTTTTGTTTGTTTTCTAATTTACTGAGTTCAGCCCTGAGGTTGATTATTTTATGCTGTCTTTTCCTCTTGGGTGTGTTTGCTTCTTTTTGTTTGAGATTTCAGGTGTGCTTTTAAATTGCAAGTATGAGATTTCTCAGATTTCTTTATGAAGGCACTTAATGCTGTGAACTATCCTCATAGCAGTGTTTTCATTGTTTCTCATAAGTTTGGGTATGTTGTGCCTTAGTTTTCATTGAATTCTAAAAAGTCTTTGATTTTTTTTTTCTTTATTTTTTCTTTGACCCATTGGTCATTGCGCAGAGAGTTGTTAGTTTCCATGAGTTTATAGACTTTCTGTTTTTGTTGTTGTTGAAGTCCAGCTTTAATCCATGGTAGGGGGTTATTTCAGTTTTCTTGTATGTGTTGAACTTGATAGGTGTCCAGTTATGGTCAGTTTTGGATAAAGTTCCCTGAGGTGCTGAGAAGGCACCTCAAATAATATGTCTTTCTTTCCTTTAAAAGCATTGAGGCAATTTTGGCTATTAAGAGTTCTCTTAGCCAAGCGTGGTGGCGCACGCCTTTAATCCCAGCACTCGGGAGCAGAGGCGGGCAGATCGCTGTGAGTTCGAGGCCAGCCTGGTCTACAAAGTGAGTCCAGGACAGCCAAGGCTAACACAGAGAGACCCTGTCTCAAAAAAAAAAAAAAAAGATTTCTCTTATGTTTTCTAATTGTAACTGAGCTTTTATTCTCTTACAAATTTTAATGATTGTATTTGAGGAACACTTCCTTTTTAACAACTCAGAAGGCAAGTAAAATTCATAAATATCCTGCTCTAGTACAGAAAAGTTCCTACCTGACATTTTAAAAGTAAATGGTGCAGCTGGAGAGATGGCTCAGTTGTTTCTTCTTCTCTTCCCCTGTATATAAATTTCATTCCCAGCACATAAGTCAGGTGGCTTACAACCATCTATAACACTAGGTCCAGAGGATTCGTTACACAGTGGTGTATGTGCATACACATAGATGAAAAATTAAATGGTTTAGCTGAAAATGAGTAAATTATTTTAAATTGTTAAGAATAGATACTACACTTGATCTTAGCCAAAAGGCCGAGAAGCGATTTTTTTTTTTCCGAGATAAGATTTCTCTGTGTAGCCTTGACTGTCCTGGACTCGGCTTTGTAGACCAGGCTGGCCTCAAACTCACAACGATCCACCTGCCTCTGCCTCCCAAGTGCTGGGATTAAAGGTGTGCGTTACCACCACCCGTCTTTGTAAAATATTTTTAAAGATATAGTCTAATCTCAAATTTAAGTATGAGTAGTCTGGTAGGCTGTGTTTGGTTAACGTCTTTATGACTTGAATCGTACCTTTTTATCTTAGCATCATGACACATGGCTGTGAAGGCACTTCTCACTTGCCAATATGGGTAGTTTGGAGTTATTTCAGCACATGAAACAATATTGTCATCCTTGATCATTTCAATTTTCAAATAAGTCTTTTTAAATTAATTTATCACATTAACAAGCCATGAAATAAAATACGTTCATAGAGATAAAAAAAATCTTATAATGACTTCTTTTGAAGCCTCTTGACAGAAAATGCATATAAGAAGAAGAATATATTTTACTAAAGAAGACATGATGGATTCATTAAACAAAATATACTTAAAATTATAAATAATTTTATACAGCAAAAAATTATAAGTTGAGAAGTCGTACCAAAATTATTAATGATGATTTGAGTCATATTTTCTTTTTCTAATTCTCTGCATTCTGTTACTTTTTATAGTAGAGCATTGCAGTTATGGAGAGTGAAGTGTGATCATGTTATAAAATGCTAGCTCATAAGAAAAGTCATCGCGAGGCTACACTAGTTAAATAAAATGATAGTTTGTGTGTATGTATAGATACATGAAGATGGACTTTATATTTTCAACAACTAATGGATTTGTGTTAAATTTTTCTTCTCATTTTTCTTTAGAATTTGTGTTGATTTTTTAAGGTACCTTGAAAAACTATTAACTGGTAAATTATTTCTATCATTTCAATTTTTTGAATGATTGTCAGGAGATTTTTCGCCAGTGTGAAGATTAATCACCACCTCATCCAGTCATTATTAGTTTTTCCACTACTTTCATTCCATTACCACAGAATACAAACTAATCAAATTTAAAAGGGGAAGGGCTTATTTTGGCTTGTGATTTCAGTATATATTTTGTAGGCATGGTTATTTCTTTGTCTTTGGTCTGTGGTTCTTTCCAAAACTGTGGTGCGACAGAAGTAGGGAGTGAGTGGTAAACCAGGTGTTCACCTCATGTTGGCTGAAAGCAAAAAGGAAAGAAACAAGACCAGAGTTCTGCTTTCTCCTCTGAGTGTATGCCCTATGAACTAACAACTTCACTAGTCCCACTTCTCACTTTAGTCATGATACTGATCCCTTAACTCTTAACCCTTTGGGGAATGTTTTAGATCAAAACAATAGCACTTTTACTCCAGTCTCCTAAGGCTCTTAGCCCCATCACCATGCAAAATGTGTTCTGTCACTCTATACTAATCTGTAATGCTTAACCATTCCAGCATCTCTTAAAGGGCCACATATAAATTCTTCTGCTTCTAAGCAAAACTCAGCTGTGGATACTCATAAAAATAATAACAATAAGTTATAGCTCTAGAATATAACCATAAACATTCTTATATATGGAGGGATGAGACTATGATACAAATGACACCAATTTTTTATATAGACAAATCTTTTTTCAATTTTATATGACGTGAGTAAAAGCATAATGGATGATTTTTTTTTTTACTAGAGAAATGTACAAGCTACACTACAAGTTTCATAGAATACATTCTTTTTAGCATGTAAATTTGTTTATGGGTCTATTATGAATAAGTCGTGTCACTGAATTTAAGTTGGCTTCATCCTGTATCTTTTTAAATTAGATGTTGTTTAATTGAGAAATTGGAAGTTTTCTTTTTAAACTTTAATAATCATTTTATATGATGATTTCTAGGCTAGGAGTAAGTTTTATTATAAATAATTAAAATGTTAAAAACTTTCTTTTCATTATTTTAGGTGATGGTATTTGTACATGCTCGCAATGCCACTGTAAGGACAGCAATGTCTCTAATAGAGAGAGCAAAAAATAGTGGCCAGATTTCCTGCTTTCTACCTACCCAAGGACCAGAGTACGGACATGCTTTAAAACAGGTAAAGTACCAGTGACGTGGAGAAAACAGGAACCAATGCATATGATATGTGTGCTTCATAGGTCTGAATGGAAGATCTATAGTTGCAGTCTAAAAAGTTAGTTTCATAGATTTATTACCTTTTGTGACTTAATCTTTTTAAATATTTTAAAGATAACATAATTTCTTAGGATTTCTCTGGCTGTAACAAAAAAAAAAAACAAAACAAACAAACAAAAAAAAACATGACCAAAAAGCAAGTTAGAGAGAAAAGGGTTTTTTCACCTTATTCTTCCACATTGCTGCTCATTACCAAAAAAGTCAAGACAGGAACTCAAACATGGCAGGATCCTGGAGGCCGGAGCTGATACAAAGGTTATAGAGGGGTGCTGCTTACTGGCTTAGTCTGCCTGCTTTCTTGGAAAACCCAGGACCACCACCCAAATAGGCTGGAGCCTCAAGGCCTCATCAATCGCTAATTAAGAAAATGCTCCACCGTTGAGTGGAGAGTGAGATCTGACTCTCACATGAACTCTGGTGCCCCTTTTCTGACCACGTCCCCTGGATGGGGAGGCCTGGTGGCACCCAGAGGAAGGATAGCAAGTTACCAAGAAAAGACTCGATATTCTAAGAGCATATATAGGGGGAGAAGGTCTCCCTCAATCACAGACATAGGGGAGGGGAGAAGGGGGGAAGTGAAAGGGAGGGAGGAATAGGAGGAAACAAGGGAAGGGCTAACAATCGAGATGCAATATGAATAAATTAATAATAAAAAAATTTAAAAAAAGAAATATTAACTAAGGAATATCTTGAATACATGTTTACATTAAAGTTAGAAAAATATCCATTATTAACATAAAAAAAAAAGAAAATGCTTTGCAGTCAAACCTTATGGAGACATTTTCTCAATTAAGTACCCTCCTTTTAGATAACTCTGGTTTGTGTGTCATGTTGACCCAAGACTAGCCAGCAAGTATATAATATAAAGGGTTCCATTGGGATATTTTCATACACATAAATACCTTGTTCTTATTCCCCTTCTAACTAATGTATCTTTTTGTTTGGTTGTTTTTATTTGGTTGATTGGTTGATATAGGGTCTCAATTATCTTTCTCGAAGAGTATTGATATATCTACTTACCATTTCTGAGTATAGCTTTAACTGAAATGTTTAAGAGCCAGGAGGAGTTCTGTGAGTTCGAGCCCAGCCTGGTCCACAAAGCAAGTCCAGGACAGCCAAGGCTACACAGAGAAATCCTATCCCAAAAAATGACAAAACAAAACAAAAAGTGTAATTGAAGTGTTTATTTCTTAAAATGGATATAAATATGCTTTTGTTTGGATCCCAAGTGTGGGATGTGAAACAGACTTGTGTGAGGGCGTGTGATGTTTGTCCACTAGAAGGGAAACACTCATGTGGGAGCATGGTCTTTGCCAGCTGACAGACATCCTGGTATGGACTCTAAGAGGAGGTAAATATGAGCCGAAATCCACTGTCATTTAAATTCTAACTCAAATCAACTGACATTTATTTTAAGCATCAGATTATCATTCATTTTTGAACCACACAATATACTCATTTTTATTTCTTTATAAAATACCTTGTTATATAACATTTATTTTGTAGTTTGTGGTTTTTAGTTATTTATCAATTATGAACTTGAGAATCCTTGAAAACTCAGCCTAGTATTCCTAGTCTTATTTCCTAAGAAATAAAAATAACCTCTATTTTGTTTAAAAGGCAAGCCTTGAGAGCCACTGTGTGGACTTTTAGCTACTTGCTACATCTTAGTCCTTAGAGCTACTCTTTTTGTAAATAATTCATACTTACTATTTACTAGTTATAATATTTTTCAGTACTTATGAAGTACTTTCTAGTACCAGACCTTCTTTTATTGCCTTTTTCATTTACCCAGCCCTCATCCCATCGTGATACAGGTTTTTATTGTTCCTAGCCTTTGAAATAGCATGTCTATAAGAAATTCAGATAGTGTGAAGCACTCTTACAGTGTGTAGTTAGAGTTATTCACAAATATATATTCTGAAAATGAAATAATATTGAAAAATTAAAAGTTTAATACAGTTAAGTAGATACAGGTAAATAGATGTGCAACTCTTTATTCATTTTTATTATACATTTAAATATTTTTAGGATGCAAAAATATTTTTAACCTGACCCAATTGTTACTGAATCTTTGTTATTTGCAAGAATGAATGCTTGTATTTATTGCTTTTCAAGGAACACTGTCTTGTGTGCCACTATTCTTAGTCCTTCATCTATCTGTCTAGTATCAGATGCATCAAAATTACTTTTTCTAAACTTGCAGTTCTAAAAGAAAAGGAATATAACACACATTTTCATTTTCATTTTCTCGTTTGATTGATATCATCGTTCTGAGTTTTAAAGAATCTTATCTCCTGCAGCTGGGAACGTATTTTGCCAGTGACTCATGTGTTGTTTCATCTTTTCCCCTCCTCTCTCTTCCTAACTCCCCTTATATCTCTCCTTTGCCACAGTGATTTCTTAACCCTTATGTTTCTTTCAGTTTGTTACTTACCTAGAAAGGCCTTTGAAAGCACTTTTTAAATTTTAATTTAGAAGGCAGCATGTTGGAACACACCTTTAGTCCAAGCACTCAGGAGGCAGAGGCAGGTGGATCTCTATAAGTTTGAGGGCAAGTTGATCTACATAGTACATGAGTATCTGAATATAGAATGTAGAGGGAATAATAAACAGTATAGATCCATTTAAACCTGCATCTTACTGCTTTATTGTAATCCCAACAAGGAGACTGTTTCATGAAGTCTTAGCTTTTGTAAACCTCCAGGAAGAGTTGCCAGTTGTTTGTAGAAGTAAAAATGTCATTAGGGATGCAGATATTTTGGTCATTAAACCATTTTTTCTAGTTGTCTTTCTCATTTTAAATTAAATGAATATTTTAATTAGAAGCATTACATTTTGTCTAACTAAGTCAAGACCATTTTAGAGAAAAAATGTTTGTTTTAATAGACTTTAAATATTGTAGCATTTGATCAAGTACTCCCACCCACTTCTGTTTCTCTCTTTTTTTTTCTTTCTTTTATTAATTATACGCGAACATCCTGCTCATAGCCCCCTCACTTCTCTTCTCCCAGTTCTACCCTCCCTCCCTGTTTACCCTGTCCCCCTACTCCTCAGAAAGAGAGAGCTCCCACCTACCCCATCATATCAAGTCTCATCAGGGCTGAGCATATCCTCTTCCCCTGTGGCCTGGCAAGGTAGCCCCACCGGGGAATAGTGATCTGAATCCATGTCAGAGTCAGCCTCCATTCCCCTTAGTAGAGGACATATATGAGGCCCAAGCTGCCCATCTGTGTAGACGGCCTAGGTCCAGCCCATGCACAGCCCTGGATGGAGCTTCAGTCTCCACAGGCCACCATGAACCCTGGTTAGTTGGCTCTGTTGGTCTTCTTATAGAGCTCCTGTCCACTCAGTCTTTCTATTCTTGCCCCCACTCTTCCACAATACTCCCTGTGCTCAACCCAGTGTTTGGCTGTGGGTGTCTGTATATGTTCCCATCACCTGTCAGGTAAAGCCACTCAGAGACCAACTATGCTAGGCTCCCGTCAGCAAGCACAGTAGAGTATCTTTCTTTTGTCGGTCAGAGATTGGCTGTATCCCATGGGGTAGGTCTCAGGTTGAGCCAGGTGTTGGTTTGATACTTCCTCAATCTCTGCTTTATTTTTATCCCTGTATGTCTTGAGGGTAGAGTAAGTTTGGGTTGCAGTTTTTGTGGGTGGGTTAATGTTCCCCTCCTTCAACTATGAGTTCTATCTAGTTAGAGGGTGGCCCTTTGAGTCTCCATGACCCCTGTTACTAGGAGTCTCAGCTAGAGTCCCACTCATATCTTCCCAGGAGCTTACCTTGTCATAGGATCTCCAGCTTGTCACAGAGAAGGCCCCACACAAGATTTCTCTTCTCTGTGTAAGCCCTCATTTCTCTCTCTCTTCGTTCTCTTACCCTGTTCCCTCTTTTTAACCAGTTCCACTGTCTATTCTATTTACACTTATTAGTGAGATTTAAGTAAACCCTCTTTGGTCCTCCTTGTTACTTATCTTCTTTGGGTCTGTGAATTATATAGTTATCCGGTACAATATGGCTAAAATCCTGTTATAAGTGAGTACATATAAGTGTGTCTCTCTGTATCTGGTTACATCACACAGGATGATATTTTCTAGTTCCATCCATTTGCCTACAAATTGCATGATTTCCTTGTTTTTCATAGCTGAGTAGTTAGTATTCCATTGTATAAATGCATCACATTTTCTTAATGCATTCCTTGTTTAAGGAATATCTAGGTTGTTTCCAGTTTCTGGTTATTATGAATGAAGCAGCTGTGAGCATAGTTGAGTAAATGTCTTTGTGTAATGGACCATCTTTTGGATATATGCACAGGAGTGGTATAGCTGGGTCTTAAGGTAGGGCTATTCCCAGGTCATGAGAAAATGCCAGATTGATTTTCATAGTGCACTCCCACCAGCAATGTAGAAGTGTTCCCTTTTCTCCCTATCCTCGATAGCATGTGCTGTCATTTGTGGGAGATTTTTATAGTATATTTATTTTTTTACATATAAATTTACATTATCACACATAATTAAAATAAACTACGTACAGCAAGAAGAACCACTAAACAATCAGGAATTATATAAATGTTAAATTCATAATGTTTTGGCTATTTGTATTTGACAATCTTGAAGAAAACATCTCTTGCATCTTGGTGAGTCTAAAATTCCGAATGCAAATCAATATCTATCATATCATTCTCTGTCAACTTCAAACATCTATCTAGACCTAAAAAAGTCTTAACCCCTAAACAACTAATCTTAATTATAAGACTAAATTATGCAGTCTTCAACCCTATCAGTGACTTGAGAAGGAATACAACTTAATTACCTGAGTAAATCAGAAGTGCAGGTTATCAGCTTCCAAAATGAAAAATGACAGAGACAGTTTGCTGCCTGAACTGTCATTTATGTTTTTGATCTTAGCCATTCTCACAAGTGTAAAATGAAATCTCAGAATTTTTTTATTTGCATTTCCATGATGACTAGTGGCATTGAGCATTTCTTTAAGTGCTTCTCTGCCATTCTAGATTCCTGTGTGGAAAATTCTCTTTCGCTCTGTACTCCATTTTTTAAATTGTGTTGTTTGATTTGTTGCTGTTTAATTTCTTGTTTTCTTTATATATGTTGGATATTTTGTGGAATCTTTTTCCCAATCTGCAGGCTGCTATTTTGTTCTGGTGATAGTGTCCTTTGACTGATAGAAGCTTTTCAGTTTTATGAGGTCCCATTTATTAATTATTGATCTTAGAGCCTGAGCTATTGGTATTCTGTTCAGGAAATTGGCTTCTGTACCAACATATTCAAGCCTATTCCCCACTTTCTCTTGGATTAGATTTGGTCTATTTGGTTTTATATTGAGGTCTTTGATTCACTTGGACTCTAGTTTTGTGCAAGGTGATGACCAGCCCCATTTGTTGAAGATACTATCTTTTTTTCCATTGTATGATTTTGACTTCTTTGTCAAAAATCATGCGTCCTTAGGTAAGTGGGTTTATTTCTGGGCTTTAGATTTTATTCCAGTGATTGATCAGTCTCTCTCTAAGCCAGTACTATGCAGTTTTTATTGCTGTTCCTCTGTAATACAGCTTGAAGTCATCTCAGAATTTTCTTTCATTGTATAGTATTATTTTAGCTATTCTGGGGTTTTTTGGATGTCGAGAATTGTTCTTTCAAGGTCTGTAAAGAATTGTGTTGGAATTTTGATGAGAATTGCACTGAATCTGTAGACTTCTTTTGGTAAGATGGCCAGCTTTATTATGTTCATTGTCCCAATCCATGAGCATGGGAGATCTTTCCATCTTCTAAAATTTTCTTCAAATTCTTTAATCAGAGATTTGAAGTTTTCTTCATAATAGTCTTCCACTTTCTTGGTTAGAGTTACACCAAAGTACTTTATATTATTTGTGGCTATTGTGAAGGGTGTTGTTTTCCCAATTTCTCTTTCAGCCCATTTTTTGTTTGCATACAGGAGGGCTACTGATTTTTTAAAGTTAATTTTGTCTAACCATTTTGCTGAAGGTGTTTACTAGCTTTACGAGTTTGGTGGTAACTTATGTATGCAATCATAATCATCTGCTAATAGGGATACTCTAACTTCTTCCTTTCCAATTTGTATCCCTTGATGGCCTTTGTATGTCTTAATGCTTTAACTAGAACTTCAAGTACTATATTGAAGAGATAGTGAGAGTGGGCAGCCTTGTTTTGTCCCTGAATTTAGTGAAACTGCTTTGAGTTTCTCTTCATTTAATTTGGTATTGGTCATGAGCTTGCTGTATACTGCCTTTATTGTGTTTAGATATCTGTCTTATATCCTTGATCTCTCTAAGACTTTTACCAGGAAGGGGTGTTGAATTTTGTCCAAGCCCTTTTCTACTTTTAATGAGATTATCATGTTATTGGTTTTCTTTCAGTTTGTTTATATGGTGGATTACATTGATTCATTTTCATATGTTAAACCACCCTTGTATCCCTGGGATGAATCCTATTTGATCTTGGTCAACAATGCACTTGTGGTGTTCTTGGATTTGGTTTGGAAGTCTTTTATTGAGTATTTTTGCATCAATGCTTATGAGTGAGATTGGTCTGAAATTCTGTTTCTTTGTTGAGTCTTTGTGTGGTTTAGGTATCAGGTTGATTGTGGCTTCATAGAATGAGTTTGACAGTGTTCCTTCTGTTTCTATTTTGTAGTATAGTTTGAGGAGTGTTGGTGTTAGATCCTCTTTGAAAGTCTTTCCCAAAAGACAAAAAAAAAAAAAAAAAAAAAAAAAAGAAAAGAAAAGAAAAAAGAAAAGAAAAGAAAAAAGAAAAGAAAAGAAAACCCTGGGCAAGATGATGATGATTGGAAGACTTTTGCTTCAATTTCCTTGTAGGACTCTTTAAACTGATAAGCTTTTGATGTAAGACCTAGTGATTCTTGTATTTCCTCAGAACCTACTGTTCCTCAGGGTCATTTCTGATATTATTAATATGGATATTTTCTCCTTGCATTTTAGTTATTTCAGCTAGGGGTCTGTCTATCTTGTTGATTTTTCTGAAAGAAGCAGCTCTTGGTTTCATTGATTCATTCTATTGTTCACTTTGTTTCCAATTTCAGCCCTGAATTTGATTATTTCCTGCCAACTACGCATCTTGCATGTGTTTGCCTTTTTTGTTCTGGAGCTGTTAGGTATGGTTTTTAAGTTGCTAATATGAGAACTCTCCAATTTTTTTTCATAAAAGCACTTAGTGCTATGAACTTTCCCCTTATCACTATTTTCATTGTGTCCCATGAGTTTGAGTATGTTGTGCCTGCATTTTCATTGAATTCTAGAAAATCTTTAATTTCTTTCTTTTGTACCTCATCTAATGGTCATTGAGTAGGGAGTTATTCAATTTCTATGAGTTAGTAGGCTTTCTGTTGTTTTTGTTGTTGTTGAGTTCCAGCTTTAGTCATTGGTGCCCTGAAAAGATAAAGGGGTTATTTCAATCTTCTTTTATCTGTTGAGGCTTGATTTGTGACCAAGTATGTGGTCAGTTCTGGAGAAGGTTCCATGAAGTGCTTAGAAGAATGCATATTCTTTTGTGTTTGAGTGAAATATGTTAGGTCCATTTGATTCATAACCTCTGTTAGTTTCATTATTTCTCTGTTTAGTTCTTTTCTCGGTGATCTGCCCATTGGTAAGAGAGGTGTGAAGTTCCCTACTATTAATGTGTGGGGTTCAATATGTGATTTAAGTTTTAGTCATGTTTCTTTTATGAATGTTGGTGACCTTGCATTTGGGGCATAGATGTTTAGAGTTGATATGTCATTTTGGTATATTTTTTCCTTTGATGAGTATGAAGTGTTCTTCCCCATTTCTTTTCATTAATTTTGGTTCTAAGTCTATCTTATTAGATTCTAGAATGACTACTCCAGCTTACTGCTTGGGTCCATTTGCTTAGAAAACCTTTTTCCAACCCTTTAGTCTGAGGTGATATCTATCTTTATTGCTGAGGTGTGTTTCTTGTATACAGCAGAAAGAGGGGTCCTGTTTTTGCATCCACTTTATTAGCCTGTGTCTTTTTATTGGTGAGTTGAGTCCATTGATGTTGAGGGATATTAATGACCAATGGTTGTTAATTCCTTTTATTTTGATGTTGGTAGTAGGAGAGAGAGAGGGACCAACTAGTGAGGTGTGTGTGTGTGTGTGTGTGTGTGTGTGTGTGTGTGTGTGTGTGTGTGTCCCTTTTGGTTTTTCTGATGTGGGGTTATTTATTTATTTCCTCTTTTTTCCTGAGTTTAGTTAGCCTCCTTAGTTGGTGTTTTCCTTCTAGTATCCACTGTAGGTTTGTATTTTTGGATTGATATTGTTTAAATTTGTTTTGTCATGATTTTTTTTTCTCTTTATAGGGAATAAAAGTTTTGCTTGGTGTAATAGTCAGCATTGACATCTGTGGTCTCTTAGTATCTGTAAAATATTTTCCCAGGTCCTTCTGGCTTTTAGAGTTTCTCGAGAGAAGTCAGGTGTAATTCGGATAAGTCTGCCTTTATATGTAACTTAGCCTTTTTTCTTTGCACTTTTTAATATTTTTCTTTGTTCTGTACATTTGATGTTTTTATTATTACGTGGTGGGAAGATTTTTTTTTTGTGGTCCAATCTATTTGGTGTTCTATACTTTTCTTTTATGAATATAGACATCTCTTTAAGTTGTGAAAGTTTTCTTCTATGCTTTTGTTGAAAATATATTCTGTGCCTTAGAGCTGGGAGTCTTTTCCATCTTCTATTTCTATTGTTAAGTTTGCTCTTTTCCTGGTGCTCCGTACTTCTTGAATGTTTTGTCTCGGGAACTTTTTAGATTTAGCATTTTCTTTGACTACTGTATCGATTTCTTCAATCTTATCTTCTACACCTGAGATTTTTATTTTTCCATCTCTTGTCTTCTGTTGGTGATGCTTGTATCTGTAGTTCCTGGTCTCTTCCATAGGTTTCCCATCTCCAGGATTGCCTTGAAGAGTTTTATTCAGTTCCTTCTAGTTTCACTGTATTTTCCTATACTTCTTTAAGGGATTTATTCAATCCCTTCATCTGTTTAATTGTATTTTCCTGTATTTCTTTGAGGGATTTATTTTCCTCCTGTAAGGCCTCTTTTCATTTTCATTAACTCAGATTTAAGGTCATTTTCTTGTGCTTCAGATATGATAGTATCTCCAGGGCTTGCAGTGGTATGATAGCTGATTTTCAGTGATCTCATATGTCCCTGGGTTTTGTTGCTTGTGTTCTTATGCTAACCTCGCGCCATTTGGTTGTCTCTGGTGTTAGCAAGCCTGGTGGTCCCTAATGGTCAGGCAGTTCAAGAGTAGGTGAGAGGGCTCTAAACTGAATTTTGGTCTGGATCTTCACAGGCCTACTTTGGAAGGTAGTTGGTGGTAGTCAGAGTGTGAGTAGACCTCACCTCTGCTGACTGTGTCCCGGGTTGCTTGAGAAGATCAGGTGGAGAGGGTACTAAGCTCAGTGTTGCTTGGGCTTCCTAGGTATGGTAGATAGATAATGCTTATAGTAGCCTGAATACTGCTCATCTCTCCTGGTTATTTCCTAGGTGGTTGGGTGGATTGGGGGTATGTGGAAAGAACTCTAAGCTGAGTGTTGCTAGGGCCTCCCACCTCAGCATGGCGAACCTTGAGGTTCTCTTATATGTTGTTGTTGTTTAACATATACCATATTGAACATTTTTTTTAGTTGAAAATGACTTATATGTAAATCATAAATAAGATACTAACTAGAAAGTTTTGTTTAATAAATTAGAATGACCAGCACCTGAAAACTAATTTAAAGGATAATTTTATGACTTTATTTTTTTTTCTACCAATAAACATTTTGTTTTCTCAGCCTTTGCTGAAGTATTGGCAACTGAAAGTGACTGAACTTTGTTACAAGCTATGTGATACTATTAATGACTTTGTTTTTTGTTTTTTATCTTCACAAATATGTCACTGTGGCCCCATAAAATAATTTCTTTTAGTTTTTAATTAGTAAAAATACCAGGTAAAATATAAAATAGCTCCCTTTATCTTAGTTCTTTTTTCATGTATATTCAAAATATGATCTTCTTAAATTATTGTTTCCTCAGCCACGTATTACCAGCCTGCTTTTGTGATGCCAGTTTAATAAGTACAGCAATAAATTCAGAAAAATAAATAATAAAATACAGTAGTTCTGTTGTTAGTTACCTTTCTCCCATATAGAAAGGTAGCAAAAGGCATTTGTTGCTTTTTGTATTTTCAAAAATAATGCTATAGAAAATTACTAAAGGAGGAAAAAAAATCACTGACAGATTAGTTGGGTTTTGGAAGCTTGACAATAATCCCATATAAAATAAAGACTTTGAATCTAAGTGAAACCGAATTTTAATCTCACTCATCCCCTCTGACATAGTCTTTTAAGTTTCATGTAGTTGTATGAACATTTTATATCTTGGGTTTTTTGTTTATAATGAAGTTATAACATGAGTTCACGTGACGTAAAATGAATGCTGTAAGAACTTTGAGAGAGAGAGAGAGGAAAAAAAGAAAAGAAAAAATAGCTTACAAAAATGGCAACTGCAACAACAGTTAAAATAAATTACAGAACCACCAAGTGATGACCTATAAAGCAGTAAGCAAATTGGGAAAAATAATAGTGTTTTCCCAACAGTGAAGGAGCAGAGTATTATATCTGCACTGATATATCCACTTACTAATTCACTAGCACACAAAACGTGGCATTTCTAACAAACACCTAAGAAACAGGCAAACAGGCTTTGGAGGGGAAAAACTTGCTAGATAAAATTAACAGATTATTTTCATCTCTAGGAAACTAGAAAATAAAATGCTAAACATTTAAGGCTTGAGAGATGACTCTGCAAATTAAAAACACTTGCTGCTCTTATAAAAGACCAGGGTTTGGTTCCTAGCACCTATATCAGGTTGCTCACGGCTACCTGTAACTCTTGTCCTACAGAACCTGACACCCTTTTCTGGACCCCTTCCTAGCACCCAGATGCAAAAACATATAAACAATTAAAAACAGAAAAACCTTAAGCATTCTGAAGTTAAATTGAGGATTGTACATACTGATAGACTTTCAGAATCACTGGTCCATTCAGTGTTCTAAAATAAGGTTGTATTGTGTTTTAAGAACATCTTTTTATATACGACTATTAAGTCTAACATCTTAAATCTGAGAATTCTCCAGATCAGTGATCATAAGGAGGTTAGCTCAGAAGAGTTTATCTATAAAAAACATTGTATGGATCTTTGAGTTTGTAAATCAGTGGTTTTCAGCCTTCCTAATGTTGTGATTATATAATTTAATTCCTCATACTGTGGTGACCCCAACCATAACATTACTTCCGTGGTACTTCATAACTTTAATTTTGGTCCTTTTATGAATCGTAATGAAAATATATAACATGTATGATATCTGATATGAGACCCCTGTAAAAGGGTCATTCCTTTCCCCTTGTAAAGACTCACAGGTTGAGAACTGCCCTTGTAATTTAAATTTTTTGTATTCTGAAACTGGCAGAGATTACATATTCCCTATCTATATAGAAAACAGCCATACAATTGACACCAACAGGGGAAAAACTGTTTTCACCTATTTTAAAAGTAATATTTTCTTAAGATTTACATCCTTTGGCTCATTTCTATTTCATGTGTATTGTGAAATAGGATAGACAACAAATGGAAAATTTATCAAAACTTTAAAAATTAAGAATAAAGAGACCTGCCGTAGTGCCCACATACCTTTAATCCCCGCATTTGGAAGTCAGAGGTAGGCAGATCTGTGCGAATTCAAGACTAGCCTGGTTTATAGTAGGAGTGACAGAATACAGTGTCAGCCTGTCTTGGAAATAAAATGTAAAACTTAACCCCATAATCATCCTAGGAATCTGTCAACAAATCAGTGGGATAAGAGAGTTTGGTATGTATGCACAGTGGTATTTTTTTTCAGCCATAAAGAATGAAGTTTCATCATCTGTGGAAAAAATGGATGTACTGGCGATCCTCACATTTGGGTACCCCAGACAGATACCATGTTTTCTTTTGTTCACTTAGATTTTATATACATACAGAAAATCATCAATGTATATAGGGCATGAAAGTAGAAGCAAAACCATGTAGGGTCACAGAGGGCTCAGATGGCAGGGTTGCAAGAGAAATGGACTCACAGGAGCTATGGGGTAGAATATGATCAAATTGTACTTGCAAGGAAATGTGTTTTTAAACCCAGTACTATATTCTATGAATATATGTTGATTAAATGTTGCATTAAAAAAGAATCCAGGGATTTTTCTAAAAAAAAAAAAAAAAGAATCCAGAGAAACTTAAAGTGACAATGAGCAATCTACTTTATGCATAAGAATAGCAGAATTTAACAAGATCTCTGAGTTCAGTATCATAGGATATAGTGCTATTAAAGCTAGGAATTGATTAGATAATTTTAGAAAGCAAATGGATAACATTAAATGAAATTAAGAACAATATTTAAACTGGCTGGGAGGCAGAGACAGGTTGATCTCTGTGAGGTCAAGGCCAGCCTGGTCTACCCAGTGAGTCTAAGGCAGCCAAGGCTACACAGAAAAACCCTGTCTTGGAGGGAGAAAAACAATAGTTACTCCCCCCCCCCTTTTTTTTTTAAATTCTTGGAGGTGTGTTTCACGGTTAAAAAAGGAAAATGTATAAAAATATGTTTGGTCAATTTTTGTTACGGTACCTGCTCAATAACATAAATATTGTAAATGAAACGAAACTAGATGAATGAATGACCCCAGGCTTATTTTAAGATTGTTGTCACTGCATGTGGACTAATGAAAAGAAACGCACAGAATATGATAAAGAAGTGACTCTTTGGTTTCTCTTCACTCCACACAAAGACCTGATTGATGTGCCTGGTGACTACAGCAGCTGGCCATTAGACCAACCTAGTTGTAGGAGGTGCTGTATCAATACTCCAGATTATCTTGCTACCTGGAGAGAATTCTTCCCATACTTAAATACTTCCTGTGTAAAGTTACAACCTGTATCATCAATGTCCTAACTGAGGTTGTCTCAAGATTCTAAATTGATAGTAAGCACATCTAGTTGTAGGCAGTCCATGGGGAGTCCTCAGCCGAAGCAGGCATCCATCCAGCAGTATAATTGTTCTGCTTTATTAGCTCCGAGTGCCTAGTTTTGAATGTTAGAGAAGTGGAATTGGTCAAGCAGCCTCTCTTCTATTGTCCATCTTCTAAAGGAATTCGTCCATCTCTTAGCAAATACTCCATAGTCTTTGATATTCATAAGAGATGTCTCAAGAAGTTTGACAATAATATCGTAGCTCTAAAAAGAAAAAGGTAATATGATTGAAATACAATACATTTATTATGTGGTATCTCTGTGACCTGACAGAAATAACTTTTGGGAGGGAAGATATATTTCAGCTCAGTTTTAAAGAGTTGTACCTCTTCATGATAGGGAAGGTTTCACAGAATCAGAGAAACAGGAGTGAATAGCAGAAATTCTTCACATTGCAGTAGCCTGAACAAGGAAGCCAAAGTATTGATCTTAAAAGGACCAACCACACTGCCCAGCTCCAACCAGATAAAAGACTACTCCTCAGAAAGGCCCTATACCCTTCAATAGTATCAAAGATAATGATCCAAGAAGACATTGCAAGTTCAAACCATAAATCAGTAGTTACTCATAAAGTGTGCTATGTTTTCTACAGGCTAACTTTACTATACAAAGATAAATATGAGTGTATCCCCAGTGAAACATGAAGAAGGGAGTCTTGTTAGATGTGTGTTTATTGTGATTTGGACTTTCAAAGTATATAAGTTGTCATTTATTTTCTTGGCCACTAGATGGTGCTGCTTACTAATTTATCCTCAGCATAATTGAAAGGGCATTTATAAAGTGATCTTTTCTTTAGTTGATTGCTTAGAAATTAAAAAATGTAAAAGACCCAACATGGAGTCAGTTTGACAAGGTCTGGACTGGAACCCCACACTCCTGAACTCTTTCACTGCCATAGGAGTATGTTGGGAAAAAATGGTCATAAATAAACTCTTATTGATAATGAGATTTTTTTCCAAAATAACAGTAATAAATAAATCCATAACAAGATTTTATTATTGAGAGACTTTTAAAACTACTGTACTAACATCTTCAGTCTTACAGAAATATTTCTTTAGTGAGTTTCTTCAGTTAGTTTATACAGCCTTTTGTTGTAAACCTTATGCAGATCCCAAGAGTTCAACCAGACAAAAGAACAGACTCCAACAGGGAAATTAGTGTGTTTAAAGTAGTTGTAAGGTTGTGGAGAAATGTGGTCAATACATTTCCACCAAGGAGCAATGTCAACAAAGCTGTGGGTGAACACTTCTGAGTTTCTGTACTCACTGCATATAGAAGACTAACGGGAATCAGTATACATCTCAGGAAAGCCAGATAGGGGTCTAGAATAGGAAGTATAAATGTAGGGTGCATTCTTTAGTGGAGACTCAAAAAATACTTACCTAGGTGGCTATCAATGTGCGGCTTTGCATTGTGGCAACTCGGGATTTACTCTTAAAGAGGAAAGGCACAGTTGTACTTAATTTTAGTCAAGTGTTTGTGGAAGTACCTGAAATATACAAATACTAATTGATTGCAAGAAGGTACAGGTGGGCCAGATTTCATCCCAAGATGATGGCTCAGTGGGTAAGACTACCGGCTGTTTTTCCAGTGGTCCCAAGGTCAGTTTCCACGTTAAGGTAACCACATTAAGGCTCATTCCTCTTTCTAGTAAAATCTTGCAGGACATGGTAGCACATGCCTGTGAACCAAGCAATTGGGAGGCAAAGGCAGGCCTCTGTGAGTTCGAGGCCAGCCTGGTCTACAAAGCAAGTCCAGGACAGCCAAGGCTAAATAGAGAAACCCTGTCTCAAAAAACAAAACAAATAAACAAAAAGATTTTGCATCATGTTTTGATATTGCCAGCTTTTAACAGATAACAAAATGATTTTTGTATAAAGCATTGTTACTAAGTTACATCTTAAGAAACTTTAAAACAGTATTGCATGATAAATAACAATTGCTGTTACATGCTTAGTAATTACTCTTTTGTGCTTTTTAATATCTAGGTGCAAAAGTCAAGAAATAAACAAGTGCGAGAATTATTTTCAGATGGCTTTAACATTCACCATGCAGGAATGCTTCGGCAAGACAGAAATTTGGTTGAAAACTTGTTTTCAAATGGTCATATCAAAGTCCTAGTTTGTACAGCTACATTAGCATGGGGTGTCAATCTTCCTGCACATGCCGTTATTATTAAGGTAGGAGCTTACCTCTCTTTGCACATGGACTTGTATGTCTGTTAAAGCAAGCCTCTGAATTGATTTATTTAGAAAAATGTTGTGATTTGTCTGTTTCATTGACTATGAATGCTATTTTAGCCAGAATTATTTTCTCCAGTTAAAGACTAGTTTATATTTAAAATTTTAACTCTATCCCCGCTGATGAAGGGATTATTTAAAGTATACTTTCAAAATCTTCCATATTTGTCCAATTTCACTTTCTAAATCTTCAGGATATATATGTGTGTTTATGTAAATTTTATTAACTTTTCCTCATCTAGGGAACACAAATATATGCTGCCAAAAGAGGCTCCTTTGTCGACCTTGGGATTTTAGATATCATGCAGATATTTGGCCGAGCGGGAAGACCACAATTTGACAAATTTGGGGAAGGAATCATTATAACAACACATGATAAACTCAGCCATTACCTCAGTTTGCTCACACAACAAAACCCAATTGAGAGTCAGTTTCTGGAAAGCCTTGCCGATAACCTAAATGCAGAGGTAAGAACTTAGGAGTAAAATGTTGGGAAAGTTTGAATTGGTTGATAATACAAATATAGTGTGTGTCAAGAGACAAAATAGAGGCTGGAGAAATGGCTCAATTGCTACAGGGTGCTCACTGCCTTTGCAGGAGACACAGGTTTGGTTGCCAACACTCACATCAGCAGCTCCTAACCAGCACCAAGGAATCTGACACATGCCTTTTCTAGTAGCATCTGTTTGCACATGCATTTAGCCATACATGCAGGCATGCACGCACACATGTATATACACACAAACACATTTAAAATTACATCTTTAACAAGAGAAAATAATAGGCTAAATAGCAGAATGTTGATTAATTCGCTGCATTGTAAAGTAGTCACAAGACTGACAAGAACTTATTGCTATGAGATTTGTTCTAGATCAGAAATCCAAGCTAACCTACGTGGGTTAAGAAAACAAATAGCAATTGTAACAATGAGTGTTTATATTTTGCTTTTCTAATAAAATTTTATCAGATTTATAAAGCTACTTAATTTTATTAGATCATTTGCTAGCTTTTCTTTGTTTGTTTTTGTTTTTGAGACAGGGTTTCTCTTTATAGCCATGGCTGTCCTGGACATGGTAGACCTAGCTGTCTCAAACTCACAGAGATCCACCTGCCTCTGCCTCTCCTAGTTCTGGGATTATAGGTATGTGCCAGTGAAGTATCATTTGAGCTTGAATATCATAACTTGTTTTCCATATGTATTTTTGCAACTCATATGTGCTCAAAGCTAACTGGTCTCAGCAGCATGGATATCTAACATCTTAACTAGCAAAGAACATAAACATTTTAAACAATTTAGCATATATATGTCAAATATTAACTGTGTTTTTAGTTTCCATGGCATTTTAATTTTTTGCTGTGGTGTTTAACACTTTCCTATGCCAGTTTCCTTTCTTCGCCTGAAGTTGTCTTATTTTAATAGTTTTCATTTAAGCATGAAGTAAATGAAAGAGTCACAAATACATCTTAATAGCTTATAGAAGTGTCTGTTATATCCTACTTGTGTTCTTCCCCTTTCCTCTCTAGAGAATGAAAAGCAAACTTACACCATTCTCTCTGTTAAGAGTAGTGGCCAAAGGAGGATCAGAGCTCCTGGGAGCACAGTGCAGTAGCATCCAAAAAGTAGCAGATGTTGCCAAAGGGTTCAGAAGGAGAAAATACTTTAGGTGCCAGGCAGTTGCTGCCAAAAACAAACAAACAACCTTTGTCTATGAAAGCTCTAGTCGAGGTCAGAAGGATAGCTAAGTTTGGGAAGGTGTGAGTAGAGATTAGGGGAAACACACACACACACACACACACACACACACACACACACACACACACAGACAGACACACACACACACAGAGAGAGATTAGGGAAATGACCAATGGATAAAGGCAATTGTCCTAAAGCCTAGGACCCATGTGGTAGAGGGAAATAATGAACTACTATACATTGTCTACTGGCCTCCATACTTACGCTATGGCACACATAATACACATAGATATATACTAATTATTTTTTAATGAAAAGAGGAAAGTCAATGAGTGGATGTCTCATGAGCATTCTTGTATTTTCTGAGTCATCATATCCAGTGATATCCATGGATATCTGTAACACCTCAAGATCACTTCAGTTGATTTTTGAACGTAGTATTCAAACACAGGTCCATTAAATTCTAAATCTAGTTTATTTTATAGAGCTTAGATTTGTGTCATCTTATGTAAAATGTAGTAAGTTGAAATAAATATATTTCCTTGGTACTTTACTTTAAAATCTCAGCAATATTTTCTCCCACTTCACAGTGAATGCAGGTTGTGCTGGCTGGTTTTTATGTCACCTTGGTACAGGCTAGAAAGTCAGTTTGGAAGAGAGAACTTCAGTTGAAAAAGTGATGAGTGAGTTCACCCAGAAGCAAAAAGAGACAAATGGTATATACTCACTTACATCGAGACACTATCCCAAGGGGTATGTCCCATGAAAGATATAAGTCAGAGGGGAGGACATCCTATTGTGACTTTAGGTGAGAGAAGCATGGGAGAATGGGGAAATAGAAGGATCCAGAGGGTCCTGGAAACCTACAAGAAGAACATTATGATGGGCGGATCTAGGTCCTGGGGTCCTTCCTGATCAAACTATGGCACCAGCCAAGGAAAATATAGGCAGTAAACTTCAAACCCCTACCCATACCTAGCCGATGGACAGGACATTCTCCACCATTGAGTAGAGAATGAGGTCTGACTTTCATACAAACTCTGGGGCCCCATTTCTGACCACGTCCCCTTGATGGGGAGACCTGGTGGCACTCAGAGGAAGGATAACAGGTCACCAAGAAGATACCCTATGAGCATATACAGGGGGAGGAGGTCCCCCTCAGTCATAGACATAGGGGAGGGGAGTAGGGGGAAGCAGGAGGGAGGGAGGAATGGGAAGATACTAGGGATGGCCTAACAATTGAGATGTAATATGAATAAATTAATTAAAATAAAAATTTTAAAAAAGAAAAGAAAAAGTGACTTTACCAAATTGGCTTATGGGCAAGCCTATGGTACATATTCTTGACTGATGATTGTTATGAGGCAACCCAGTTCACCATGAATGGTCACAGCCCTGGATCTTGAGTGCTGTAAGAGAGCTACTAAGTAAGCCATGAGGAACAAGCCAGTAAATAGCACTCCTCCATGCCCTCTGCATCAACTCATCCCTCCAGGTTCCTGCCCTGACTTCCTCAAATGATGGACTATAAGCTTAAGATAAAATAAATCCTTTCCTTCCCTACTTGCTCTTGCTTATGGAATTTTGTCACAGCAGTCACAATCCCAGTGAATCCGTATCTGTATAGCTTCATTTTAAAGTTCATGGGATCTAAATTTTAGTCAGTTTAGAACTAATATCTTTGACTACTTTTTAAGTAGTAAACCCAAGTGCTCTTGTAATTATACGGAGTCAAACACCGTTCTTACCTTTAGAACAATAGAATAGCATAAGTGAAACTAGCCATTCCCCGAGAATCAAGTAAATGAGGGTCCATATGTTCGTCATTAACTACTTAATAGATATGCCATTTTCAGAAATGTCACCTCACTCTGAACATAATTCCATTTATTTACATAAAGGACATCCATATTTTCACATTTTTAGGCTTTATAGTGAGGTAGTTAATGCTAATTTATTTTACCTTGTTCTACTGAAATTTCAAGTAGAACTTGCCAAGTTTCCTGATAATAATAAAAGTTAAATGTGCAATTAAAGTCAGTAAAACTGTGGAAATCAAATACAGATCAACCTATAGCAGGAATCTGTACTGTATGATTAAGATCACAGATTTATATTTGCCACCTCTTTTTTAAGATTCAACATTGGTAATGGTTAACACAAAGATCAAGTTAAACTACTAATGGCTATGACTCTGTGAATATAATTTTGACTAATTAGATGAATATATTAAGTATAATTTGAAAGCAAATTTATTATGCACATCTTTGCTCATTGAGGCCTAATGAAGTAACTCCATAATCATAAAGCTGAAAGGTCACTAGTGCATTCTCTTTATGAAGCCACTTGAGTTTGCATTGAGAGAAAAGCAATGTTTGCAGCTTTTTAACATGTTTTCTAAAGACATCATTATGCTTCTACTCTATTCTAGTAAGCCATCCTTTAAATCTAAGCCATTCTTTAAAGCTAGGATAATTTTCCTATATTCTAATATTTATTCCTCAGATGAATCCCACATGTACACAATGAGCACGCATGCTGTATGGATATTCATACATAGTATACACACTGTACATATACCCCACTTACATATAAAGGCCTCCGAGCATGACCATGCTTCCCCACTCGGCCTCTAATTACTTGCCAGCAGAAGTTCTTTGCCTTTCTAGAAAGGTTTTCCTCTGCTCTCATCACCCTCAGTGTCCAAGTTTTCTTTTTTTATTTGTCTGTTTTTATTTTTTCTTACTTATAAAATAGTACTCTTGTAGACTTGTGAAAAATCTATTACATGCCTGCTCTATGGCACATATCACAATTGATTTACTGATTTTTGATAGTCCCTTGATATCCAGCTCTATATGCTTACTTCCAGCCTTGAAATAAGTGACTAGTGGGATAAATTTTTTCATGTATTATAAAGTATTGTGCCTGTAGTCATACACATGCATATACATGTATGATTATAAATCTTACTTAGATTTTATATGGTTTTGATCAATTTTCAAAAGATATGATACAAATAATAAAAGTATCCTTACATATTAAACTTTAATAAAACCTGTGTTACTTAAGTAATATAACTTAATTTCCAAATGGGATGAGTTATATTTTCTTCAATAGACTTTATAATGTAACATTTTCATTATTCACACATGAAATATTTGAAAACCATTGTTGACTGGTCCCATTGTGAGGCAGGGATGTTGAGCTTGTAATAGTTTTCCCAGTGGTTATATGTTCCAACTTCATTGAGAGGGACCTTCCTTGTAGTCAGGGACCATGTTTCTGTGCACATGTACAGAATGCTTGCTGCTGACTTCCATGATGAATGAGTAAATTTCAAAGATAACCCATGAAAAAACTGTCACCAGGTGGCAGCTTATAGTTACAAGTAACTTCTCATTTCTGTCACGAGGTGGCGATAAAGGACTAGCCTCAAAATAAGATGTATCATGAAATAAACATCTATTTTTCTGTTTAAGGTTTTTCCTTTTTGTGAATGATTAGAATATTTTCATTACTTGAGCAAATGAGTTATGCATACTCCCTCCTTTTTCATCTTACCAGAGATAGCAACAGCAGTTTACTCATATTAATTTATTTATCAAGCTTATTTTGTTTTATAAAATCTTCATTTCTTTTATTTTAAAATAATGTTATATGATCATAAGGAAATTAGTTCATACTTCATAAGATATCATACATACCCATATATATGTAGATTTTGTTGTTGAACATTTTATTGCAAACTAAGGTTTCTATAATAATAAGTATAGTATGACAATTTTTTTGTCTATCCAAATTGATGTATCTTTGGTTTTTTTATAATCACTTTATAGCCTGATACCAGCCCTCCGCCAAGTCCTACCTTCAGGTCCCATTTACCTCTCTTCTCAGAGCAGGGAGCCCATAAGGGGTACCAACTCACCCTCCTATCTCAAGTCATAGCAGGATTAAGCACATCCTCTTCCTCTGGGACCAGAAAGGCAGCCCAGCTAGAGGAAAAGGATACAGATGCAGGGTAAAAAGTCAGAGACAGCTGTACTCCCCTTACTAGGGAACTCACATTGTAACTAGACTAGAAAGAGTAATCTATTGGACAAATGTAGGAAGCTAGCAGGCTTGTCACACCTAATGCACTTTTACCAAAATGCCTGATGTCACGTAGTTTTAAATAGGAGAGGGGGGTATATAATATTTAGTTATATTATCAAACTAATTTTTTAAATTTTTATTAATTTTATTAAATTTTCAAAGGACCATTTCAAGTCAAAATGTTTTAGGTCCAGCAGTGTCAACATCTGAACTTTTTAAAAGCCTTTTTGGAGACAATCCAAGTTAGTGAAGGAAAAAGAAAATAGGTGCTGTAGGAGTTCTAAAAAAGTTTCACAGAATTAAAATCCTTTAAGTCAGCACTGCAGCTGGATGGTAATGCTTGGAGAATAATAATATTGGTGAGTTTCTGGCACAGTAATGAAGTAATCATTTGATGTCACCACATACATATGTGCTGTATGATAGAAATGTAAGGGGAACAAGGTTAATTGCTTACATACCATGCCTTAAGTGATTTTTCTCAAACACCATGTGTACAGTGTGCATATGAAATGTAATAACTCTGAGTCGGTTTTTGTTTGTTTTTTGACGAATGGTCACTATGTAGCTCAGGGTGGCCTGACTTGCAGGATTCTGTTAGTTTAGCCTCATGAGAGCAGTAATTCTAGGCATATACAACTGCCCAACGAATATGTTTAATCCTTTAATTTTGTGAATACTGTTCCATATGGGGCTATATGATAGCTAAGATTAAATTGGTCAGTGGTTAGTTATTATAGATTATATATAGAAACACTAAAAAAAATAAATAGTAATGGCAGAAATTTTGGATACACAAATAGATTTCAATCAAACAATTTTCTTTTTTGATGTTGTTCCTGGCTTGTTGTTTTGTTTGTTTGTTTGTTTGTGACAGGGTTTTTCTGTGTAGCCTATCTGTTCTGAAAATCACTCTGTAGACCAGTCTGGCCTCAAACTTATAGAGATCCACCTGCTTGTTTCCCAACTGATGGGATTGAAGCTGTGCTCCACCACAGCTTGGCCAAACAAATTCTTTTGCCCATGCAGAATAGAAATCATTTGACTGCTCTAACTGTAATCCTTTTGGTTTGGTTTGGTTTGGTGTTTTGTTTTTCAAGACGGAGTTTCTCTGTGTAGCTTTGGCTGTCCTGGGTTTGCCTTGTAGACCAGGCTGGCCTTGAACTCACAGAGATCACCTGCCTCTGCCTCTTAGAGGGCTGAGATTACAGGTGTGTGCCACTGTGCCTGGCTCATACCTATAATTCTTCAGTAATTATATGCAGCTCTTTATTGGCTCAAATTTAGTTTTTTTTTCCCCCATAGGTCTGTGGGACGGTGTTAAGGATCTAAGGATCTAAGCATCTACCTCTGCACTACATTACCAGCTTATCCACATATATATCTGTCAGAATTAGTTATATAAAATTGAAATGATAAGAATTAAAACAAATATGACATTTTTATAGTATAAATGCTAAAATGAGTTTTTGTAATTTGATCTATAAAGTTATATAGAAATAAAGAAAATTGAGGTTTCAGTTTCTTTAATATTAGTACCTTAGTTACTTTTCCTTGTTTTGCTTTCCTCCAAAGATGTAATAATTTATGCAGAGCACATGTCTTCTCATTGAATTCAGCTAAGGATTTATAGAGAAATCACAAGTGTCAAGTTTTACACTTAGGACACTCTTCCAGAAAGCACTGGTACTTCTTCCTGTTGGTATGCTGGATAATCAGATACATCTTGTAATAAGATTCTAATTAAAATTCTATTAATGTCATTATTGTCTAATAATTATTTTCTTTACAGATCTCATGTCAATTGTATTTTTAAATTAATATTTTAATTAAATTCGTACATGTCAAAAATATATTAAAATGTCATATTACACATTTTTTATTTTCTGAGTATAATCAAAAACATTTATTTTTTATTGTAGTCCACACATTTAAATTTTCTTAATAATAAAAGTATTTCTTGTTTTGTTGGACAGTTGTTTTCATCGTTGCTTTAATTGTTGTTACTGCTTTGGAGACAGAATCTTGTCACTATTTTGCCCAAACTAGTCTCAAATACTGCGGCTACAGCCCCCATGTAAGGGAGTTGTAGCCACCATTCTTCGCAGGTTATCTTTTTAATTATAAGTATTAATATATAAACCTGTGGGTTTTTTTGTTTTTTTTTTTTTAAGAAATGTTACAATTTTCTACTTGTTCCATTTGTGTATTTGTCCCAGGTCTGAGGGTTTCTTTAAATATAAAGCTAACTTTCCTTCTGTGTTTTTTACAATAGCTGCACATATTCATGCAAGTAGTAGGACTTTGTTATATTATTATCACATACTTACATTAAACTTTTCAGAAAATTAGGTGAAACTAAACAAAGTGAATATTAACTGAATAAGAAAAAAGTAACACATCAAAATCTTTAATACTGTATAAATTAAAGTCTACTTGTGGAAAAAATCAAAAGCCATAAAATTGAATAAACTCTGCTTTTTAACATAATTTCTATTGTACTATTTTTAAGTAAATGAGACAGCAGTTCTGTTTAATAAATTAGAAAAATGAGCCTCCAATTGTGCTTGCCTTTAAAACATACAATAAAATGACTGATTTGAAAACTTAATTTCTGGCAAGATAGTCTTTGCTATAATAATTGTTTGTCTTTAATGCATTAATTTCTGTATTTTTAATCTGCAGATTGCTCTGGGAACAGTCACCAATGTGGAAGAAGCAGTGAAGTGGATAAGTTACACTTACCTCTATGTGCGGATGAGAGCAAATCCATTAGCATATGGCATCAGTCATAAAGCGTACCAGGTAGAAAGCTCATTTGCTTGGGGGAAAAAAGCCTTAAGGCCTCTAGGGTTGTGTGATGCTTTCATAATGTGAGGATAAATATTTGTTGCTCTCCTCATTTGGAAAAGAGTTAGAGACCTGGAAGAGAATTTGAGAGCTCTAATGTTTTTTAGAAAACACTGAGGAAAGTGAAATTGGCCTTGATCATTATATTACTTTCTTTAGATCTCTTTTACCACTAATACTGTTATGATCTTACCATTTTTAGATCTATTTCCATTTGCTGTTTGTTTTAAACTGATATATTAGTTTGTGAGTAAACTGGGCGGGAAGAAATTTATGGCCATGTTTTAATAATAGACTTATGTTATATATAATCTGTTCCTCTTCTCAAATTGCTTTCCCCCCTATTCTGTAATTTTTAAGTGGTGGCAGTGATGAGTTATCATCATAACTCCTTGGAGGCCAGGATCACTTTCATGTATCAGTGCATAGGCAGCCTGAGAATTGGACACACGTGGTGACAGTCTTTCCTATGAGCTTTATGGTTGTGTGGTCCATATGGCTTACAGACTCCATATGATCATGTTTTTTTCTTTAGAATTCTGCTTATATGCTGTAAGTGCTCCCTAATTACAGATAAAATCCTGTTGTGGTCTAATGAAAACATTATTTCACTATCATCGTATGGATAGTCACCTATATCAAGTCAAAATTATCAGAAAATTGTTTAATTTAACTCAAAATGTTTCTCCAATTACTGATAAACACATCTGATCCTGCTATAAGAAACAATCTTGGAGCTTTTTTGTTTTTCCTTTTTCCATTCAGTCAATTTCTTAAAATTAAGACAAAAGGAATAAATAGTGCCAAGGCTGCTACTCTAAAAACTCTAGGTTTATATATTTGGATTTTACCCTAGAACGGATTCCATTAGCTTTTTTTCCTTTATTGAAGTGTATGCTGGTCTCCAAGTGGATGCTTTGTTTTACAGCCAAATTAATTGGCTGCTAAATATAAGCACATTATAACCTGTAACTTGATACTTGTTAAGCAGTAAACACTGGCTGTTCATAATACAAATATAAGAATTGTGAGAATAATTGTGGGTATTATGGACATTTTCAAAAGGGTAAAACTGGACATGCTACATATGTGGTATTTTGAATGCATAGGCTCCTTCCTGTATTTGAACATTTCATGCTCAGTTGGTGAGACTGTTTGGAAAGGCTATAGAACAGTGGTTCTCAACCTGCAAATCGTGACCCCTTTGGGTCGCATATCAGATGTCCTGAATATCAGATATTTATATTATGACTAAAATAGTAGCAAAATCACAGTTAGGAAATAGCAAGGAAAATAATTTTATCACTGGGGGGTCACCACAACATGAGAAACTGTATTAAAGGGTAGCAGCATTAAGAAGGTTGAGAGCCATTGCTATACTACTGTTGGAGGTGGAGGCTTGATGGAGGAAGTATGACACTGAGAGTGGGCTAGTATATATCCCTTTTTTTTTTTTTTCCTTTCCCGAGACAGATTCTCTGTTAGTCTTGGCTGTCCTGGACTCCCTTTATAGACCAGGGTGGTCTTGAACTCACAGTGATCTGCCTCCTTCTGCCTCCCAAGTGCTGGGATTAAAGGCGTGTGCCACCACATCCGTCTGCGTATATCACTTCTTATTCTCTGTTTCTGCTTCCTGTATGTGTTAAATTGTAGTCAGCCAGCTTCCTGCTCTTGTTATGCTTCCATGACTTTTTCCATGCCTTTCCTTCCATGATGAACTTGTTCTCTCTAGAATATTAAGCTAAAATAAACCCCCTTTCCCCTCTAAGGTGTTTTTGATATGCTATTTTATCATTGCACCAGAACAGGTAACTAATTACATATATTTTCAGGAGCAAAGAATATCAAATCTTAGAATAAGATAACATCATTTTTATTTTAAAATATAAAGTTGATATTATATGTAATTTTATATTGTTCTCGAGCATAAAGATTACTTTTGGTGTAATTTCCAATATTAACAATCTATATGTCTGTTTCTTTATTTATTTGAAGGAGAGGCATATGCTAGAGGATAACTTGAAGGAGTTGGTTCTCTCTTTCCATCATGTTAGTTACAGGCATCAAGTTGAGTCCTGAGACCTAGTGACAAATGCTTTTACTTTATGACACACCCTATCAATGTCTTTAACGTTGTTTTACTTTGTTTAATTATGTGTCTTGTTTTATTATTTAACATAAATTTGTAAGGATAAAATTCTTACCAACATAAATAGAGTAGTTTAACTTTACATTTAATAGCTTTGTATCATCTGATTAATAAGTGTTTTGTTGTTTTTGTTTATTTGCTTGTTTTAATGAACTAAGTGCAGCATCACACAGTCAACAATAAAAACTTTATATCTGTTGTCATGGCTCCTTAGGCCGTCTTACCTAACCTGCAATAGAGGCCTCTTTGCCTTGTTTTTCTGATTTTTAAAGTTTGTCTCTAATAAAGACCTAATTTAAAGTAAATTATAGCAATATTAATTCATTAGATTTTTAAAATACTTTTCCATTCTAATAAATGTCTTATTTTACCTCATTCCATATAGCTAAAGAAGTATCTTAAAGACTTATTATGTGTATATATACGAATCTGTGTGTGGTGCATAAGTAATATTTCAGATATCACATTAAATATCTTAATTTCTGCTTATAAAAAAAAAGCTAGGGCAGGTTGTTGTGACACATGTCTGTTAACTCAGCTCCCAAGAGGCCAAGATAAAAGAATTATGAGGGTGGGGAGGCATCCTAGATTACATTGTGACACCAGCTCAAAAATCCAAAGAAACAACATAGAAGGTATGGTAATAGATTCAATGGCATTAAAAAGAAAAAAGGACAATTTCCTTTTATTCTTTGCATATAAGCAAAATAGTCTTTCTGTCAGAAGTTATGAAAATGCATAGGCATTTATCAAGAACAATTGAACTAATTATGAAAGGATTTGTTTTTATGGATCTTGACTGGGGAAAAGCACTCTCACCACCATTTTTTTTTAATGAAATACTAATGTGCCTGAATATTTTTAAGCTATTTGTTTTCTCATAGGAAAGAATTTTTTGTCTCACCTCAAGTATGTCTGGAATATTACAGATATAACTATCTTAGTTAGATTCTAGAATATTTGAAGAGAATGTGTGGATTGAATGTGCAGTTTTTGTTTTGGTTTGGTTTGGTTTGGTTTGGTTATTCGAAGAAGAGTTTCTCTGTATGTAGCCCTGGCTGGCTGTCCTGGAATAACCCTGGCTGTCCAGGAATTATTTTATAAACCAGGCTGGCCTTGAACTCACAGAGATCCACCTGCCTCTGTCGTGTGAGTGCTAGAATTAAAGGTTTGCACCACCACTGTCCAGCTAATTGTTTTTTAAATATTAAAATAGTCATACATGCACACATATATAAAACAAATTATATCAATATGTTGAAAGGACATTTACATACCTGTATTCACAGCAGCAAATTTCACAGTACCCAACCCATGTGTCCATCAATTAATGGGTGAACAAGCAAAATGTGTTTCATACATACAGAGAATAGTATTCTGCAGTAAAAAAGAATGAAATCCTGTCATTTATGACTACATACATGAAGTGAGAAATTATGGGACAGATTAAATGATCTAGACATACAAAAGACAATGTTACTCACATGTGAAAACTGAAAACGTTGTAAAATATAAGTTGAGAATACCGTGGTGATTATCAGAGGCTGACAAGAACAAAGATGTGGAAATTTTGGTCAGTGTGTACTGAGTTACAGATACCTAAAAGCAAGTAATTTTCACATGCTATCGTTCTATAAGTGATGACATATAACAACAACAGGCTGTGTATTTCATAAAGCTAGAAGAAGAGTTTTTAAGATAAAGAAATGATAAATAAATGTTTAAAGAGATAGGCATGTTTAATCATGCCAAATGTGTATATTAATAACACACACTGTACCTTTAATACATACATTTTTATGTGACATTTTTTAAATGAACTTAATTTAAATCTAAACTCTTAAGAAAAAGCAATTTCCATAAGTAGGCATGTGCAAAGACTTTCTAAGCAGTTTCATAAATTTATATATATTGCCTCTATTTCTTTCATATAGATTGACCCAACATTAAGAAAGCATCGAGAACAGCTAGTTATTGAAGTTGGACAAAAGCTGGATAAAGCTAAGATGATTCGTTTTGAAGAGCGAACTGGCTACTTTTCCTCCACTGATTTGGGGAGAACTGCCAGCCACTACTATATTAAATACAACACCATTGAGGTATTGTACTGAATAGAAAAAATACAGTAATATCTTCATTTTTTTCCAAATAATTTCTAGTCTTCAGAATATGCTGATAATGCAAAATAACAAAACACTAATATAACAAAATGTATTTCTACTAACTTAATAATACCCTTACTATTGACAATGTATAAATAAAATTTTAAATAGTCTGGGCCCTTTGCCAAACCAGTCAGTGAACTTCTAAAGCATGTGGAACATATTGCTGAGTCCTTAGGAATAAATTCCAGAATATATTAAATGGGAAATGATAGTGTACTGGCTGGTTTTGTGTCAACCTTACATAAGCTAGAGTCATCAGAGAGGAAGGCGTCTAAGGTGAGGAAATGCCCCCATGAGACCCAGCTGTCAGGCGTTTTCTCAGTTAGAGATCAGTGCAGGAGGATCCAGCCCATTGTGGGTGGTGCCATTCCTGGACTGGAGGTCTTAGCTTCTATAAGAAAGGAAACTGAGCAAGCCATGGGGAGCCAGCCTTACAGCAGCACCCCTCCATGGCCTCTGTATCAGCTTCTACCTTCAGGAAGTTGCCCTGTTTGAGTTCCTATCCTGACTTCCTTTGGTGATGAAAGCAATGTGGAAGTGTAAGCTGAATAAACCCTTTCCTCCCTAACAGGCTTTTTGGTTTTTGTGTTTCATTGCAGCAATAGAACCTCTAATTAAGACAAATAATTTAGTAAGATTTTTGTTTTTTTAATAAAAAGTAAAAAAAAAAAAAATTTAATTGAATCGTACTAAGAACCAGTAGGTACAGTTAAATTGTAAGTCACCAGGCCCAGCTAACTTTGGCAGCTTAGGGATTTACGAAGCTTAATATTTTAAACCTACAATGGCAACTTCGTTTTTATTTTTTGTTTTTTTCCCAATTTCTAATAATGATTATAGGTTCAGGGTCTCAATTTTGTGGTCACCTCTGGTCTCTGAGTTTCTAATGCAAATGACTGCCAACTCTACCTCCCAAATGCTGGGTACTGGGCATGCACCCACCAACATGCCTGGCTTATTTGCTGCCTTTTGAATTGAGTCAGATGAGGTGCTGTGCCACTTTAACATCCACATATTAGTTTATCCATATTCTCTGTGTTTATAATGTGTGGCAGTGCATCTTGGTAAGTAACAGTGATCACTCATGAGAATACTTTATTTATGGTCATGTTTTGAATTTTATATTTATTTTTGTTTTATGCTTTTATAAATATTTTAGTGTAAAAATCATTCCAATTACATTTCTCCAAATGCAAATACCAGTCTATATGAAATTTAGCTTTTGTACCCATTTATTGTTTGCTTATACATAGAACAGGTCTTAGGAAATGCTAGTTTGTCCCTGTATTTTCCAAAATAAACCTTATATTTGCACAACAGATTTATTTAAAAACCTTTGGCATCTATAACTATGATCTAGGAATTCTTCAGCCCATCTCCTTCCATCACCCAGTCGTTGTCGGCTCGTTTTCTCTATTACACAACTTTTCTTGCATGTCTGTTTGTTAGCATACTGATACCAAGCCAAGTCCTAAACTTGTTGGCAGTTCTTCCACAAACTTTTGTCCTCTGTCTTGATTCCATATGACCCTTTCAGGCTTTTCTTCGTCCAGTTTCATTGATTAAAAGTCAGTATTACAAGAATTGCTAGAATACTCTGTTTTCTACTTATTTCTCTGAATTTTATATGAAATATGATTAATGTTAATGAGTGATCGAGATCAAATTTCTGTATACGCAGGCCAAAATGTTTTGATGAACTTTTTTTAGGCATATAATGTAGGGTTTTGTTAATAACTGCCTTTATTTATCTTTTTACTCTACTAGATCTTCTTACTTTGATGATGCCTATAAACTGGGGATTTGGAATATTATACAACAAATATCTATATGGTCTAAGGTTCCATTTCTCTAAGTGTGCAGAATTTGTAGTAAGTTATGTAACTTAGAACACGTCATTGGACTTTTAATTTTAATCAAATGTATTTGTTTTGACAGACTTTTAATGAACTCTTTGATGCACACAAAACAGAAGGTGATATCTTTGCTATTGTCTCTAAAGCTGAAGAATTTGATCAAATTAAGGTAAGATTACTTCAAGTTAGAATTACACATGTATGACATAAGTACATTAATTCATTTATCAAAGCTTAATATTAATTGCTATTTCTCACACATACGAATTAAACATCATACTACATTTGGAGTATCAACATATCAACAATGTCTACTATCCTAAAATTTTACCTCATATCATTTGTTGCTTTTGACACAGATCAATAATTTTGTAGATTTTTGTAGTATTAAAACTATCAAATAAAGCTGGTGTAGTAGTATATACCTTTAGTCCTAACATTTGAGAGACAGAGATAAGACTCTGTGAGTTTGAGGGCATCCTTGTCTCTATAGTAAGTTCTAGGCCACACAGAGTTACATAATGAGACCTGTAGGTACAGGGGTGGTGGGAGAGAGAAATTATTGAATACGACAAGTGGTTAACTTTTGGACTACTGAAAGGTAAAGTTATTGAAGAAAAAGCAAGATAAATGCATGATTCCTATTTAGATTTTAATAGTTCTACATTGTCCATATTGTAATTTAATCTCACTAACAGTAAAACCTTCAATACTTTGAAACAAAGGACTTCACAACTTTAAAGTATGAATGTGCTATGCCTTTTAAAAATATGTGACTATAATGAATGCATTTGAAGATAATCAAGTTTGTCCTAATCTAGCTGGGCAGAGGCTTAACTCTGATCAAATGAAAAATGAAATCTCATCAATTGAAGGGTGATAAGGTCAGATAATTTAATTTTTATGGCATAGCAAAATTTTATATGTCAATGGCAAGTTTAATATTAGTTATGAATAATAAAATAATTGTATCAGTTTCAAGATAGTTTCATATTGTATTTTGCAACTACCTGTTGGAAAAGTAATATTTTCAGCACTAAAGAAGGAAAGTGTTGTCATATAAAGTGGAAGCTTATACAAACATACACTGAAGTTTAATGTGAACAAGAAATGTTTCATTAATTCAACTAAAGTATTATAAAAATATTAATTATTCTAGGTCAGAGAAGAGGAAATAGAGGAATTAGATGCCTTGTTAAATAATTTCTGTGAACTCTCAGCTCCTGGAGGTGTGGAAAATAGTTATGGAAAAATAAACATCCTGCTTCAGACCTACATAAGCCGTGGAGAGATGGACAGTTTCTCCCTCATATCAGATTCTGCATACGTTGCCCAGGTAAGAATTATAATCTCTTTCTATTTTGCACATCTTTGAAGACTACTAAATTAATCTATGTTATACTGAGAGTGCTGCCAACTCCATTTTATCTTAGACCTGTTTGCATCTTTTACGCAATCATTCTCATGGGTCAGGACTGGAATTCCATTTGCCTACAGCAAACCTACTGTAAAATATGAAATAATAAATGCATCTTATTCTATATGTTTGTTTTGCTATATAAGTCTTTTAAAGTAAGTGATCTTGATGGGTATAGTAGTGCACACAGGTGGATCCCTGACAGCAGGACTATGATGAAACCCTGTCTCATTGAAAGCAAACAAACAAAAAAATGCTGATCTTCTCTACCATTGATACTTAAAAGTTGAAAGCTGTAAGGCATCTATTCCCAAAATTACAACTCATTTGCCTTATACCTTTTTAAATTCTGGTAGAAAATAAAGAAAAGTAAATTACCTTATTTTGTGTGTTTGCTATTTGCCTTTCAGATCGACATAGTTTATTAAAAAACATGTTTTTTCCCTCATAAGTATATATTTTTAATAATGCCTTCCTTAAAGAGATACAAAATTGAAACTAAGTCTTTTTACAATGTATTAGAATTCTATTACCACATATGTATAACATACATATGTGCATACACATACTGTGTGTATGTGTGTGTAGAGACAGAGACAGAGACAGAGAGAGACAATATCTCATTCTGTAGCCCTAGCTGGCCTGAAAATTACTAAGTAAAGCAGTTTGGCTGGCAATAAAAAAATTCACACAAATCCTCCTGCCTCTGCCTCCCTCTCCCTAGCACTAGGATTAAAATTGTGCACCACTACTCCTGGTTTTTATGTTCATAATTGTGTTCAAATTTACATCAAAAAAGAACATGTATGTGTTACATGAATATTAATAGTCATGAGTATTCAGGAGAGCTTTGGAATAGCTAAAAATAGAAGATATTTAGAAACATGAACTCAGATATATGGGTAAACAGTTTGAATGAATATATTAATTTAATCATTATAACTAAGAAACCATATGATAATGTCACAGATCATATAAAAGGAAAGAAAATGCAAACGTTTTCAAATTCTCCAAACCTCAGTGTTTTTATGAGTCAAGTTTCTGTGGTTGTAAGAGATACCTGGCACCAAAGCTGCAGTCCTGTGTTCATTGTCTGGAATGCAAATGCCTTCAGCTGCCCTGTGACCTACACACACACACACTATAAGCACATGCCCCCCAGGCATGCACACAAATAAATGTAACATGGTTTCAAAAAAAAAGTCTGTGCCTATTCTTTTAAGATGTACAAATTATTAATTTTGTATCATTACCATCATCTATTTTATACTGTTTCAGATTAAAATATTTTGTTTGCGTCAAGTTTATGTATTAATTTTTTTTACAAACAAATGGGAATGATGTAGGAAACCTGTTTTGGTAATTAGAATAATCAAATTTTTTACTTTATTGCTCTCTGAAACTTAGGTATATTTCTGCCATTTCTAATGAGTATCAGCACAGTCCAAAACTATCTAAAGAATCTATTACTAAAAATAGAATTAAATTCTATTTTTAGTAAAGAATCTAATACTAAAAATATAATTTCTTAGAAGACAAAAGCACATTTTCTCTAAAAAGTAAAGACCTCTTGCTGTTTGGAATATTTATTCTGTTTCAGTTCTTACTATGATGTTGTCTAGATTTAACAATATTCATTTTCAAATATAGAAGCCTGTGGGTAAACAAAAATCACTTAAGCTCAGGACCCTAAAAACCAGTCTTCCATTTCCATCCATTTACATACAAATTTATGACTTCATATTTCTTTGCAGCTAAATAAAATTTCATTGTGCTTAAGTAACATTTTCATTATTTATTCACCAGTTGATTGATAAGTAGACTGATTGCATTTCTTGGCATTTGCAAATAGAGGAACAGTGAACAAGGATGAGCAAGGATCTTGGTAGTAGGATGTAGGTTTCTTTGGGCATATGCCAAGGAATGATGTAGCTGGGTCATTTGGTAGTTTGGGTCTAGTTTTTTAAAGAAACTCCATGGTGATATCCCTAGTCGACACACTAGTTTGTCCTCCAACCAATAATGTATAAGTTCTCCTTTTCCTCACATCCTCACCACCATTTGTTGTCATTTCACGGTTTTTTTTCTTTTTTCTTTTTTTTTTTTTTTTAAGGGTTTCTCTATTTAGCTCTGGGTGTCCTGAATCTCACTCTGTAGACTGGGCTGGCTTCCACCTCAGAAATTCGTGAAGTGCTGAAATGTCCTATAGATATCTGGTTAGGTCCATTTGATTCATGGCATCTATTAGTTTCATTATTTCTCCATTTTATTTCTGTCTCAATGATCTGTTCATTGGTGAGAGTGGGGCGTTGATATCTCCCACTTTTAATGTGTGGGGGTAATGTTGTTTTGTTGTGTCTCAGATGGGTCAGGGCAGTGAGGATTGGGCAGAGAGAGATCCAAGCTAAAGTTATTCAAGTATACCTCTGGCCTTCTCAGGATGGTGGCTAATGTGGATTGTGGACTGTGCTTTACTCACCTGTACTGGTTTGCTCTCTGTAAACCAGATAGGCCAGGCCAGTGAGGAGTGGGCTGAAATGCAAGCCTAAAGCTGCTTGGGTGTCCCTCAGGCCTCCTTGGGATGTCAGACAATGTAGGTTGTGGCCCACGTCCAACTCACCTCTCCTGGTTAGCTGTCTGTGTCCCGGATGTCATTTCCTTTCTTGGTGACAGCAATTATGACTGGAATTCAACTATTAGCCTTAAACAGAAAAGCTCCTCTTTGCAATGAGCAACAGGGAAAACAGGCTTACTGCTATTCAGGGTACAGAGAATAAGTTGTAACTAAGAGAACTTTGTGGCAGAGGGGACAGAAAGAATATAAGTTCCTGAAGATAGAGAGAAGGGCTAAGAAACAGTCTTCTGGTAAGACAAACAGAAACTGCAGTTGGCTTCACTTGGCTTGTATAAGTCGTGGTCTGTCATCTATTATGTATAAGTTAGAGAAAGGCTTATCCAATGCTAAACTTCCTTCATGAGCTATTGGCTACTGTTGTCATTGTCTTCAGTGTACCTACATTGGAGCCCACAAGACTCTAATGGACAGTACCAAGTCCATTGGCATATTCATGTCCCTGCTTAAACTCAATGGGTCACCAAACAAATGACATGAATGTAAGAAAAGATCTTGCAAGAAAGAGAGGGTGTGTTGGCATGGTAGGAGGAGGATAAGAGAGAGATCGTATAAGAGTAACTACAATATACATGTTTAGACTTGTCAAAAAACAAATATAATAAAAATTACCATTAAAAAATCTAGACAACCATTAATAAAGCAATCTCTAAAGTTAACAATAAAGGAAGATGACAAATCAAATGGAATCTAGGTATTGTAGTAGTTTTAAAAGGTTCTTTATGTCTAGCATTGAAGTTACCACAGGCCACTGAGCTTTCAATCTTTGAGTTAAGGTTGAAATTCTTTACTCCTGGCACTAAATAGATGCTGGCACCAAATACGATATTGGTCAATTGTTAATCTCTCCAAGCCTTAGTTTGCCCAGCAGTAAAATAAAAATATTACTATCAATAGCATGTATTTGCTATCAGAATTAAAGGAGTGCTCCATTTGTCAAGCTAGTCATAGTGTGTGTGCTATAGGTCCCATTGAACTGGCATTTACTATTGATTATTGCACTTGCCAGTATTTCCTTTGTCACCCTTCTCTCATTAATTTCTACTCTGGATGAAATAAAAATCCTCCTGAGTTCTTTCTTAAATGTCTTAAAATGTTTAAATTTTTTAATTGTTGCAAAATATACTTAGGGACATCTCAACCTATCTCTTATATTCTAGGTACTTGATCAGCCTGACAGCTACTTTGTTTGCCTTTTGTCTCTTCCTATATTACTCCTGCTTCGAGGGTATAGTGAAAGAGCTCCCTAAGAATGCAGAAATAGGCTGCCCTCTGGGAGTTTAATAAATGACATGCACACAGTAGTAATCTGACTACTTTTGTTCTAACTGAAGATAATTGAGATTATGTAATGAAAGTTGTTGACCATAATTTAAATATGTACCTTGATCTGTACTTCTGAGTCTAGTTGGAATAATAAATTTATTGTCATATAACTGTACATTGTCATCAAACTACCAATCTTCCCCTTTTCTTCTTTAGAATGCAGCTAGAATTGTCCGTGCTCTCTTTGAAATTGCACTGAGGAAACGTTGGCCTACCATGACCTACAGACTTTTGAATCTTAGTAAAATCATCGACAAGAGACTCTGGGGTTGGGCTAGCCCTTTGAGACAATTTTCTGTGTTACCACCACACATTCTAACAAGATTAGAAGAAAAAAACCTTACTGTGGATAAACTCAAAGACATGAGAAAGGATGAAATAGGTAAGAATGAAGCAAAAAATCTTTACAATTTCTTGATTAATATATTTTAGTGTGCTATATTTTCACATTCACATATTTTATGGTATTTATGAAATCATTTTGCCTATGTAAGCCAAATAAAAAATCTTTGCAGATTTTTATCTAATTACCTGATAAAGAGAACTTAAGAATACATTGTAAAATGCCTACTTTTTATATAAAAACTAGCAACTTTAATTTCAAATTTAGTTACAGTGTTTTGATTTCTTAATGTGTTCCAAAAAATTCTTTGTTGAAGGGCTAAGATATTCTTGATGATAGAAAATGTAATCTAGTTCCACTTTCTTAAACTAGTCACATTTGTATACAGTCAGGTTTTTTTAATGCCACCTGACTTCCATATATATTAGTATTTTAGAATCTGATTCTTTATGAAAATTTGTACAAGTAATTAATTTGTGCTGATAGACTAATTTATTTTTATCTCTATATTTTCTAGAATTGAATATGGATCAGTGAATTGTGTTTGATTTCATTGAAACATTTCTATAATTTATAAAGTTCTGAAACAACCTTAAATAAATTAATGGCTTATTTTTACAAAATATTGCCTAATTCTGTATGCTGTAATAAAGTAAACTAGAAAGAAATGAGTCTCTCTAGAGTTGCTCAGACAGTATCAAGTCTCAGCAATTTTCAGAACCCAATTAATACCTACAGAAACCGTGAACTGGTTTTCTAAGCTATGAATTGCTAATTCAAGTTAACTATTACAAAATATTCAAACATGCCAGGTCAAGAATGTCAGCTATTTTACATAGCAAATCATAAAACAAGCAGTAAAATCACCATCTCTTAAATCTCATTTACAAGTCAGATTATATGGGGCACATTTTTTTTCTATGCAATACTTTCCTTTCAGGTCACATTTTGCATCATGTGAATATTGGACTGAAGGTCAAACAGTGTGTTCATCAGATTCCTTCTGTTACAATGGAAGCTTCCATTCAGCCCATCACACGGACTGTCCTGCGAGTATCACTGAGCATCTGCCCTGATTTTTCTTGGAATGATCAGGTAGAGATGGGAACACCTAAATCTATGTTAACACTTAAGTCCATTTAAACTCAAGTGTCTGTACTGCACATTCCACCAAAGCTTATAGCAGTCCCAAAGGCATGTGCAAAATCCAAATTTTATATATAACTATATAGAGAGATATATAAATGATATGTGCCTTAATTAATAGTATTATACTAGTATTTACTCTCATCTGTAAGAAAATGTGGTATATTGATGTGTCAACCAATGAGATCTTCCAGCATCTATAGAATTTATAGTGTCAACACTGAACTATGTTAGCAGATGGAGTTCTCTAAGCTGGGCCACACTGGTTGTGTTCTTCCATGTTCTCTATGTTGTCATTATCACTATCTCTATGTCACTTTATCTAGCTACTAATTTGATGATGTGTTTGCCCATAGGCATTTTAAATATTGTTGTGAAGTTAACATTCTTTTTCTTAAACATTAGGCTAGTAGGAAAAATACTCTACATTTTCTTCCTCATCATCAGATTCTTGAAAACTGACATTTCTTCCTCAGTGATATCCAAATCTATCATTAGCCATAATTAAAAGATTTTTTTTCTCTGTGTCTCTGAGTATATTGCACTTACTTTATAAAATTCCTGTGCAAAATGTCTTTCCTTTGTTCCTGTCATGCTTTCTTTTGTTTTTATTCTGTATTCATTATTTCCTCCTTTAAAACCATATATATGAAATACTAACAGCAAGGTTGGGTTGGGGCTGCAGGGTTGGGTGGTGGTATTTGCAGTCCCTGAGCTCGATTCCTGGCACCACTTGAAACAGATGTGCTGGCACATCTCATAGAGTCCGAGCACTAGGATGGAACTCAGAACAGTGAGGTTCAGGCCAGCCTGGACTAGTTAAGATTTTTTTCCAAGGCAGGATAAGGGTAAACTCATATATAATAGTCTACTGAGTCATCTTGCTATTCAGTTAACATTCCTGGAACCAATCAATGTGTAAGAAATTATAAATTTAAAAGCAAGTCGGAATCTCCCTGCTTAGAAGTCCAAGGGGAAAATAAGTCAATCTGTAATTATAGTACGCCTGTGCTTATCCCTTATGGTTCTTTTAAGAATCCAGCTAAATATGAGTGAATGAAATTTATTCAGCCACATGTAAATCCATCTAGCCAGCTTCTAATCCAATGTGCAGTGGTTTTAAGGTGCTTCAACTTCTGAGTCCTGGAATTCCCTAATCTATAAATATGCATAATAATAATTAGTGTTTATTCTTAGAATTTCTTTGAGGAAAAAGTGATGGTAATGGAATTTTGCTTTAGTATTTCTCTAAAGATAAAATTTTATGCAAAATGTAAAATTATAGATACCCATTAAAAATCATGTTTGAAAGTTTAAATTTTATACCTGTTTGTGTAATGAATTAAACTTTTATTGTTTCAGTTTTCTTCTACTAACATCATAACCCGCTAGTTAATTCTCTCAAGTAGAATACTATGGTCTTCAAAATTGAAAAACTAAACTTATTTCCACCTGAAGAAAGGAAAATAGTATATAATCCTGTGTAACAAAAGGTCCTAAAGTATGGATTATAGATAATGTATTATCCTCTGTAGTAAAAGGTCCACAAATAAAGTAGATGATGCTGAGTGTTTTAGGCTTCTGGCTAATCATACCAATTCAGAGTATAGGATCTTTTCATCTCTGCTTTGCTGACATTGTTGAATACTTACCAAATGTTTCATACTTCCCTTTCCAAATTTAACTGTTTAACTGGCCAAAGAAACACATCCATACCCCCTCAGCCTGGAGCACAGATTCAGCCAGTATTTATCATGATCTTTTCCTTTACTTGCAAGCAAGAGAATTCCGTGTACTTAACTATCTTATGAGAATCAAGATTGTCCCAGGGAATATGGTCACTTAGGTTAGAAGTGAATACGGAGCAAGATTGAGTCTTCCTTGTAAGGAAAAAGAGCAAGCCTGAAATGGAGGAACAAAATATGGCATATTAGTCCAGTGAAACATTGTTTGAGAATAACAAGGAGTGAGTACATATACATACTGCATCAGATTAAAAAGCCAGTCCTAAAAGCCTACAGAGTATGATTCCATTTATTTAAAGTGTTCAAAATAGGCAATCTATAGTGAATAGTTATGGCTATTGAATACATTTGCTTTCTTCTGGAGGTAACAAAATGTTCTAAAATTATACTATGGGAATAGTTGCCCAGCTTTGTAAATATGTTAAGTTGCCTTTCAAACTTGAAGTGAACTAATAAACTATAACTTGTATAGTTGCTGAAAAGAGGAACTTGTAAACAGCCTATGTCTTGAATTGTGATATTTAGGAGAACTGTAATACTAACTGTTCTAGGTCCATGGAACAGTAGGGGAACCATGGTGGATTTGGGTAGAAGATCCTACAAATGACCATATTTATCACTCAGAGTACTTTCTAGCTCTTAAAAAACAGGTAAGTACATTATTTCTATGGCCATCCTTTTATTTTGCTACATGAAGAGAAAATGTAAACTAACAATTTTTGCCATTTATTTTATTGTTCAGTGGTATCACTTTATTATTATTTCTGCCTCTTTTGTTTTAAAGTGATTAAATGGATAGTATTGGTAAATCAATGTGATGATTCTTTGAGACATTTAATTATAATTTCAGTCATATCTTCCAGAATTGTTGAGTATATAAATTAGGTGAAGTAAGAAATCATTTGAGTTATATGCATACAATAATAAGAACATTGAATCGGCTAATGAAAATATTTTGTAAGTCACCATAAAAGACTTACTGAAAAATACCTACAAGTGGCATTATACAGACTGAGCAGGTTGTGTTCATGTATTTAAGAATATTTGCATACAAACACATATGTATGTAATAATAATTGATGAGAAAAGAGGCCATTGAATTTGAAGAGAACAAGAAGTATATAGGAATGTTTGACAGGAAGAAAAGGGAAGGGTAAATGATGTTAATTATTAAAATCTCAAAAATAAAATTAATTTTTAAAAGACTTAGTTTCTTGCAGTTTCTTTGATGTTTTGCTCATAGTTTCAACTTTTTATCAAAGAGAAAAGGGAAGCTTTAGACTGAAAAATCTTGGGTGGACATCCAATTTGTCTTTGCATTAAACATTTATTACAAGAAATTGTGCTGTTTCTCTTGAGGTACTGGTAGGACTTAAACAGAAACATTGGGTAAATATTAGTATAGTAAGTAGAATTTTTTAAATGAAAGCTAAGTAATTGAGTAAATGATGCTGGGGTAATTTTGATAAATAAATCAAAGGGTAGCCTGTAAATGCATGGTAAATAGCACAAAGTGAATATAAACTTTACATAAGATCCCATTTGGTTTTTAAAGGGAATCACACACAAATTTCTGACGTATTTAAGTATCTCAGCTTTTTAAAACCCAATATTCTTCTTATTAGTACACCTTGTGTTAAGTACTACTTTCTTTTTTTATTTTATTTATTTTATTTTTATTATGTTTCTTTTTTAACCTATCCATTTATATTATTACACATTAATAAAATGAACTACATACAGCATTAACCGTGACAGACCATCACAACTTTCACAGTGTTAGAATCACATTGACTTGAGACTTTATTTCACACCAGGTTATTAGTAAAGAAGCTCAGCATCTGGTATTTACAATCCCTATATTTGAGCCTTTGCCCTCTCAGTACTACATTCGAGCAGTGTCTGATAGATGGCTAGGAGCTGAGGCTGTTTGCATTATCAACTTTCAACATCTGATTCTGCCAGAGAGACATCCTCCCCATACAGGTAAACATTACTTATGAACTCAAATCATTACTTTCCCCAAAAATTATTTGTATTTAATGTTGAAAGGTATGTGTACTTACGTTATTCTTTGTAAAAATTTAAATTATTTGATAATAAAGTTTGGAAAGAGTTTTTTAAAGAGAAAATCTTTATGTACGTAGGATAGAGTTTAGTTGGTGTCTTAATTTTTGTCTTTAAAAAAGGAGGCCAGTTTTGATAGACTTAGGATGACACTACTGTGTTGCTATGCCTTGAACTCCACTTTATATAATTATTATAATTTCTTCATGTCTTCTTGCTTTCTCATTCAAGTAAGTTTACTATGTGTTCTTTGATGCATTTGATATACTTCTTCAAAACTTTTAAGTTTTGCATTATGATAAACAGCATGTATGCTAAATTATCATTATTTAGTTCAGGACTTTTGTTTCTTCCATTGATGTTCTTTAGTACCTTAAATGTTTTACTACTAAAGTTTTGTTTATTTATTCTGGAGTCTGTTTACTAATGCGCCTAAGACTCTCTATACTGCAAATACCATGGAACCTTCACATCAGTTTCCTCCCATACTTTGACTTTTACGGCAATTTGTGCCAACATATCCTGAAAAGCTTTTCGATGTTGTGACTTATAAAACTCCATTTTAGATTTTTATAAGGTGAACTAATGCTTCCTTCTGTTGGTTTGTAAAAGCTGGAAATGTTTAGGAATAAACATTTATTACGATAATTTCAAGAGCTCCATAAAATCTATTTCAGACGTTTCCTGAAGCTTTTAAATTAATCAATGTATTATTTTTTTCTTCACCTTGAGAATAAATAGTTGAGGGGTATTGATATTCAGAGAATCTTAATTTATTTAATAAACAACTAGAAATGTTAATTTTTGGCATAAATATTCAAGGGAATTTTTTTTTAACTTTTCACAATTAGTGCTACTTCTGATTATTTTTAGTTAATTCACTACTGACAGCCCTGTGGAAAGTGAAAGAAAAGACCTTGATATAAGTAATCTTTGCCATTTTGGTTAAATGTGCTCTTGTTCTTTAATTTTGTTTACCTCTAGAGAGGTACTGCATCCCAGTTCCTTTTCAGTATCTTGACAGAAGAGAATGACTCATCAAAATAAAAAGAAAAAACTATGATGTCTCAGTGCCAGTCTGCTCACTAGGGCAGAACTTTCTCATATTTCTCTTTCTTTCATCTTCTATTGTCTGTCTATACTATCCAAAATTTTATAATAAAATATATAAAATGTTGGTTTTCACTTAAAATACATACTTTGACATCAGTGGGTTTCATTAACTAATATGCTTAATTTTATAGTATATTATTATTATATTTTAATGCTCAATTACTTCACAGTTAAGCAACCAAGCAGACATCAATTTATGTATATAATATCATATTCTGACTATATTTTCAAAACCAAAAATTTACCATCATGGTATCTCAATTGATATTCAAGTTGTACATGGTAATCCAATGATCCCATTTGGCTCAATAAACATATAAGCATATTATTGAAGTTAGATGAATCAAGAAAAGCCACTGAAGTAAAGTATCTGCATTGAACATTGACAATCTTGCACAATGATTGATTTTCTACTCTTTGTAAAAAACGTGTTTGACATTGCAAATGTTGAGTTCCTTTTTCTCTCCCTTCTTGATTTACAATTCTACAAAAAAATTGACGCAATTCTAATCTGACACAGAAAACACACACATAGGCCTTGGCTTAACCATGCAGTAGAGTGGAGCAGTGAGCAAAGAATGGAATAGCATTTTGACTTTTAAGAAGACCTTAAAAAAAAATTAACCATGGAAAGCGGGGACTGACTCAGACATGAACTCTGGTGCTCCATATTTAACCACCTCTCCTTGGTGGGGAGGCCTGGTGGCACTCAGAGAAAGGAAAAGCAGGCCACCAGGATGAGACTTGATAGGCTATGACCATATGGTAGGGGAGGAAGTCCCCTTCTGTCACAGACCTAGGGGAGGGGAATAGGGTGAAAAAGGCAGAGAGGGAGGAATAGGAGGATACAAGTGAGGGGACAACAATTGAGATACAATCTAAATAAATTAATTTAAAAAAAGAAAATTAACCATGTGATACTTTTTTGTACTCCTTTTTTCTTCCTGATTCTTTTTTTTTTTAATCCTGACTGTATTTTCTCCTCCCTCCTCTCCTCCCAGTCTCTCTCCCCAATCCACTCCTCCTCCATTTGAAGAATTAACTCAAAGTACTATGTCCTTTTGCTGAACTTTTAAAATTCAACCCTACTTAAATTTCAAATAAGCATCATCTATATAACAATCTTGACAGTAATTTCAGTGTTTTAACTGATAGATTTCTGGAAAATGGGAAGCTAGGAAGTTTTGATACTAAGGAGTAGGTATCAATTTGTGTAACTATCTCTCTAAATTGTTTTAATTTCTAATTCACTAGGTCTCTAATCCATTTGACGAAAAGGGGCTAAATCTACTTTCTTCGTGGGTTTTCTCAGGACAGATTTTGTTCTTTTCAGTTTTTCTCTGCCTTAAAATTTTCTTAAGTAATTAACTGAAGCAATAGCTTATTCAACTTCTCTGCCTGGACAGTGTACAACAGATAAAAGTTAGCTTGTTAGTGAATGACTGTCACAGTACCAAAGTTTGTCAGTAGTATTTTGTTTAGTTTATGCATTAAGGAAGATCTAGTTTTGTTCTGTAACATAAGTATTCTCATAAACTTGTTCTTTAAATTTTATTCCAATTAATAGAGAAAGACTTAATTGCGTCATAGGAACCTTCCAGAAGAGTATTCAGAATGTTACTATGATATGGCAAATGAGTAAAATGATGTTACTGGTGTATAAGATTTAAGGATTCTTTTAGTTATTTGAAATACAGTGTCTAATGCTTTAAAGTTGTTTGTTTTAAGTAATTTTATAGCGGTTCCTGTCATGTTTTTCAGAATTACTGGACCTTCAGCCTTTACCAGTCACAGCTTTGGGGTGCAAAGCATACGAAGCTCTGTATAACTTCAGCCACTTCAACCCAGTACAGACACAAATATTCCACACATTGTATCACACAGACTGTAATGTCTTGCTTGGAGCCCCCACTGGATCAGGAAAGACAGTTGCAGCTGAACTAGCCATTTTCAGAGTCTTCAACAAATATCCAACTTCAAAGGTATGTTCAAAGGGTCATATGTGTGCAATCAACCCAAGAGACAGTTCTTGTTCTAAAACTTAGGAAGTTCTTAATATACTATCAAGACCTAGAGAGATTGTTTACTAGCAGAAAATTTGGCAAGGGTCCACATCAGTATTAGAATAATTTCTTTGATAAAAAATAAATAAATAATTTCCCCCTTTCTTGGAGCTTTCTAGTTGAATCTTTCCCTTGTTATATCTTCAAGTCATTGTGACAAGATACCTGGTTCATAGCCATGTTCATAAGATAAACAGTGATCTACAATCAAAGCCTTTGGATATGAAGGAAATGCTGCTACTTCAAGAAAATTTTGACTATATAAAGATATTATTGTTCTCCATACGTGTGTATTCTACATTGTTCTAAATGCCATGTTATTTCCCCAGCATTTCTTTATTTTTAATAAACTGTATTTGACGTATAAAATCTGATGTTTTAATGTACACATGCATTATGAAATGATTATTGCCATCAAGGTAGTTCACTTATCCATGTCAAGTAGTTAATATCTAGTCGTAGGAAATTTCAAATCTCTGACACAGCAATTTTTACCCATGCAGTAATAAGATCTATAGAATTTTTCCACATAAGTGAAACATATAACCTTTAAACAGTATTGCCCATTCCCTTCTCCCCATCCCGCATAGCCATCATTCTTTTCAGCTTCCTTGAAGTCACCAATCTGAAACCAGAAAAATACAAAGAAAAGTGGGAATAGGAGTTTCTTGACATTGATCTCGTCAATACTGTTCTTTTGGCCTTATTATTTATCTATTATATATAATAAAATATACTCTTTACAGTTTTCTTTAAGTTATGTGAATATTTCACCTTGAAAGTAGAGTTAGTTTTAGATTGTGATTTCAGAAATGTTTAACTTTCTTTTTGGAGTGTTTTCCAGGTTAAGTGCCTTTTCATTTTGCATAACTTTACTCTCCTGCTTTTCAATCTGTTAGGTGGCTATTGACCCATAAAGAACACATTGCACACTAGAACTGCTCAATTAAATTGCAAGATGATAAAAACAAAGATTTTGGATATATAATTGTTTGTATTTTGTTTAGATTATCAAAGGCCACTTTTGTGATATTTTTCAAAAAGTAAAAAGCTAAAATTTATAAGTGGCATCAGTTCACACTAAAGCTTAAACAGCTAGTTTCTCTTCTAAACTTCAAAATTAGCAGTGTTTCTCAGGTATTCAGTGAAGCTCATGTAAATTCTACACAGAATGTATGAAAGAGTTTTTTATTAGAATTCTAATCTTACATAATGTATCTTTTTATTTTATAATAGGATGTTTAATGATATCTAGTTGTCTTATTTTGTATAAATAAAGTTAATGGTTTTCCCTTCATTAACTTAGGAGTGTAATGTTCTCTGTTAATGGGAAACTTAAAATCAAATTGTCCTGTTTTGACAAATTTTTTATTTCTTATTCTTTTCATGAGTCTTTTTGTCTGTATTCCCCTTTTAGGCAGTATATATTGCACCCCTCAAGGCTCTAGTACGAGAAAGAATGGATGATTGGAAAATTAGAATAGAAGAAAAACTTGGTAAAAAGTAAGTTCTTATTTTGATTCAGAATAGGCTTTGAAGAGTGTAAGTGACCAGCAAATTTAAAAGGTACATAAAGGTGTTTCATATTTTTAGTGATTTTCATATTCTTTTTTAAAGTTTATTACAATAACTAGACTTACATCAGTATTTCACATCTGAAAATGTTATCATTTAATTACTTACTATGATTACTTTGATTTGGCATACCTTTTCCAAGATATCTTTTTTATTAAATTTTTTTACAAATACATTTGTATTATTATACATATATACAATAAACTACCTATAGCAAAAAGAACCATGATAAAATCAGGAATTATAGAAAGGTTACATTCTTAGTGTTTTTGTATATTTCTATTTGGCAGCCTTGAAAAAAAACAACTTTTCTATCTTGGTGCATCTAAAATTCTGAATGTCAATCAATATCTATCATATCTCGGCGTTATCAACTTAAAACATCTATCTAGACCTAAGACATCTTAACCCCTAAACAACTAAGCTTAATTATAAAACTAAACTATCTGATCTTCAACCCCATCAGAACTTCAGAAAGAGTAAAATTGATTACCTGAGTATTCCTGGACGATATCTTTATTCCAAAAACATAATGTATCTAATTTTTTTTCACTGTGATTAAGAATAACTTCGAGATTCTACTTTAAAAGAATTTTGCATGTAATTTGCTCATGAAAAACATAAATATTTGAAAAACACTTATTTCTTTCTAGATATTGTAGTATTTGACATGACTATTTATTGTAGTGTTATCAACAGGACTGCTGACAACTTAAATGTGGTCGCTTCAGAATATGACACAAATGGCTGTAGGACTTGAGTGTTACAAACTTTTCTCTGTAAATTCCTTCAGCTGTGGATATATTACATATTCAGTAATCTATGTAAAACTCAAACATTAAAGAAATGAATAAATGCTATGGGAACATTATCATTGAAAGAACAAACCTTTCCCCTTTGTTCTCTTTGTGAGTCTGTATCTATATATACAAATTGCTTAATAATAACTGAAAATTTGTTATTTAACCTCTAATTTTTCTATGTGTTATGTACGTGCCTCTTCTGTACTTTCATGGGTAACTTCTTTTTCACTATGAGGCTGAGACCTGAGAAAGGTGGCATTTTGTTACCCTTTTTGATCTTGTTTATATCCTAGTGTGTTTGTATTTTTCTGTTACCCACAGAAAATTTCAGTCTAAGAAATTAAATTAAGCTTGCAAATAATTCTGTTCTTAATAAATGTCCTAACAAAAAAGCATTTTCCCTAAGTAACCAGATTTTTTTAATAGTGTCAAGTACAGTGGCATATGTCTGTAATCTTAGGAAGAAGTGATAGTAGTACAGGTTCATCCTTTGCTACATACTTAGTTCAAAATTATCATGGACTACATGAGGTCCTGTCTCTAAAAGAAAAATGAGAGAGAGAATAATAAGATGTCAATTTCACTATGTGGGTGAGGAGATGTCAATTCAACATTATAAAATAACATAGGCAAATTGATTTATGTGTAATTAAGCAAATCTTGACACTTAAATGCATGTATAAGTTCCATATAATTTATTTGAATTTATGTGTGTTTACACATTCTCTATGTGTGATTTTCTGTATTAATGCAACTATTACATTTCAGAAATTTTCAAATGAAAGAGAATAGTTTTAGGCATTATACAATTTTATTTCAAGAGAGAGATAGTTTAGCCTGTCCAAGGTTATACATTTCCTGAGGATCAATTTTATTTCTCCCTAGAGTTGTTGAACTGACAGGGGATGTGACTCCAGACATGAAATCCATTGCGCAGGCTGACCTTATTGTCACTACACCAGAAAAGTGGGATGGAGTCAGTCGAAGCTGGCAGAATAGGACCTATGTTCAGCAGGTCACCATCCTCATCATAGATGAGATCCATCTCCTTGGTAGGTACCTCTCAAGTAAAAATAAAATTTTATAAAACTTGTCACTATTAATATAATGTCACTGACAAATTGTTGTGTATATTCTTGGCGTATAATGTGTTTTTTATATTTGCATACAGTGTAATCATGTTAAAATGTTTGTCACCGACTATAGCTCATTAGGTCTCCTGGACTTATTCCTGTAACTAAAGCTTTCCAACATCTCAGTTTTCCCATTCCCCACCAAACCCCTCTCATTCCCTGACAATCTCTGTTTTTCTCTTTAGATTTTCTTGAGTTTGATTCTTCTAGATTCTATAAATTTGTCTCTCAGTATGTGCCTCATTTCTCTTACCTAAGTGTCTTCTGGTTCACCTGTGATGTAAATGATAGGAATTCATTCTGTTTTCTTACATTATAATATTTCATTATGTACTGTATCTTTATTCATCTGTGAGTGGGCTCTTAGTCATTACTTGTCTGTTGTGTATAATAATGCAGTGAACAGTGAAGTACATATAACTCTGAATATCTACACAAAAGTGAAATTGCTCATTCTTACAGTAGTTTCTTCTCAGCTTTTTATGGAATCTTTGTGCTCTGACTTTGTGCCTGCAATAGCGTGGATTTATTAAATGATTAATATTCATTATTCTGAATTCTTAGGGGAAGAGAGAGGTCCAGTTTTAGAAGTCATTGTATCTCGAACAAACTTTATCTCATCACACACAGAGAAGCCTGTTAGAATAGTTGGACTGTCCACTGCTTTAGCAAATGCCAGAGACCTTGCTGACTGGCTCAACATTAAGCAGGTATGTGGAAGAGTGATAGATTAGTTAATCAGCAACAATTTTTATGTTTAACTCTATAAACTTGTGATACATCCTTAGATATAAAAATTGTAACTGACTTCTTTTTATGTTTACCAGATGGGTTTGTTCAACTTCCGGCCATCAGTTCGCCCCGTTCCACTGGAAGTTCACATTCAAGGTTTTCCAGGTCAACATTACTGCCCACGCATGGCTAGTATGAACAAGCCTGCATTTCAGGGTAAGCATCAGATTCTTGAAATGAAGTAATAAGCATTCTCTATAGATGTTAGATATTAAATACATTCTAAATCATGTCAGTTTCTGTTAAATAATGATGAAGTTCCCACAGATAAAATCAATCAAAAGCTATGTTCATCACTCACTGAGGAGCATAAACACTGAGTTGTGTGTGGGAAATGAGAGGTATTTCCCAAATCAAACTGACTTTACAATAGAATAAGATACATATTTTATTTTAGGAAGCAGATGACTCTTAATATTAGACACCCTAGCTATTATTATTAAGTAATTATAAATAAGAACTTGGGACAGTTCAAGCCAGAGAAATGGTTCAGTAGTTGAGCTTACCTACTGCCCTTGCTGAGACCAGGGCTCAGTTCCCACCACCTCCTGGCGGATTACAACCATCTATAACTCTAGTTCTAGACCATCCAGTGTCTCTAGCCTCTGCAGGGACCTCACATTCATATGATGTGCACGCATACATGCATGTAGGCAAACACATATAAACATGAAATAAAAATAAATCTAATTTAAAACAACTGTACAATTCATTACTTTTGAAAATTCTATAGTTTTTATGTTTTGTTTTTCATTTTCCCTTTTCTAACAAATTAAGCAAATAGGAGTGGCATACAAATAATACCTATTTTATTAAAACATGTTTTATTTAGACTACAGAAGGAATATTTATTGTATCAATTAAAAGTTAACCGCCCAAATAAATTCTCTAATGTGTACCGCTGATGATTCTGAGGTGGCAGTTGTGAGGTGACTTTTTAGCTACTGTAATTAGCCTATGACAGAAGCACAGTATTGATTGTGGGCTGGAGACCCATCTTGGCAGTTCCGATTATTTACACCTCCACAGAAGCATTGTACAAAATCACTAATGAACAATAAATCTGCTATGAGCGCCTCAGCCACACCTGTTCTTGCAGCAGTAAAACACATTAAATGTTGAGGTTTAGAAAAGAAACAGAGCATTCATGATTGCCTATATAAGTGATACCAGTATTACAGGAATATGTGTTTTAAACATTGTATTTCTAAAGTGATTTATAACAGGTTTATCATTTAATTTTTAGTATTCAAATAAATGGTGAATAGCAAAAAAATTAAGATAAATGTTTATTTTTCATGGTGTGTATTATAGAAATTGCTTATATCTATATATGAAATGGCCATTACAGACAAGGAAGCATTTGCATTGTATAAATAGTAAGTCAACAATAAAGACCTAAAGTACTTGCTGTTAGGTATGGGGTCACTTCAACCCTATCCTTATAACCTACTTGTCAGACCTCTAGTGATTCCTAGATTTCTTTGAGTTAGAAATAGGATTTGTTTTAGCCTTACTCTCCAGTTGTGGTATATAGTCAAGGGCATATCAGTATTTCCATTTTAAAACTGATTTTTCAAGAAAAAAAGGGAGATTTAGGAACATAGAGGGAGGATAGAACAAAAGCTAGATGATTGAACCTACTCCTTAACTCAAGGCTTTAATTGCTCCTTATAATGGAGGTTATGTATAAGTCATTGCTATAGAATTTAGAATATTGATACAAAACATGGGCATGTCAAATAATTGGCAGATTTTAACACAAGAATATATATCCTAAGTCTAAAAGATAGATATGACTCTATCAATATATGAGGTAAAATAGTTTAAGAAGGTCTTCAAAAGCCTCAGAGACACACAGAATATGGCATGTAAAGTGGTTCTTACAATCCTAAATTTCTTCAACAACAAGACAAATTAACTCCTAACAATGCCCAGCCGACCTTAAAGAAGATGATGAGCATCAAAGAGCCTCCTTATAGACATGGCTTCAAAGGTGGCAAGCCAACCACTGGGCAAAATGTCCTCGTTCCTGCCACAAACAGAATCTGCCTAAAAATGGGCAGCTTAGATGCAGGCAGAGTCGACGGCCACACTCTGCCAAGTCAGGGTAAGCAAGTCCTCAGTAGTTCCTGCCCTGCGATCAAGTCTGGCAGAGATATTAGGCGAGAAAGCTGAAGATGAGGCTCCAACATTATGAAGTGTATTGGGTGACTGGTCAGGCAGTCAACTGTCTTAAGTCAACTTATACATTTTGGAAGCTGCTAACTCACACTGCTGGTTCTCTCAGGAATTTAAGTTTTATTCATTCTCAAGTCTCTGAGGTGCATTGAAGACAAGATAGTATAGTTTTACAACCAAGATTAGCTGATTAGGGGACAAGATTGTTTTAGATTAAGATAAAGAAGTTAAGCTATTAGAGTTGAGATAGGATAGATATTGAATCGCATTCGGAAATTTAGACCCAGGAAAAACACTTACTTCAAACTAGACGAATGCAGATGGCCAAGTCACTATGAATGTAACATGTATAGAACTCATTATTCTCATGATTGTCTCCCTGCTGTATGTAGTTTGTTTTATACATGTGTAATAAAATAAAAGTATAAAAAATGTTTTTAAAAAACTTGATTTTTCAGCCCATAAAAAAAGGTTCTACAGCTCACAGTTCAAAAAATAAGTTTAAAAAGTGGAAAATTTTTTATAAAATGTTTAACAGCTGGGTTTTAATTTGTAATTAGCATATAAGATGTTAGACATCATTGTGACATATTTAAAAATAAAATGAGTCTTAGTGATTCTTCTCCCTCATCTGTAACCCCTTTTGCACTGTTTTGAAAGAGCTACTTAATCAAAAGTTCTACTTGGGTCATTTTGCTATTGTCTTTAAGTGAAAATCACATATCCAGACAATCCAAATGCTATATGTGTCACATTAAGTATTTCTTTAAAAATGTTATTTATTCTTTCTTTAGTGCTATTATTCAGGCGTCCGAGTGCCCCTGTCTTCTATCTGTTGATCTGTCATGCCAGTCCCAGATATGCATCAGATACTTAGTGTCTACTGTTCTCTGCTGCACTGTCTTCCCACTTGAAGCCTCACACGTGTACTTCTGAAGTCAGAGGGAGATATTCTTCCCATGTATCACTTAGCTATGTATTGTTGCGGTTTTTAAAGTAAAATTCGTCTTAATTTTTCATCTACTGATAACAACAAAAATATTAAAAATCTGTGTGTGATGTTGTTGTTTCTTGAACATTTTCATCACTCTGCAAGGCTTGCTTGAACTGCTCAGATCCTAGGACTATTTTCCTCTAAAGTCATTGCTTACACAAGCAGCAGTGTCTTGGCAATAAACTCAGAAATAGAGAGAACTCAGTGTAATTCTATGTACAGCTTACTTGAGAATCTCAGCATTGTAGTGCCTCTTTCTTTGGCATGACCTTGGGAGAGACAAGTGGATCTTCCATGATCTAGGTAGTATTCTCTAGAACTATTGCCAGCATCTTGCCTGTTCCTGTCAACCTTCCAAGTGTCCTGCTAGACCCCTCCTTTACCAGAAATAATGCTAAATTTCATGACCAAATTAAGAATTCACATGAACTACATTGGGTTTTATGTATATTAGTTAAGTGGCTTAATATTTCATTCCCACAACTTTTTCCAGCAATTAGAAGTCATTCTCCAGCCAAACCTGTTTTGATATTTGTCTCATCAAGACGTCAAACTCGACTTACAGCTTTAGAGTTGATAGCTTTTCTGGCTACTGAAGAAGACCCAAAGCAATGGTTGAATATGGATGAGCAAGAGGTAAGTGAGATGCTTTTTCAAATTACTACTGTACTATGATGGGCATTTTTTATTTAATTATATTTAGTTTTATTCTATAATAAAATTAAACAAGGAGTACATTGTTGTGCTACCGTCACACAACATTATTAATATATGCATGGATTTCCTTTATATTCCCAGTAAAACATTACTTCATATATCTATACTTAAGTCATTCCATTTGTTTAACATCATCATGATTAATATCTTATGTTCAACTATGTTTTCATAAGTTTTTAGTATTTTCTGCCTTTATACAATTACAATTGATTTTGTTAAATTAACTTCAAAAAAACAGCATGATCATTGTTTAAACTTAGTAAATACTAATTAATACATTAAACTTTAAAACTACCTTTATATTTTTAAATAATTAAAATGTTATCCCTATATAGTTTTATTTCACTATGTAGCTATTCCATAGTGTTTTATAATAATTAAATAAACAAGTTTTTTATTGCAACATTTCTTTAGTATTATTTCCTCAGAGATCATAGCTATTGTTTTTCTTACACTACTAGTTGCTTTCTAAAGAAACTATACTGATTGAAGTGGTCAACCTTGGTGTATGAGTTACCAGTAGTGTGGGACAGTCACACTATAAATAAAATGTCATCTTGTTTTAATCTACACCTTGGGTTTTGGATGAACATGGTACTATCTTAAGGCTGTGAAGCATTTAGGAGTTGGGGCCTGAGTGGAATAAAAAGGTCCTTAGAGATATGTCATTGAAGGATCAACTACAAGCCCTGGCTTGCCTACTCTACTTACTGGTTCACTGAGATATGAGGCCTCACCACTCTCAGACTATGAATATGACCAGTCATTTCCCACTGGGATGGAGTGAAGTCACTGGGACATTGCTGACTTATGTTGTCTGCCAAGTATTCTGTCACAAAAACTAGAACACTGCCAGAAAAGAAGTCCAGTGTGATTCCTACCAAAGTTCTAGTGTCAGTCTCCACATAACTAGAAAATACAGCTCTACAATGTGGACAAAACTACAAAAAGACTCACGTAACCAAAGGCATTTTGACCAAAAGGACAATAGAAGGCACTGACACAGATTCAGAGCTATAATGATCAGCGTAATATCAGCATAAAAATTGAGGTAGAACATGGAGTAAAGAATATAGAAACCCTAATATCTATATCCATAGCTCACTCTTGACAAAGATGGAAAGACACAGATTTAGAAGCCTTTAATCTCAGTACTCTGGAGGCTTACGCAGGTGGATCTCTCAGTCCAAGGCCAACCTGCTATACATAGCAAGTTGTAGGTCAGCCAATGGTACATAGCAAGATATTGGAAAAAAAAAAAAGAAGAAGAAGAAGAAAAGAGAAGAAAAAAAAAATAACTAATAGACATACTATTTTTCCAGGCTCTAGATTTTATCCTCAGTGCCAGAAAAGCAAAATGAAGAAAGAGAGAGGAGAGGGGAGGGAGAGAAACTATAATGGCAGGCCTGCCATCTCAGCTCTTAGGAAGCTAAGACTCTGTTGAACAACAAAAATGACACATTAGAGAAAGAACAGTCTTTTCAATAAAGGATGCTGCGGAATTAATTTTTTACATGTAAAATCATGAAGTTGCATATGTGTCTCTTACAAGTTCCAACTCAAAATGCTTAAAAATACAATAAAGAGGCACACGCCTTTAATCCCAGCGCTTGGGAGGCAGAGGCAGGTGGATCTATATGAGCTCAAGGCCAGCCTGGTCTACAAAGTGAGTCTAGGATAGTCAAGGCTACACAGAGAAACCCTGTCTCCAAAAAACAAAACAAAACAAACAAACAAACAAACAAACAAATAAGAAGAAACAAAAGAAAATTCAGCAGAATTCAGAGACAGCCTTATAGAATGGGAGAAAATACTTGGAATATATATATCTGACAAGTTATATGGTTAGAGTCCAGAATGTTTTTTTAAAAACTAAAACAAAAACAAAATGCTGATCAGCAAATAACCTGATAAAAAGTGGTGAGTCTAAATACACATTTCAAACGTAAACAGAGAGGTACCAGATATGAGAAAAAATGTTCATTATTTCTAATTGTCAAATGCAATCAAAGCCACAGTTATATTACATTATTGTTGAAGTTCAGTGGCTGCACACTGACCACTCGAACAAGACTCAGATTGCTGGCAATATTATTGAACATTGAACAAAGACTGACCTGTCAGGGACACAGTGTGGATTTAAGAAACAAGACTGATCATGAGCTGTTCTCACAGTGAGTTTTTAAAGGAAAAATACTATAACCAAGCATGAAGAATCAGTTCTATTCCAGGTACATTGTGCTTAGGTAGCTAGACAGAGCGTTTTTAAGCTGTTTGGCTAGGCTATAGGGAAGGGGAACTGAGGGACTTTCCAGTTCCCCCACCACTCTTGGGAAAGGAACATAGCAAGGTATTGTAGTTTTCCTTAAGTTGAACATGCATTTGTCATCAATTGAAGCAGAGTGTTTGAGAATATTGAGCTATAACTTAAAGGCTATTCTTTTGTCAGGCATGCAGAACCTGAGATCTTGAACTCAGTTTTACCTTATGATCAAAATGGCTTCTGTTATGCTAAAAACGAAAGCAGGTGTCAACAGAGGAGCTACAGTTATGCTAAAAACTAAAGTAAGTCTCAACAGAGGGCCTATAGTTATGCAAAAAGTTAAAGCAGGCCTCAATAATTGCCCCAGTATTGAAGGTATACATCAGAAAGACTACATATTGTAAATATGACTAGGATATGCTGAAAAGAGAACCTTTTCAGAATATTGGTGAGAATGTAAATTAGTTCCTACATTGTGAGTATTCCTCAAAAGCTTAAATGTTAGAACTATATGATCCAGTGAGACACCCAATGACATGAAATTAGTGTGTCAAAGAGGCATTTTCACTTCCATGTTCACTGCAGCACATTCACAATAACCAATGAAAAAAATCTTAAGTTTCTACAAACTCAGGAGTAGGCAAAGCTAATGTGATACATCTATGTCGAGGAATTTTAACCCAACAACATGGCTACTCTGGCGAGGGATTACATCCAAAGACGTATGTCCATCTTTAATCCCTCTGGCTGGAATACACACAGGCCTTTAGTATATACCTTTAATCCCAAATAGTGATGTCTAATTGAGGGACAAAGTGATGAGTCAGAGAAAGATTTGACCGAATGAGTCAGAGCTAGGAGAAGCCAATTCTAATCAGTCAGCTCCGAGAGAAGACAACAGGGAGTGTAAGCAAAATTACGTACATTTTTCTTCTTCCATTTTCTTCTGTGTATATTCAATTTTTTTCATGTTTCTCAATACATGGGCACGTAGAGGCCTAGATTTGGTGCCAAGAATCATCCTAGATTGCGCTTCTACTCTGTACATTGAAGGAGGGTCTCTCAGACAAACCTAGAGCGCATCAACCTGACTACCTAGCCAGCTTGTTCTGGGGATGCCCAATCTCTACCTTTCGAAGATGGAATTACAAGTGATTGTCATGGCCAGTCCTTATACATAGGTTTCTGGGATTCCAAACTCCAGTCCTTATACTTGAGTGGCAAGTCCTGTAACCACTAAGCCGTCTGCCTAGATATTCGTTTTTTGAGAACAGTTTTGTTACTTGTAGAAGAAGAGAGTTGAACTTACTATGGATGATGGTCTAGGGTTTCCTACCTTGGTAGTAGTGGGCATGGAAAGATACATTTAGAATTAATAATAAGATGACAGATGAAAGTTAGAAAAAGTAATCAAGAATGGCACCCTGATTATTAACTCAGAACATAATGATGCTACTTATTGAAATGGCAGAATCTAGGAAATGAAGGATTAAATAGAGGAAGAAAGAAATTTGAACTCAAAAGATATTTTTACATATTTTTTATGCCTAAGACTTTCAAGTGTAAAATTACAAAGTGATTAAATGTAAGAGGTCTGTCAAACCTACAGCAGATGTGAGAGGTGAGCATATGGAGTTGGACATATTTATGTATAGGCCGACTTTCAGCTCAAGTATGTCCATATCAGCCATGGCAGTGTGGACAAGCAGAGGGCCACAGGAGAGTTCCTCATTTTGATATAAGACAAAAATTGGGGAGCTGTCAAAAGCTGGGGTAAGTGATAACAGTATACTGGGTTCCATATAGGAGGAAGTACTCAGCTGCACAAAGTGCTGAAGGGAATTCGTGGTATGAGAGAGAAGCTCCCAGTGTAATTTAACACTTGGAGGCCCTAAGTGAACTTGGCAACGAACATTCTGTTATGAACAGAAGCCAGTTTGAAACTGGTTTAAGAGTAAATGAGGGAAGTGGGAAGAAATCGAAGTAAATACACAGCTCAGTTAACTGATGCTTTGATTTGGCACTGATAACGTTTCACTGAATCACATTCCCTTGGTTGTTTGACTGTGTAGCCCCACATGCAACAGGAATGATTCAGCTCTGCATACTTATCAGCCAGCTCTAAATGACATGAAAGTGGGAGAAAGCCCTTCTGAATTCACTGCTTGAAACCTCAGAATACTGCCTTTACTTCCTCCATCAGCAGATAGCTGAATACTGAAGCAAAACATGAGGCTTTTGTATTTACATTCTCCCCTCAGCTCTGTCTCTTACTTCAAAGCCACAGACCTACCCATTTCTTTCTATCTACTGTTAAAAAAAAGATCTAGGTAACTAAAATAATATAAGAAGGAGCCAGTTCATTTATGTTTATCCTTTTGAAGGAAAGCAAATGAGAATTCTCCAAAGCTTTTTGCTCCCCCAAAAAAATGTACAGCAAAATCTGTTCAGTTATTCCCCGAAGTCCTGCAGGGCAGGTGGGGAACATCCAAAGTTCCAAAGCAGGAAGTAGAATCTCTCTGACTAGAGCAAGCCCAGTAAGGCATGTCGCTGGAGACAGCATGAAAACAAGTATGAGCAGTACAACAGAATGGTAATATCTTGTTAATTCAAATTAATCGACGAGAAGCCTACCTAACTTACATTGAACACTAAAAATTTTTGCTGGTTTTATATACTACTTTAAAGTAAATTCATGAAAGAAAAGTGATAAGTAAATCTTACCCTAGTTGCTTTTAGGGTTTTGTTTGTGATACATAGTATCAAACACAGTGCCACATACAGTGTAGGTAGGTAGGTGATTAATAAGCCTTTCCTATAAGAAAGATTATATAGATGACCAAATTGTATGGCACTATTTTGTGGGCTTCGCTGAATAAGGAGCCAGCAAGCTCCTTATTCACGGTTTTCTGTGACCTGACCTTGAACACGTTATGGATAGTTGCTTCCCAAGACTCCTGGGCCTTCCCCACCATGATGCCTTTGCATAGGAACTGTAAGACAAAACAAACCCTCCTCACTTAAGCTAGTTTGCTCAGGTATTTTGTCCTAGAAACAAGACTAATAACCAATGTAACAAGCTTCTACCACTGACTTACATCCTTGGTGCATTTTTATTTTCACTATGATAAAGAATTTGCTATGCTTAGTGCAGGGTGCCCTCAAGCTAAAGGTCCTCCTATGCTTGCTTCCAGAATAACTGGAAACACTATGCTGTTCTCTGACCCTGGGCCTATTCTCTGAATAAATTGGGCCTCAACCCTCTTTAAAAACCAAGGAAGCTCTTATGATGTGAATAATCTAGAAATGATGTGGAAAATAGGTTATCAGTGGACCTGCTGAGCATTGGACATTTGGATTCAGTTGGGGCTCAAGGGATATGGGTGTGATTATGAACATCAATTTTCATGCCTTAAGCCACAGAAGACAAGAAGAGAAGCTGTCTCTCTTTTTTCTTAGTTGGTATCATGCATGGAATTCTTTAAAGGAAAAATATCAAATCTGGTCATGAACTTGTAGAACATAGTTCTTATCCCAGTTTTCCAGATACAGAAAAAGCACAGAAAGATTGATTACTTTAGGTGATGCACAAAGCATGTCACAAATTGGACAAACACAGGGTAACAAACAGCCTGTGTTGTTTGGTTGGTTTTATTTTTTTTTTAATCTTGCAATATAGTAAGTGCTCACTAACAACATATTAACTTCAGATAAGATGGAAAAGTCAGGACGTAATAAAGAAAACTTGATGAAGAAAACTGTACAAGAACGAGGAACTGACAAGACTGCCATTTCACAATCGTAAGGAACTGAGAGGTGGTATTTGGTTTTAGTTTAGAAAGCTAGATAATTGAGATGTTCTTGTTTAGGCATAGGAACAGAACTATTCAAATACTAAAGAATATGTATATAATGCCAATAATCTGAATGTGTAGATTATTCCCCGGTGAGTAGATGATAATTACTCGTTGCATCTTAACCTGTTTTCTGCATACAGTCTAGAACAGTGAGGTCTGGGAAACACTGTAACTGCAAGTAGTCTCTCGTTCATGTAATAATGTGTGGGATACTGTGTTGAAGGTATGAATTCTATCCAGCAGTTCTAAGATCAGTACTGACTGCCCTCCATTAGTTACAAGACCCAAAATATGCTACGTAGCTGTTAAAGCCTCAATTTTCACATGTAAAAGGAATGGTAATAATTCTGTCCTCACAGGACTGCTGTGAGAAGTAAATGTGTTTAAAAAAATAAAAATAGGATCCTTAAAATATCCTGTTTTTAATATGTTAACTATTATGGATTGTGCCTGTGCTTAGAAAATACCGCCTTAAGAACATTAAAGACTAGAGTGCCCAATTGGAATCTGCAGATAGTCCAAAATCAGATAAGAGACATTCATCCTTTGTTAGTGTCATGGTTCTTCAGCATTGAGTATGCCATATAAATCAGCTGCCCCTGCTGAAAGCAATGAAGTAAACTTTGACATTATATATATGCTTAAGTTAACTCCCACTGTGCCTAGTGGCACATGCCTTTAATCCCAGGACTCGGAAGGCAGAGGCAGGGAGATCACTGTGAGTTCAAGGCCAGCCTGATCTGCAGAGTGAATTCCAGGACAGCCAAGACTACACAGTGAGACCCTGTCTCAAAGCAAAACAAAATGGGGCTGGAGAAATGGCTCAGTGGTTTAGAGCACCGCCTGCTCTTCCAGAGGTCCTGAGTTCAATTCCCAGCAACGACATGGTGGCTCACAACCGTCTATAATGTGATCTGGTGCCCTCTTCTGCAAATAAAGCACTCATATACAATAAATAATAAAAACAAAACAGAAAGTTAACTCCATAATTCCTTTTCAAATCAGTTTCTTCTGTGTTTCAAAAACACATATGGAAATATTCTCCAAGCATACACTAGAATCAGAGCCCTCTAAAAATGCAAATAAGCATTAAAGTTAGGATCAAAAGTAAATTTTCAGTCTTTACAGAAGGATTTTCTGCTAGTGATATAGGGAAATTATCTTAGAAATGTGAGTAATAAAAACATGTTAATATCTTCCCTGTAATTCAGTTTGTATATTATTATCAATAAGAAGTAGGCAAAAATAAAGATAATTTTTAAATGGTATTCTGTGTGATTGGGAGACATGGCAAATCTATTATTGTTTACTTTTTTTTTTTTTTTTTTTTTTGGTTTGGGTGCTTTTGTTTTGTTTTGTTTTTAGGTTTTTATTTACTTCTTTGTAATTCACATCTTCTTTGTGTATTTACTCCACATGGAATGTTTTTTTCTCTCAGCATTACCAGAGATTGAACCTATGGCTTTATATGCTAAAAGCAAGTTCTGTGTTGCTAAGCTTTGTCCACAGGCAGATTTATTTTTTAAATCACATATGTATAGGATTAAAATTATTGTTACAAATTGTTTAAGGTATGGTTGTATTTAGGCTTCAGAAAAGGCCAGGAAAGAATTGTAATTTTGTACTATTGTTGATTTTTTTGAAACTTTTACTCTGAATAACTATTGCTTGATATCTTTTCTGTTAGCAAGAATGTTGTATGTTGCTTCCTCTACTGTTAATTGCCCTCTCTTCTATCTGTGTGGTTCATCATAGAAAAATAGGTTAAGAAATTAATATTTGCAGGGAAAAAACAAGAGAATACTTCATTTGCCATTGGGAACAATGTGATCTGTTTAGTTCTGTTTTCAAAAGTCTTTGTAGCTTTCATGATTCTTCTGCTCAGTGCATCTTCTATCGAGCAGTTTAGACCACTGATAAGCATTATTCAGTGGCATATGGTCTGAGTCTGACATGCTTTGAAAAGAGTGCAGCTTTCTGATAATGAGGATTCTGTGAAAATGGGAAAACCAGCACAACAGATATGCTTTGAGTAGCTATGGGATTTTAGCATCTTGAAACAATATATCACACTCAAAGGGACAGAACTGGCCTGCACAGTCTGTTAGCTCATTCTTGTCCAATCTGGTCTCCTTTCTTTTGGAGCCAGCATTGTCATCAACTTGCTGAATTATATTCTGACTGGAATGTACTTTAGGCCCAGAGTAATGTATCTACTTAAATGGAATCCTATCTCTCTACAAAAGCTTTTTGAGTATAATAAATTTAAAATATAAAAAATTATATTAAGTTAAAGTAAATGGTTCAACAGCTTACATATGTGCCTCTGCTCCCATCCCCTAAAACAGATCACTCACTCCTTCGAAGAATACAGATCTGTTTCTCTTTTAGGTACAATATTGAATTTTTTTCTGTTTAACTATTAAGTGGTCTGACATATTTCAAAAGCTGTTTATTGAAAAAATACCTGTGGATTACAACAAATATTTATTAAACAGAAATAAATATTGGAATTGAAACATCCTATTGTTTTCATTGTTGTAGTTAGTCATAGTAGCATCCCATCTTACTAAGAGTTAAGCCTTCAGTCCTATGGCATCCATCTTTACATAATAAACAATGTGTCTTTTATTTGCCTAGAGTGGTACACAGTCTTGGAGAAATTGAAGTGGTAACCCAAATACTTACTGTGATTCTTATTCTATTGAATCAAAGTTGAAAAGAGTTACTGTATTGATTTAAAAATCAGTGATAAGTTTTTAATTTTAGACATAGTATTTTGTATTAACTGTGGTATTAGCAGTCGAGTGCATTGTATAAAGGATAATCTGTGGTAAGCTTTGTAAAGGACAGGCAAGTAGAAAGTGGTGAAGGAGTATCTATTAAAATGTTCGGCTTTGGCAGCCAGGCGTGGTGGCGCATGCCTTTAATCCCATCACTAGGAAGGCAGAGGCAAGTGATCTCTTTGAGTTCGAGGCCAGCTTGGTCTACAAAGTGAGTCTAGGACAGCCAAGGCTAGACAGAGAAACCCTGTCTCAAAAAAACAAAAAAAAAAAAGTGAAAAAAAAAAAAGGCTTTCAGTACATGAAAATTTCCCAATATTTTTGGTTCACTTAAAATGTTTGATCAAGATGAAACTCATTTTTAAATAGAATAACAAATATGTACAATTCCATGAAATATATTTTTAAATTCCTTCAGTCTAAGTAGTATTTCATGTTTAATTATTAGCATCTATAAATTTTACTTCTTGGTGTTCAGAAAATTTGAGATTCATCTCTAGAAACTGATAATAAATGAAGTTGTTTTTTTGTTATTGTCCTCTTGAGGATTTAAGGGATTTCCAGCTCAGATAGGAAAAGCTCTCTTTCTTGATTGATTTATGTGAACACGAGGTGGGGAGAGAGAGAAACAACTCTTCTTTCTACAAACCTATCACAGAGGTTTTGGTTTTTGAATGGCAAATGGCATATCACTTTTGAGGTATGATTGTTATGGGACCCTATAAATTACACAGTTCACATGTAACTTTGGAAACAAATTAAGAACATTTCTATGTTGTCTTTATTGTAGACAGTATACATATGCTAAGTTTCAGAGAAATTTTATTTGTTATGTTCACAGATAAATGTACAAATGCTATTAGTTATAAGACTGTTAGTTATATATTATGGACTGCTAATACACTGCAGCTAACACAGTAAAAGTTGATAAATAACATTTCTAATGTGTATTTCTTCAAAGTACTATCTACTCAATGCTTGGTTTCTGTAAACTACTATTACTAGTAAACTTTCCCTTTCTATTTATGTATTATTAATATTTGAATACTTTCCCACATTTTAAATTTCTACAAGTGTTTAATTATGAAAACAAAATGAGTAGAAATAGAAGCAACCATTCCTTGTATAGGTAATGTGGGCTTATGTATTTTTCTAAACTGTAGCAGCTAGATAGAGGTCCTGATTTTTGAGATGCTTAACTTACGCACACCCAAGGAGGAAATGGATGCAGGTTTAATAGAAGTTGCATGATAGAAGTTGTCAGTACTAGAAGAAAACAAACTAAAATCTAAAGACAGTATTATTTATATTTCCATCACAAGCACGTAAAATTGTACATGTTACTTATACCAAGGGCTCCCTCCCTTATTGAGTACTAGTGGCATGTAGTGGTAAGGCTATAGGGATAATTAAATTAGCCTTTAAAGGGTGTGATGTTGAATGGTCATGACTAGAAAATCTTCCTGTGCTGTTCCTGAGGTTACTCTCTGCTTTAGGCTAGAGAAGATCACTAAACAGAAGAGATTGGACTTTCTGTTTAGTACTTTATGAGGAAAAAAAATTATTAGAAAATAAAATCTTTTTTTATTGCCATCAAATTTGTGTTGCACTGATTATTTCCAATATACAATGAAGAAGAGCATACCGAAGAATTTTTATAAAATGTATTTCAAAAAGCATGTAGACATGTGAAACTTAACTGAGCTAAGTAAAGATTAGGTGTCAACATTGTAAAAATACGAAACCTACCCAGGCACAGTAGCACACATCTCTAATTCCAGCTCTTGTGGAAGTAGGGGCAGGCAGATCATATGAGGTCAAGGCAAGTCCAGACAGCCGAGGCCACACAGAGAAACTCTGTCTCAGGAAGATAAAAAAAAGGTACAAAACTTAGAATATGTAATCATTTTTAATATATTAAAAGCTCTAAGCCGTGCATCGTGATGCACACCTTTAATCCCAGCACTTGAGAGGCAGTGGCCAGCGGATCGCTGTGAGTTCGAGGCTGGCCTGGTCTACAGAGCGAGTCCAGGAGAGCCAAGGCTACACAAAGAAACCATGTCTCAAAAATAAATAAATAAATAAATAAATAAATAAATAAATAAATAAATAAAACCTCTAAAATTAGAAATGTATAGTCTAACTTTGATATAGCCAGTTTATTTGATAGAATAGATACTTTGTTTAGGAACAAATTAAAACCATAATAGAGTTGCAGGTAAATGTATATATTACAGATATTTGAGGGAAAAAACCTAAGTGAACTATAAGTGAATATTATAAACTGTGAATGGATCAAATTATTTTAAGTAATAAATAAAATGAAGTTTGAAAAGCTAGATAAGAATGTATTATTATGGACAGAGGGTTGGTACCCATAAGCACAAAGAGCTAGATACACATCAATAAGAAAAAGAAAACCATCACATCTACTTAAAAGAAAAAAAAACCAAGGCATTTAGCTTCACTGCTCATCAAAGCATAATCGATCTGATTGCTTTTTAGTGATCAAAAATTTTCAGACTCTGATATGATTTTATGAGCTTTTATGGGAGAAAAGTTTGGAATAGATATCCTTCAAGTATCTTCAAACATTTTTAACCATTGGCAATTTACATATAAGGCTAGTAGTAGCTATTATTACATGGTTTTAATGGGGCTAGGTTAAATACATATATAAGATTACTGATGTTTACAGAAAAAGAAACTAAGGCTCAGAGAAGTCATGTGACTTCCTTAGTGGGTACTAAATTCATTATGAAAACTGTTGGAATAATGTCTGTCTGGAAGGATAATATCAGATTTCTTTTTTTTTCTGCATTTTCTCAATTTTAAACATAGTTCCAAGAAGATAGTTTTTTAATATAATAAGATACTGAGCCTTTTTAGAAAATGTTATATCCTTTTAAATAGTCTTTAATCATTAAAGGGAGCTTCTGTTTATCATGTATTTTTCTCTTATTACATAATATTAAAATGGATAGTATAGAAAATATGTTTTTACAAAGTAGGAATTCTTTTCACTTTACCCAGGTTTAATGAAAACAATAAAGGGGCTATATATTTATTCCCATAAAATATCATTAAAAGAAAACAAAGCCTCAGTGTTAATCATATGAAATCGAAATGCATGAATATTTTGAAATCAATTCATCTATGTCTTGGATTTATGCTTGCATTTACAGATGGAGAACATCATTGGAACAATGCGAGATTCCAACCTAAAGTTGACTCTAGCTTTTGGAATAGGCATGCATCATGCTGGGCTGCATGAAAGAGACCGAAAAACTGTAGAAGAGCTGTTTGTAAATTGTAAAGTTCAGGTACTTTTTCCCCCCTCCCTCATGAGCACATATTTAAAAGTAATAAAGAAATTCTATTTTACTTAGCTGTAAGACATTATCTTTATCTTTTAGGTTCTCATTGCTACAAGCACGTTAGCATGGGGTGTAAACTTTCCAGCTCACTTAGTAATTATTAAGGGAACTGAATATTATGATGGAAAAACAAGACGTTATGTGGATTTTCCCATCACAGGTAATTTTTCTTACTATAAAGATATATTAAGCTTATATTTTATCCTTAGCAGTTTATGTTAATATAAATTAAATTTTGGGAATTCATCCCCTTTAATTATATAATAAACAAGTTAAGAGTTGTTCATTTTCAGTACATATGCTTCAGAAAATATTGAACTTGCCTTTTTCCTTTAACTTCCCAGTTCATTAATAATCAAAACCATAGTTAGTGGTTTCAAATTCATAAATACAAGTACTGGTTAATAACGGTTAGAGACAATAAATTTTGATTTAATACTACAATTAACAGATTTTAGAAGCGAAATAGTTTTAAAATTATATAGTACTGCAAAGGTTCCTACAGATTATAAAAGAAAGAAATTTTATTCTCTGGGAGGATGAAAGATAAGAATTAAACAGATTTCTTTTCCAGGGTGATCAAATAAACAAATGCCCTAACAGGAGAGGTTTTCCTATATGGGCCTTACTTCTCTCTTTATAGAGTTAAAATAGAGATATTATTTATTTTGTTTGTGTATACATGCTCACATTGTGGGGAGGTGAGCACAGCAGCAGTGTGTGTAAGTACATGCCGGTGGAGGCCAGAAGTTGATACCAGCTGTCTCTCTTAGTCACTCTCTACTGTTACTTACTAAAGCAAGGTCACTTGCTGAACCCCATGGTTATCCTAGTCTAGTGTCCAGCTTATCCTGGGGACCTTGTCTCTGCCTCCCAAGTGCTGAGATACAGACAGGTTGCCATAGCTTTTATGTTAGTGCTGGGCTCCAAAACTTCTGTCTTCATGGTTCTGCAAGTTTTTTATCCACTGAGCCATGTCCACTGGACCAAAAATAACATAGCATCTTATAGCATCTTAAATCATGTAACTCAAGATAAATTTATTTCACAAATAGTATAAGCTACATTTTCAGAGTTCAGACTTAAAGCCAAGCGTGGCACACGCCCATAATTCCATAATTCAGGAAAGCAGAGGAAGGCAGATCTCTTGAGTTTGAGGCCAGGCTGGTCTATAAAATGAGTCGAGGACATCCAAGGCTACACAGAGAAACCCTGTCTCAAAAAACAAAACAGAAAAAGAATTCAGATAGGGGGAAGAGGAAGGAAATATAGGACCTGGAGGAGACAAGGGAGGGTATACAATTAGGATGTAAGGTGAATAAATATTAAAAAACAAAAGAATTTCTAAGTAAAAATTTAAATCAACATATATATGTATACTCACACAAATCATGTCTGTATATGTGTATATACTATATAAGTTAGGAAACAGTCCTAATTACCAAAGGATCACATAGTTCTTACTCTATTGTCTGTTAGTTCTTGCTGTTAGAAACATGCCCTAATTGGTAACTGTACCTCATGCTCGGTGTCACTGCAGAATGCTTCTTATTCTCTCCTCCATAGATGTGCTGCAGATGATGGGGAGAGCTGGGAGACCTCAGTTTGATGACCAGGGCAAAGCAGTAATTCTAGTTCATGATATAAAAAAAGATTTTTATAAAAAATTTCTTTACGAACCTTTCCCAGTAGAATCAAGGTAAGTTTGGTTTTCAACTAATGTAAAATTTTTCATTTTCATAATGAGTTGGTGCTTTTCTGGTTATTTTTTTATTAAAATTAAGGTTTGTCATAAAATGTGTTTTGATTATATTATTTCCTACCCCCCAACTCCTCTGAGATTATCCCCACCTCCCACCCACCCAACTTCATGTTCCTGCAACCTCCCTCCTTCTCTGTCTCCCTCTTTCTCTCAAAAGAAACAAAAGCACTAATAGAGAAGCTATTTGCCATTGATACATCTTGGGAATGGAGAAATAGGTTCTCACCAGTGAAGTGACACTGTGTGTTCACCACATTCTTGGAAATTCATAGTGCCTAGGAATAATTGCCCAACACATAACAGACTCTGTACTTGATTTTTATTGGTTTTTCTTTTTGTCTTTTTGTTTGTTTGTTTGTTTGTTTTGTTTTGTCTTAAGGATGTTGGGGCTTGTTCCATTTTATTTTCTTTGGGTATTTTTTGTCCTGACTATGCTTTACTAAAAGTAGCAGAACTTTGCTCTGAGATAACATGTAGCTGTTATTATTAAAATGATAATTCTAAAAATTGCTGTATGCTGTATGCACTGATCCATTAGCTCTGGCACCAGGTTGAATTCTGAGCTGTGCTACATACTTGCTTTGAGCAATGTGTTTCCCTCCTCATGTGTAAAGTGGGGTTGGTAGCAATTCTAGCTAGCTCATTTTTTTTGTAGGGATCAGCTGAATAGTGCTTGGAATCATTATCTTTGGTGAAGAAAGCATTCAATACAGTGTTAGTTTTCTGAGCAATTTGTATTTTACTTGGTTTGGTTTTAGCTACTTTTTGCAATAAATAATGTCCATAATAAGGAGGCATGTAATTAACAGTTTATTTTGCAGATCATGAGAAATTCAAGAATTCTTTTCCACACTACCTGTAACTGCAGCTCTAATAGAACGCTGTAGTCTCTTCTGGCCTCCAAGTACGCCACATTCACATGCATCACACATACACACACACACACACACACACACACACACACACACTGACAGACAGAAACATACATGTATGCACAGGGACATGCATGCAAACATAAGAATAAAATACATCTTAAGATAAGAATAAACATTTATTAAAGACTTCAGCAGTTCCTGAAGTTGGTGGTTACTTTTGGTTTGCTTGCTTTGGCTTTTATGTGTTTGTTGTCTTGAGGATTGAACCTGGGCCTGAGGCATGCTAGGCCCTACCACCACAGTATATCACTGGCCTTCTTGCTTTTTATGTTGAAACAGGGTTTTATTAAGTTATCTGGAACTCACGAAGTAGCGCAGGAAGGCCTTGACCTCGCAGTTTCCATGCCTTTGCCCCCTCCCCTGAGAACCTGGAATCACAGGATACACCACCAGACTCTGCTGTTTGACAGTATGCTTGTGTTTTCCAAAGATGAAGAAAATATATGTTTATGTCTTAATATCAGCATTAGAAAAATATCGTATGTGTTAAAAGGATAGTAAGATATTATGAACAATTCTATACAAATGATTTTTACAGTTTAGCTCAAAGAGTAAAATATATTTTTTAAAAATTGTTGAAACTGACACAATACAAAAGAAAATATAAATTATCACTGTCTGATCTTTCAAAGCAATTAAATTCAGCATCTAGAATTGTTTCATAATGAAATCCTTGGACTCATACTTCACTGTTGAATTCTTCATATTGAAGGAATACTCTCGTTCATAAATGAGTATTCTCCTAGTAATAGAAAAGATAGGGTTTTCAGAGTATGGTGGTGCATGTTTTCAATCCCAGCATTCACGAAAATCTGTGTAAGTTCGAGGCCAGCCTGACTACATGGTATATTCCAGGCTAGCCAGGACAAGACTACATACTGAGAACCTGTACGAGTCAGAGGAGAGATGAAAAGTACCAATAGGTATAACTTTCTAGTTGTTGTATGGAGTCAGAATAACTCAGAAGCTAAAGTTCTGTAAGGAATCTTTTTATGAACTTAGCAGACTTGTGTATCTTTTAAATGAATACAGAAATCCAAAACAAAACATCACTAAGTTAAACTCAGCAATATATGCGATAGTAACAAGTACAATTTATTCTATAAATGCAAAAGTTGTTTTCTGAAAACAAGTGAATCTAATTCACCACAAAAACAAGTGAGATGCATCATGAGTAGCCCTGATGTATCTTTAATGCATTTGACATAGCACACACATTTGTAACAAAACTAATTTACCAAGAGCATTATACAGCCAAAAGATAATTTTTTAGTGCTATGACCATTGCTAATATTGTATATCATAGAAAATTTCATTGTTAATTTAGTTCTCTGTTAATGCACATTTTGCAATCGAGTTTTCTCCTCTTAAAATATATATATATATGCACACATACGCACACACACATGCATGTTTTGCCTGGATGTATGTCAGGGCACTGTATGCCTGGCATGCCCTAGGAAGCCCTGGAGTTAGTAGTCTGCTGAAGTGCCTTATGGTACCAGCAACTGTGGTTGGGTCCTCTGCATGGACCACTACTGAGTTGTCTCTCCAGCCCCACAGCCTGTCACATGTGTAATGTGACAGTGAGGCATTTTACCATTCTGATATGCATGTAAATGTTTTTCTATCAGAATGTGATGAAGAAATGAAATTGCTAGATTATAGTCAGCCACCAAGTAGATACTGCCAGTACTTTTTCATGCTGACTATCGTTTTTCTTCTGTTACAAGTACCTTGAGATTGATGTAAAGAACATTTTTTAATTGGGTTTGTTTTTAGTCTCTTCATGTCTTTTGCAAAAACAAATTGAGTACTTGGATATGTTCCTATGTAATTATTGAGCCTATAGAGAAGGGGCTTTGGTTTCTTTTTTCTGTTTTACATGAGAAACTAAATTAATTAGCATGTTTTCCCCAGTCTTTAAATACATCCGATCACCTTTGTATATGCCACAGTACCTAATAGAATGCTGTTTTATTTTTCTAAGCATTTAATACTCACTGGATGAATGAAGGGACTAGCTTTGCTTTCTTCTATCATCCCTGTCTTACCAGTTCTCTTGTAATTTTCACATGTTCCTCGTTTCACTCACATGGTTCCTGTCTTGACTTTCTCTGTAAGTTTCTAGCTCCCTTCTTCCATCTAGCTTGTGTCTTATGCAGATTATTACTTAAGATATTCTAGAGAAATGATGTATTGCTATAGTACTCTATGACTGTGTTCCTGTTCTTGTGAAAAATACAGCATACTTTTTTTTTAACAAGAAAGAAAAGAAAGTATATATGTGCTAGTTAACAATATGTTCTTAAGTTCATGGTTCTGAGTGATGAATTTGTAACAACTTTTAACATTTGCAACCAAATAATCGGTTAAAAATTATTATAAATTACACACAGTTATTATACTAATACATAAATTATGCAAATCCACTTCTCTAGTTTAGAAAATAAAAATCTCAATCTTGAAAGAGATAAGTGTTTATTGTTCATTGTATTTCTTGTCCCTTTTTCAATATGTAGCTTATTAGGAGTGCTCTCTGACCACTTAAATGCAGAGATTGCAGGAGGTACAATAGCATCAAAGCAAGATGCAATGGATTATATTACCTGGACTTATTTTTTCCGACGTCTTCTCATGAATCCCAGGTAGGTGTGGGGCTCTTTGAAAGGGCAGTTGTAAATCCTATGCACAGAAAGGACAAGTACTTAAACTCCAAATATGGCAATGGTTTTTAAGTTCTTGGGACATTCTAGAGATGCAAGTCAGGCAGAAAATCAGATAATGTTTCATATGGTCATATTAGAGGAACACATGATTGATTGTATGCATTTACTATTATTTGAATTGCTGTGGGATAATTTTCCTATGCAGTTAGGAGACAATCACTGGAAGTCATTAAAAAATCTCTTTTGTTCTGCCACCCTGTGCCATTTTTGTTTTTCAATATCTGAAAATGTTGCCTCTTGATGAATGCTATTTATTTTGTGCACTACCTTTTGGTTTGGACTAAGCAGAAGTTTCCTCACATACCTTTTTTTACAATATTACTGAAGCAGCAGTGTTCTCTTCTTATCAGATGGTGTCATGTTCTTCTCCAGAGGTTCTTTTTGTATCTACTTATCACCTGGATCTGAGGAGCTTCAAGGTATATTGCTGATGAGTCTGCTTCACCATGTTACAGTTGTATTATTCTATAAGCAGATGAATGCTACAACACAGACTCCACCAGCATTTCATTCTTACTGTGCTTAAAGCTACACTAATCATCAACCTATCAAAATTCTCTAATTTTGTTTTCTTCTGGTGCTGTTACTCCTCATCATTTTGCCTTTACTTCAGAAACGATAGTTTTTCCTTTTTCTTTACCTAATTTCAGTCACTTTTTCCCTCCTTCTGGTCCTATCCCATTCTAGTCTTCTTTGTATTCCATCAAACAGTATTTATCAGTTGTTGATTATGTAGAAAATGTAAATTATATATGTGTGCTTTGTTTTGTTTTAAGATAATGAATAAGACATTTCCCAGGAATTTTGGTTTAAATTGGTCTGGCTTCATTTTCTTAATTTTATAGTGAGGAAATCTACATATAGCCATAATAAATAGTAGTAATTAGAGCCAGAACTAAAAGTGGTAAACAGTGGTGAATTTTTAAACAGAAATTATGTAGGTCTCTGATCCAAAGAACTTAGGGTATCAGTGACTTATGTGTCTCCTGTTCACCCATGATTGTGGTCATCCATGTAAATCAACATGTGTTACAGAGTTCATGTTGCCTCACAAGTTGTCTGATGGCCAGCATACTGAAGAGGAAGTTTAGGGACTGGTTGTCCAAAGAGTTCATCATCTTAATGACCTGGCTTAGAGAAGTTTCTGCTGTGGCAGGTGTTTTCCCTGCTTCCTTGACCTGTAGGACATTTCCCAGAGGTACTGGAAGCCATAGAAGAATATATTCACTCACAGCAGCTTCAGTAAACAGGTTCCTCTCCTTTGGGGTTTTTGTTGCCACTGTCGATCCTGTGTGCTATATCCTCTCCAGCCCTCATAGCCAGCCAAGCTGTAGTAGTCTTAAATATTCTGATTACATTTTGATGAATGCTACTTCAACTGATTTTTAGGATGCAAATGTATCTACTCTTGTCTTTCCGTACATGTGTGCTTGTTCCTTTAGTAGCTACCTAAGTCAGTGTTTGAGATGACTTTGGTTAGAATAAAGCTATCATTATTCTGTAGTACAAACCTATTCCCAAATTTTCTATGTCATTTAATCAGGCCAGAATACAGAAATGATTTGTTTTGGTTTTTTTCTTTTTTATTAGCTTTGTTGATAAAGTGCTTGCAGGACACCACAATGTCCCAAATTCCAGCTACAGGTCTATCTGGTTTTAAGATGCATTAGTCAAGAAAACAAAGCTTTTGCTTTGCTGTGATGATTAAGCATTGTGGACTGTATAGGCTAAGGATTTGGCTTTCATTCTGGGTAAAATGGATACCATTGCAATGTTTCAGCACAGGACATGGTTGGAATCTCTTCGTGTTTGTCATAAATTAGGTCAGTTATAATAATAAATCCTGTCCGTCGTTTATATTTCCCTGCTTTAAGATAGAAATTCTGTTCTGGGACTCACCATATAAACCAAGCTGGTCTCAAAGTTACAGAAATAACCCCCATCTGTGCCTGCCCAGGGCTGTGTTCAAAGGTGTGCCCCACCACACACAGTTAAGATCCATTTTTAAAAACCAAACTAATCCTCTATTTATTGCTAGCTATGTAGAAAATTAAAATGGGAGTTTTAAAATATATAAAACTGGCTGTTAAGGTTGGGAAGTTGTACAAGAGGATATAACCAGGAGTACTACAAGGTTGAGGCCATGTTGGCTTACATAGTAAGACTGTGTGTCAAAGCAAGCAAGGAAGCATAATAGCTTCAGAATTAACATGCAAAACAAAGTGCCATCAGGTGAGCCTAGATGAGCGCAAATATTTCCAGGATCTATGGAGGAAGAAACAGTCCTACATGATGCTGTAACTACGACCAGCTGTCTACAGTACACAGGCTTCCCACTTCATACACCCCCTCCCCCGATAAAGCACAAAGGCTGAGATATAAGGCCAAGCAAGGTTACATCATATGCTGTGCACTGTGGTGGCCACAAATGCCCAGTGAAGGGTGCAACTTATGGCAAGTTTGTCCATTGTGGTGGTAACCAGTTAATGGCCTTGGAAAGGGCTCTCACCACACAGCCTGGAGAATATGCTGTACTCTTCAGCTCCACTGTTACCACTAATACACCTAATGTTTGTTAAATTCATACCCAGTAAACAGCTTCAGGCAGTCATGTCTGCTTAATATATTATTTGTTAAAACTAGTCTGTAGATTGCCATGAATGCTTTGTGGAAGTACAGCAATTAAGGTGCAGTAATGTTAGAAGTATACAAGTGATAGTATATCTTGTTTCTGACAAACTTACTGTCTTTGCATTATCTATTTAGGGGACTAAGTATATGTTTTTATGCCCACCATGTGATATCCTTTGTGTAAAATCCTGTAAAAGTTAGAGGACATCCTTTCCTGTCTCTATGACTCCTGCTACAAGAGTCTATTAACAATATTCTGCTATACTTGCAGACAGGAGCCTAGCAGATTTGTCTTCTGAGAGGCTACACCCAACAGCAGTTTGAAACAGATGCTGAGACTCACAGCCAAACATTGGGCGCTGTGTATGGAGTCTTGTGGAATAGAGGGAGGAAAGATAAAATGACCTAGAGGTGTCAAGAGCTCCATAAGAAGGCAAACAGAGCAGACAAACCAGGACCCAGAGGGCCCTGTGGAGTCTGAAGCACCAACCAAGGATCATGCATGGACTGGACCTAGGTCCTCTACATAGATGTTAGCAGACGGGCAGCTCAGGCATCATGTAGGTCCACTAATAAGGAGAGTGGGGCAGGGTCTGACATGGACTCTGCTGCCTGCCTTTTGATCACTTCCCTTTTGTAGGACTGTTGCCAGGCCATAGGAGAGAAGGATGAACTCTTTCTTGATGCAGAGGGGTGGGTGGGGAAGGGAGCTCCCCTCTTCTGAAGAATAGGGGATATGGAAAGAGGGAGGGAGGGAGGGTGAAAATGGGAGGAGAGGAGGAATGTGGCTATGATCAGGATGTCCAGTAAATAAATTAATTAATAGGAAAAATAGAATATTTGCATGGCTAATGGAATATCTTGGGAAAGAGGGCCAAGTACGACCATATATGTTTTATACAAATATTAGATATATGAGCTGGAAATAATTTCATGCAAAACTTCTTTAGTGTTTCTACATTTTTATTACAATTTGTCACACGAGATGAGGTATGGAAATTTTTGCTTGTGATATCATATGGATCCTCACAAATTTTGAAAATTTGGAGCACTCTATATTTTGGTTTTCATATCAGGAATATTCAGCCTGTACAAACAAAAAAATTAAGAATAGGGAAAAACTCTAATGATTTCAGAACTTAAAAGTTATTCCAGTGAAAAATGAAATTGAAACATTAAGTGGACTGGAACAAGAAAAAATAAATGTTACTTAACAAACAAACCAAACCACAGATCCGTAGAGGTTTTTTTCTTTATTGTAAAAGCTTCAAGAAAAGAGTTAAGAAATGAAATACTAGACATTCATCTTGAGAAACTAGGTAAATAATAAGAAAATACAAATGCCAGAAAGGGGCTTATGAACATAAAATTTAAAGCAATGAGGGACAAAGCATGGGTTAGTAATAATGTTTTGGAATTTATTCATGTCTAACATGCTATTTCAAGGTCTTAACTTGGTACCACTCTCACTTCCCTTAATAAACAAATAACAGACTCAGGAGATGTGACAGTTTCCCCACAGTAGCTCAGCTCAGAGCAGCAGAAACAACTCTGCTGTCTCTCCCATTTTCTTCCACCAAACCTATTACCAAGTCCAGAAGACAAACATCCCCACCTCTCTTCTTGCTACTGTGCTAAAAGAGTTCTTTGTGGAACCATGCCCAACAGTTTGGGCTATTTAATGCTTTCCCATCCTGAACATTGTGTTTTCAATCCATATACCATTACAGCTACATAAAAATAAAAACTATACCCAAAGTCAACAGTTAACATTTTAATAAGGTGTAAATAAACTCTGATATTGTTTCTGATGGATTTTTTATAAACATTTGTCTGTAAGGTAAATTTTATCTTTTAATAATTTTTAACAAATAAGCATTTATACATACAGGGTAAAATTTAAGATACTTAAGTACATCTATATGTTATGAAATCAGTATAGCAAGAATAATTCATATCTTCCAACTTATAATCGTTTCGTTACGGTAATAACTTCAAAGTCTATTATTTAATTCGGTTTCAAGTATTATTTGCTAAAGTCACCCTGCTGTGCAGACTACCAGCACACAATCTTCCTAATCACTGAAACTTTGCATTATTCTACCAGTATTTCATCTTTCACTCTTTGCCCTCCCTTCTAAAATCAGCAAACTGTTTTCAAATTCTGAACATTAATGTACCATGCAGACTCATCCAGTTCACTGAGAATACATTTCATTCTTTTTAACAGCTGAGCAGTATTTTTGTGTTTATGTGCTACTTATGTATTTGTTCATTCATTTGATGGGTGTTTAGATTATTTCTCTTTCTTAGATGCTGTGGAAGATGCTGAGATGAGCTTGGTAGTGCAGAGTAGTTCAGGATACAGGATTCCATTAGACACTTAGTTATGGTTTTATTGCTATGAAGAGACACCATGACCAAGGCAGCTCTTATAAACGCAAATGTTTAATTAGGGCTGGCTTACAGTTTCAGAGGCTTAGGCCATTATCATCATGATGGGAATCATGGCAATGTGAAAGCAGACCTGGTACTAGAGGAGCCAAGAATCTTGATCTGCAGGCTGCAGAGGGAGACTATCTCCTGCAGGCTCTCATTCCACACTTGGTGGAGCTTGTGCATAGTAAACTTCAAAAACCACCGCACAGTGGCACACTTCCTCCAACAATGGCTAATGGACTATCTTGGGATATTCAAGGCCACATCGCCTAATAGAGCCACTCCTTGTAGGCCAAGCATTCAAACACGTGAGTCTGTGGGGGCCAAACCTATTCAAACCACAACAGATATGTAACCAGTACAGCTGGTTCTTATTAACTTTGTTTTTATTGTTTTTGTTTTGTTTTTAGTTTTTTTTTTATTAATTTGTTCATATTACATTTGTTTTTAGTTTTATGGAAAATTTCCATACTGTCTTCCAAAATAACTGTACTAATTTATATTCCCATCAACAGTATGAGAGCAATCCCTTTATTTGACATCCTCATGACTGACTTTGATTATATTTTGTTATTATTTTCTCTGTTAAAATCATCTATCCCCAGTGCTTAGCACAAAAGCATAGAAGTTGAAGAAACAGGCAAATTTCTTTAAAAATTAGTTTTCTCATATTAATAGCTGTATAATGTATAATTTTAATTATTTTCTTAGTGCTTCCTTTCATCCAGTGGCATAATTGAGATTTGGCTTATCTTGGTTGGGAAGGATGTGCATATGCAAGCTAGCTTCTGTGTGTACATATGTATGTGTGTGTGTGCGCGCGCCTTTGTGTATGCCTGAGTGACAAGTTTATTTACCCATAGAAAAGAAATACCTTTTCCAAAAGAGAGTCCTTTATAGATAAATAAGAATGACTTGATTGTTCTACCCTGTTTAACTAATTGTGCCACCACTATAATGCTATCACTATACCACACTAGCCATTGTTCCTGGCTTGCTAGCCATGTTTCTGTTTATATTCATACATGTGTCTAAGTACATATGCATGTATTATATATGTGCATGTGAATATACTATCATTCTAATGTGTTTACACACATATATTCTTTTCATAAAATAGAAGCTATTCAAAATTGAATTTGTGGTTCAATTTATATTTCCAGTTTCACTCTGCTTTTTAATATATCTAGGCAAAAATGAGGCCTTTTCAGCTGTCCCTGAGCGCTCTTCTATTATTGTGTCATTATTACGGCTGCATAATCTGAACATAAAAAACATGGTGTTATAATAAATGACTTCCAAGCACTGACAGTTACTGCAGTGGCATTTCAGTACTGATGGAAATTTTCCCAGCAAGCTATCTGGCCAGGTTTACATAAACCAAAAAGGAAATGGCTACACTGGTCACATTAAATCCAAACTGCTGTAACTTTGTCTCAATTTCACTTTACTATAAAACCTCTTTCATTCCTAGATGGTGAAATTTCATCTGTTTTAAAGTTGGAAAAAGATAATCTGAAGTTTCATGTGTATAATTCTTATTTCTACCTTGATAAAGACTTTAAAGAATAGTATTTTTAAAGTTGTGTTAGGTTTTGATTGTTTAAATTTTATGGACTTTTAAATTTTTATTTCAGGGAGAGGCTTGTTATGACTTTTTCCCAGAGGACTGCTAATAGAAGTTAGCTTGTCTAGCCCATGTGCTAGATGCTGTCAGTATCAAACTGCCTTTGACTTTCACACTTCTCAGGGGACTAGTAATTGTTGTGTTCAAACAGCCTGTAATTGTGATCCCGCTGGCTTTCTCAGTACGCTTCTGGCTATTAGAATCATTAAACAACTCAGCACCTGTTAACAGCATTGTAAATATTCAGCCCTGTTTGTGTGCAGGTTAAGTCCAATACAGAGAAATCTTACAGAGCTCAGTCTCATAAATTAGACCTTCTGACAAGTCAATTATTGTGAAACTGCCTTTCTATATGAAAGAAATGAAATAGCATGCTGACAAAAGGTAGGCTTTCTGTTTGTAGCAGCAGAAGATAATGACTTGATGATTCGACACAGTGAGCATGAAACTGCAGTCTGCCTGTTAGCTGTAATTAAACAGTTGTATAAAAATTGCTGTTTAAATAATCAGTAAATTATAAATTTTATGCTGTGGAGAGTACAACATGAAAACAGACCTTTTTAGTTAGCTGCCACATGCTTTTTCAAGTTAGAAAGGTGATTATTGAAAATAATAATAATTGTTACTTAGGTAAGAAACTGGGAGGTAACCGAGTTCACTTAAGAGTAAGAATCGGAACATGTTGTCAAGCCAGTCAGACCTTCAGCATATATTAACTCTCAAAATGTTATGTATCCTAAAACTTAATTGTATTACATTTACATTGTAAGTGTGTTGCAAATCATGTATCTAATTATGATGGGAAAATATACTCTATAGAAGTTTTTTAATGTTTCAACTGATCTTGCATTCAGACCAAATATTCAGCCAAAGAGTATGTTTCATGCAGGTCAGTGAAGTTCAACTACTTGGATTGAATTTATTTCTTCCAGCTGTGTCAATGGAAAGGAAAAGGAAAAAATAGGAATGAGTATCAGTAACAACTTTAAATATTTCCTTTTAGAATAAGTTGATTGTTCAATGGTTGGATTTGAATAATCCTTTGTAAAGTAATCTGTATTCTTAGAGACAGCATGAATTTGATCAAAATTTCTTCTTTTAGCAATTGATTACAAAATGTCTCCCCAGGCTGTGTTATTTGGATGAAGTCAGTCCTCCAAAATACTTAGAAGGGAAATTCACAACTAAAATAAAATTCTAGTGAATAAAGTAAAATTAAGCAAAATATAGTAAATGAAGCAAAATAGAAACTGAAAACATCTTAAGGAAATTTATAATTGATAGCTTTAAATATGGTTGCACCTAACATGTTTATTATAGTAGAAAGTGGGAAGTTGGCATTCCAGTTAAATATTTAGGATAACAATTGTTAGTAATACGTAACAGTATCCATGATCTTTTTTTTCATTAAGTAGCCTAATAAATAAACATAGAGATAAAAGTGGAATTTTAATTTTTGTTTCATAGTAATTGTTTTCTAAACATTTAATTGCATGAAGAATGTTATATGACTCTGAAAATGATGCTACTAATCCATTGTCTAGGGGACATTTTAGTAGTATTTTTGATTTACGATAAACTGTATTATAATTAACTAGTGCAGGTAGTTGTAAGTCACATTGGGAGTGTATTGGTTTAGCAAGCCCAAGGAGTGTCAGAAACATAGAGAGCTCTCATATTTCAGAAAGTTTGAGGAATCTAATTTGGAGAATTAAAAATAGGAGGGAAACAAATTTCAATAACTTGGAAATTAGCTTACTTGTGATACATCAAGCATCCAAAATTTTTTATTACTTTATCTTTTATTGTATAGTGTTTTGCCTGTATGTATGCTTGTGCATAGTGATTGCATGGTGCCTGTGGAGGCCAAAAGAGGGCATATTCCCTGGAACTGGAGTTACACATAGTTATGAACCACGTGTGGGTGCTGGGTATCGAACCTGGGTCCTCTGGAAGATAAGCCAGTGCCCTTAACCACTAAGCTACAAGCCAATGTGTCCAAATTTTTTATTTTCACTTTTAAAGCAGAAAGAATTATCCTAAGGAAATAACACAAATTAGTCATTTCTCAGGATGAAGGGAATAGTTCTTGGCTTTTTCTAATGCTTCTTTTCATTTCCACATAGGCCAGTGTCATGAATATGAGCACATTGTTTGGTTTAATGATACATAGAGTTCATCACTATGTTTATCTCATTGAAAGTGCTGCACTGAGGCTCATGACAAGAGAGTATTTGCTTGAACAGCAGTAGTTTTGCTATGAGCCAAAAATAACTGTTTCCTTTTTTTTTCCTTTATTAATTGATTCTTGTTACATCTCAATGGTTATCCCATCCCTTGTATCCTCCCATTCTTCCCTCCCTCCCATTTTCCCCTTATTCCCCTCCCCTATGACTGTTCCTGAGGGGGATTACCTCCCCCTGTATATGCTCATAGGGTATCAAGTCTCTTCTTGGTAACCTGCTGTCCTTCCTCTGAGTGCCACCAGGTCTTCCCCTCCAGGGGACATGGTCAAAGGTGAGGCACCAGAGTATGTAAGAAAGTAATATCCCACTCTCCACTCTACTGTGGAGAATGTTCTGTCCATTGGCTAGATCTGGGTAGGAGTTTGAAGTTTACAGCCTGTATTGTCCTTGGCTGGTGCCTTAGTTTGAGTGTGACCCCTGGGCCCAAATCTGCCTATCATAATGTTCCACTTGTAGGTTGCTAGGACCCTCTGGATCCTTCTACTTTGCCATTTTCCCATGCTTCTCTCACCTAGAGTCCCAATAGAATGTCCTCTCCTCTGTCTCAGTTTCCTGGTAAGTGAAGGCTTTCATGGGACATGCCCCTTGGGCTAATATGCAGATATAAGTGAGTATATACCATTTGAGTCTTTCTGTTTCTGGCTTACTCACTCATTATGATCATTTCTAGCTCAATCCAATTATCCACAAATTTCGGGAATTCCTTGTTTTTAATAGCTGAGTAGTATTCCATAGTGTATATGTACCACAGTTTCTTTATCCATTCTTCTACTGATGGACACCTAGGCTGTTTCCATGTTCTGGCTATTATGAATAAGGCTGCTACGAACATGGTTGAGCAAATGTTCTTGTTGTGTGCTGGAGCATCTTCTGGGTATATTCCAAGGAGTGGAATAGCTGGGTCTTGAGGAAGCCCTATTCCCATTTTTCTGAGATAGCACCAGATAGATTTCCAAAGTGGCTGTACTAGTTTGCATTCCCACCAGCAATGAAGGAGTGTTCCTCTCTCCCCACATCCTCGCCAGCATGTGGTGTCGCTTGAATTTTTGATTTTAGCCATTCTGATGGGTGTAAGATGGAATCTCAGAGTTGTTTTGATTTGCATTTCCCTGATGATTAAGGAGGTTGAGCATTTCTTTAAGTGTTTCTCAGCCATTTGATATTCCTCTGTTGAGAATTCTCTGTTTAGTTCCAAGCCCCATTTTTCAATTGGGTTATTTGGTTTGGTGGTGTTTAATTTCTTGAGTTCTTTATATATTTTGGATATTAGACCTTTGTCAGATGTAGGGTTGGTGAAGATCTTTTTCCAGTCTGTAGGCTGCCACTTTGTTCTCTTGACAGTGTCTCCTGCCTTACAGAAGCTTCTCAGCCTCATGAGGTCCCACTTATTAATTGTTGACATTAATGTCTGCACTGTTGGTGCTCTGTTCAGGAAGTTGTCTCCTGTGCCAATATGTTCCAGGCTCTTCCCCACTTTTTCTTCTAAGTGACTTAGTGTCTCTGGTTTTATGTTGAGGTCTTTAATCCACTTGGATTTGAGTTTTGTACAAGGTGACTAATATGGGTCCTGTTGCATTTTTTTACACATAGACCTCCAGTTAGACCAGCACCATTTGTTGAAGATGCTATCTTTTTTCCATCGAATGGATTTGGCTTCTTTGTCGAAAATCAAGTGACCATATGTGTGTGGAAGTAACTGTTTCTTGTCTTACGAAATATTATTTTGCTAAACAAAATCTAGTCCTTTGCTCATCATTCCACAATGAAAACTTGAGTGAATGTAGACATTTCAAATTCTAGCATCTTAGGAATGTCAGTGCACTAACTTATCTTTCCTTAGTGAACTTATCCTGACGTGATTTTAAATTTCTCACTCAAATATTTTAAAATAAGTTTTAACTTTTGAAGAAAAAAAAAAGTGCTTCCTACAAAGCGTCATCTTTGCAGAGTGATAGTGATTTCATTTGAACCTCTTTCATTTGAGATTGTTGACACCTTTTTTTCAATCCTGTTCTAGGGTTGTAACTGCCTTGGTGGGATTTTTAGTGAAAAGAATTTGTAAGTCTCTAAGGTCACTTTTAGTTCTACACTTGTCATTCCTTTGAATGAGAGGGGAGCTGGGATATTATAGATTCTTCATGCTGGTTCCAATGGTGTTTACTGGCAGTGATGAGGAAACTGTCATGATTGCTCATGTAACCTTCATTCTTTAGGTTACTTCCCAAGTACAAACTGCTCGTGGTCAGGAGTTTGCCTTTCATTGTTACAGTGAAAAATGAATGGTCAGATGAACTATATGTTCTTATAGATTTTATTTAGAAACTGTGCAGAGCTGGAATCTTTGTGGTCTTTATGCATTGCAAGATAGAATATTTTAGCTTGATGATTTCCCTTCCAGGTATTACAACAACATTTGTTACATAAATACTAGGAGAGATTTTCCAAATTTTACCATTAAGATCAGTAGTTCTGATTGTTTTGTAAAGTTGTTAAGGGGCGTGTGTGTGTGTGTGTGTGTGTGGTGTGTGTGGGGGGGGTGTGTGTGTGTATGTTGTGTTGTGTTGTGTTTTCAGCCAAACTTTGCATTTCACACTTTCTAAATTCAGTGCATAAGGCTACTTTCGAATATATGGGTAAAATGAATTAAAACCAAGTTTAACATAAGAAAGTGTCTTTTCATACATTTTTTAAGAATCATATGATGATGATGTAATCAGCATTTAATAAGAGTTTGCAATTGTTTAAGTCTTTAATACATAATTCTATGTTTTTACAGTTGGTCTTTTATTATGCTTACAATAAATACATTTTTTATTTTTTTAAGGTTTACTTTTTTAAAGAGTAGAAGAAAACAAATGTCTTTTTCACATGATGTACCATTGTATCTGCCTATTTTACATATTTTAATGTATTTTTCACTGGTGTTAGCAAACTTAAACTTTATTATTGTGCTTTTGACCTGTGAAATGGGAATGTTAATTGTGGTGTTTTTTTTTTTCATTGTGTTTTCTATTTGCTATAAATCCACGCTTGTAAAATTCTGAAAAGATTATAAAGTTGAAGTATAGACACATCTTGAAACTGACCTTGCTTTTTTCCTAGCTACTACAGCTTGGGTGACATCAGCGAGGAATCCAGGAACGAGTTCCTGTCACATCTGATACAGAAGTCTCTGGTTGAGTTGGAGCTTTCCCACTGCATTGAAGTCGGAGAGGTGTGACTTCTGATCCAGCTTTTGACAGTAGGGTGCTTGGGGCTTGGGCTATCCAAATTAGCAACAGTTCTGTCTCAGTAGCAACCACAGTTTGAGCTATGACCCTCCGAGGAATGTGGACCTCCACTCTATGTCTCACCTTGTTTTATCTTTATTTGAAATAGGATAATCGCAGCATTGAGCCACTGGAATATGGCAAAATTGCCTCCTATTACTATTTGAAGCACAAAACAGTCAAAATGTTCAAGGACCGTTTGAAACCTGAGTGCAGCGTTGAAGAATTACTTTCAATACTAAGTGTGAGTCTTACACTATTGTGGGTTTTGTATATATATTTTATGCCTTCTCTTATAATTTAGACCTTAAGTTGTTTCCAGTTCTGGAAAATTTACCTGAGGGTGTCCAGGAGGGGCATTCTTCTTTCAAACAAGTTTTTTCCCAATTTTATGTAGGATAATCTTGGCACAAATATGACCACATGACCCATCATCTAGAGCAGGATGCTACTGAGTAGAATAGATGCTGTTGGCATGTGAGTCAGGATTAGAGGTTTATTTGCACAAGAGCCTTTTCTTAAGGATCCATAAGATTAAATTCAATTTCATGTCCGAAGTAGTCCCTGCTCTTCACATTGTAGGACCCACAAGGAGACTGTGCTACTACATCTGAGCTAAGTGTCCAGCTCCAGGTCATACATGGTCCTTGGTTGATGTATCAGTCTCTGTACTGTAATGTGGTTATCCTATATTATGTGGTTGATAGCTACTTATGAGTGGGTTACCTCACTTAACGTGATCTTTTCTAGTTCCATCCATTTGCCTGCAAATTTCAAATTTTCCTAGTTTTGAATAACTGAATAGTATTCCATTTCTGTAAATGTAACACAGTTTTTCTATCCATTCTTAAGTTGAGGGATGTCTAAGTTATTTCCAGAATCTGGCTATTAAAAATAAAGCTGCTGTGAACATAGGCATAAGCAAATAGCCTTGATGTATGTGAAGCATCATTCAGCTATATTCCCAGGATTAGTATGGCTGGATCTTGAGGTAGAACTAATCCCAATTTCCTGAGAAAGCACTGGATTGATTTCTAAACTGATTTTACAAGTTTACACTCCCACCAGCAATAGAGGAGTTTCCTCTTTCTCCACATCCCCGCCAGCATGTGCTGTCACTTGAGGTTTTGTCCTAGCCATTTGGACAGGTGTAAGATAGAATCACAGAGTCATTTTGAGCTGCATTTCCCTGATAACTAGGGATTGTAGTCATATAAACTGTTAGTCTATTTTTATCACAAGAATAGACATCCTGCGTGCAACAGATAGATATGATTTTATAGAAAGATAAGGTAAAATAGATAAGGTCTCAAAATCCTGAGACAATAGGACAGGTTAACTCCTGGCAACACCCCGCCTATTTCAAAGAAGATGATAAGCATCAAGGAATCTCCTTATGGAGATGGCTTCAAATGTGCAAAGAAGCCACTGGGTAAAATACCTCATTTGTACCACAGACAGAATTCTGCCAAAAAATGGGCAAGCTAGGATACAGGCAGAGTCTACAGCCAGACTCTGCCAAGACAGGATAAGCAAGTCCTCAGTAGTTCCTGCCTCACAAATATGTGTCAGATATGTTGGGCCAGAAGGCTGAAGAAGATTCTCCAACATAATAGAGAGTTGTGGATGAGTATTCAGGTAGCAATCTGTCTCTGTCATCTTCTCATTTTGAAAGCTACTAACCTGTACTCCCTGTATACTCAGGTAATTAATTTTATTCCTTTTCAAGTCTCTGATAGAGTTGAAGACCAAGTAGCTTAGTTTCACAGTGAAGCTTAGTTGTTTAGGGTTAAGATGTTTTTATGTCTAGATAGATGTTTTAAGTTGATAAGAGATATGATAGATACTGATTTATATTCAGAATTTTAGACTCACCAACATAGGACAGATGTTTTCTTCAAGGCTGCCAAATACAAATAGCCAAACACTAAGAATGTAACATTTATATAATTCCAACATGACCTTGTGAGTAACAATTAAGGCATTAAGTTAAGGAGTAGATTTATTTACTAATCTACTTTTTGTCCTATCATCCCTATATACTTCTTTCTTTTCAACCACTATCTCCAAATCTAAAAATGAAAGATAAAGGAAAGGAGAGACATCGCTGAGTCCAACCTTGTTTTCTCTCTGAATAAGACCAATAATAACTTATAACCAACTCCCAATAAAAATAAACCCAAGAAAGCAACCAAAAACCTACCAAACCCCACTTAAAGGAAATGGGGCATAATTCTCTTAAGGTTTATTTCAGCTGATTTTGGATGAATAATACATTTGTTTGGGCCCAAATAAAATCGGGAAAAATGGTTAAACTAGCTAGAAATAAAATTTGTGGTCCAGTTTCTAAATGTTGAGAAGTTCCCGACTTAATTAGAGTCCTGTATAAGGTAGTCTGAAATACTGGAGGAAGCTTTCTTCATTACTGTCCTGGGAGCTGTCCTGTTCTGATGAGGCACAGCAACTGAAGCACTTGGTGTTGGAACATGAAGGATATAGGATGTCAGTGTCCAGCATGATGAGAGGAATGAATCCTGTCAGGTCTGATGCAGTGTCAGTGTCCGGTTCTTTTGTTCTGAAAACATATAATTTCTCACAAGCATTATACAGTCCTAAGAATATAAATGTATAAGGTTGGGGTGATGCACCGTACAATTAACGCTGTTTCTCTATTCTTTGTATGTGCCGAAAAAAGACATATATAAATCTTAATTCATGCTATATGAAGAATGGCATCTAATAATTATTCACAGGAATTCTCTAGCCAACAAGCATTGTCTATGCATAAACATTCATATCTCAGCCAGTCTCAGAGCTATTCCTGTGTAGTGGCATTAGCAGTATAAGTTACCTGCTTGTTCTGTAGTTTGAATTTTTCATATCCTAGTTGTATCCTCCTCTCCCTTATTTCCTCCCTGTCCTCCCTCCTTCATCCACTCCCCTTCCCTCCCCTAGTAGTCAGAAAAGGCAGCACTCCTCCCCTAAGATCTGACCTCTGCCTATCAAGTATCTATACTACCTGTATTCTCTTCCTCTGTGGCCTGCCAAGGCCGCTCTGTCATGTGAAGTGATCAAAGCTGAGGGACCAGAGTCCATGTCAGAAGTAGTATCTTCTCTCCATATGGGACCCACAAGGGGACTGTGCTGTTATCTACTACATCTGAGCAGAGGGTCTTGGTACACATCATATATGGTCCTTGGCTGGTGTATTAGTCTCTGTATTGTAGTAAGGTTATCCTGTGTTATGTGGCTAATATCTGCTTATGAGTGAGTATATACTAGTCATATCTTTCTGGGTCTGGGTTACCTCACTCAGGATGATCTTTTCTAGTTCCATCCATTTGCCTGCAAATTTCAAGATTTCCTTATTTTTAATAGGTGAGCAGTATTCCATTGTGTAATACTGATTCTTTTTTGTGTATGTGTATCTAGAGAGTGTGAGGCACTCGTGATCAGGATATAAAATTGTAGGCATTACCAGTGAACTTCCTAATGCACAGATGAACTGTGCTCTGTGGCAGAGTGGTGCTTAGACATTGATAACATCAATCAGGGCACTACTTGTTATAGAAAATAAATTTAAAGAAAAAAAACATGCATTTTCTGTCCTCCATATTAATCTCCTCTACACAGGATATTTGATGTTGACTTCAAGTTAGAAGGATGTTGAAGACAACACCAAATGGTCCAAAGTGCATGACTAAAGCCCAGCAAGGTGGGTTTTGTATCACTCTATGGGCCGTCTGAACAAAAATACTTTCATTCTTGTGATATGCTCATAATTGGGAAGTGATTCCATCAGATCCTACAAGTATAAAGTTGAGTTACCACTTCTGTTGAGATACAGTGTACACCAAAGACTCGCTTTCAAGAGTCAGAATAAGCCCATTACCAGTGAACTAAAATGGAAATGGGACTGTCCCATTAAATTAATGTCAGACCAGGATTATTTCTTTGCAGACCAGGGAAGGCAGGCCTGCGCGTGTCAGGACTAAACCAACGTGGCATGATCATGACTTTTCTGTCTCTTTCCCCTGTAGATGCATAGGAATAATTTTACCCTTCAGAATATGTTTTTTGTTTTGAGTGTTGCACCCTATAATTCCAATGATAACTTCGGCTGATCATTACACTATTGTGTGAAAAGCTCTGTTTTAACAGTGTAATGGAAAATATGTTTTGGCTATATTTTTCTTGTAACTCCTCTTGAGACTTTTACATGCTTTTCTTTCCCAGAAGTTGATTGATTGGCATACACTCGCCTGTATCATTGTCTTTAAACTATAATTAGAGCCCTTTTGTGGGTGTAAGGCCAAAGAGTCCACTGAGACTGTTCTCCTCAATATCTATTACACAGTAGGAACATACTTGATTAAATTCTGTCCATCAAATAAAAAAATAGCGTTTTATTGAGAATCTACTGTTTACTTTCCACTTTATGTAAATTACTTATAAGTCTCAATAACTTCTTATGGTATAATCATATAAATTGTGATTATGAATTTTACAAATAAGTTCCTTCATAACCCACTGAAAGTACTTGTTTAGGTTTCTCTCCAATACCTAACTTAACCTTCCAGGCACAGTTTACTTTGTCCTGTGGGCCAATTCTATCTGTAAAATTTTAAATATTAAATGATAAGATCATATACTTTTAAAAAAATAAACAAGAGTTAATTTTAAAGCTATGTGTGATCTTTTAACCTAGATTGTAAGTGTTGAATACAATGTTAATCACTGGCAAAAATAATCATTTCAGCATTCCTTGTTGAAAACGTAAATTTGAAGTTTTAAACCATCTGATGCTATTTTTAAAAGATTGGGTATTTTAGAAGAGCCCTTGCCAAGTCTTTTTTAACACCATGAATTAATAAGCTTCATAATTAAGGCAGCTGCTTCACACCTCTATTGTTAACCAGTGACATTACATCTGTCCTGTTCCATTGATGCCCTCCTCCTACTTATTGAAGCATTTAGCAGTTTTGGCAACAGGGATTACATAGCTTGTAGTTAGTAGTCTAATTAGGTATAAGTGAAAATCCTGAGGGAAAAGTACATTTCAAAAGTAATTTGAAGAGTCTCCTAATGATGCTGGCAACACTCCAGAACAGAAAGTGTCCATCGTCATGGCACAGCAGGGTCAGTGTTGATGTATTTGGTGTGTAGAAGTTAACCTGTTTTGAAACAGCAATGGAAATGAGAGCTTTCAAAGCTTGGGAATCTATTTTTTTACTATGTGCTTTCTTAGGAATATTGAGTAAAAGAACAAATTTTATATATTAAAATATAGCAATTCCATTTTTTTTAATTTCATAGTAACACAGCATATCTAAATTTTTAAGTTTGTTAGTATTATTTTTTTAAAGCCATATGGATTTCTTACAATGGACAGTGTATAACACTTTCAGGAATAGACCATCTTAATGCATTCATCTTGTCGTTTTTGGTAGTTGAACTACAAATCTTTTGATATCAAATTACAAAAATATCTTTCTCTAACATATAAGGTGATTAGAAAAATAAGTGATAGTTTTTTAAAGAGATAAACTTAAAACAAAATAGTTAATAATTAGTCCATTATAAATAGGACATTGGGGAGGGGGCCTCGCCTGTAAAATAAAAGAGTCCGTTAAAGGGGAAAAAGAAAAAGAAAGGGAAAGGTTAACTGACCGTGGATACTACCAACCTCAAGGGTCTTCCATTTCCACCTAACCTCGTGGCAGTCACAGAATCCCATCTGCTGTTCTCTATTCTCCATGTGGGACATCCTGATGTGATACATTGCAAGGTTTGTGAGAAGAGCATCCTTACCCTCAACCTGGCATGGTAGAGGCACAGATGGCAAATGTCTTTTTTTAATGTATCTTTCTATTCTCTTCATCTTTTCTTTACTCTGTTATTTTTTGGCTTCTCCCAGCATTCTAGATTTATAACTTTTTTTAATAAGTGAAAACAAATGATTTCCTAGTAAAAAGATGGCAATCTCAGATGAGTTTGTTACCGTTTATAAGATCAGATTTCTTAACCTATTAGGTTCTAAACATAAAATCTACCTGAAATTTGTCCTGTTCTCAATTTTTGTTCATTTTATTTTCTGATTACTTTGGTTTACTAAATAAGTGCACAGAAAAGAACTATCAATTACCAGTATTCTGAAGATTGGTGATTAGATAGGATTTTTAACTAAGATATGAATTACAGTACTTATGAATAACTTTAATCTTTCTTCCATAATCATATCAACTCTTATCTTAAAACTCCACCCTTGTCTAGAATAGCACAGAATGGAAAAATAATACAATCTAAGTTCTATTTAGTTCTAAGATTCAAAATAAAATTGTAATCAGGTCTCACAAGCAAATTATAAAATGTTCTGTCTCCTTTCTTATTAATGTTCTGTGCTTTGGGGGGGGTTATGCATATTATTTTACCATTTTATCTAAAATTGCAAATATATAAAAATCATTTGCTTATAACTTTCTTAGCCTAAACTGTCCATAGAAATATTTTATTATTGCTTCTTTAGATTCTGTAAGTGTCCTTTTCTAGTACTGGCCCTAAATACAGTTGAGGAGTACCAAAGAAGGAGAAGACAGACCCCTGTCTTTTAAAGGAATTTATGCTAGAGCCAAATAAATCTTATGACTACAAAGAAGGAAGCTTGTATTTGTATCTGGCATTGCTGTTCATTACTACTTTAACTGTGCATGGAAAGGGTTCAGTCCAGATCAAAACAATCAGAGCAAAGGCTTGCTGACATTGTCCTCTCTGGAAATCCGAGTTCTCACCCTGGTGGGAATGAATTACATGTGTGAGGGGTTATCAGAGAGGGCTTGCCAAGGGCGACTCTACTTAGATATTGCATGAGTTATAAATGCCTTTAAAGTATTTATGAAACTATGGGAATTTTCTTTTCCAGGAATCATTTAACAAAGTATACAATTAACAATTTTGGTTTTTAAAAACAACTTTATAAACTATAATCCACAATTTTGCCATTCACCCATTTAAAGTATACAGTCAGAATTATTCAATCAACTTTATAATCAGTTTTAGGACATTTTATTGCCCAAGAAAGAAATTGCATTGCAGTCATTCCCAATGTCTGCCCTTCATTTGTTTCCCAACAGCTTAAGCCCAAAGCAGTCTGCCTTCTGCCTGCCTTTGACTAATATGAACTTTTCCTTCTCTTATCTATCTATAATTATATATCCTCCAACTAAGTACACACACCCCTGGTCACTTATGCCTTGGCAGCCACCACTCTAGTCCTTTCTTTTTATAAGGTCAGGTTTTATGGATTCCATATATGAATGAGATTCACCAGTGTTCATCTTTCTGTGCCTGGCTTATTTCACTTAAAATAATGTTCTGTAGATTTATCCATATTGTCACAATTGACAGAATTTATTTTCCAACCCGAATTGCCCTGATATTTGTATGCTACATTTTCTTTATCAATTTGTCATTTGATGGATAGCTATGTTTATTAATGTTGTGAAAGAGCCTTAGTAAACATAGAAGAGCATGTATCATTTTTATGTATCTTTTATATATTGATTTCGTTTTCTCTGGTTATATAAGTAGAAGTGACTTTGCTGGATCATTTAGTAGTTTAGATGTAGTGTAGAAGCTTCTATACTGTACTCCAGAACAGTCATACTCATTCATATTTCCACCCACAATGTATAAGAACTCTCTTCTGTTGTTGTTGCTGTTGTTGTTGTTGTTGTTGTTGTTGTTCCTGCACACTACTGCCAATTTTTTTTTCTTTTTCACAGTAGCCATTTCTGTGTTGTAAAACAAACTCATGGCTTTGATTTGTATATTCCTGATTTATATATACTCATTGACATATATATGTCTTCTGACAATTATATATTCAAGACTTTGCTTCTTATTATTATTATTGTTGTTGTTATTATTATTGTTATTGTTATTATTATTATTATTATTATATTTAGTTCTTTAATTTTTCATGCATGTATATAATATATTTCGGTCATATCTTACCCTCCATAACTTCCCTCTAATCTCTCCTGAATACTCCCCATATTTCCCTCCCAACTTCATATATATTTTTAACACACCACCAAGTCCAAATTCACTTGCTACCCAAATGCTCATGAGTGTGAAACCATCCACCAACCACCCTAACAAAACTGACCCTGCCCTGTCCCTCATAAGCTAGGGTGAGACCTCAAAAGCTCTCCACTATGCTAGAATATTGTCTGGCTTGGTTTTACTCAGCCTCAGCTACTGTGAGTTCTCAACTACAATAACCCTGCTGTGTACTGAAGGCACTGTTCCACAACAATCCTCCCCAACCCCTGGGTGTTGTCATCTTTATGCCACATCCTCTGTGATATTCCCTGGTCCTTGAGGGTGGGAGTGTGGTATAGATATCCTGCTGGGAACTGAATACTCCATAGACATTTGTCCTCTTCATTTAGAAAAGTTATGAGTTTATATTAAGCAGTGACTGCTGCAAAAGAACACTCCATAGACATTTGTTCTCTTCATTTAAAAAAGTTACGAGTTTATATTAAGCAGTGACTGCTGCAAAAAGGAGTTTCTCTGAAGGAGACAGAACTGATACAGTCTATCATTGTAGAGATAAGTATTTAGAAGACAGTTTGATACTATGTCTACTTGGTAAAAATAATAGTAATATATTCTCCCCTATAACCTCATTGAGTTTCCCCAGCAACAGGTTCAGTCAGATTTATAATACCAGCCATTTGTCCCCCTGTGGAAAGGGCCTGAAATACAGTCCAAAGGTGGTGGGATACTCCCCTAACAATCATGCCATTGTTGTACCCAGAGACTTGTCTTTTCAGAAAGGTCAATAAAACTGTTGGTGACTTTTTCCCCTTATTACCTGCATATTACTTCCTGATACTGTGAAAGCTACCAAGTAGGGAGTAAGTGTAGAGTCTTTAGTAACAGGATCTTACCAGGATATTCTGGTGAGCAACCAAGAATAATGTCAATAGCTTGTGTTGTACAGAAGTCTCTGGGACCTTCCACCTAGACCAACAACTTGAAGATATCCTACACTTGTCTTATGCCCATTTTTAATATTGCTGCTCATTTTAGTGGTATTTTGATCATGTTTATGTTCCTTATTCTTGCATGCAGCTTTTTTTTTCCCTGTGAGGAATATAATTGCTATTTTGATAGAAATTGCAGTGGCCATGTTGCACACTTTACCTTTATTCATCAATGTTTTACAGTGACCATGACAAGATCTTTTACCTCTGTGATGTTTATTCCCAAGTATTTTTGTACCCATGAGATTACGTTATTGATTTTAATTTTTTTCCAGATAATTTGGTATATCGCATAGAGATGATTTTATATGAATATTTTTCCTTTTATTGAAAATATATTTTTCTCAAATAATATATCCTGATTATGGTTTTACTCCTCGCAATTCCTCCCTACTTCTCTGTCCATCTGGAGCAACTCTTTTTCTCTCTCTGGAAAAGAAACGGGCTTCTAAGGAATAGTAACAATATTAAATATGACATAATATAATAAAACATGATATGACAAAACAAAAACTAACTCATTAGAACTGAGTAAAACAAACAAACAGAGTGAAAAGAGACCAAGAGAAGGTACAAGAAACAGAGACCCATTCATTCAGGAATCCCATATGAGCAGTGTATACTAGAAGCCATAATATATACTCAGAGGATCAGGTAAAGACTGGTGCAGGCTCTATACATGTGGCCTCAATCTCTGTGGGCTCATATAAGCTTTCCTTGTATTGATTTAGAGGAATTTGTTTCCTGGATGTTCTCCACCCCCTCTTACATTCTTTCTGCCTCTTCTTTCATGAGGTTCCCTGAACACTGAGGGGAAGGACTTGAAGGAGCATTCCATTTAGGGGTGAGTGGTCCAAAGTCTCCCACTTTCCACATAATGTCTGGGTATAGGTATCTACATGTGTCCCAGTCTGCCTCAGGGGGAAGTTTTTCTGGTGATGGCAGAACAAGGCACAAATCTATGAATATAGCAGAATTCTATTAGGAGTCATTTTATTGCTATAGTTTATTTGCTTTTGTTTTTTAGAACAGTAGCATTTGGTTTTACTCTAGGTCCCTGAACTGTCTAATCTTAAGTCTTTGGTTACCAAAGCATTGTTGGGTATGGCTTGCAACTCATGGAATGGTCCTTAAGTCAAATTAGATGTTTGTTTGTTACTCCTACTAGCTTTGTGCTACCATTGCAGGTAGGGCAGCCTTGCAGATCACAGGGTCTGTGCCTGGGTTGGGGTTTATGTTTCTCTTTTGGTAGTGTGCAGTATACCTTCTTGTACCAAAGAAGCTAGTCATAGGGGTGAAGGTTTAGTATAAGCATTGATTGCATCTCAACTTCTCTATATCCAGTAAGTTGTCTAGCTGTTGTCTGCAACAACGGGGTCTTGACATCAGTTTGTGGAGAGCAAACTATGGTCTTGGCAAGAGGCTGGGTTGTTTGGGGATTCTCATAGTACCCCTTTGGCCAACAGTTTAATTAGATGTGACACAGTCCTGGTACTGGAAGCTTTATTTGGTGAAAAGAAATGACCAGTTGGGACTGTTTCCCCCATTATTTGGCAGTTTCATTTAGATTTAGGTTTCCATGTTATCCCTCAAATGGTCCCTAATTTCGGCTGTCTCTCCACATGTCCCTTACTTGTCCCCTGCTGGTGGTCTCTGCAAACACCATGGCCATCGTAGTGCTAAGTCATGAGAGGAATTCCAGCTCATCATGATTCAGTAGCTGGTGTTGGTTCAAATTTGAGAAACTAAACCCCAGGCAGTTTATTTTAGGCACATATATAAGTATTGTACAATTTGGAAAAGTTCCCTGGTGTGACACAATTCCATATACACAATAAAGCTTAAGGTATAATTACATTGAAACTCTTTTCAAAGTAAATGTTACCTCCTCCATAAAGATGGGTTCTATAGATCGAATATATGTGTCATCTTGAGGGCTTGGGAAAGGATCTGGTGTCTTCTTAGTCATACAGATGACACAGCTATTAACCACCTGTGGTCCCTTTTTATAAGGCATCAGTCATACAGATAGCACAGAAGTCAGCAGGCTATTAACTGCATTGATTCCTAGCCTTCTGGGTGTAAAAACAGGTTATACTTCTCTTCCTCTGAAGAGATAGCCCAGCTTGTTTAACATTCTTAGTTTCATAATCTTCCAAACTAGGTCATCAGCTGTAACTAGGAAGCAAGAGAAGTACTACAGGTTTAGGACTAAACAGTTACATGAGTCTCTCCACAGTGTAATGGAGCTCATGTGCCACTTGAATTTCAGAAACAGCTTACCTCAGTGTGGCCATTTCATCTCTTCAGGTAAATGACAACTCATCTAATTTCCTCTAAGCCCATCTTCATAGTTATTAAAAAGCCTGAAAGCTGTATCTTCTGCTTTTCTTCACAGAGTTAGTGTGAGATGCTTAGAGTTAATGAGATAATTAAATAACTGAACTATTCTTGCTTATACAAATTGAAGAGATATTTGTTAGAACATTCCTAACCTTGAAAAACAGATAATTTTTGTTGAGCAGTAGTTTGGGAGTTTGGGTTTGGGTATAATACTTTTGGTTTTGGGTACCTTTACATTGTTCTTTGGGGTTCAGGGTATTTAATCTCTGATAAGAAGGCAGCTTTTTTAACCTATTAAGAAACTTTTCATTTCTTCATGGGTGGCTTAGACAAAAAGACTGAGCTTTTGTATGCCAAGTTAATCTTTTATATTTTCTTAGTGAATATCCTCTCTGTAGTTGAAATAGTTGAGTAATCATCTAGTTCCACATTAGTAGCCTTTATATCTTTGCTTGAAGTTGTGTTTTAAGATAAATTTTACTAATAAAGGCTATACATGATATGTGGAATATATGTATACACACACACACACACACACACACACACACACACACACACACACACGTGAACCAAATGATCACATCCACATCTCATGATTCCTCTGCATGATACTTTCTGAATTTCCTCTCTTAGGTTCCTCTGCTTCAACTCCCTCTTCATTTGTGTTCTATAACCAAGTTAATATTTAACTAAAAGTTGTGTATCTTGGTTGGATATTTCTACTGGGAAGTGAGAAAGTCTGTAAAAAATGATTCCCCAATGTAATATTGTCCTCTCTTCAAATAAAAAAGGAGTGATAATCTTTTATCAAGTGTTACTCTGATTACCCAACCTGTCTATGCTTATAAGAGTGCACATCTGATTATATTTGTTAGAAGTCATAGAGGAGTTACGATTAGTCACAGACTATGGCCTGGAAGTACTTCTTCACTGAGATGCTTTGCAAATGGGTTAGCACATCCTTAAATAGTGAACCTGGGCTTGAACACTATACAGAAGCTTTATTAGTGTTTTTGTTTGTTTTGTTTTGGTATTCTTTGGTTTTAAACAAGAACCTGCAATGGGTAGGAAACTATTGGCAACCTAACTAGAGGGGAAAACTCAAGAAAATGAGTGGATTGTTTTATTAAGCATATAATCTGGAAATTTTTCTATGTGTCAGTTATAGTTAAAAAACTGACCAATTTCATCTAGTTCCTTGTATTACTAGGTCAAAATTTGACATTTAATAATATAATTTCTATTCTTCAATATTTAGTTAAGTAATACATTATTTAAATGAAACCATATATAAATATATTTCAAGGCAAAGGTAGTAAAAAAGAAAGAGGAAGGTGGGCTATCATATGATGATGAAATGATCATATAAAAGGAATAAATAGCTAACTTTATATGTACTCAATAGAAAAATAACTAAATATATCAAGTGTCAATAGACCTAAAGGGAAAGATAGGCTACTATAACAACAACAACAACAACAACAATAATAATAATAGTTGCAGAATTTAATATCAGACTTTTAGCAATGGACAGACCATCTGAGCAAAATATCAACAAAGAGATATAGTTCAGTTGTATTCCTGGTAACATGTATTTAGGCAGAAGCTTACAGGAGAGTCCATCCAGCACCTGCAGAACACATGTTTTATCATCAGCACATGTAACATTTTCCAGGTTAGATAATACATTAATTCACAAATCAAGTCACAATAAAATATTGAAAATGGCCATCATATCCAGTCTCATTTCTGGTCACAACATAATAAATCTAGAAATAAATATTAATAAATCTTCAGAAACTATACAAAAGGAGATAAATTAAACAATAACTTCTGAACAAGTAGTAGATCCATGAAGAAATCAATAAGAAAATTTAAAATTCTTACATAAGTTGAAATTGGAGATGCAATATAGCAAAGCCTATAAAATAATGGAAGAATTGGGGGACATTTGTAATAGTCAGTACCCATAGTAAAACAGAAAGAGATCTTAACCTGCAACTTAAGGAACTAGAAACATAAAATAAAGCAAAAATCACAATGAGAAGACGTAAATGACAAATAAAATAAAATAAAATAAACATATATAAAAATCCACGGAACAAAGAACTTGTTCTTTAAAACAAAATTCAAAAGGTAGGGGCTGTAGCCCAGTGGCAAAGTGCTTGTCCTGCAGGTATGACACTTTAGGTTCAATCTCATATTAACAGGGAGGAAAAGACTAGATGCAGTATAATCTCAGCACTCAAGAAGCCTAGGCAGGAGGACTTCTGTGAGTTTCGGGCTACCCTAAGCTGAAAAGTGAGATGCTATCTAGGGGTGAGAAAAGGAAAAGAATTTAATAAACCCTTATCTACACTTAGAAAAATAAAAGACTCAAAATCAAAGATGAACAGGAAAAGTTTAGAAATGCGTACACAGAAATATAAAACATCATTAGTAAATAACCGTATGTCAGTAAATTTAAAAATATAGAGAAAACAGGCAAATTCTTAGACATACTTTATCAAGACTGGAAAACCTGGACAGATCAGATCAGTAAGAAATGACAGGACTGAATAATAACAAAACCCCACTAGGAGTTTAAAAAAAAAAAAAAGCAGATAATACAGATTCACTGCTGAATTCTACCAAATGTCAAAGAAAAAGTTGTCAGTTCTCCTTAAGTTATTCCACAAAATAAGGAAAAAGAAAATCTTTCCTGATACGTTCTTCAAGGCCTGTATTACTCTGGCATCAGCACTAGAGAAGAGTATAGCAGGAAAAGGAACATATAGATAGAGGAATATTCTTTTTCTCAATTTTTAAAAAAAAATTACATTTATTTATCTGTCTATTTCCACATTATGGTTAGTGTGTAGAAGTCCGAGGACTACTTTTGAATTCAGGTCATGACCCTTGGTAGCCAGATAAGCCAAAAAATTTTGATGGGCAATACATGCATAAATTCTATATAAAATAAATATTATCAAGTCCAACCAGTGTATCTATTGGCAAATATCTATCCCTGTGCCTGGTTCTCTTCAGAGCACATAAATCCTTACCATTTTACTAATTTTTTCCACAAAGAGGAGGAGCTGAGTCTTAAGGCAATGTTTTTTTGATGTTTTACACTTTCAAGGCTAAGTTTTAAAAATAATTACTCAACAGATCAAATGAGATTCATCCCAGTGATGCACCCAGTCTGGATGTAGGTAAATCTGTAACTAAGGCACAACATACCAAGAGAATACAGAAGGCTGAGAAACCCATCTTCTCATCTCGGTTATTAAAGAAAAACAAAAACTTGAACATTTGATAGAATTAAACATCCTTTCATTACTAAAAGTAAAACTGAGAAAAAATATGCCACACATGTAGCATAACTCAACTTAACAAGGGCAATTGGAACAAACCAGCAGCAAATACTACTTTCAGCGAGTAAAAGGTGAAGGAAAACTTCTTGTTTGATGACAAGAGGTCTCATTCACCGTTTTGTTTAATATAGTACCAGAAGACTTTGTTACAGCAGTTAAGCAAGAGAGAATGAGAATGTAATATGAGAGAAGGAAAAAGGTCTTATAATTTGCTAGTGGTAAAATTTTATGTATATTTTCATCTTCAGATCTTGAACTGTTTTATTGATTTCCTTCATCTGGTTGTTTGTATGTTCCTGAAATTTTTTCCAGTGCCTCTCTTTTATGTCTTCCACCTGTTTGGCTGCATCTTCCTGCATTTGATTATGGATTTTATTCGTTTCCTCCATTATCATCTTCATTACTAAGGATTTGAAGTCATTTTCTTGTATTTCAATTGTTCTCAGGGTTACTTTCTTTGGGATAGCTGGGATCTGGGGATGCCAAGTTATTTTGGTTTTTGTTGTTTGCATTTTTATACTGTCCTTTAGTCATATTGTTATCTCTGATGTTGGGTCGTAGCTTCTGGTGTCCTTTACTGGTCGGTAAGAGTGGGTAGTTGGTAAGTGATTATAGGTCACGTTTCCTTGCCTGTAGGGATCAGAGAGTTGTTCTCTGGAACCGGCAGGCGACCTGGTTTCTGCTCCAGGAGACTTTGCTGGCGAGAATGTAGAGAAAGAATAACACTCCTTCGTTGCTGATGGGAATGCAAACTTGTACAACCACTTTGGAAATCTATCTGACGCTTTCTCAGAAAACTGGGAATGGGGCTTCCTCAAGACCCAGCTATTCCACTCCTTGGAATATACCCAGAAAATTCTCCACACACAACAAGGACATATGCTCAACCATGTTCATAGCAGCCTTATTCATAATAGCCAGAACCTGGAAATAGCTTAAATGTCCCTCAGTTGAAGAATGGATAAAGAAACTGGTACATTTACACTATGGAATACTACTCAGCTATTAAAACAAGGAAATCTTGAAATTTGGACAAATGGATGGGACTAGAAATGATCATAATGAGTGAGGTAACCCAGAAGCAGAAAGACTCACATGGTATATACTCACTTATAGTTGGACACTAGCCCAAAAGGGATGTCCCATGAAAGTCTTCACTTTCCAGGAGATTGGGATAGATGTAAGGACATCCTACTGAGACTCTAGGTAAGGGAAATATAGGAGGTGGGGAAATAGAAGGATCCAGAAGGTCCTAGAAACCTACAAGAAGAACATCGTGATGGGTGCATCAGGGTCCAGGGGGGTCTGCTCAAACTATTTCACTAATCAAGGACAATACAAGTAGTAAACATCGAACCCCTACTCTGATCTACCCAATGGATAGGACATTCTCCACAGTTATGTGGAGAGTGGGCACTGACTCTGACATGAACTCTGGTGCTCCATATTTGACCAGCCCCCCTTGGTACAGAGGCCTGGTGGCACTCAAAGAAAGAATAAGCAGGCTACAAAGATGCGACTTAATAGCCTATGACCATATAGTGGGGGAGGAGGTTCCCCATAGGTCTTAGACATAGGGGAGGGGCAATAGGGTGAAAGTGGGAGGAAGGGAAGAATGGGATAACAGTTGAGTTATAATCTGAATAAATTAATAAAGTTAAAAAATTTTTAAAAAGCTTTTATGTGTAGAAAAATCTGTATTCAAAAAATAAAAAGCTTAGATCTATTAGATTAATTCCCAAAGGAGAATGTTTTACAAGATAAAGTATATAGTAACTAAATAATTTATAATACCTTCAATGTCCTTATTTTATTTTATTTTAAAGAACAATTAGAGGAATGTACTTTTCTTCTTTGGTTTTTTTGTATGCACGTGATAGAGTGAGGAGATGCCCCTTGCAAAATAAAAAGGATCACTTCCTAAATTAATTTGGTAATTAAAATATATATATATATGTATATATATAGCTAATTAGCCCATTTCATGTTCATTTAAACAAATAATTGAGACTGGATGATTTATAAAGTAAAGAAGTGTATTTACTTTGTAATGTTGGAGCCTAAGAAGTCTAAGAACATAACTAACTGGGCTGATATCTGCCATATCACAACATAGCAGTGAGCATCAAAATATGAGATGATCTTCTCTGGAAAAGACTCAGCATTTCTTAGATGCCTTAGTTCTTTGTCAAGGGCTGAGGCCCCATGAGTTTTTGTCCTTCCTTGTTAGCATGTGAAGGTGTCTTCCTTGTTCAGGCCGGGCAGCCCTGAAATCATATGCATACAAGTAACATTACACAGACTGAGGAGGTTGTATCTAAATATGTAGGTGTATGTGTGTGTATGTGTGTATCAACAAGTAAAGAAATAAAGGCCTTAAATTTGAACAAGAATTGTATGGAAGAGTTGTATAGCAGAAAAGAGAGGGAGGAGAAGATGTAACTGTATTGTAATATTTAAAAGTGAAAAAGTAAAAATAAAAAGTGAGATGTTAGCTAAGATTTCTCCTCCTGTAAACTCAGACACTGCATATTGGAATCCACTGGGAAGCTCTCATCTAATCCTAATTACCTCCCACACATCTCACCTTCAAGTGTCATTAACATATGACATTTGATTAAGTTTCCGACACATGTACTTTAGGAATATACAGCAAACTGTAGTCTTCCCTCCATAAGAAAGATGACAGTGAGGATTTTTGCTGAATATATATGATAATGACCTGGTGACCTCATGTCATTGATGTATTATAGGCTGAATATGTTGAGTTCTAGCCTAAAAACATGATTAAGCCCTACTCTTGTAAATAAATTAAATATGGTCTTTATTGGAAAAGCATTCGCATCATTGTGAACTTATTTTATACTCCTTATAAGAAATTATAAAAATTTTTACAAACAATATTTTCAATCTGACAATCCATAGCATATAGACACATTACAGAAATCCAAGCATCTTAGAAATTAAAACTCATTTTGCCACATTTCAGGCGTGGATCACTAGCAAAGAGGACTTGCTGCTCTTCCGGAGAGGTCAAGTTTGGTTCCCAGTACTCATGTCAGGTAGTTCACAACATCTGTAACTCCAGCTCAAAAAGATATCTCTAAGAAATATGAAACCTCTGGTCTCCACAAGCACCTAGCTCACATAAACAAGCCCACGTACACATAATTAAAAATAATAAAAGTAAATAAGCCTTTAAATCTCACTTTGCTTAAAGAGAAGAGTGATACCTAAATGTCATTCTCCTTGTATTCATAGTTTATACTTTCTTATATACTATTATTTTATGTATAGCAAAGAAAAACAATTTAGTAAAAGCACTATGAGCTTCTGTTGTAACATATTTGCAGTAGTATTAAAACAGCTATTTTTCTTTTATTTTATTTTCTTGTTTGTTTCTTTTTTTCTTTCTTTCTTTCTTTCTTTCTTTCTTTCTTTCTTTCTTTCTTTCTTTCTTTCTTTCTTTCTCCCAGTACTAGGAATTGGACCAAATAGCTCTCACAGGTTTCAATAGTTTCCTAACACTGAGTTGTAGTTCCAACTCTTTTTGGCTTGAGTTTTATTTTGGTTTCTTTGGGGTTTATTTCTTTATTTTTAAAAAATGTATGTTTGTGATAGTCTCTCACTAAGTTATTCAGGGTGCACTTGAACTTGCAACTATCCTATTTCAGCCTTCCAAGTAAATGGAAATACAGGCCTTTACCATGAGGCCCTGCTTATTTTTCTAGGAACTATTATTTGAAATCACTAGGTATTGGTGCCCACAGTATCTTGTGGATGAAGAATGCTGCAAATTCTGGCTATTTTCTGATATTTATTAATTAATCAAAGTCAGCAGCTTGTAAGATAAATGCCAAGCAGCTGTCATCTTCTGACAGAGGAACTAATGAGGTCTCCTGAAGACCCAGTGATGAAGCCAGCAGTGCTCTGCTGGACTGAAAGTGCAGAGAGGTGGAGACCCAATATCACTGCTCTTCAGGATGACAAGTGCAGAAAGACTATGACTTTTTCTTCTTTAAGCATGAGAGAAAATAGAAGCCATAGCCAAGTGAGACCCAGTAAGAGTGATATAGCTTGTACTGCACTAGAACTTAAAAGCAAATGTTTCATGTTCATTTTTTTAAGTCATTGACAAGAAATATATAGGTAATATTTTAAGTATTTCAATTAATGAAAATTCTGCACATATATATGAGTTTTATTTTTTAAAGAATATTCATGCCGAAATATTTAAAATACATATATGCAGATAGGGTTGATTTTGTTTTATTTTTGTTCTTAATGATACTGAGACCCCATAAAGGTCTTTATTAATCTTCAGACTATTATAAACATCAGTCATCATTACCTTATGGGCATACTAAAATACTAGAGAGCTCATTAATAAATAACTGATTAAGCTGGAAATACAGCATGTAAATACATACATATATACATACATGCATGCATACATGCTGTGGTAATAGATTGCTGATCCGTGCCATTTGGGTAGTTGTAGGCTAAAAATAATAGGCTATATTTTCTTTTTAAGGAGGGCAAAAATTGCCAGGTGTGGTGGTGCATATGTTTAATCCTAACAGTCTGGAGGCGTACAGTTCTGTGAGTTCAAGACCAGCTCAGAATGCATAGTGAGTTCCAGGACAGCCCGTGGTACACAGAGAAACCCTATCACAAGCAAACAAAACAAAAAAAGCACACAAAAAAAACTATAGATATTTAGTTATACCAATGTATCAATTAAGGAGTCCTACTAATGACACCAGTAGTTGGTTGCTACATTTAAGACATAGGAAAGTCAATTTGTCTTGTGTATTCTCATATTGTACTCTACAAGTATAATTCGTAGTTAATCAGCCCCAGATGAGTACCAAACTTAAGGACTGTACTTTATAAGCTCTAAACATATACTTTGTTTTTTTTAGTGTTTAAGGTACCTAAGAAAGGCAACTCAACTAAGTTGAGTATGTGCCTGCCTATTTCCTATACATGTAGACATTTAGATGTGAGAAAAGTCTTATGGGCTTTGAATATGACTTAGCCATAAGAATGCGTGTTTGCTTTTTCTTGATTCGCATAGAGCAGATGGGTGCTTGACGGACTGCTAATCCACAGCTGGAATGGTTTCAGCCGTTTCCACGTGGTCGGGTTAGAGTGGCTTTTCTAGTGGACTGAGAGGGCAGCAGAAGAGGGATGTCATTATTCATCAGTATCCCAGTGGGAGCGCTGCCAGCAGAGATTAATTTTTTCTGTTATGCTTGTAAAACAAGCTCAGGTGGAGTCTCTAATCCTCAGGGCACGGGTGGCAGATCAAGAAAGATGCTACAAAGCTAGTTAATTTTCTGATTCTGGGGGAAACAGAAGCTCTGTTAGATGTATAAATACACGATTGCAAATTTAAGTAGCTCAAATCCAAATGGGATCTTCCCAGACATCTGGCATTGAAAATCTCTGTTTTTCTTTGTTATATTTAAATAAAATGTTTTAAAAGTTTACCCTAGGAACAGAAATAGCAGTAACTTTAATTACTCTAACATAATTGATTTTACGAATTAGTAACTTCTAAAACATTTAATATTTACAAACACAAATTAAGACTATGTGTCTAAATACATCAAAGTTGAATGCAAAGTACCCAAGTACAGTACCTACATATAGTTTCAGGTTGGCAGTAGTTTGTGATATTTTTTTCTATCTTTTTGTTTGTTTGCTTGCTTGCTTGTTTTTAAATATATTTCCAGTCTTTTCTCAGTGCTTGTATTTTATTTTCAATTTATGATTTTTTTAGTACCTGCTTTCTTTTTCTTAGTATATATCCCATCAATTTAGGTGACTATTTAACAAACATTATCTCCTCCAATATTTTAAAATATTATTTTGGTCAAGTTCTACTATTAACAAATATTAACTTCCTCCGTGTCCCATGGCATACTTTTGAATCATACTGGTTTGCTTTATTTTGATTTTTGCTTGTGTTTTGAGAAAATAACAGGAAATTAACTGAAATTAAAAAAAAAAGGGCTGGATTAAGAACACACACCTAATAAATTAACTTGTCAGATTGGTTATAACTATAATGTAGTGAGTAGTTTCTAAAGTCTTTGTTACTTCTGTGTCACAGAAGGAGATGTAAGAAAGGAAAGCTCTGCTGAAATGTGTTTAACCTTTCAATATATTTATTTGAAAAACTAGATAGATAGATAGATAGATAGATAGATAGATAGATAGATATTCATTCATAATCAGCCTGTCCAGTAATGCTGGTTATACCTTGCATAAAAAGTAAGCCTTTCATTTGAGGAAGCTTAAATATTTATTTATTCTGACTCCATATCTTGCATTAGCTAGAATATTATGTATTTCAAGAGAACACAGATTTCTGAGGCACAAAGTAGGATGCAAAACTATACATGATAGTAAACACTTCTATAGGACTGTAGGATTCTACAAACCAGGAATGTTTTCTCATGGTTAAAACTACTGAGTGTCAGAGCAGATACAAGTAAGTCTCCTTGGAGCTAGAAAAATAACTGATAATTATGGAGAAACCTATCTCATTTTTCTGAAATAATAACGATTACTAACAAATTACATAATCATTTTTTCAGTCTTTACCAAATCAACAAGTCAACTCTTATCATCTCTCTGTGTCACATCAGAATAAAATTGTTCTATCTTTCAGTACTACATTAATCATAAATAAGGAACAAAAATCTCACTGATCCAGCTTCTTCACTTTCTGTGCTTCTACCATAACTTCTTCAAAGTTATCTTTTTTACATATAACTTATCAACTATTTGATTGCTTTTCAAGTAGCATTTGACTCTCTGTCTTCACAAAGAATGTTTCAAGAGAAGAGAAATAATTTATTCAGTCAGCTGTTAATAGTAAACAATGTATTCTTAAATCAAAATAGAGAAATAGAATATCAATTTTTTCAGAGGGTTTGTTTTGTTTTTTAAGGATATCCATATTGATTTTTTATAGACACTTTCTAATCAGTGAATTAGAATGAAATTTAATATATTAAAGAAAATAATGGTAACTCTTCATCACTATAGCTCACTCATTCATGTTACATATATTTTCTGATGGTTTAGAATTACTTGAGATTTTTACACTATGCTAAGGATACAAAAACCAAGGGTTATATTTGTGTTCATCATATATTCAGTATGTAGATTTATTTGCCACACATTATAATTTAAAATTTAGATTTTCAGCATTAATATCATTCTTCCCTCCCTTTTCTCTGCCTCCCGCCCTCTCCCTAGCCCCCCACCCCCCACCCCCCATCCCCCCACCCCACCCCCCATATCTATCTCTATCTCTCTCTCCCTCTCTCTCTCCCTCTCTCTCTCTCTCTCTCTCTCTCTCTCTCTCTCTCTCTCTCTCTCTCTCTCTCTCTCTCTCTCTCTCAGGTTATTGAAATAGGGCTGCAGCAATTCTAGAGTACTTGTTTATGAATTGGGAGCTTTCTAAATAGACATTTTTTATTAAGGCACTGAATTTCTACCACATTCTCAACTGGATTAATGGAGATCTTTGTTAAAGTCACTTAAACTAAATCTACTTAGAGTCTGTTTTACAATGGATGCAGGAGGGGGGAGGTCATATTTTTTTGTTCCTGTTTTTAGTGCTTTAGTTAAAAACAAATTTAAAGGTGACAGCAAAAAGCTTATGTTTTGTTTTGTTTTTTGAGACAGAGTTTTTCTGTGTAGCCATGGCTGTCCTGGATTTGTTTTGTAGACTAGGCTGGCTTCCAACTTACAGAGATCTGTCTGCCTCAGCCTCTCTGAGTGCTGGGATTACAGACATGTACTTCCGCGCCTGACTAAGCTCACTTATTTTTCTACTCAACAAAATTTGGACTTCCATAATATATGGAAGCTCATAAAAATTAAGCCAAATAAACTTGTTTCAAGGAGCTTTTTTTGAGAGGGCAAAAATGTCTAAAATAATTATTGTGAGCTAACTTTTAGCACATAGTAGAAATTATTTTCTAAAACTCTACTTTGTTTATCAATTTCCTTAGTAACTTTCTTTTATACTTTGGTATATATGTACTTTATATTCCTAGCACTGTCAGAGCCATTATATAGTTCCCTACATTTCTACAAGAAGCAAATATAGACCATGCTTCCCTTTTTTTTTTCCTTTTGCATATGAGGGTATCATTGACTTGTTGTTGTTGTTGTTGTTGTTGTTGTTGTTGTCATTGTTGTTCTTTTTAAGAAAGATGCTTCTAGGTGCTGTAGTTAGGTGGAGATCCTGTATCTCTCATCACTTCCTCAGAAACCTTACAAAACCTCTAATCTAGGCTTCTAGGAAGTATTAGCTAAAAGGACCAGTCTCCCTCCTCTCTCTCTCTCTCTCTCTCTCTCTGTCTCTCTGTCTCTCTCTGTCTGTCTGTCTGTCTGTCTGTCTCTCTGTCTCTGTCTCTGTCTCTCTCTCTCTCTCTCTCTCTCTCTCTCTCTCTCTCTCTCTCTCTTTGGGGGGTGTGGTTTGAGGCAGAGTTTCTCTGTGTAGCTTTGGCTGTCCTGGACTGACTTTGTAGACCAGGCTGGCCTCGAACTCACAGCGATCCGCCTGCCTCTGCCTCCCAAGTGCTGGGATTAAAGGCGTGCGCCACCACGCCCGGCTCAGTCTCCCTTCTCTCAAAACCCACTCCAAAAGTAGAAGCTTTCCTCCATTCTCAGATTTGACCAGCCAAGAGTACAACAAGTAATCAATGACATCTTAAGTAGGCTAGTAAAGAAAAACAAGTGAAAGCTGGCTATTGGATACTATCTCAAGATTAGTGACTCTAACAATATAAAACAAACTAACTTCAAAACTAAATAAAAATGATGCTTAAATGTTAATAAGACAGTGACAATATCTTGCAGTAATAAAGCATTCAACCCATCAGGAAGATAGAACAATTATTAGTATGTGTGAAATAAAAATCCTGAGAATGGAGCATTGGCTCAGCAGTGCAGAGTATATACTGTTCTTGCAGAGGAGCAGGGTTCTGTTTCCAGCACTCTTGTGGCAGCTCACACTTGTTAATTGCAGTTTCTTAACATCTAAAATCATCTAACCTGAGCTCTGTGGCACTCATACACACAATATAGGCAAAAAATAGAAACCCTAAATGCATGCAGAAAAAACAGAATGGAAAAGAGAGATAATAAATTCAGAGACTTCAGGTGTTTATTTTCCATGGTGAATGTATCAGCAAGACAAGTTTGATAAGACAAGAGAAGAATCTTCACTAATATAAAACAACTATACTGCTGCAGAATGTGTTCCAACAATGGCAAAGATTCTTTTCTGATGTACTTGAATAATCTAGGAACCAGCCACAGACTCACACAGAAAACAAGCACTCCCCAATGAAAACACTTGATACTTTGAAGTGTGCTCTCTACATACAGTGAAAATAATTTGTAAGGCATTAGCAGGAAGAAATTTGAGAAATATGCAGGCACACGGAATTAAGCACCACAACTATAGGCTCAAAGGAGAACTGATAACAAACTAAAAAATACTTTCAAATAATGAAAACTAAAGCATAGGTACATTTCTGAGTATATTTGTGAGGGACACTAAAGCAGTGCTTTTCTAAAGTCCTAGCTAAGGCAGGAGACTCAGCTCAGTGGGTAAAGGCATGTACTACTACACTTGAAACCTAACTGAGTTCAATCCCTGGGACCACATGATGAAAGGAGAAAACTCTTCAACTTGTCCTCTGACCTCCACACAGGCACATGTGCAAGTGAACATACACAAAATAAATAAAGTCCTAATTATGCATGCTTAGGCTTAAGAACAACTCGATATCAGTATCCAACTTCCTATTTTTAAAAGCTGGAAGAAAAAAAAAGAACAATCAGAATGAAATGTCCCATAAGGATTGGTGTTTAAATGAATAAAACATAGAATATAAACTAAAGAAAACCAGCTGTAAAATATTATTCTTTTCAGACTTCTCTACCAAAATATCATGAAATGGGTTACCAGTAAGCATCAGATTAATCATTTCTGTTTATTCTAGAAGAGAAGTTGTTAGCATATTCGGTTTCTAGTAATAAGGCCCCACTTCCTTATTGGTAGATGATCATCATCTCCCTGTCTTCACATGGCAGAAGAGTCTTGTTAGCACTGTGTGCTAGCGCTATCTCTCTCTCTCTCTCTCTCTTCTCTCTCTCTCTCTCTCTCTCTCTCTCTCTCTCTCCTCTCTCTCTCTCTCTCCTCTCTCTCTCTCTCCCTCTCTCTCTCTCCTCTCTCTCTCCTCTCTCTCTCTCTCCCTCTCTCTCTCCCTCCTCTCCTGCGCTCTCTCTCGCTCTTTCTCCCCCCTCCTCCCCTTCCCCCCCATTCTGGAGCTCTCTACTCTCATCACCTAGTTCCCTCCCAGTGGTGCCACCCTCAGGTACTGACCTCTATAAGTTGTTTAGGACACAAGCACTCAAGCAGAATACAAAAGTTGATTCTTTGAAAAAACAAACTTCACAAGACTTTAGGTAAAACAAGTAAAGAAAAGTGAAACATTGAGCTGGATGAAAATCAATAATGAAACAAGAGACATGATTATGCCGATTTCAAAATCAATAGGATTACAAGGGAATACTATTGGCAAGTGTATTTGCCCTTACCATCAAAAAGGCCCGGGGGGGGGGGGGGGGAGAAGCATAACTTATCTGAAATGGATTTCCAAAAAAATATAAACTATGAGAATGATAGGCATAAATAAAATATCTGAATAGATATAAGCCAGATAAAGATATGGAGTTAAGCTATTTAACATTTTTTATTAGGAAAGGAGCAGCTCCTGAAGTTGGTGAATTATGCAAAATATTCAAAAAACAATCATCAACCCTATTAGTAGTCTTTTAAAAGACACTTCCAAACACATTTTATGAGGCGAGAAGTGCCCTAAACCAAAACCAGATAAGCTTTCCCCAGAAGCCTAGATTAATAAATCTTGTAAATACAGATGTGAAGATCCTCAGCAAATTAATGCCAGAAGCATTGTGAAAAAATGGTATGCACTAATCAAGTGGGATCCACTCTTGAATGCAAAGTTGACTTAATATCTAAAAACTAAGTAAATTAACTATGATTATTAATGCAACAAAGGGCAATTATTTAATTACTTGGAAAACTGGGAGAACGTTTAATAAAACCTGATACTTTCATGATGGAAATAATCAAAAAAGAAAAATAGGAGAGTCCTTTCTCAACCAAAAAAGGTATTATGAAAAATCTACAACTAAATGGTTAAAAACTCATGCACCCTCTAAGAGCAGGAGTAAGTAAGATAGGATGGAGCTCTCACTGTTGCTGCCTGTACTGGTCTCAAGACTCTGCCTATGAGCAGAAAAATAACATACCTAAACTTCAGACTAACAAGTAAACTGTTCCCATTTTTCAGATGACATGATCACATGTAGAGAAATCCCTAAGCAACCCACTAAACTGCTAATTGGACTACAGACAAAGGCTTATCAAGGTTACAACATGAAATCAATATACAGAAAACAGACAATTAAGGTTACTCTTCACTAGTAATAAGCAAGCTTGACTGCAATTAAGCAGTTCTCTGCTCAATAAAACAAAAATAATAAAAGACTTATAAATTCATAAATTTATAAAAGTACTAAGTACACACTATAAACTATAAAACATTGAATTACGTAAATAGACATGTCCATCTATGAAGAAGACTTGTTGTAAGATAAGTTTTCCCATACTCATCTCATGTCTAATAAAACATAGCCTATGCATAAACAGAGAAACTAATATTAAAATTTGTAAAAATACAAGGGACCCAGAGTTAAGTAATATAATCTTGAAAGTGAAAAGCAAATTTGGAGGATGCCTACAACCTCAAAACTTGTATTATAAAACTATAATAACTAAAAGTAGTGTGATAGTCACATAAGGTAGATGTATATATCCATGAGATAAATGAAGAATCTCAAAATAGTTGAATTTAGTAAAAAGTGCCAATATAATAAATAGAAAAAAAATAATCTTCCCAGATAACTGAGTTAGACTTTTTTCTTGCACTAAACACACAAATTATTATAAATCTGAAACTTTTACTAGCGTATATAGAGTTAAAACTGTCATACTGGCTAGGTGGTAGTGATAGGGCACACCTTTAACCCAGCATTTGGGAGGCAGAGACAAGTGGATCTGTAAGTTTTAGGCCAGACTAGTCTAAAAAAAAAAAAAAAGAAAGAAATCATAGTCATAGAAATCTCTTTATCATTATTAATACATTTATTCTGTGTTTGGAGTATAGGAATAGGCGCACATGTGCCGGTGTAGCATGTAGATGTCACTTTTGAGACTCAACTTTGCTCCATATGCCATGTGGGTCCTAGAAATCATCAGGCTTTGAGACACGAGTCCTTACCCACCCACCCCCTGGGCCACCTCACTAGCCAAAAGTCTTCTCAAATAATAACACAGATATAAACATTCATAAATTTGGGTTAGATAACAAGAATATATTTGCAAATTACTATATGTTTTCAAAAATGCTTGAATTCATGCAATGTGAAATGACTATAGTAAGCAAACCAAGCAAAATTGAGGAAGGCAATTATACATTTTCTCTCATGGAATCAAGAAGACATACTACATATATGTGTTTATTATATATGTAAATAGAACTTGTATCTAAAATAAGTAAATATATATATATATATATATATCTGCACTAAAAAGATGAGTGATTCAACTGAAAAATCAGCAAAGATTTGAATGGAGAAAGCTCCTGTTGTCCAGGAGATGCAAAATAAGGGCGTAAACCTCATTAGTCATTAGTGAAAATTCAAACCAAAACCATAAACAGTGGTAACCATAAACAGTGTTGGTGAGAATATGGAAAGATCACAGTTCCTAAACATTGCTATTGGGAATTGAAATGCATTCACTTTAAAAATGTTCAGCTGATCTTAAATATTAAGCAGTTACAACATAGCATCCCAGTTTCACTCATAGATTTATACCTACACGAAATACTGCATATCCAGGCATAACCTTTTACACAAATGTTTCTAGCAGGGTTTTTTCCCAAGTGGACACAACCCAATGTCAGTTCATCAACTAAAAAACAAACAGAAAATATACGATTTGCATAAGGTGTATTAACTGGATTCTCAGACACTGGCTTATAATAGCCCAGCTGTTTCTCCCTCTTAAGTCTGTTTTGGCAATTTTCTCAGTAATTTTCTTGATGTTGTTTCTTATAAACTTCAAATAATTCTTATACATTTATTTTATTACACATGTATAAAACAAACTACATAAAGCAGGGAGAACCATGTGACAATCATGAGAATAATGAGTTCTATACATGTTACATTCATGGTGAATTGGCCATCTGCATTCATCCAGTTTGAAGTAACTGTCTTTCGTGTCTTGTTGGGTCTAAATTTCCGAAAGAGATTCAATATCTATCCTATCTCAACTCTAATAGTTTAACTTCTTTATCTTGATCTAAAACAATCTTGTCCCCTAACCAACTAAACTTGGTTGTAAAACTATACTATCTTGTCTTCAATGCAATTTTTAAATTAAAACAAAAATCTCTTTTTACCCTTTGGAAATAAGCTCTAATATGGAAAGGGAAAAAAAATCTTTATTTGGTTCTCCCATCCTCAAGTTACTCTCTTACTTCCTTTCTTCTATTTATTGCCAAGCAGTGAGGGAGTGAGGCAAGATGAGAGCAAGGAAGGGAGAAAGGCAGGGTAGGGGGCAGATCTCAGGTGTTCCCAATTTTTTCCCATCCTTTTGCTAACTTCCTGTATTCTTAACTGCTCTGACCCAGATTCTTAAGAGAGGCACAGTACCCTTCTAATGACTGGTAATGTAGTATTTTCTTAGTACATGTTCTCTTTGGTCTTTTGACAACCTTGCTTACTTTGCTATTTTCTTTTTCTTAACTTTTATTGAATGTGTATAATTTACACGCCATGCACCAAAATCCCTCTCTTACCCCCAGTAAAATAAAAGAAACAGACAAACAAAAAATCTTGTCACAGAACCTGTAATGTATTATGCAGTTTAGCCTTTTGGCCACATATGTTTACTTTCAAATGTTCATTGTTACGAGTCATGGGTCTGATTTGAGGCCTACACTGTCATTACCGGATCCTCACTGGGACTGCTGTCAGATATCCCATTGTTGCCGTGTGTCAAGGAGATTTTTTTTTTTAACACATTTTTATTGAAAATTAAAAATAATTCCTATTACATCTCATTTTCTATCCCATCCCATGCATCCTCCCATTCCTCCCTCCCTCCCACTTTCACCCCAATCCCCCTTCCCTATGACTGTGGCTGTGGGGGACCTCCTCCCCCTGAATATGGTGCTAGGGTACCAAGTCTTTTCTTGGTAGTCCTCTATCCTTCTTCCGAGTGCCATTGGGCCTCCCCCACAAAGGGACATGGCCAAATATGGGGCACCAGAGATCCTGTGAAAGTCAGTCCCCAGTCTCCACTTAGCTGTGGAGAATGTTCTGTCCCTTGGCTAGATCTGGGTAGGGGTTTGATGATGACTGCCCGTTTTGTCCATGGTTGGTGCCTTAGATCAAGCAGAATCCCTGGGCTCAGATCTAGCCATCATAATGTTCTTCTTGTAGGTTTCTAGGACCCTCTGGGTCCCCCTACTTGCCTATCCTCTATATTTTCCTCATCTAGAGTCTCAATAGGATGTCCTCACCTCCATCCCCATTTCCTGGTAGGTGCAGACTTTCATGGGACCTGTCCCTTGGGCTAGTGTCCGGTAATAAGTGAGTATATACCATGTGTCAAGGAGATTTTTAATCTTTAAATCTGCAGGTCCAACCCTTTCATGTGTTCCAGTAGGTCATACATAGGGTAGATGTTGGGGTAAGGTCCACTCAGAGCCCTGGATTAGGGCCCGCTCTCCCACTCCTGTGTCCTCAGGGCAGGGCCAGCTCCTGCTCCCGTGTCATTGTGAAAAATGTACTTGCAAATCTTAGCAATTTTTTTCTTCCACATTGGCACTGACTCCTCCTCCTGTGCCTACACTTAGTCATACTCCACACTTGTTTCTAGATTGCATACACTCCAGAATTGCAGCACAGTTACTATGGTTTAAAATATTGAGTCTAGATAGACAAAGCTTATGACCTACACCAATCTGGTTGTCTCTTGTCACCTGCATTTGCACAATTCTGTTTGTTCCTTCTCAGATCTTCCTTCTGTGACCCAGACTCAGTACAAGAAATCTGAGAGTCTCTGCTCTTGCTGTGCCTGTCAAGTGCAGAGCAGTTGTTTATATATCCAAGATGAGTGGTTTAGAGGAATCTGTGTTGCCTTCTTCCCTTCTCCACAATTTCTCATACCAAACAGACTACCATCTTCATTTGTTTATTCCTTTTTAATTTTTGTCCTGAAATGTCTCCCTTTGGTGGGAGAGGGAGTTTACTTACTCTTCAGCTTTGACCTGAGTTCTCGTCACCCTGAACAGGGTTAAAAGAACTGTTCCTTTAATTTCACTGTCAAAGCCCTATACATTGTTAGCATTTATCTCTTCAGTCCTTTTCTGTTGATTATCTGTTACCTTTAAATACACCGTATGTTTAGCCTGTTTCATGCCTTCATTTTTGATTTCCACCTGGACGATATGTCTGATGCTCATCTATCTACCTTGGCTCTGTATCTTCTCCTTTGTTTAGCCTTGGTGATTATTTTCTCAATTTTTTACACCATGTTTGTTTCACTTATTTGGCATTTCTCAATTAGCTTGTGATATTTTATGTTTGGCTTGTGTTGATATTTCACTTTTAGATATACCTAATTTGTTAATACATTTCTTAACTCTTAGACGAAAAATACTCTGAAATTATTAAACAAATTAGAAATATTTTACTGATATTCCTTAGTTCTTTCCTTCAGCTTTTTGTTTATTTTATGTTTGCTATATTCTCACAGTCTGTAGAAATACAATTTATTCTTAAAAAGACTCTTCTGCCAGTGTGATGGCACACATCTCAAACTCCAGGAGTTGGGAAGCAGAAGCAGGAACAAATTCAAAGCCATCAGGTTTTATGGCTGAATTTAATATCTGACTGGGCAACTTAAGACTGTGACTCAGAAGGAAAAAGGGAGAAACAGAAAGAAGGCAATTATTAATAAATATGTAAAGTTGTAAAAGCAGAAAGAGACTGATAAGAAAATAATTGGTTTCACATTTATAGATAGGTTGCTTTATATGGCTTTTAAATTTTTTTAATTATTCTATTTTGCAATTAATCTTTGTATCTTTTTGGGGAATTCAAACCTCATAACCTCAAGATTTTTATTTCTTAAAAGGGAAATATCAAAACATTGTTAAGCTGTAAGGCATTTTTTATTATATCCTGCAAAACTGAGGAATTTTTTTCAAGTTTCATCAAAGAGCAATTTTTTAAGGACTTAGCTATAAATCCTGGGAAATAGAAGTTTCTGATGGAATTCGTACCACTGAAATTATTTTAAGTACAACAGAACTGCTGGTATACACTATTGTAAAATCCCTTAAAAATCCAGCTGTCAACCAGGTGGTCCTTCTTATAACGTAGAGACTACAATGTTATTTCTTGTTCATATTTATTTTTGGCAAATGATTCTATGGTCTAAATTGCCTGGCAGCCATACATCTGTCTGTAAGTTTTAAGACATTGATACAAATCAGACACATGTTTTCATATAACCATGAAAAGACACTTGTAGAGTTTATGAGAAATCATGAGTATAGTCTTTAATATCTATACTTTCCATCTTTATGTTATTTTGATCCTTTATTAAACTGAAATAATCATATGCATATTTGAAAAATAAGTTATTATTAAGTAACTAAATCTTAGTTTTATTATTTTGCAATCTTTTGTAACCTCGGGTTCTTTTGCTTTTGTCTTGAAACTGAAGTAGGAAGTTCATTCCCTGTGTACCTTACACTGAGTTTTGTGATTGCTATAAACACTATGGAAATCTGCTTTGGTGTCTTGTATTTTAGAAAAATTCTTTGTTCAGTAGCATGGCATATGACTTACTCAGTTTGAATATATTATACTGTTAAAAGTACAAAGTGTAAGTGTTGAAGCAATAGTATATATTCATTAATATATGAAAATATGTATTTTACAATTTTAATCCGTTACCAGCTGAATAAAAGATAATCTGAAATAACAGACAAAGATAACAGGAGGCATATTATCTTCTTCCTGGCTCAGTAAATACCAGCTTACTTTGCAAATGTTATTATAAAATGGCTAATGCCCAATTAATTTAGTACTTCTGAAGGCAAACTGTTAGGGTCCCTATAAGGGAAATTTACTGAAATACGTTTTCTAAAGGTTCTATGGCCAAAAGACAGCACTGGAATGTGAGAAACTAATTTTGCCTTGTTCCAACACCTCAGAATGTTAAAAATTAATCAAGTGCTACTTAAAGTCTAGAATTCATTAACTTTTTAGGTTTTACTTTTCCCATGACAGAGATTAAGTTATAGCATAAAGCTTTAGTCTCTCGTTGATTAGACTGCCATCCCCACTGCACAAGTGCCCTCTTATCTCCAGTTTAGTGAGCACAGGCAGTGGTCTGTGCAGTGATGTGAAAAAACTGGTTTATTGTTACATAAGATTTACAGGAGATCAAACAGGAGCCCACTCCAGCTCTATCTGCTTAGGTAAAGCGCCCTTCTCACTGTTGAAGCTATAAGGGAAAATGTGTGTTTCTCAAACATCCATTTTTAATAAAGAAAAAGCCATAATGGCATTACAAGTATTTAAGCATTAGATTCTTACTTTAACAAATCTGAAAGGTAAAGTTTTTAAATGCGTGTATTTAAGGGCCACACATCCATATGTATCAAAAGTACCAGAGCCTTCACTGAACCCCAGTGCCTACTCTGGCTAAAGGCACAGACATACCAAGTTGTTCCTAGTAGAAAATCAAGTTATGTGACATCATAGAAAGAAACATTGCATTGGAATGAGTAGAAATACAGAAGCAAAATGTAGTAGCATCCATCCATTTTTAAATTTTTACTTTATGTTCAAGAGCAGAGTTTATAAGGGTTGTAGAACAGATTGAGGTTTGTAATGAACAGGGGCAAATCAGAGAGAATTGAAGGAACAGCAGGAACCATTTGTAATTATAAAAGATGTTTCTTCATTCTTGGGTTTTTTTTTTTTTTTTTTTTTTTTGTAATCTAAAAACAGTAGCAGGGGGTTCCAAGCAGTGTTCATCATAGGATGTCAATCACTGTCATGTAGCATTTGCAATGGAAGATGTCTTTATTCAGAAACAGCTGAGCAAATCAGAGATACAGACTTGTAGTTAGTAGTCTTTCCAGCCTGCACTAAATAAACAAAGCCAGGGCTAGCAAACCAGCCTCTCACATAAAAATATAATAGACTCCACTGACCTTACTGCCCTCCATTCAGCTTCAATCCCCGTTACATAAAAGCTTCACTACCCACTTTCAATTTCCTTTAATTACCTACATGATGTAGATAAGAAAATGAACCTTCCTTATAGTCTGTGATCACACACAGGAAATTAGACAACTTGTTTAAAATTAGAGGAGTAATTTGGAGGTAAGTAATTCTATATGTCCTGCTGAAGATCTGTCTAGAAAGAGTTTTTGTTGGGCTGTTTGTTTTTAACCAGAGATTTTGATTATTTTACTAGCTCTGCTGATCCTGGGATTGCTGCTTTTCTAACCAATATAAACTGAGTTTTTAGAAATCCCCTTTGTGAGTATTCTAAAACATTCATCATAATAAAATACTTGTGCAGACGTAAGAGGTAAGCAGAATGGTGAAGCAAGCATGTCACATTCTAAAGAGCTTAGAAAATTGTGAAATGGAATGCCATGAACAAATGTCCATGACTTTCACAAGTCTGGCAGAGCAGTAGAGGATTAAATAGCAGTTGTCTTTAATCTTCATTCTAACTCTGCTTCTGAGGTTCATGATGAAGCCACCAGCAAGAAGAGCAAGAAGCCTGTAATGTTTTTATTCACCTATCTAAAAATCAGTATGAATTTTTCATTTATATGGATCATACCATTTGAGCGTTGACAAGGAAACAATATAAGGTTTCAAAATTATGAGACTTCTTAGCACATGTCAAGATAAATAAATGATTCTTTCATTATTTCTGTCTGCACAGTATCTTCATTTAGCTCCACTGAGATGCACTGCAGAGCTTGTTTCCTTATCACCCGTGCAAGTACTTTTTTCAACATCGAACTAATATGGATTTAAAAGAGACCTGATTTGAGATCAGAGACTAAATCCTGCAATTTCAAATCTATAGTTCAAAAGGATACAACTTCTGAATATTTGTTCTTTGATTTAATTATATCTTGTAACAGAAACACGTATTTGAAAGAACAGATGTTTTCTATGATTCAGTGACTCAAATTTGTTGATTATTTGAGTGGCCAGCAAGATGGCTAAGTAGGTAAAGGCAGTAAGGATGGTAAAACATACGTATGTAGTCATAAACAAATACATACACCTGAAAAGTATAGACCAAACTCAAGTAATTGTCTCTTAAGCCAGTTCACATCATGTATATATCACATATGGAGATCATAGCCATTATTATAATACCTCATACTTACAGAAAGTTTTTACTGTCTCATTGAATCCTCAAACCAAACCCCAAAACGAGAATTTGGACTTTGGTGGGTACAATATGTTTCTTAGTTTGTAAACAGCAGAGCTGAAGATCCACCTGCTATATCAGTTCTCTGGCCACTCATCCTTCAACTACCCCATACTACAGCCATCCACCTTGCTTATCTGTGTAGCTATAAGGCAATGAATTACTTAACCACATTCTTTAAATTCCATTGAATTTAAACATTGAGCAGAAAAGAAAAGCTCTTTGGATTCTAGGGCTCAGAAGTAGACGGATTGCCTATGAGGGAAGAGGATCTGGTTTCAAGGCTCAGTACTGCCCCAATCTTGAAAAATCAATCAACAAAATAATAGCTTTAGATGATGAACCCTTTTTAATATGGATAACTTTTAAGTACAGAAATCAGTGTTAATTTTCTGTATATAAATACTTATAAGCCAAATAACTCCTTTCAAGACCTGAAAAATGTTACATGTGTCAAATTTTTAATCAAAAGACCTGTTTTACCTTAAGGTTTACTCACTAACCAGATGGATGCAGACATTTTGAGCCTATGCTGTTATCAAGCATAAATGTCGGCATAACTTTAGGTTTAAAACCCAGTAGTGATGTTGTCCTCTAAAGACATTTTCTCATGACTCATTTCCCCCCTTTTCAATACAGATTTGTTCCCCATCCCAGCTATGTTTTAAATTTTTAAAAAATCAATTTTACTCTTCTTCAGCTCAGTCAAACTGCTCAAAGATACCATCCCAAACCTTTCATGTGCCTCTCCCAGTATTTGTTTCATTGTCATTCTACATTTATTTATGGCCTTGAATGCCTACTAACCCAAAGAGTTCCAACTGACTTTGTTTACCACATATCAATAACATATTTTGAATATAAACATAGTTTTTAAAAGTATTCAATAAAATAAGACCTTGTCATTTTAGTTATTCAAATACTTAATGTTTTTATTACAGTATATAAAAGTTTTTCAAGGAAATCAGGGCTCTTTAGTTCAGAAACATTGCTTTATACACTAATGAGAGGGGCCACCATGATACTGTGTTTACACTATTGCTATCTTTGGATAGCCTACGCTGACATCTATAACCCTGTGTACAACTTGGATGGCTCTACTGCAGAACATTTTTCCAGCTTGAAATGTACTCAGCTGTTCTCAGACTTTCCTGATACTGATACTACTGGCAATGAGCACATTCACAAGCCTCATGAAGAAGGGATTAAAGCAATAAATCTGGTCATTCAGGAAGAATTGGCACAGTTTAGAGAACACTGGAGTCACATTTTACATTGAGTTGGAAATTCGAGGATTGAGAAATAAGACAAAAAAAGCCAAAGTTAGATGAAAACTTCTCAAGCACAGTAAGTGATGTGTGTACTCAACCTTGCTCAAATATACAGCTTCTCTCTTAATACCAGGAGTTTCTCATCTGGCATTTGAGCACATTTTTTTTCTTTAGTACCAAATGAGGCAGCTATCTCACACTTACATATATCCTACTATTACGAAATGTCTATCTTGCCAGACCATGGAGCTCTCTCACTTCTAATCACAGCACATGAGAAGCTGAGGCAGGATCACAAGTTCAAGGCCAGCCTAGGCTATATGGTGAGTTCTGGTCCAGACTGTTCTGTAGAGTCTGATCACTTCTCAAAATAACAAAAAAGAAAAGGAAAAAAATGAGGGGGGAAAAGCTGCTTTTGAATATCAGAATTACACTCACTTAAGAAAGATATCCACTTGTCCAGAACTGTTAAATCACTGCCTATTCCTGAAGATTTACCCCAATCAAAGAAGTTATATATGTATATAATTAAGTTAGGTTTGCATTATTATATATTTGAACTTGTGTTGTAAATCTGAATAGTTCCTTAGACAATATTACTAATTTAAAATATTATTAATTATTCCAGCCAGAATCTGAATTTTTATTTTAACTGAACTTTCCAAATAATCTGTAAATCTCAGATTCCTCAATCTCAAAACCTGGAGATCCAGTTTGGTTTTCAATAATAAAAAAAAAAAAAGTCAGTGTATTTTCTTCAGTAAAAGGTGAGAAGAAATTGTGTTTTATGAACAAGAAAAAGCTTAAGCTATCAATATGCTTTTAACTTATTGTACAGGCCTTAATTTGATTTGTCCTCCTTTCCCACCTTGCACCGAGCTACCTGGATTGCTTCTATCTCTTTTAATATATTTTGTACACTTTACAAAGTTTTTTTCTCACTGAGTGTTTTCTACATTCTACAATAATAAAAGCATTATTATCTCCCTTCTTTTGGAGATACACATGCCTTCTTTAACTGCCTTGTTGTTGTTGTTGCTGCTGCTACTGCTGCTGCTGTTATTGTTATTGTTTGTTCTTCTCATACTATTTTCCTGGAATGCAAGTAGTTTCTCATCTTCCTCTGCAAACTGTTGTAAACCTAGAGCAAACACTGTCTCTTCTGGAATAAACTTTCCAGCACATTCCATCCATTGCAGCACTTGATACAAATAAATTGTATTTCCCAATTGTATTTCCAATGGTTTCAATTTCCTAGAATGAAAAAAAAAAGTCACATTATAATTTCTGAGCCATCTTCTTTATTTGCCCTTGTTTTTATGTGTTTGTTTATGGATTTTGTGCATGTGTGTGTGTGTGTGTGTGTGTGTGTGTGTGTGTGTGTGTGTTGTGTTTATGTGTGTGTGTTTATGTGTTTGGCTTTGTTTGTGGTTTCTTTCTTTGCTTTCCTTACGCCAGTTGGCATATCTGGGAGCATGAGTGAACTTGCTGGTGAAGATCTAGATGGAAGCAAGACTACGATAGGTCAGCCTATGGATGACAGGGCTTCTGTCCTAAAAGTCCTGACCTCAAACAATATTGTGCTGGATAGTTTTACCTCATCTTTACTCAAGCTAAAGTCATCTGAGAGGAGGTAACCTCAATTGGGGGAAAATGCCTTCATATGATCAGGCTGTGAAACATTTTCTGTTTTTTTTTTCTTAATTTTATTTTATTTTTAAATTTATTCACTTTACATCCAAATTGTAGCCCTCTCCCTCCTTTCCTCCCACTGCTACCCTCCTTTTCCCCCCTCCCCCATGTTCTTCTCCCCTATTCCTCCAAGATAAGGAACTGCTTTCAACTGACCCCAGTCTATCAAGTCTCATCAGGACTGCCTGCATCCTCTTCCTCTCTGGCATGGTAGGGCACCCCACCAGGGGAAGTGACCAAAGTGCAGGCAACAGAGTACATGGCAGGGACAGCCCCTGCTAACCTTAATAGGGGATCCATATGGAGACGGAGCTGCCTATTCACTACATCTGAGTGGGGGACCTGGGTCCTCTCCATTCATGGTCCTTATTTGGTTCGTCAGTCTCCGCCAGCCCCCCTGGGCCCAGATTTGTTGGCTTTGTTGATCTTCTTCTCGAACTCCTGTCTTCTCTAGGTCCTTCTATCCCCCACGCATCCACAGGACACCCTGAACTCTGCCTAAAGTTTGGCTGTAGAACTCAGCTCCTGCTTTGATCCCCTGCTAGGTGGAGTCTTTCATGGACCTCTATGGTAGGCTACTGTCCTGTTTCCTCTCTTCAGCTGCTTCCAGTGTCTGCTCTATTTGCCCTTCTGAATGAAAAATAAAGTATCCTTCCTAGGGCCCTCCTTGTTTCTTAGATTCTTTAGGTATGTGGATTTTAATATGGTTATCCTGTATTATATTGCTAATTTACACTTGTGAGTATATGCCATGCATGCCTTTCTGAGTCCAGGTTACTTCACTCAGAATGTTTTCCAGCCACATCCATTTCCATGCAAATTTTATGATGTCCTTGTTTTTGATAGCTGAATAGTATTCCATTGTATAGATGCACCACAGTTTCTTTATCCATTCTTTCATGAGGGACATAACTCAAGTAAAATACAATTTTACCTCCAATACCTTGAAAGTGCTATTGTAGGCTACTTAGGATAAGTAAGTTAAACAAGTTAATTGTTTTAGTTGATCAGATCATGGTCATGTCAATTACTAGTCTATTTATATTGCAAGAATATACATCCTAAGTTTAACAGGTAGATATGATTCTATAGAAAGATAAGGTAAAATAGTTAGATAAGGTCTTCAAAAACCTCAGAGCAGAATATGGCATTTAAAGATGTTTTTACTATTTTAAAGATTCATTGACAATAAGACAGGTTAACTCCTGGCAACACAAGAACTTCCTTGTGGAGATTGCTTCAAATGTGGCAAGCTAGCCACTGGGGAAAATGTCCTCATTTCTACCACAGACAGAGTTCTGCCAAAAAAAATGGACAAGCATGGATGCAGGTAGAGTTGACAGCCAAACTCTCCCAAGACAGTGTAAGCAAGTCCTCAATAGTTCCTGACTCGAAAATATGTCTGTCAGATATGCTGGGCCAGAAGGCTGAAGATGATGCTCCAATGTTATAGAGAGTTTTGCATGACTATTCAGGCAGCAAACTGTCTCTGTCTTTTTTTTTTTTTCACGTTAATCTTACAATTAAGCTTAGTTGTTTAGTAGTTAAGATGTTTTATAGGTCTAGATAGATAGAGATGAGAGAGATACTGATTTCCATTCAGAGTTTTAGACTCACCAAAACAGGAAAAAAAATTTTTTCTTCAATGTTGCCAAATACAAATAGCCAAAACACTATGAATATAATGTTAATATCATTACTGATTTTTTGTGGTTCTTTTGTATATATATTGAACTATTATTTTAGAGAAATCAGCAGTTACTCCTTAACCAGCTTTGTACCCAAAGAACCATAGGATCTATTTAATTAGTCTATAGCACAATGCTGCACAATATTTACTCCATCCTAAACCTCCATTTTAGTATAGATTCTTCCCATTCTGAATTCCCACATTATACTTGCTTTAAATCAACTCCTAGGCTGGGTTCATTTCTCTTGATGTTTTCTGGTCTTCTCCTCTTGGTTTCATCCTCTCCTCCCTCCTCTTTCTCTTTCTCCTCCCCTCACTGGATCAGGATATCCCATAGTATTCTGCTATTGTTCAGCATTGGCTAATTTGTTTTTATTGACAACACAGAGAACAAATGGTGACATGTTTACACAAACTTGAAACTGGAGATCTTAGAATAAACATCACAATGTAATGTCTGCATTGGTCCAGAGAGTGGGGTGGGGAAATAAACATTTAAATGGACAAGGGTAAAGTGTACACAGTCCACAAGATTATTATGCTAACAGCTCAGGAGTGGTATAGCTGGGTTCTGAGGTAGCACTATTCCAGTTTTCTGAGAAAGCGCCAGAGTGATTTCCAAAGTGGTTGTACTAGTTTGCACTCCAACCAGCAATGAAGGAGTGATCGACTTTCCCCATCCTTGCCACCATGTGCCTTCACTTGAGTTTTTTATCTTAGCCATTCTGATCTCAGAGTTGTTTTGATTTGCACTTCCATGATTTCTAAGAATGTTGAGCATTTCTTTAAGTGCTTCTCAGCCATTCAGTATTCTTTGGCTGTAAATTCTCTTTTTAGCTCTGGACCTCATTTTTTAATTTGATTATTTGGTTTGTTGGTGTTTAATTTCTTGATTTCTTTATATATATATATTGGATATTAGCCTTCTGTTAGATGTAGGGTTGATGAAGATCTTTTCCCAGACTGTAGGTTGTTGTTTTGTTCTGTTGACAGTGTCCTTTGCTTTTCAGTTTTATGAGTTCCCACTTAGAGCCTGGGCAGTTGGTGTTCTATTCAGGAAGTTGTCTCCTATGCCAATGAGTTCAAGGCTCTAACCTACCTTCTCTTCTACTAGATTTAGTGTTTCTGGTTTTATGCTGATGTCTTCGATCCACTTGGGTTTTGTTCAGGGTGATAAATATGGGTCTATTTGCATTTTTCTACCTGTACATATCCAGTTAGACCAGTACAGTTTGGTAAAGATGCTATGTTTTTTCCACTGTATAGTTTTGGCTTCTCTGTCAAAAATTAAGTGTCCATAGGTATATGAGCCTATTTCTGGGTCTTGGATTCGATTCAATTGATCCATCAGTCTGTTTCTATGCCAGTACCACGCAGTTTTTGTTACTGTTACTCTACAGTACAGCTTGAGATCAGGGATGTAGATACCTCCAGAAGATCTTTTATTGTACAGGATTGTCTTAGCTATTCTGAGTTTTTGTTTTTCCATGTGAGGTTGCAAATTTTCTTTCAAGGTCTGTAACAAATTATGTTGGTATTTTGATGGAAATTGAGGAAGACATCAAAAGATGGAAAGATTTCCCATGCTCATGGATAGGTAGAATTAACATACTAAAAATGCCCATTTTACCAAAAGCAAACTATAGATTCAACATAATTCCCATTTACCAACACAATTCTTTACAGGCCTTTAAAGAACAATTCTCAACTTCATATGGAGACATTTCCTTAATTAGTTATTAGTGTGAGAGGGCTCAGCTCATCCTTTGTGCTGCTGTTCCTGACCTATGTTGAGCAACCCAGTAAGCAGCACCCTCCATGAGCTCTGTATCAACTCCTGGCTCCAGTTTCCTGCTCTGTTTGAGTTTTTGTACTGAATTCCTTTCATAATAAAGAGTGATGTGGAAATAAAGGTGAATAAATCCTTTCTATCCCAATTTGCTTTTTTTTTTTTTTCGTGATATTTCAACACAGCAATAGAAATCCTAACCCATACAAATAATGTAGTTAGTCTTTCCTTATTGACAGGTGACTCAAAATAAAGAAAGAGCAGAAATGGCATTCAAAAATAAAAGTAAGCCATGTGTAGTGGTAGAGGCAAGTGGATCTCTGTGAGTTTGAGGCCAGCCTGGTCTACAAATGGAGTTCAGGACAGCCAGGGCTTGTTACACAGAGAAAGCCTCTCTCAAAAACCAAAAATCGAAAACAAACAAATTTAAAAACAAAGTGACATTAGAGATAGTGATCAAGTATTAACTGTGATACTTTACTGCATAAGTGTGCTTCTTACATAAGGAAGCATAAAAGACAAGTATTATACAACAGCCATGAGAGTTTTTTAACACATTTTTAATTGAAAAATAAAATAATTCATATTACATCTCATTTACTATCCCATCCCATGCATCCTCCCATTCCTCCCTCCCTCCCGCTTTTACCCCATTCCCCTTCCCTGTGACTGTGACTGGGGGAGACCTCCTGCCCCTGAATATGATGCTAGGGTATCAAGTCTCTTCTTCGTAGTCTGCTATCCTTCCTCCGAGTGCCATCAGGCCTCCCCTTCAAGGGGACATGGTCAAATATGGGGCACCAGAGATCGTGTGAAAGTCAGTCCCCAGTCTCCACTTAACTATGGAGAAAGTTCTGTCCCTTGGCCAGATCTGGGTAGGGGTTTGATGATGTCATGAGAGTTTTGACTATTACAAAACAAAGTTTAAAAAGAAACTTGAGATGTATTCAAATTATTAGTTAAACAGGATGTAACAAATAATATCCAAGCTACTCATTCAAGAAATTGTATTAAATTAATTAAAACTAATTTCACCGACATTTTTTTTACTCTTTTGTCTTCCTTGTCTTCCTCCCCATTGGAGGACTACTCCCAGGGCACTCTTCGCTTCTCTCTTCATATCATCTTTATATCCTAACTCCCTTTTTCTTTGCTTTCTTTCTCTCTTTCTTTTTGATTTTTCGAGACAGAATTTCTCTGTATATCCTTGACTGTCCTGGACTCACTTTGTAGAACAGGCTGGCCTCAAATTCATAGAAATCCACCAGCCTCTGCCTTCCAACTGCTGGGAATAAAACTGTGAGCCGCCACTACTACCACTTGGCTTTTTCTTGAAGAAACAACTTCCACTTTTTGACTAGGCCAAAAGTCTTTGCTGGATTACTTCATATTTCCAGTTTATTTCTTCACAGGATTTGCAATAATATCTTTAGACACAACTAGAGGACTGCTTTATCCCAGGAGCTGGCAGTGACATCAAGTAGATATTCAACAAATGTTTTGTTAATGTATCTTACTCTATTTCTAAGTAGGAATTTTCCTATCAGTACTCTGATCTTTTTTATAAAGATCAATACTATAACCATCCCTCCCAATTGTTTTGCTACTCCTATAATATGCAGTTGGTATGTAATAATGGTAGTATATTGTCAATCATGTATAAAATATTTAGAAGCCGAAGAGATGGCCCAGTGGTTAACAGCACATGCTACTCTTCCAGAGGGCCTGAGGTATTTCCCAACATCCACATCAGAGGATTCACAAGCAACTATGAATCCAGCTCCAGAATCCAATACCCTCTTCTAATCTCCAAAGGTTTCTGCACAATTGTGATGACATGCTCACAAGCACACACATAGAGATAATTTTTATTTGAATAGAAAATTTTCAAATGTAAAATGCTATATCAAAAGGAGATCTATATTTCAATACTTCAGTACATATTATGTATTGACACATAGTTAATAGAATACTTGAATTGTATTATGCTACTGAATTGCAAATAATAAAATCTGTGGGCACTGTCTCATCATTCTGCCATATTTCATAAGCAGAAATACGTAATTCCAAAACAAACATCTTACTCCATATATGTGAACATTACACTCCTCAACTCTAGTGCTGACCAGTTAACACTGCTTTCTGTCACAATAAATTATTTTGCATTTACTGAAGTACAATGTAAATGAAATTCTAAGGTAAACGCTTTGGAAAGATATCTTACTTTTTTAACTTAGCATAATAATGATAGTTAATTTTCTTCATTGAGTAGTAAATATTTGTATCTGAGTCGAACGCATGTGTATCACTTCACCTGTCACTTATGTCAATGATGTTGTCAGATTCAGCATACAAGTATATGGGTGTATCTTGGGTACATTGGTTTAAAATGGAGTGGCTGAGTCATGTGGCAAGTGTGTGGGTTGGTTTCAGTGAATATGGAACTCTTTTCCAGAGAGTTTATAACAATTTGCATGTTCCTCGAGATTTTCATCATTCCTTTTGCCCCTTAGTTTGTTGGTTATTTAAATTTTAAACACTAGTTACACCTCTTTACATGAAATAATTCTTAAAACTGCTTTACATTTTGTGTAAGACTGACATTAATATGTGATATCTTCAGCAATAGTATCTTACTATAAAATGGTAACTAGTACCATTTGCAATATCCTGTAATATTGTGGGGCAGTTCTGTGTGACCCACTGGCCAACAACTCAAAAAGATGTAATATATTCCTGGTATTTGGGCTTTTATATGGTGGCATATGAGGTCTAGTTAAGATATTATCCCTGCACTATATGCTAACTCTATTTAAATTCCTTTTATATATGAATATATCTTAGAAACCTTTTTAAACTAAGCCAGGTGGCTTTTGCCTTTAGTCCCAGCATTTGGGAGACAGGCAGGCAGATCTCAGAATTCTAGGCCAGCCTGATCTACATAGTTTCAGGACAGTTCTAGAACTATATATGTGAAACCCTGTCTCCAAAACAGGAAGGAAGGAAGGAAGAAAGGAAGAAAGATAGATTGATAAAGGTTTTCACTCAGTTGCCCAGGTTGGCCTCAAACTCAGAACTGTCCTGCTGCATCAGCCTCCTGATACTGAGTTTGTAGGCATAAGCTACCAGGTCTTAAAATCATGTAGTGCTAGCTTTTCTACTTTGGTGTCCCTTTTCTGCGTTTTGGCTATTTTAGATCCGTTGCATTTCTTTCTGAACTTTGGAACCAACATATGAATTTTTAGCAAAAGAAAAAAAGAATTTCTGTGGTTGTTATTGAATTGTTTTAAAGTCAGTAGTTCAATTTGAGACTACCAAGGGATAGTTTTCCATTTAGATTTTTTTTAACTTTTCTTCACAGTTTTATATAGTTTTCATTATATGGATTTTACATATTTGGTACTTTCATTTGTTGACATTTCTCATAATTTATGCCTTTAGAATTTTTCAGTTTCTAAATTTAATTCTGTAAATCCAAATGCAAATGTTGTAGCTCATTATTTTGGCTGTTAGGTTTTCTATATTGATGATCAAATAAAGGCAGTCTTGGTTCTTTCTTTTCAATCTCCATGCCTTTTTATTGCTTGGTGTCACTGTCTGGAACCATTGTAACAATGATGAAAGAAGCATTACAACATAAAGCAAACTTCCCTGTCTTTTTTATCTCTGGGTGAGTACACTCAGTGAGTCACTATTGAGAGTTAGGATGTAACTGTAGACTTCTGAGATTTCATTTATAGTATTGAAAAAGTATCTTTTCCTAGGTTTGTTGAGAGTGTGTTTGTTAGGGTGGATGTCGGACTTAATGGTTTGTTTGTTTGTTTGTTTTTTTCCTATACATCAATTGACATGATTTTATGTTTTTTTCTTTGCAAGTTTCTTAATAAGGTTACTTATATCAATTGATTTTTAGAGCTATTTAATCATACCTTCTGGAAATAAATCTCACTTGATCATTGTGTATTATTATCTTATACAAATGTCTTAATTTTGTTTGTTTACGTGTTAGTGTGTATATGAGTATATTACACAATGCACATGTAGATGTCAGAAGAGAACTTCTAGAATGTAATATCACCTGCTATGTGTTCAGACAGGATCTTTCTTATTGTTTTGTTTTCCATATTCCAGATTACCCAAACCAAAAGTTTCCAAGTGGTTTTCTTTTAGAACCTCCTAGTTGACTCTAGGAGTGCTGGGATTATAAATCACATCTTAAATTCATGTGGATTTGGGGATCGAAGTTTAATAGTCAGGCTTATGAGACAAGTACTTATGCCTTCTTGATTTTGTAAATTCCATCTACTATGATTTTGTTTACACTTTTGCCTGTTTGTGAACAATATTAGTATAGATATTGTGGTGGTGTTCTTCTTTAGTATAATTGCCCTATATGGGTGCAAGGACAATGCTCATAATATAGAATTGTTTGAGAAATTTATATAGAACTGGTTTTAGATAGTTTTTAGTAAAAATTCCATCACAGTACAAAGTTTTTATTGCAAATTCAACATACTTAATACAAATGGGGATTTTTCAAGATATCAATTCCTCTATGGACTTGGTTCTATGTATCTGTCAAAGACGGACATTTTATTTATGTTTACATTTGTAGACAGTAAGTTGTTCGTATTTTTTCTTATTACCAGTTTTGAATTTGTAAAATGTGTAGGCTCTATCCCCAGGCCTGACACTGATGTGTGCCTTCTCTCCTTCTCTCCTGGTATCCTCTGGTCTGCACAAGCTGAAGTGTCCTAAGTTGCCCTCATCCCAGAAATGAGTTCTCAGTCCTGCCAATTTTTCTGTCGTGACAATTTCCTATTTCAGTAACCTCACTTTAATTTTTTATCCTTTTCTTTCATGTTATTTGAATTTCATTTAATTTTTTATTTCTTTAAGTAGCTTGAGGTCATTAATTTGAGACATTTTTTCAGTTTTAACATAGGTATCAATTTTATACATATATTCACTATGTATGTTCTAGTAACAGCCTGCAAAATCAGATACACTGCATTTCTGTTTTCATCCATTTCAAAGTAATTTCTGAATATTGTGGCATTTTCCAGAGACATGCTTGTTACCAAGTTCTCATTTAGTTTTCATTTGGTTGTAATATAATCTGGAACTCGTTTGTAGCAAATAATATGATCTGTCTTGGTAAATGTTTCTTGTGTGCTTGAGAATAATGTGTTTTATAATGTTGGGTGGAGTCAGTTTGGCAGTGTTCAATGCTGTTGTATCCTCAATCATTCTTATATTTAAGATTTTATCAGTTTATTGAAAGATAGATATTAAGTCTTCCTTTCTACACTTTTGATTTTTCAGTTTCTATACTATACCAACTTTTTAGTTTCTCATATTCCTAGAGCATTTTATGTGGTTGATTCTGTTACTTTTATAAAATATAAAATATTCTTTGGAGTCAGCCACCACTTCTCATCCCTGGCATTTAATAAAGTCATCCCATTTAGAGATAAGTTCTCCAAGGTCTCTGACTCGGTATGTGTCTAGTTGTGTGTCTTTATGTTAATTTCCATCTGCTGCAAGATGTTTTCCTGATGGGAGCTGGGTGATGCAGTGATCAATACTGGATGTAGCAGTATATCTTTAGAGTCTTTTTATTGTTGTGTTCATTTAGTAGAACAGTGGTAGATTTTATCCTAAGGCTCATGACCCGTTTAGTCTCATGTTCCTCCCCTCATGAACAGTGTAAGGTTTGGGTTCTATCTCATAGACGGGGCCTTAAATCCAATATGAAAGTGGTTGATTTCTACCATCAACATTTGTGCCACTATTGCTTAGCTATATCTTGGAGACATGTTGCTGTGATAAGGGTTCATAGCTAAGTGATACTGATTACTTTTCTCTTCTGATAGCACATATATATGTTCAGCAGCTAAGAAATGTATTATAACCCTAACTATTACCACGGAAACAGAAAAACATAAGTTATAACCAGCAAATCAACCTAGAAAATAATCTAAGAAACATGATTTGGACCCCTCTCCAAAAAAAACTAAAGGAAAAAAAAAGAATCAAAGAATAAATGGGGTATATAACGTATGTTTTCATATGAGAAAAATATAGATTTCTAGAAGACACCAAGATTACACATTTAAACCTAAAGCATATCAACAATCATGTTACATATAAATGTTTTAAAGAACCATAATCAAAGTCAAGGATTACTTGCATAATAAACCTGACTCGTGTTAATTCTTTATCAGTTTCCATAGATGGTTATTTTCTCTGTTATAGGCCCTGTTTTTCTGCTTTATTTTTTGTGGCTAGTAATCATTAATTATATGCAAATTTTACCATCAAGAATTTTTTTAAACCTGTAAATATTTCTGAGCTTTGTTCTGGAATTCAGTTTATTTATTTGGAAGCATGTGATCCATTTACATGTTGCCTTTATGATCTTTTTTTTGGGGGGAGGGACAAATCCAGAGTAGCATTCACCCCACTGTATAGACCTCAGACAAGACCATCTCCACTCAGTACCCTATAATCCACGATTTTTTTCTTGTTCTTTGTAACTGGAATAAGAATTAGTCTAAACACTATTTCAGTGCTAGACACTGGTCCTTGTAAAGTCTTTCTGTTTTTTAATGATTTTTTTCGCCCTATTTTAGGCAACTTCCTAACATGTATGCTCTAGACAAGTGGCTCTCAACCTTCCTAATACTGCAACTCTGTAATACAGTTCTGCATGTTTTGGTGATATAACCATGAAATTATTTTTGTTGCTACTTCACAATTGTAAATCTATTCCTGTTGTGAATAGCAATGGAAATATCTGTGGATTTCAGTGGTCCTAAGTGACCCCTTTGAAAGGGTTGTTTGACCCCCAAAAGGAGTCACAACACAGAAGTTCAGAACTGCTGTTCTAGACAGTATTCTAATGAAGACTCAAAGAGGAGGTCCTGCAGATTTCTAGAGCCATGTGCACATGTTCTCCATGCCCTCCACCCTTGATCTGTAGCAATCTTCTCTAGTACAGATACATAAACTTTGGCCACCTTCATATCTGGATTTACAACTCCATGTCAAATCAGGAGTCATCCAGGTCCACTTGGATTGTGCCTTTCTGTACTACATCCTAGAATGTCTCCTTACTGTAAGCTAGGCAATACTAAGGCTTACCTAGTTTGTTTCCTAAATCTTAAGCTTTCCATATTTTATAGCCAGTACCTTCAGAGTCAAAGCTTCAAATGTTTTGTCCTTTCTCTTTTAACCAAATGTTACCAAACCGTTTATAACATTAATCTTTCGCTAATGCTATAGATAGCGTTGAATAGATGGTGTTGAACTTTCATAGCAGTAGCAGTTGGCTGAATCTCAACCACATTTTTGGAAAAATAAGATTTCTCTTTTACAAAAATATTCTAAGAAAGTAGATAAATCTGGTTTTATTGTATTTCTTTTTTAAACATGTACATTTATATAATTACACATAAATAAGATAAACTACATACAGCAGGAAGAGCCACAAAACAATCAGGAATTATATAAGTGTTACATTCGTAGTGATTTGGCTATTTTTATTTGGCAAACTTGAGGAAAAGACTTTTCCTATCTTGGTGAGTCTAAAATTTTGAATGAAAATCAATATCATAGCTCATCTCTAATTGACTTAAAACATATATCTAGACCTAAAAACATCTTAACCCCTAAACAGCTAAGCTTAATTGTAACACTAAACTAGCTGGTCTTCAACCCCATCAGAGACTTGTGAACCGGAAGTGCAGGTTAATAGCTTCCAAAATAAAAAATAAATGACAAAGATGGTTTGCTACCTGAACAGTCACCCATAACTCTCTATAATGTTGGAGCATCATCTTCAGCCTTCTGTACCAATATATATGACAGACATATTTGCGAGGTAGGAACTATTGAGGACTTGCTTATTACCCTGTCTTGGCAGAGTTTGACCATTGATCCTGCCTGTATCCATGCTTGCCCATTTTTAGGCAGAATTCTGTCTGTGTCAGAAGCAAGGACATTTTTCCCAGTGGCTTGTTTGCCAAATTTGAAGGCATCTCTATAAGGAGGTTCTTTGATGCTTATTGTCTTCTTTGAGGTAGGTTGGGTATTGTCAAGAGTTAACCTGTCTTGTTATCACACAATCTTTAAAATAACAAAAAATATCTTTAAATGTCATATTCTGTAGGTCTCTGAGGTTTCTGAAGACCTTATCTATTTTACCTTGTCTATCTATAGAATCATATTAATCTGTTAAACCTAGGATGTATATTCTTGTGCTAGAACTATACTAGTAATTGACATAACCATAATTTGGGCAACTATTAACTTGTATTATTTAATTATCCTCAACAGCCTACAAAATATTAGAAGTAAGCCTTGTATTATAGTTTAGTTGTATGGGTACAATACTTCATATTAGAGTGTGTGTGTATATATATATATATATATATATATATATATATATATATATATAGTGAAGAATAATCTCAAATTTGAATTCTACACCAATGTATCAAAATTATTTTTATTTTGCATCAATATGCAAAGTTCTATACCAGTGAATTAAAAATAACCTTGTGAGTAATGATTAAGGTATTAAGTTGAGGAGTAGATTCAATAATCTACTTTTTGTCCTATCATACCTATATATTTCTATATTCCCCCTTCTTTCTTTTCAACTCTATCTCTAAACCTAATAAAGAATGATAAGGGAAAAAAGAGACATCCCTAAGTACAACCTTGATTTCTCTCTGAATAAGACCATTAATAACGTATAACCAACTCTCAGTGAAAATAAACCTATTTAGCCCAAGAAAATAGCCAGAAACCTACCCAAACCCCCCTTAAGGGAAGTGTAGGCGTTGCTCTCTTAAGGCTTCTTCTGGCTGATTTAGGATGAATAATATACCTTTATAGGGCCTTAATAATGTTGGGAGAAATGGTTAAACAAGCTAGGAATAGCATTTGTGGTCATGTTTCTAAATGTTGAGAAATTCCATTCTTAATTAAAGTCCTGTATGGAACAGTCTAAATTGCTGGAGCCATTAGGATCAGAAGCTTTCTTAGTAGCTGTTCTGGGAGCTGTCCTATGTAACACTTACATAATTTATGGTTTAATAAACCTTGTTTTAATTATAAGTAAGTAATGAATAATAATCACAGCAAGGGATATAGCTCAGAAGTACAGAGCTTGGCATGTGCAATACCCTGGGTTCAATTCTCAGACCACAAAATATCAGTGAGAAGTATTTTAGTTATTGTGCTTTTGATCATTAAGTTGAAATTTGTCTTTTTGTTTTTGTTTTTGTTTTTTGCAGGATGCAGAAGAATACACAGACTTGCCAGTACGACACAATGAGGACCATACGAATAACGAATTGGCCAAATGTCTTCCCATTGAATTAAATCCCCATTCATTTGACAGCCCTCACACCAAAGCACATCTCTTGCTTCAGGCACATCTTAGCCGAGCCATGCTGCCCTGCCCAGATTATGACACTGATACCAAAACAGTCTTAGACCAAGCTCTCAGAGTATGTCAGGTATGGCAGTCTTTCTTATATCTATATTTTAGTTTTATTACATTTAAGACATTTTCATCCTAAAATTGTTCAGAAACCATGAGGTGAATGAGATCAATACTTTTCTAAGAAAAAACAGATATAAATACATTATAAAGCCAAATTCAGCCAGGTATAGTGGCACATGCCTTTAATCCCAACACTCAGGAGGCAAAGGCAGGCTGATCTCTATGAGGACAGCCTGGTCTACAAAGCAAGTTCCAAGACAGCCAGAGATTTTATACTGAGAATAACAACAACAACAACAACAATGCCAATTTCAGTCACATTTAACCAGAATGTTTTGATTTGAGAGTGAAGTATGTGCCAGGAACATTTGTATGCATTGCACATATAATAATAAAACAGAAAAATCCATATTTTAATGACTCAAGATGGCAAAGGCTGACAATTAAAACTGTAAAAAAGGCCTGTGTCCTAGCAAACATCTATGATCCCACCTCTTAGGAAGCAGAGACAGGAGAATTGTGAGTTTGATGCCAGCCTGAGCTATATGCCAAGTGGAAGTCTACCTTGGCTGCTTATTGAAACTGTGTTTCTAAAAACTAAAATAGTGGAAGGAAGATGAAGTCATAGAGATTTGGGGGGTGAAGAGTGTATGCTCTGGATACAGAGCTGTTATTGAAGCTGTCCTGTAGGAAGCCTCCTAGTCTCCTCAAAGAAAATCAAGTTGTCTATTGAAGAAAGGGGGGGGTGGAAACAGTGAAAAGAGATGGTTAGAAATAGCACAAAATGAGGTAGAAGTGGAAGGTATGGAGAAAATTCTAGACTTTTCTTTCTCTAAAGAAAGAAAGCTTTGGAACACTGGTTTATTGGTTATGTTATTAATACCTAACAATATTCTCAGAATGTAAATTTTTACTTGAAGATAACAGTAATAATCTTATATGTTAACATACTTTTTATAAAAAGCAAATACTTTCTAAACCCACAAATAATAGTGAAAACTATGGCCATCTTACATTTTGCAAAATGTTTTGATATCCACCTAGACTTTGCAGTCAATATAAAGTGTTTGTTGTAATGTTTTATTGAAATATATGAAGAAACCCTACCCTTACCCTTGTAATGCAATCTAAATGGAGGAATAATCCTTAATGGTCCTTGAGTAGCTCTTTTAAAGAGCTGGCTGAATATGGCAGGAGAGTGGCCAAGTGTTTAGTGGGCATGAGAAACTGGAGATGATTCAGGGCTTCTCCAGCACAGCTAGACAATGGAAGCTTCCCTTGAGTAAGGAAACCACAGGAGAATATATTTTGATTAAGGATGTATACTGACAAAATTGAATTATGAGAGATCTTGACTTTCTACACTTTACACTTTTTATCATTCCTGTAATTTTTTTCAAGGTATTTTTAAAGGTGCATTAAGTCTATCTGAAGATTAAGTAGAAGAACATTCTTTAAAATAGTAAAGGTTCAAGAATAGCCTAGCACCTTTCATGTAACTGTAATTTATAACAGTTCCACTGATAAATTTTGTATATATGGAAAATATATAGCTACTTCTAGGAAAAAAATCTAAAGTTTCTCCACTGAGAGATTTTACAACCCCCATATATGGGTAACAGGTTTACTATGCTTTTCATTTACTGCTTTAGGATTTTCTAAAATGTTTGACTGTTTTATAAAGAAACTCTTATCATTTTAATTATTCTTTGGTTGTTTCTTGGAGTTTTTGTTGCTGCTGCTGCTGCTGCTGCTGCTGCTGCTGCTGCTGCTGCTGTTCCTGTTGCTGTTGTTGCTGCTGTTGTTTTGACAGTTCTGTCTATATAGCCTTGGCCATCCTGGAACTCCCTGTGTAGACCAGGCTGGCCTTGAACTCTACATCTGGCTCCTCCTCTGGCTCTGCCTCCTGTAATTAAAAGCATGTGACACCACACCTAACACATTTTTTATTATTCAGAAGTAGCTACCATGTAAAACAAAGTAACCAGAGGATATCAGAAATTCAGAGGGAATAATGCTCTACCACAAAAGTGTTTTGGACACACTTTTGTAGCTAACACTTGTTCTTCCTCTCTAGACAGATGATTTACCATTCTTCGTTAGCAGTGCTTTATAGGCTTAAAGTTCTGAGTTTTCCTATGTGGCCCTGGATAGTCACTTGTATTTGCTATGGCATTTTTCCATCCTTTCCACAATGACAGTTAATGAACACTGGGGTCAGGAAAGCTTGCCTGAAAGGTGCAAAATGAAGTAAATTTTTAGTTTTACAAATAAATTGGTGAACATTATTGTCTATTTTATATATTTATTCCCATTACATCTCAGTTGTTATCCCTTAGCTCTTATCTTCCTGTTCTCACCCTCCTTCCCTCTTCTGTCCTATTCCCCTCCCCTAGCCCTTTGACAAGGGGAGTGGAGGGGCTCCTCCCTGACTCTCTGGCCACAGCCTATCAGGTCTCATCAGTATAGCCTGCTTCCCCTTCTTCTGTGTGCCCTCAAGACCATCCTGCCAAGGAGCATTGATCAAATCAAATCATGGGAACAGAGTGTATGTCAGAGGGTCAGCAGCAGTTTCCCTTCCCACACATGGAGAAATAGCTGTCCATCAGCTACATCTGAACAGGGGGTCTAGGCTCACTGCATGCATTGTCCTTGGTACATCAATTTGTACAGGCACTCATGAGTCCAGATCTGCAGGCCTTGATGGCCTCCCTGTAGAGCTCCTGACCCCTTCTGGGTCCTTCCATTTCCCCAGTCTTCCATACATCTCTCAGCACCCCGCCCAGAGTCTGGCTTTAAGTCTCAGTATCTTTCTTCTGTCCTGATCCACTGCTGGGTAGAGTCTCTCAGAAGACATCTATGTTGGGCTAATATCCACTTATGAGTATATGCCATGCCTGTCTTTCTAGGTCTGGGTTACCTCATTCAGGATGATCATTTCTAGTTCCATCCATTTGCCTGCAAATTTCAGGATTGTATAAATGCACCACAATTTCTCTATAATTCTTCAGTTGAGGGACATCTAAGTTGTTTCCAGATTCTGTCTATTACAAATAAAGCTAATATGAAGATAGTTGAGCAAATATCCTTGTTGTATGGTAGAGCGTCTTTTGGGCAAATACCCAAGCTATATCCCAAGAGAGATATAGCTGTGTCTTGAGGTTAAAATATTCCCAATTTTCTGAGAAAGTGCCAAATTGATTTCTAAAGTGGTTGTACTAGTTTGCACTCCCACCAGCAATGGAGGAGTGATCCCCTTTCTCCACATCCTCACCATGATGTGCTGTCACTTAAGTGTAAGATAGAATCTCAGAGTTGTTTTGATTTTCATTTCCCTGATAACTAAGGACATTGAGCATTTCTTTTAGTGTTTCTTGGCCATTCGACATTCATCTTTTGAAAACTGTCTGTTTAGATTTATATCCCATTTTTTAATTTGATTATTTGGTTTGTTGGTGTTTAATTTCTTGTATTTTTTTTATATTTTTTGGATATTAGCCCTTTGTCAGATGTAGGCTTGGTGAAGATCTTTTCCCAGTCTGCAGATCTTTTATTGTACAGGATTGATTTAGCTATTCTGGGTTTTTTGTTTTTCCATATTAACTTGAGAATTACTCTCTCAAAGTCTGTAAAAAAAAAAAATGTGTATGTATTTTGGTAGGGTTTACAATGAATCTGTAGATTGCTTTTGGTAAGATGACCATTTTTACTATATTGATTTTCCCAATCCACGAGCATGGGAGATCTTTCCATCTTCTGGTATCTTCTTCAGTTTCCTTCTTCAGAGGCTTGAAGTGTTTTTCTTAGAGATCTTTAACTTCCGTGGTTAAAATTTCATAAAGATACTTTAGATTATTTGAGGCTATTGTGAATGGTGTAGATTCCTTAATTTATTTCTCAGCTTATTTGTCAATTTTATACAGGAGGGCTACTGACTATTTTGAGTTGATTTTATATCCAGCCACTTCGCCGAAGGTGTTTATCAGCTGTAGGAGGTCTTTGGTAGAATTTTTGGGGTCACTTATGTATATTATCGTATCATCCATGAATAGTGATACTTTGACTTCTTCCTTTCCAATTTGGATCTCCTCGATCTCCTTTAGTTACTTATTGCTCTAACTAGAACTTCAAGTATGTTAAAGCATGTATCACCTAATGTGTCTGTAGTTTTTCTTTATTGTAAATGATTAGTTTTCATGTCCTTAAATGCTTTGCTTGGTCTTCTATAAACTCCTCATCAGCTTCATACCCAGAGTCTTTTCATTCCTGTCATTGCTTTGCAATGCTATGATAAAAGTAAACCAGGAAAGGAAAAGAACATCATCTAGTCAAGTTGCTAATGTTCCTGTGATTGGTCAACAATTCTAATTTTTCTCTGTTTTTCTGCTTGACGCATGAAGGGTATTCTGACTCTTAGAAAGCACTGGTTCAAGCCACTTTCCAATCTGTAGCCCTTCTATCTGTTTGAAAATTATATTGCTGCTTACATAGAATCCAAACGTGATCATACAGTCTATGGTTCAGACTTGGTGTCAGGACTTAGTACCTATTGTAAATTTCCTCTACTCCCCTGCTGCCTTGAGCAAGTGGCTTAACCACTGGTATCTCTGTCAAAATAGCACAAGTGTAGCCTTCCTAATAAATATAAAGTAAAACAACATAAAGGCTCAAGGAAATTGGTGTAATTTAATATTCTTAATCTTAGTATTCTAAGATGCCTCTCCATTATCATAGTAATTTATGACTAAGGGGATATTTTTATTCCTTTTATTTCATAGAAGCATATGCTCTATTTGAACCATCCTGGAGATTATGAAAACTATAGCCTGGATTAGCAATGCTGTGGGCAGTTTTGCACCAAAGGAAAATAGAGTTGCAATAATAGAAATTATTCTGGCTTAAAGCCAGAAAGTATAATTCAACCTAGCTTTTTATCATATTGTTACAAATTATATGTCAAGGTCATTCTGTATGCATGTAAATTTGTTTTTTGTTGAGTTGGGAAATTTATCATAGGGTTTTTTTTAATATTTTACTATTACTGACATTTCCATTTCTAGCCATCACAAGAAAAGTAAAAATTATTGTACATACTCCAGTTTTTAAAAATAGCTTAAAAGATTCGTGTAACCACAAGTTTTTCTATGCCCACCCCAGTTCTGAATAATGACACAGAGATCTCTAAAGTGTATTATAAGCTTAGGACACTGTAGCTGGTCAAATGCTCAGCTATTCTGACTCAATACTCATCTGGCCTGCATCCCACCATGTGGCTCATTTCTTGCTGTTAGTCTCGGTTTTTGCACCTACTTCTTCATTCATATCCTGATTGCAACCTCGCCTTTTTCTCTCGAATTCCCACCTGGGACCCGCTCTCTCTCTGCCCAGAAGTCCTGCCTCCAAATCCTGTCTCAGTTTATTGACCATCAGATTTTTATTAAAACCAATCAGAAGATGATAGACAACAGTGTTTACAAAACATTGAGACAGGAGATGCTTCATAACAATGACAGTGCCAAAGACCAGCCTGTACTCAACTCTGTGGGCACAGAAATCAGCATTTGAATACACAGTGCACAAAAACATCACTCCTCCATATTGTAATTTCTGAATTGTATAATTATGGAATCAATTGGCCCTGGGCCTCACCTTTCAAAACTTTCTTGATCATCTCAACTATAAAATATAGTAAATGATATTGAGAAACTGTTCTTGAGCAGTTTCCTGCTCTGTGCTATAATTGATGTACTCAAAAGTCACACACTGTTGAAGAAAACTGATTTTTCCCTCCTAGCAGCTAGCTATCAATTGTCAGTAGCTTCTTGGTTAGGGATAGGGACTTTCTGCCTATTTCTCCTTCTCCATGCTGGGATTTTCTCTAGTTTGAACAGCAGTTCTTACATATGTGAGCTCATATGAGATTCAAACCTGTTGTTTTTGAAAAATACCATTTCCTTGGAGTAATCTCTCACTACTGGCTCTTAAAATCTTTCAGCCTCCTCTTCTGCATAGATCCATGAACCTTGAAAGGGGAGGAGTATAATACAAATATCCCATTTAGGGCTGAGTGCTCCAAAGACTGTCACTCTATGTTCTGTGTTGTTCAATTGTAGATCTCTATGTTAATTGCCAGCTGATACAAGAAGCTTCCCTGATGAGGATTTACCATACTCTGCTCTATGGGTATAGCATTATGTCATTAGGAGTCATGCCAGTATTGTGTGTATCTCTCACAGTCAGGTAACCACTGTAGCTTGTAGGGTCTGTAGTTGGGTGAGATCTATGATTATGTTTCTCTTCTAATAGCATGTATATCACGTTCCAGCACATTAATGTTTGTCAGCAGGGGTGAATCTTCTAAGTTATATCTTCTATAGAGTTTTAGCAATGGGCTGTGGAAGGTAACCAATAGCATTGTCAATAGCCTATGATGTTTTGTTGATAGTCTGGGACCCCTTTGGCCAATGATTCAAAAAGAAGCAACCAATTCTTAGTATGGGGAGTTTTATTTGGTATTATATGTTGTCTAGTTGGGGCATTGTTGCCCCCATTATACAATAAATCCATTTAAATTCCATATATAATGGTAGGTTTACATGCAGCTTTTCAAAAGGTTCAGTTTTCTTTCCCCATATTCCTCTACCCTGCCCTCTGTTACTCTCTCCAGTTAATCTGCTGCTTCTAATATCTCCTTTATCCCTTTATAACACTAAAGTCTATTTTTTCTTCTTTGGAAGAGCTTCTCCTCCTGGCCCCTTACTACCTACATTCATTGAGAGTGAATTAAACATACATATCTAAAGATTAAAAGCTAACATCCACATGTAAGAAAACATGCAATATTTCTTTGTGTGTCTGTGTTACTTAGGATGATTATTGTTTCCACCTTCATCCATTAACCTGCATATTTCATAGTTTCATTCCTAATATCTGAATAATATTCCACTGTGAAAATGTACTACGTTTTTATTATCTATTCATCAGTTTATATATATATATATAGGCTGTTTCCAATTCCTGAATTGCTGAGTGGAGCAGCAATGAGCATGGATGAGCAAGTACGTCTGTAGTAGGATGTAGTAGATGCTCAAGAGTGATACAGCTGGATCTTGTGGTAAATCAGTTTTTAGATTTAAAAAATTTAATTTTAACTAAGTGCATAGAGGAAGGAAGCATGTAGTTGTATTAGAATGGCATTCCCTTCTTTAGAAACATTTCTTGAACTTGCAAAAACACATCTTTTAAAGTTCATTGATACAGTTGCTGTTTAGCCTAAAGATCAAAATAATAATTTGACTTCTTTATAACAACTTCTGATAAGATAAATGCGTACTACACATCACATGATTTCTATAACTCACATTAACTCTGAAAACACATTTCATCTTCAATCTATTTTTTTCCTTTTTGTTTTCTTGATCCAAAACAGGCTCTAAAGTAGCTTATTGAGGAGGGTCTCTAGCTGCTTTAGTACAGGCATAAGCCTGAAGTCCTGATTCTTAAACTTCCACTACAAAGTGGCAAGGATTACATTACATACTTATGTGCCTCCACTCTAGAACCTCTGATGTACTATGGCCAGTGCACTACCCACTGTCTGTGTTTTTAAAATATGATAGTAGATAAACAATGTATGTTTCCATGTGTTTGACTATGACAAGAAGAGAGACTAACCAAGTTACATTTAGTGCCACAAAAGTAGAAGATGAAAAAAAAAGAAACAAACAATCTAGATTTCATTAGCAAATGATTCTGAGTTGTGGAGGTTACATGTAAAAATATTTAACTCCCAAAGACTCATACACCATAAAGGAAGGTGAGTGTGCTTACCTGGGGCTCAGTAAAATGGGCTTGGTGGGTGGGGAATGCATTGAAAATTGTCACTGTCATCTGAATGAGTTCAGTCTTTTAGAGCCAAGTACAATTAGCAGTGAAAGTCGTCCAAGTATTACCAAGCTTTAAAAGGAAGTACTTGGTGTAATCCTTAATACAATACTTGTAAGAATGTTTTGATATTGCAAATGTTAGGTGAATCTGCTGTGTTCTTAGTTAAATCCTTTCAAATGTTAAATGCTTCTAATTAGACAAAATGAGATTTTCTTTAAGGAGGTAGCACAATAAGTTTCAGAAGATCTCTCCAGATCGTTCTGATAAACGTAAGATAAGTGGATTATATGTAAACAATATATCTGCTTTGCAGGTCTGTGTCAGGGAATGTGAACAGTATGAGAGGGTTTCATATCTGAGGTATACTTGGAACTTCTATTAGCTGTAACACAGCTGTCTGTCTGTGTGTGTGTGTTTCTGCAACTTAAAAAGTTTCTTACTACCAGATTTTGAATTGATATCAACATGTGTGTAGTCCGTTTTCTGTACATATTTTAATGTGATGTTACCAAACTCATAAGAGAACTAGATGGGATCTGATTTGGTCTACTTTCTTGGCCAGACAGCCCACGAGCCCCTTGGTGCCATAGAAGCCTGCTGAAGTCTTGCTTCTGGTTAAGGATTTAAAGCAGATCGATCTATGTGAACTTTATCATTTATTCTTCCAAATGAAAAGATCCACACAGCAATGGACACTGAGTCCAAATGGTCAAAGCTACATCTTAACTCTTCAATACAATAACCAAAACCATCATCAAGGATGACACAGCACCATCCTTGCTAAGAATGTAGCAGAGCCAGCAGCCTTACCACCTTCAAAACTAATACAAATGTGTTTGTTTTTGGTGCTAGACACCTTTATTTATGTCTCTGAATCTACAAGCAATCTCCCTTCAGTGACTATAATATAATTTAGAAGGCTGTTTCCTCTTGGGTAGCTGTACCTGTAAGCTTTTATATGGCAGTTCAGGGATGGTTTATTGACTGTGTGGACTGTTGTGAAGGATCTTTCTATCCCCAGTTCCTCTCCTCACACCCACATAACAACCCTTTTCCCGGTTGGGGCTTTAGGAAATGAGTAATGCTTAACCCATTTGTGTGATCAATTCACTTAAGCAGCTACTGTGAAATGTTAATCACAACTTTAATTTGTACTGCATTAGCATTTTGATTAACTTGTAGGCTTGCTAGCACACTTGAAGCGCTTTTACTCATAGTTACAGCTCGGAAATGACTTTTTGATTAATTAAGTTTGTTAGACAGCAGCTGAGCTTCCTGAACGCTAACCTTCCTGGGGTCAAAGTTCAGGGGAAGTTACTATGAACAACTGTTGCTATTGAAAAATATCTTATAAATGTACTTTCAGCATTTTAATTATTGATAAAATATTGAAGCCTCACTTCATATGACCTGAACCTTTAAATGAGTATGCCTTTCTCTCCAGAAAGCTACTCTCAGGGGTCTTCCCATCCTTGCAAAACTTGCAGGAGCTCTTAAGCTAAGCAGTGGGCTTACTCAAAGTCTAACAACTGAAGTTTTGACAAGGTCCTAAAATGAGTTTCTAGTTTCTTTTGTTTGTTTTCCAAAAGCTTTTCATTTGAGAAGAGTTTCCATTTTCAAGGAAGGTTGTCGAAAGCCTTGCTGCTCTGAATGTACTGAATCTAGTCTGATCTTGGAGGTTAAGCAGAGTCAGTCCTGGTTAGTGCTTAAATGGGAGATTTCCACGAAAGGTTGCAGAGAGTCCCTTTGCTTGATATGCTGAGACTGTAATTCCTCTCATACTACCATTTTACATGTATGTATTAGTGCAGTGTGTTTGTTATAATTAAGCTCATACTTACATATTATAACTAACCAAAAACCACAGTTATTCAGGGTTCTTTGCATACTATCTTTTTATTATTATTCATAGTATCATTAAGGATAATGCATGAATTAGCCTGACTCTTCTCTCTCTCTTGGCCTGTTTTAGCAATGACAGTTCCTTAGACTTTCTTTGGTCTCATAATCTTTCTGTAGGGATCTGCACTTCCATGATGTATCACTGTTAACCTTGTTTCTCTAAATTAATGTAATTTTCTCTCATTCTGGATTAAATAAATCTCTTAAAATCTTTATGTTATTTAATTTGTGCAGAAGTGGCAACATTGCCTGCCATTTCAGATGTTGTCCTGGTGATTTTAATATGCTTGTGATCGCTTCATAATCAGGAGATAGTAGAGTAGAGAAAGATTTTCTTACAGGGAGGAAGAATCCAAGAAAGTGCTACAGAGTGCTGCAGCCGGAACACAGGGCTGGAGCAGCATGTGCCGAATTCTGCACATTTTGCAATCCATACCCTGATAGGTTTCCTTGTAAACAGTTTAGGTTTGGGGAAAAAATTTTAATAGACCTTTCACTTTTCCTTTCCTGTTCTGTGTCGGTGGCTCTCCTGCTATGCAGTGAAACTGACTTAATTGTATTAGTGTTCACTGTTCACTTTTACCTTGCATTATTCTACTCGAGAATGAGTTCTGTTTCAAAACATACAATGCCTGAATAGTTGATGTTGAGATAAAGCTATATGGATTAAAGCTAATTCAAATGTTTTGTTTTCAAAACTTGTTTAGCAAAATTTATTCATAGAGACAGTAATTATTAACTACATCATTTTGCTTAGATTTAATGTTCATTTCTTATGTGTGAGAAAAAAGAGATGTGAGCCAACCGAAATCCTTTTTGAAACAAGATAGCATTTAAGTCAGCAGAGGTAGTGTGGCATGGCAATGAGCACAGGTCTGAAATTGGAAAAGTAAGGTTAGTCCTTACCTCTGAACTCTTGTGGGTGTTATTACAGTCACTGACCTTCTGTAAGCTTCTCTTTCCATGTCTGTCTCATAAGTGCTATTGATAAAGATTCAATTAAGTTATTTTTAAAGTGTTTTATAATTTATATACTTCATAATGCTTGCATACAATATGACTTTATATAATTAACTGTTTTGGGATATTTTCACAATAATTGCAAGAGATTTATATTACTTGATAAACTTAAATGTTTGCTGTTGAAAGTATAATCTGCAGTCATAGGAGATGAAACTATGCATAGATTTGGATAAGTTGGTCCTTCCTGACACTATAAAACTGTTTAACTCAAACCTGAGAACCTTAGGGATTTCTGTGATAGATTTATAGAAATGTTGAAGTTGTGCTGTGAGGACTGTCCACACTCTAAAGCATGCCTTCAACTAAACAAATTTTTCTCTAGAGATTCTTCATTCTGTTGATTTTGGTTTTTTGTTTTGGTTTGTTTGTTTGTTTTTTCTTTTGTTTTGTTTTTACCTTTGCATGCCATGAATCACTTCAGAAGTCCTTGAGGATGAAATAACTTTGGGATGCATACTCTGTCTTTTCTGGGGTCTTCCTCTTTGTTTCATCATCTTCTCCCTTCTAATTTTGCTCCCTCACTCAAATCATGTCGAACAGTTCTTGTCCTGCTGTGATAAAAGCTGCCTTCCTTCTGTTAGAAATCCATTAGATTTCTTTTTTTTTTTTTAACTGTTTCCTAAACTAGATTTCCCCCACTTTCCTCAAAACAGTGCTCATAGTGTCAGTTTGCCATCTTCAGCTCCATCATAGTGGTTTCAACAACTGGCTTTTTCACATGTAAATCACATTCCTGCACTTTGATGGTTGTCAGACTGCATCGCCCAGACTACAACATCTACACTCGAGTCTTATCTCACAGTGTCTTTATCAGGCAGCTTAAATGAGCCTTTCTGATACTGTACACAGGAATCTTTTCTCCTTTTCCTGTTCTCTTAGTTTTAGTCCCTGACCACTTCAACACTAGTGTCAGAGTATGCTCAAATCTTTTCCATGGGTAACTATCAACATCTGAATTCTCTGCTTTCATGCCATAATTACTCATTATTGCTGGAAATAATCTCCAAATAGTGTTAAATCCACTACAGAATCATGCTGTTGAAGGCAGGGCTGTTTCAGGGATTTTTTTTTTTTTTTGTCATCAATTCTACCCAGTTCTTGTGTTCCCTTACATTTTTTTTTCTCCTAGCAAGATGCATTACCTTCAATCTGCAGAGATTTCCTTTCTTTTCCTGCCACACCCCATTAGCCCTATGAGATCTTCAGTGATCAAGAGAAGCCGTTATTTTCTGAACCCCCAACACACACTTCATCAACAGTAACTCTCATCCACTGACCCAGGATGGTCTCTTCAGCTCATTTGGTGTTTACTAGAAATGACTTTAGAAATACTAGAGTCCACCAGAAATGTTAGAAAGCAACTGTTAACCCCCCCAAAAAATGTATCTATATTCATACTTCATTGCTGAAAGATTAAAGCTTATAGAGAAGGTAGAACTCTTATTTTTTAATTATTTATTTATTACGTACACAGTGTTCTGCCTCCATATACACCTGCACATTAGAAGAGGATACCAGATCTTATTATAGATGGCTGTGAGCCACCATGTGGTTGCTGGGAATTGAACTCAGGACCTCTGGAAGAGCAGACAGTGCTCCTAACCGCTGAGCCATCTCTCCAGCCCCCGAGAAGGTAGAACTCTTAAAGAGTGACAGATCAAACTCAATTATTGCAATGTGGAAAATGAATGTCAATAATTAACTAAATTGCCCAGAGCCTTACATTTAAGAGGTACAGTTCTAAACTGCTAATCTGTGTCTAACATACCACAGCAGCTGTAAACCAGTGCCAAGTGTCAGTGAATTGCAGTAAAATTGTACCCATCAGCCTTCCTTACTTACCATTTTTATGTCTGCATATTCTGCCAACCATGGAGTGAAATAAAGAATTCCATCAGTTCTGAGCATACCTCTTTTTTTCTCTTGTCATTACTGAAACTATGCAGCATATTAGGTATCATAAATAATCTGCAGGTGATTTAACGTATAGAGTACTATATGCATATGTTATATATAAATACTACCACTTTAAATAAGAGATTTAAATATCCAGAGATTTTGACATCTTTCAGAATCCTGGGACCATTATGTGACAAATGCTTTAATTGAGAAACATCCTTAAAGTCCCATTCGATAATATGCACATTCCTTATAAAGAAAATCTGTTGTTCTAAATTACAACACTACTCAAATTCTGCACACCTTCCACTTTATTCTGAATTCCACAGGCTGTGTACTCTACTCATTACAATAATACCTTTGGAGCCACACTCCATACAATTTGAATCCTAACCAGATCTATTTTCTAAAACTTTGAAGTCTTAGATATTTCTTTCTCTCTCTGAGCCACAAAGTCTTCATCTATAAAATGTGCTTAAATTTAATGTTAAGATTTTTTTTAATGGTAAAAGACTGTTTGACAGATCGCAAGTAAATGTCTATTCTAATGACAAATTACTTCCAGCATCTTGGAGGGTGCAGTGTCATCCTCTCATCTTTCTAGGTCTTGCCTTCTACCCCTGCTCTGTTAATTGATTCCTTTATTAGCAGGACTGCTCACTGTAACTTTCTGTCTAACCACTCTGTGTTGTAGATTTCTGAGTCCACCTCTAACCTATACTCCCTGTGGATCTTGTCTTCACCTCAAGACCTGGCTGCATAGCTACATCTCCATTAAAATATGTCCAAAACTAGTCGTCTCCCTTCCAACCCACCTCTCTTCAGTACATAACAGATATCCTTACTGTTTCTATTATGATAAGGTTTTCGTTGTCCAGTTTTATAAAAATGAATACATTACTAGAAATCACATTTTGATTCCCCCAGAGCTAGAGACGGCAATCAGTGGAAATCGATTCCAGCTTGGTAAGAGAACATCTTATAAAGGCTCAGGCCCGTCCATGTTTTCCCTGTGCTCAGAATCACCCTAGCTGTGTCTCCTCAGTGTGCCAAAGCAATCTTCTGTTGTTGGCTATCAGATCTCTGTGATGAGCTGAAGTAACCTGGGAAAGATTACTGTAAGTATGACAGACTCCTTCCCAGGATCCTCAATCTCCTATCCTTAACATGGGCTTCCCTCTCCACTGAGAACCAGACTGACATCTCTTAGGACTGGTCCTTTGTCTTGTCCCTTGACTTTTCCTCTAATTGCAAACCTTTCCTGATACCCAGCCCATGTATCTAATCTTTCCACCCACAATGGACATCAAAAAGATGGAAAAAAAAATCTCTGCTATGGGCAGGGACAGAGGGAGTATTGTTTTATGATGTTTAAATGGGTCTCTTGTGCAGCAGGCAACTGCTGGGGACTTCGTGTTGTATATTTTCTCTTTGCTACCATAAAATGTCTTCTCGATTCAGTAGTGTAAAGTGACTTTCTCAAATTTAGATGTGATAAATTGTTGTTCCCCCTGTGCTGCCCTTCCCTTAATGGCTTGATCACCTGGTATCAGATCGGTGGCCAAAGATGGAAAGCAAGGCGGAAACAGCCTGAGGTGATGGGTGATGAGAAACAGACTTCTCAGGAGGCAGATTTCATTGGCCAGCTTGTTTAATTGGGGTGAAAAAAAGGCTACTTAAACCTATGGGGAGTGGGTAGAGGCTTCCGAGATGAGGATGCATCATTGGCTGTGGCCAAGGTATTGGGAATGACTTATTTGCATGAAGAGAAATTTCAGGTGCTTACTACACATGACCTTAAAAGAAGAGAGGAAGTTTAACATGTAACCTGGCCACCAGGCTATGTAATCACTTAAAGCGTAGCAGAGGTGGGGCACCAAAAGGAGACATGGAATTTGTTCCATGGTATCCCAGCTTCACAATACATGGGTCCCAATCCCTTTCCCTACCTGGGCACTGTGGCTGGCCTCAGTGAAAGAGGAGGCACTTAGTCCTGTGGGACCTGATATGCCACAGTGGGTTAGTATCCTTCTTTAAGGAAAAGGTTATAGGGAATTGGGGGAAGAGGGTATAAAGGTGGGGCTGGGAGGAGAGAAAGGAGGGTGTCTGATACTAGGATGTAATGTAACTAAATAAGTTAATTAATAAAGGGGGGAAAGAAAACAATGGAAGGCAACATACAAAAAGAAAAAAATTAGAATCCAGGCTCATCTGTGCTGGCACTCAGGAGGCAGAGACAGGCACATCTCTATGTTTGAGGATCACCTAGTCTAAAGAATGAGTTCCAAGGCTCCACACAAAAACTTTGTCTTAAAAAAGAAATAAAATAAAACAGAGGAGGTTGGGGAATCAAAATCTATTTCTTTTCTTTTTTTCTTTTTTCTTATGACCTTCAGTTTCCTTAAAATATGTAATGTTTTCTTTTTTCAGTTTTTTTATTTAAATAATTTATTCAGATTACATCTAAATTGTTATCCCCTCACTTGTATCTTCCCATTCCCCACCTCCCTTCCTCTTTTCCCATATTCCCCTCCCCTAGGCCTGTGACAGAAGGGGACCTCCTCCCACACTATATGATCACAACCTGTCAGGTCTCATCCAGATAGCCTGCTTACCCTTCCTCTGAGTGCCACTAGGCCTCCCCACCAAGTAGAAATGGTCAGATAGGGGGCATCAGCGTTCATATCAGAGTCAGGCCCCACTCTCCACCCAACTGTGGATAGTGAGCTGTCCATTGGCTAGATCTGAATAGGAAGTCTAGGTTTACTGCATGCATTATCCTTGGTTGGTACAGTAGTTTGAGCAGACTCACCTGGGTCCAGATCCACCAGCCTTGATGGTTTTCTTGCAGGGTTCCTGGACCTTCTGGGTCCAACTATTTCCCCATTCTCACCTGGAGTCCTAATAGCAAGCCCCAGCATCTGTCCCAATCCCCCGCTGAGTGAAAACTCTCAGAGGACATCCCTGTTGGGCTAGTGTGCAATTATAAGTGAATATATACCATGTGTATCTTTCTGGGTCTTATTTAACTCACTCAGGATGATCATTTCTAGTTCCCTCCATTTGCCTGAAAATTTCAACATTTCCTTGTTTTTAGTAGCTGAGTAGTATTCCATAGTGTAAATGTACCGCAGCTTGTTTATCCATTCTTCAACTGAGGAATATCTAGATTCTTTCCAGATTCTGGCTATTACAAATGAGGGTGCTGTAAATATAGTTGAGCAAATGTGCTTTCGGGTATATTCCAAGGAGTACAATAGCTGGGTCTTGAGGTAGCCGTATTTTCAATTTTCTGAAATTGATTTCCAAAGTGGTTGTATACGTTTGCACTCCCACCAGCAATGGAGGTTCCCTTTCTCCACGTCCTCGCCAGCATGTGCCATTCTGATGGGTGTAAGATGGAATCTCAGAGTCATTTTGATTTGCATTTCTCTGATGACTAAGGATGTTGAGTGTTTCTTTAAGTGTTTCTCACCCATTTCATATTCCTTTGTTGAGAATTCTCTGTTTATCTCTGAACCTTATTTCTTAATTGGGTTATTTGGTTTGGTGGTGTTTAATTTTTTTGAGTTCTTTATATATTTTGGATATTAGACCATGGTCAGATGTAGGATTGGTGAAGATCTTTTCCCAGTCTGTAGGCTGTTGCTTTGTTCTGTTGACAGTGTCTTCTGCTTTACAGAACCTTCTCAGCCTCATGAGGTCCCATTTATTACTTGTTGACCTTAGAGCCTGGGCTGTTGATGTTCTGCTCAAGAAGTTGTCTCCTGTGCCAATGTGTTCCAGGCTATTCCTCACTTTTTCTTCTAACAGATTTAGTGTGTCTGGTTTTATGTTGAGGTATGTAATCCACTTGGACTTAAGTTTTGTACATGGTGATAAATATGAATCAACTTGGATTTTTTTCTACATGCAGACATCCAGTTACACCAGTACCATTTGGTGAAGATGCTATCCTTTTCCCATTGTGTAAATTTGGCTTCTTTGTCAAAAATCAATTGTCCATAGGTATATAGATTTATTTATAGTTCTTCAATTCGATTCCATTCGTCAAACAACCTGTTGCTATGACAGCAGCATGCTGTTTTAATTACTGTTCCTCTGAAGTACAGCTTGAGATCAGGGATGGAGATTCTTCCGGAAAAATCTTTTATTGTACAGGATTGTTTTAGCTATTCTGGGCTTTCTGTTTTCCATATGAAGTTGATCTTTCAAAGTCTTTTAAAAATTGTGCAGGTATTTTGATAGGGTTTGCATTGAATCTGTAAATTGCTTTTGGTGAGATGGCCATTTTTACTGTGTTAATTATCCTGAACCATGAACAAGTGAGATCTTTCAATCTTCTGATGTCATCCTCAATTTCCTTCTTCAGAGACTTGAAGTTTTTTTTCATGCAAGTCTTTCATTTGCTTGGTTAGAGTTACACCTAGATACTTTATATTACATGTGGCTATTGCAAAGGGTGTAGTTTCCCTAATTTCTTTCTCAGCACAATTATCGTTTATATACAGGAGGGCTATGACTTTTTAAAGTTAATTTTGTATTAAGCCACTTTGCTGAAGATGTTTATCAGATGTAGGAGTACTCTGGTGGAATTTTGTGAGTCACTTATGTACACTATCATATCATCATAGGGATAATTTGACTTCCTACTTTCCTATTTGGATCCCCTTGATCTCCTTTTGTTGTCTTATTGGTCTAGCTAGAACTTCAAGAACTACATTGAAGAGATATGGAGAGAGTGGACAGCCTTGTCTAGTCCCGGATTTTAGTAGAATTTCCTTGAGTTTCTCTCCATTTAATTTGATGTTGGCTATTAGCTTGTTCTATATAGCCTTTATTATGTTTGGGTATGTGCCTTGTATCCCTGATCTCTCCAAGACTTTAAGCAACCTTTAATGCATTCTGTCAAATGCTTTTTTCAGCATCTAAGGAGATCATGTAGTTTTTTTCTTTCAGTTTGTTTATATGGTGGATTACATTGATGGATTTCCATATAATGAAATGCATGCCTGCATGTCTTGAATGAAGCCTAGTTGGCCATGGTAAATAATGTCTTTGATGTGTTCCTGCATTCAGCTTGTGAGTATCTTATTGAGTATTTTTGCATCAGTGTTCATAGGAGAGATTGGCCTGAAATTCTCTTTTTTTGTTGGGTCTTTGTGGGGTTTAGGTATCAAGGTGACTTTGGCCTCATAGAATGAGTTTGGTAATGTTCCATCCATTTCTATTTTGTGGAGTAACTTGAAGAGTATCAATATTAGCTCTTCTTTGAAGATCTGGTAGAATTCTGCGCTGAAACCATCTGGCCCTGGGCTGCGTTGTTGTTGTTGTTGTTGTTGTTGTTGTTGTTGTTGTTGTTAGACTTTTGATGACTGCTTCTATTTCTATAGGAGTAATAGGACTGTTTAATTTCTTTCTCATCTTGATTCAACTTTGGCAATTGGAATCCATCAAGAAAATTGTCCATTTTCTTTAGATTCTAAAAATTTGTAGCATATAAGCCTTTGAAGCCTAATGGTTTTTTTTATTTCTGCATTGTCCTGTTGTTATGTCTCCCTTTTCATTTCTGATTTTGTTGATTTGGATAATGTCTCTCTGCCTTTTAGTTAGTTTGGCTAACAGTTTGTCTATCTTGTTGATTTTCTCGAAGAACTAGCTCTTGGTTTTGTTGATTCTTTGAATTGTTCTCTTTGTTTATAGTTTATTGATTTCAGCCCTGAGTTTGATTATTTCCAGCCATATACTCCTCTAAGGTGTTTCTGCCTTTTTTCCCCTAGAGCTTCCAGGTGTGTTGTTAAGTTGCCTATATGAGATGTTTCCGATCTCTTTATGAAGGTACTTAGTCCTATGAATTTTCCTCTTTGTACTGCTTTCAATGTGTCCCATAAATTTTGGTATGTTGTACCATCATTTTCATTGAATTTCAGAAAGCACTTCATTTCTTTCTTTATTTCTTCCCTGACCAAGTTGTTATTGAGTATAGAGTTGTTCAGTTTCCATAGTGTAGAGTTGTTCAGTTTCCATGTGTGTGTTGGCTTTTTGTTATTTCTGTTATTGAAGTCCAGCTTTAGTCCATGGTGATCTGATGGAATACAAGGTATTATTTCTATCTTCTTGTATCTGTTGTGGTTTGCTTTGTGACCCACTATATGGTCAATTTTGGAGAAGGTTCCATGAGGTGCTGAGAGGAAGGCATAATGTTTTGTGTTTGGGTGAAAAGTTCTGTTAGATCCATTTGATTCATGACATTGACTAGTGTCATTATTTCTCAATTTAGTTTCTGTTTTGTTTACCTACCCTTTGGTGAAAGTGAGGTGTTGAAGTCTCCCACTGTTAATGTGTGGGGATTGATGTGTGGTTAAGCATTGTTAATATTTCTTTTACAAATGTGGGTGCCCTTGTTTTGGGGGCATAGATGTTCAGAATTGTGATGTCATCTTGGTTAAATTTTCCTTTGATGAGTATGAAAGTGTCCTTCCTCATCCCTTTTGATTAATTTTGGTTGAAAGTCTATTTTGTTGGACTATTTTATTAAGATGGCTGCAGCAGCTTGCTTCTTGTGTCTGTTTGCTTAGAATACCTTTTTCCAGCTTTTACCCTGAGGTATTATCTATCATATGGCTGAGATGTGTTTCCTGAATGCAGAAGAATGTTGGGTCTTGTTTATGCATCCATTCTGTTAGTCTGTGTCTTTCTATTGGAGAATTGAGACCATTGATGTTGAGAGCCATTAATGCCCAGTGACTGTTAAGTCCCTTGATTTTTATGTTGGTTGCAGTAAAGTGTTTGTATGATTATGTTTTTCAACAGTGAAGTTATCTGTTTCCTGTGTTGTCTTGATTGTAGTTTGTCACTTGAGTTGGAGCTTTCCTTCTTGTAACTTCTGTAGAGCCAGAGATGTGGGTAGGTACTGTTGGATTTTTTTTTGGTCATGGAATATCTTGTTTTCTCCATCACTGGTTATTGAAAGTTTCACTGGGTATACTTTTCTGGACTGGCATCTGTGTCTCTTAGGTTTTGCAGGTTATCTGCCAAGGCACTTCTGGCTTTTATGGTCTCCGCTGAGAGGTTGGGTGTAATTCTGATAGGTTTGCCATTATGTTACTTGGCCTTTTTCCTTGCTGCTTTTAATATTTTTTTCTTTGTGCTATACATTTTGTTTTAAATTATTACGTGACAGGAGAATTTTCTTTTCTGGTCTATTCTATTTGGTGTTCTGTAGGCCTCTTGTATGTTTATATGCATCTTTTTAAGTTAGGGAAAGTTCCTTCTATTATTTTGTTCAAGATATTTTCTGGGCATTGGAGCTAGGTGTCTTCTTTTTCCTCAATTCCAATTATCCTTAGGTTTCATCTTTTCATGGTGTCTTTGATTTCTTGACCATTTTTTGTCAGGAATTTCCCAGGTCTTGTGGTCTGTACCTTCCAACCTGGTTTATAGGCTCCATCCTGCTGCTCAGACACCATGCAGAGTCAGCACCACCATCTTGCATCCCCCTTTTTTTCATTAAATATTTTTACATATACATTTATATTGTTATACCTAAATATAATAAACTACTTATAAAAAGAAAAACCATGACACAATCAAGAATTATATAAATGTTACATTCATAGTATTTTGGCTATTTGTGTTTAGCATCCTTAAAGAAAATATCTTTCCTATCTTGTTGAATCTAAATATCTGAATGTAAATCAATATCTATCATATCTCATCATTATCAACTTAAAGCATCTATCTAGACCTAAAAATATCTTAACCCCTAAACAACTAAACTTAATTGCATAACTAACCTATCTGGTCTTCAGCTCCATCAGAGACTTGAGAAGGAATAAAATTGATTACCTGAGTATACCAGAAGTACATGTTAGCAGCTTCCCAAATGAGAAGATGACAGTTTGCTGCCTGAACAATCACACAAAACTATAACGTTGGAGCATCATCTTCAGCCTTCTGACCCAGTATATATGATAGGCATATTTGTGAGGCAGGGACTGTTGAAGACTTGCTTACCCTGTCTTGGCAGAGTTTGCCCGTTGACTCTGCCTGCGTTCAAGTTTGCCCATTTTTAGGCAGAATTCTGTCTGTGGTAGAAACAAGGACATTTTGCCCAGTGGCTTGTTTGCCACATTTAAAGCCATCTCCATAAGGACGTTCTTTGATACTCACAAGGTTATTTTTAATTCACTGGTATAGAATTTTGTATATAGATGAAAAATACGTTTAATTTTAAATACAGTGGTATAGCATTAAAATGTGAGATTATTCTTCACACATATTAGATATATTTCTACTCTAATATGAAGTATTGTACCCATATCTCAATTATAATACAAGGTTTACTCCCAATACTTTGAAAGTGCTATTGCAGGCTGTTTACGATAAATAAGTTATACAATTTAGTTGATCAAATCATGGTCATATCAATTACTAGTCTATTTTTATCACAAGAATATACATCTTAGGTGCAACAGATACATATGATTATATAGAAAGATAAGGTAAAATAATTAGACAAGGTCTTCAAAAACCTCAGACATACAGGATATGGCATTTAAAAATGTTTTTATTATATTAAAGATTCACTGACAAAGATTATAGATTTAATTTGACAAGTTTTTTAAATTATTTTTCTTTTGGGTAAATTATAGAACACAGAGAGATAGTATGGCACATAGTAACATATCTTTAAAATCATTTCTAAAAACAAATTTTATACAACATTTTATATCTTACTTTCAGTGATGTATTTATTGTTAAAGTATCATTGTAATAATTTGCTAGATAGGCCCCAAAACAAGTTAGCACAGTCCTAAAGCTATATAAGTAGTTGTCCAATATCATATTAATTTACATGTCTTTTAGTCAGCGTTCTGCAGAATCTAGTTTAATTGAAATCACTTTGCCTGTGTAAACTTCTCTTCTGTTTAAATAAGATTTCACTGTTTAGTTTTGCCTTAAGCAAATGCAGCCTTTGTTTGTCCATAAAACATTAGGTTAGATGTATAGACTAGTATGGATAGATTCCGTCACTGCATATAAACCACAGGCAGTTGCCCACGCAGGATGCTATATTGTCATTAAAAGTCAGCCTATACCCTTAGCCTGCTCTTTCATGAACATATATTTTCATTAAGAAAACCTATTTCTCAGTTACTGCTTTTACTCATGAAAGTCTGAAATTCATATTTTACGTGCTCTGGATATAATTGTGTAACTATTTACTGGAAAAGTAAGTGTTTTCTTATGTTTGGAGAACAGCAATATATAATGATTTTACTGTCCTCAAATGCTTATATTTGACCTTCTGTAGGAGATTCAGTATGTTCTTCAACTCAACTGTAACTTGATTTTCAGTATCTATTCTGATGCACAGGAATATTATGATATAATACTTGGTTTTCCTACTTTTTGTTTTTGTTATCATTGTTTGTTGTCGTTGTAGTCATCGTCATCATTGTTGCTGCTAACATGACTCCTAGTGGAGACGCCAGTGTACTGATACACTTGTTGTATGATCTTTCTCCAGGCAATGCTGGATGTGGCTGCAAGCCAGGGCTGGCTGGTGACTGCCCTGAATATCACCCACCTTGTTCAAATGGTGATCCAAGGCCGATGGCTAAAGGACTCTTCTCTTCTTACAATACCAAACATAGAACAGCACCACCTTCACCTTTTCAGGTAGTTGTTTTGTCAATGGAATTATTTTAGCTCAAAAGCATTTTGGTCTTTTTGAATGGGCTATTCAGATCCAACCCAGTGTTTCATACATGACATACATGAGCCCTACTACAGTGCCTCATACCAGCTGCAAAGGCACTCTACATCTCTAAGTACATGTAGCCTCTACAGTTTCATGTGGTGCCCAGAACATTGATTCTTTTGGGTTGAAAACAATCATTTTCCAGTGGGAGAAAAGTGTGGCCTGTAATTTAATATCCTCCCTTAGAATTGGATTACCAGCCCCAAGATGAACAGCAAATTTAACTTTTTCCTATCTAAATTATGTCCCATTTGCAGCATTGGTTGGATGTGTCTGTTTTAATTTAATTTATTACCATAAAATATCAACCTCCATTTAAGAAGACACTGATAACATACTTTATTTTCAAACACAAAATAAATTGCCATTTTCTGCTATTACACAAGAGAGTTAAGGATTTTGAAATCTATTTTCAAATGAAAATTGTACATCTATAAAATGTTTGTAAATATTTCTTCACACATTAGGATCTCAAAAGTGCATAAAAGAAGAGTTTATGTTAGCATCAAATTAGTTAACCTTAGGTGTCATGTAATAGCTATAAATATCTTAGCCAGAGGGAAAAAATGCATAATACATGGAAGATGGCAGTATTTAAATGAAATATTTCTTTCACACCAGTCAAGAAACACTTGTCAACCAAAATCTTGTTTCATAATCATGGAGTCAACAAAACAGTCGGCTTGATTCTTGCCATCATGTGCCTTTAATAAACTATCAGCTGGGAAAGGGATTGCAGTCATTAGATGCCTGTAAATACAAATACCAACAAAAACCTCAATCAAGGGTTGTGGATGTAGCTCTTTTCATAGAGTGTTTGCCTTTCAAGCATGAAGTCCTGAGTTTAATCATCAATACTATATATATACCAGTCTTGTTACTATACAGCTATCATGAATTGGAGGCAAGAAGATCAGGTCAAGGCCATCCTCGGCACCAGCTTGAAGGTTACCCTAAGCAATATGAGACCCTGTCTCATACCAGAGATCATATGTGAGTTGTGTGAATTACAGTTTCCACATTTCATATAGTGGTAGAGATGGCTTAGAGAATACTACTGGTGGCATTTAAAAGTTAGCATAGTGGAAGCCAGACGTGGTAGCATGAGCCTTTAATCCCAGCACTCAGGGAGACAGAGACAGGCAGATTGCTGTGTGTTCAAGGCCAGCCTGAGCTACAAAGTGAATTCTGGACTGCCAAGGCTATACAGAGAAACCCTGTCTCAAAATGTATACTTTAAAGAAACTATTAAAACTGCTGTCATCATTTGGCTGTGAAAAAAATTATTTATTGATGTACATTATTTCATAGGAAATGGAAACCACCTGCAAAGGGCCCACATGCTAGGTGCCGAGCATCCATTGAATGCCTTCCTGAGTTGATCCATGCCTGTGAAGGAAAAGACCATATATTCAGCTCCATGGTAGAGAAGGAGTTACAGCCAGCAAAAACAAAACAGGTATAGCCATTTCTTCTCCATATTAAGAATTTCTTTATTTAGAAAATGCCCTTTTCACCTGTGGGTTGAATTCATATTGTAATGGATTGGTAACAGCAAAGAGTTTCTGAATACATAATGATCAAAAATTATTTCAGAATCAACCATATAATGCACCTGAGGTGGTTCAAGCAGTGCTCACCCACATTTCATCTCACAGCTTTGCTGGAGCCTTGATTCTAAATTCAGTATGCACAATTCACACTGTGTAAGCTGCCATGCCTTGCAAGGCCAATGAATGTTTCCTGAAACATATTAGTTTAAATTTGAGACTGTTGTATATTGTAAGTTGCTGTATTTTACTGTATATATGAAGTTTTCTTCCCTGTGGAAACTTAATGGTTTAATTACAGAGAACAAAGACTGAATTTCATTTAGGAGGGTTTTTGCCTGGGCATCTATATAATCCCTTCATAAACAAGTAATGTCTTACTTTAATCATGCTTTTATTTCTAAGATTATAAGATATTCTTTCAAATAATCTCCTCTTGTGAAACATATGACTTATAAAGAAAGTTAAATTGATATTGTAAAAGGCAGTCAAAGATCCAAACAAATATTTGAGAAAACAAAAAACATAAAGGAATGATGCCAGAAATATTTGGGTGTCTAAACTTTTAAGTCATTTGCATTTTGTCCTGAAATTTTAAGGTATTCATGATTTCTGCATAATGTATTGATCTGCAAGTTTAAGTATTGAGAAACTTCTATACCATGTCTCTTTTTTCTTCTCCAGGTGAAACTTACTTTTAAGCAAGACTCAGTAAAGTGTAACAAGCAGAGGTGTCTGATGGACTGTTCAGTTTCTGTTGAACCCCAAATTGACACAAATCATTATTTAAATATTCATAAGTGTCTTTCTTTCTAACTAAATTACCATCAAAATTATGAATAAAAACATCTTTGGATTCAAAAAAGACTACTGTTAACAACAACAGATTTTTCCCATAACATACTCTGATTTCAAGCCAAGTTTTAGATGTGATGAAAAATTAGAACATTGTTATAATTAGTTGAGGGAGAACTCAGAAGTAAACTTACTTAATTTATTTGCATAAATTGCCATTCTGTTATCTTTAAAACCAAATGCAAATTGGCTCTGTCTGATATGATGATGGTTATTTGGCTCAAAAGTGCTTCAATTTGCAGAGCAATCTGGTGTCGGCTCTGCGGTGAGGCGATCCCAGGTAACATACAAATCCTGAATTATTCCAGAAATTAGTATGTTTAAAGCATCAATTTAAGTGCTAATTGCAGTAGTAATGAGAAAAAGCAGTACGACTTTGAGATTTGCATCCCCTACCCCATCAGTATGCCTGGAACAGCTACTGACTGGCAGAGGATTTGGCTGCTAATTAAATAATTGTATGCATGGTGGTGATCTTGCCTGATTCAATAGATGAAGATTAATCCTCAGATAAATATGTTTGGCTGGTATTGAAATGTCTGAGCAGTTTCTTTAAAAAATAGTTCATGAGAGATAGATAGATAGATAGATAGATAGATAGATAGATAGACAGACAGACAGTGTTTGTACATACACAAGTACACACACATAAATATATATAATAAATAAATGCATACATATTATAGGCTGAAAAATAATAAATCCTTGAAAAATATTTCATACATTTAAAAGCCAGTTAAAACTTTTAAGAGAGGGAATTTCAAAGAGTTGCTAAAAACAGAAAACATTGTATTAGTAACTATTTTTTCTGTGCAAATGAAAAAATAAGAATAAGGTTTGCTTCATGTGTGTCATCTCATTAAATACATGCCTTACTGATATTTGTCTGTGTGTCCTTGACCATTTTTACATGTTGGCCAATCTTAAGTAGAGTCATTTTTCTCCTTGGTGACAGCTGGTTCTGGCAAGAGCTTGGCTTTATGTGTACTGTATTCTATATATTCTATAGCTGACCATTTCAGAATCTAGTTCCAGGCATAATTTCAAAAATCACAATAAAAAGTTACAGGATTTGGGTTACAGTGAAAATTCTCATTCATTGAGCTAACTTTTTTTTTAATTCCTGAGGGTGGTTTGGCTCACCAGGGCTTCAATTCAATTACATACACTCAACAGCACTAAAGCCATAGTGAACAAGCAATTAAAGTCTATAAGGAAAACCATGGTATACATTAAAGAATCAAAAGAAACCAAAATGAAGTGCTCATGTAATTTTTAAACTACATTAGGAACTATTCTCAACTGATAGTAAGCTGAATTTCTTGTGACCTGGTTTCCAGGGATGTACACTTTCATTCATTCATTCTGTACTTGAGTACTGATTGAATGATTACTCACAAGTGTCTTAAAGAGAAAGAATGAAGTGGTAAAATATGTTATTTTATTAGTACTGTTGGAATAATAATGCAGAAATGTATTTTTTAGAAGGATTCCTAGAATTGTAGGGCTCTGTAGCCTAATTATAAATAGTATAGGATTTTACTGTAGAAATTTACAGAATAAATTTAGAATGTTAACAAAAATGTTGTGTTATTATGTTTCATTAAGTTGCTTAATGAAATATACTGATATCAATTTATTTTCAAGTTGTCTTTATAGGCCCAAGAAATATTCTCCATTAAAAGTCAGTCTTAATATTGAATAGACACATCACTAAAATGAAACAGTTAACAGCAAACATTTTTAATCATATTTACTTTATTGTATGACCAATAGTTACTCAATATCAGGTGGGATTTACAAAAAAGAAATGAGTTTAGATAGTTTAAGTCTTTTTTTCAGTTGATTTTTAAAAAATTAGTAGAAACATTCTATTTATACATATACATGTATAGAAAAGCTAGTAAAATCTGAGTGGACAAATGGTTCCTATCACTGGCAATATCCTACTAGTAGCATAAAGCTTAGAAAAGTATGAAGGATCTCTATATTATTTCAACAGATTTACTCTCAAAGTTAGAAGACTGACTTTCTAGAAGCACACCATTTTTTAGTTGTTCACTGCATTTTTCTCTAATTGATCGTTTTTTGTTTTTTTTCTTTTTTATTCAGGCATGGAATTTCTTATCTCACTTGCCAGTGATAAATGTTGGCATAAGTGTTAAAGGTTCATGGGATGACTTAGTTGAAGGACATAATGAACTCTCCATCTCAACTCTGACAGCAGACAAACGAGATGACAACAAATGGATCAAGTTGCACGCTGATCAGGAGTATGTGCTTCAAGTCAGCCTACAGAGAGTCCATTTTGGGTTCCACAAGGTCTAGTATTTGGTTTCCATTCTCAAATATTTCACACCAAGTATTCTCATGAACCACCACACATATCTTTTCTATTACTAATGTGTTCGTGTCATTTGTGAATCCTGCTTTCTCAACTGGCATTAGTAGTAGCAAGCGTCAATCTTTTGAAATTAATCAGATCTTCTCATGTGCCATTTTTCATGTCCAGAATATTCCTCTACCTTACAGTGCCTGTAGCACTATTCACAAACAGGCTTTTCTAGCATGAGTGCCTTTTAAAGTATATATTCCTTGGCCCCACTCCACAGTAACCAAACCAGAAACTCAAGGGTCTGATACTTTCTTTAGTGCCTCGGGATATTTAAAGAGTTTAAACTCTGAAAAGCACTGCCCTAGAAGGTCTTGATATGCAGGACTTGCAGTACACTAGATGCAGATGAGGGTGAAGCTTTCCTACTTAGTACTCTGCACCTGAGTAAGATACTAAGCTTTTCTGAGGTTCAGTTGCCACATATGTCTGCTTCCTTACATTTAAGAAAGCTTTGTCAATTAAATGTACAGTGGTTTTATTGTATATTGCTGTGCTCTTTTCTATAGCCTGATACCAAAATCATTTAATTCCTAGAAGATCATATAGTATAGGCTGATGGTTTTTGAGTACCATCATAACTGAAATAATACTTAGTCTTTATTTATTTATTTATTTATTTATTTATTTATTTATTTTTGGTTTTTCAGCACAGCATTTCTTTGTGTAGCCCTAGTTATCCTGAAACTCCTTTTGTAGGCCACACTGGCCTTGAGTTCAAGATCCACCTGCCTCTGCAGAGATTAAAAGCATGTGCCACCACCTTCCAGCAGCTTAGTCTTCCTGCAGTGAGTTCAGGCATTACTGATGTCAAGAGTAAGACCTGATAAATAAGTTTGCAACTAGCAGCTTTGTTCTCTGTTTTCACACACAAAACGGTATAACTTTAGATTGTTATGATATCCTAGTTCTGTCCCTTTAAGTTCTGCTTTTATGATTTCTAACACAAAACTTAATCAGTATAAATATCATTGGTCTTCTTCCTGGCATTGCTTAACCCAAATTCAAAGACTGTTTGGATTCATAGATGGATAATAGTATTAATTATAAAAATAAAGCCGTAAGAGTCTCCTTTAAAAATAGGTAAAATTTTTTCTAAAAACTTAAGTTCAATTTCCAATTACTGTTTTAAAAAAAAAATCTGCCTGTGGAACACAGTGAAATCTAATGAAGAGCTTCTTGGTATTAGTATAGTGATGTAGTAAGGACATTGTCCTACAAAACCAGTAGATGATCTTTGTAGAAATCAATTTCAAAATAAAGTTCCAATATTGTCATATTTACATGAAAGTATGGATTGTGGCAAATGTTACAAATGAATGTTACAAACTGCTAAACTTACAGTTTCAATTCCTGGTAAGTAGGCCTAGGATTTGCTTTGTAGCCTTTGTCTCTTTTATGAAGTCATTTGAGGAGCCTTGGTGTTAGTTCTTAAGGACTGGCTGCATTCAGCAGGAAATCCATCTAAGCCTGGCTTTGTGCAGCAGTTGCCGTTCTTACCCCTCACCACGTCTATCCTATTCCTTCGTACAGTGTTTATATGCTCTTGGTTGAATTTTAGTAGGTCACATATAAGAAGAAAATTAGCCTTTTCTTCTAGATTTTCTTTTTTTTTTTAATTTATTCTTGTTACATCTCAATGGTTATCCCATCCCTTGTATCCTCCCATTCCTCCCTCCCTCCCATATTCCCCTTATTCCCCTCCCCTATGACTGTTCCTGAGGGGGATTTCCTCCCCCTGTATATGCTCATAGGGTATCAAGTCTCTTCTTCGTAACCTGCTATCCTTCCTCTGAGTGCCACCAGGTCTCCCCGTCCAGGGGACATGGTCAAATATGAGGCACCAGAGTATGTGAGAAAGTCAGACCCCACTCTCCACTCAATTGTGTTCTGACCATTGGCTAGATCTGGGTAGGGGTTTAAAGTTTACCACCTGTATTGTCCTTGGCTGGTGCCTTACTTTGAGCAGGACCCCTGGGCCCAAATCTGCCTATCATAATGTTCTACTTGTAGGTTTCTAGGACCCTCTGGATCCTTCTACTTTGCTATTCTCCCATGCTTCTCTCATCTAGAGTCCCAATAGGATGTCCTCCCCTCTGTCCCAGTTTCCTAGTAAGTGAAGGCTTTCATGGGACATGCCCCTTGGGCTAATGTGCAGATGTAAGTATACCATTTGATGCAAAGATGCAAATATACCATTTGACTCTTTCTGCTTCTGGCTTAACTTACTCATTATGATCATTTCTAGCTCAATCCATTTATCCACAAATTTTGGGAATTCCTTGTTTTTAAGAGCTGAGTAGTATTCCATAGTGTATATGTACCACAGTTTCTTTATCCATTCTTCTACTGATGGACACTTAGGCTGTTTCCATGATCTGGCTATTATGAATAAGGCTGCTATGAACATGGTTGAGCAAATGTTCTTGTTGTGTGCTGGAGCATCTTCTGGGTATATTCCAAGGAGTGGAATAGCTGGGTCTTGAGGAAGCCCTATTCCCATTTTTCTGAGATAGCACCAGATAGATTTCCAAAGTGGTTGTACTAGTTTGCATTCCCACCAGCAATGAAGGAGTGTTCCTCTCTCCCCACATCCTCGCCATCATGTGGTGTCGCTTGAATTTTTGATTTTAGCCATTCTGATGGGTGTAAGATGGAATTTTTCTAATTTGTTAGAATTGGGATTTTTTTTTTTTTTAGGTATATCTCAAGACCCTCTGAAATTAAGTAGTGTCTGTTGTAGTATTCCCTTTTCATCTCTATGTTCAGTAGTTTGGTTCATCTCTCCCTATTGTTCAGTTTGTTTAGTGATTTGTCAGATTTATCTTGTTGATGTTTGCACAGATTCTGTTTGATTTATTCTTTATTTTTTTTCAACTTCCATCTCATTCTTTTCTGCTTAATAGGTATTACTTTTTTCCATCTACTCTACTTTGGGGATTGACTTGCTCTTGTATCTCTAAGACTTTAAGGTACTTTATTAAGTCATTCATTTAATATCCCTTCGATGTTATTGTGGGTGTTCATAGCTATAAACTCCTCTCTTGGAGCCACTTGAATTGTGTCTCACAGGCGCTACTGTGTTGCATTTTCATTCTCTCTACTTCTAGTAGGTCTTCTTATTCCTTTCCTTGTTTTTCCATGATGAAATCTTCTGATTCAGTAATGTGTTGTTCATTCTCCATGAATTTGCATATGTTCCTTAACTTCTCTTACTATTGATATCCAGTTTTACTTTGTTCTGATAGCAAAATGCAATGTTACTTTAATTTTCTTCTATTTGTTAATACTTCATGTCCTAATACATGGATTATTCTTCAGAAAGTTCCATGGTCTTCTGAGATAAGCAGCATTTTAGTGTTTGACAGGAAATTCTGTAATGTCCATTTTCTCTACATTAACCTTTAATTCTTGTTTTTGTGTTTGTTTCTTTTGTTTAGAGGATCTGACTAAGGTCCCCTGCTGCTGTTACTATACTGAAACTAATTTACTTCTTTGTATCCCAGGGTTCTTTTTTATGAACTTGCATATATCAGTGTTTAGTATGTGTATGTGTATCCTTAGCATTGAAATATCCCCTAGGTGGATTGCTCCCTTAATCGTTGGGAAGCAACCCTCTTTACCTATTTTCATTAATTGTAGTTAGATGTCTTCTCTCTCTCTCTCTCTCTCTCTCTCTCTCTCTCTCTCTCTCTCTCTCTCTGTCTCTCTCTCTCTCTCTCTCTCTCTCTCTCTCTCTCTCTCTCTCTCTCTCTCTCTCTCTCTCTCTCTCTCCAGTAGCTACACCTGCTAAACTGCCAGTTTCATGAGGTTGGATTTTCTTTTTTTGGTCCTTTGTCTTTTCACCAAACTAAGGTTGTGTATCTGATAATTAGATAGATTTATTAGAAACAACGAATATGAATCACTTGGAGGGGTTGAGTATATGTGGTGTGCATGCGGATACATCTACATATGTATACATGTAGATGTGAAGGCTAGAGGTTGATATTTGGATGTCTTCTCCTAACTTTATATATTGATTCAGGCTCCCTCACTCAAACTTACCAAGCAGCTCCTTCTGTAAGGATACCTTGTCTCTGCTTCCTAAGTGCCAAGATTATAGGTGGCTGCCACAGGCACCTGGCGTTTGCGTAGGTCCTGAACATTCAGACTCCAATCTTCACACTCACACAGCAACTAACCCACTGAGCTGTCTCTGTAGCCTCTGCATCTTGATTTTAAATCTTCCTCTCTGTGTCTTTTGATGAAGAAATTAAAACCACTAATATTCAGTTTCTATTGAAAGGTGTATATTAATTTCCTGTCATTTCATTCAGTTTTTGTAACCTTTAGTGCTCTCTTATTCTTTGCTTAACTGCTTAACAATTTATTGTTTTCTCACTGATGTGTTTATCAACCTTTTCAGGCCAAAGGATTCCCTCAAGTATCTGTACTGCTGGTTCAACTGTCACTAGTGCCTGTAGTTTATGTTTAGCATGGAAACTTTTTCCTTCTTCTTTAACTCTTAAAAAGTGCTGTATATTGTGATGGGGATTGACAGTTACTGTCTTTCAGAACTGTCTTTCAGAACTTAAAATAGGTTAATACGTACTATCCTAGCTTTTAGACTTCTGTTGAAAACTTGGCTGTTCTCCTGATGCATTCAACTTGATAAGTGACATGGCTCTTCTCTGTATTCTGTATATTTAATGTTTCCACTCTAACATGACATGGGACAGTTTTTTGCTTGTCCACTTGGCACTGTAAATGCCTCATAAACTACATAGACGTCTCTTTCTCTAGATTTGGAAAATTGGCTATTTTTATTAAATGTTTTCTATGCTTTTAGCTTGTCCTTCTGTGTCCCTAATTTATATATTTATTCTTTTAATGATGTCCCATAAATGTTTGTGTGTTCCATTTACACTTTTGTCATTGTGTGACTATTCTAATGTATCTTGTCTTCTAGCTCTGGTATTGTCTCGTATACTTAATTCACTCTATTGGTAAATCTTTCACTGGTTTTATTTGACTTCTGCTTTACTTTTTTTTTTTTAATCTAATTGTTTTGCATATTTCTCTACTTTGAATTCCTCTTTCTAATATTTTGGATAAAAGTTAATGCTATGCGTGTACATTCACAAACAGGTGAATCAGGTATGTTTATGTGGAGGCCTAGATGTTACTCCTCAGGAGACATTAACCTAATTTTCTACCTTACTTTTTTTTTTCAACAAGGTCTCTCACTGGCCCTTTGGCTTATTGAGTAGCTAAGCTGACTCACTAGCAAGCCCTGGGGAATCCTCTTGTCTCCACCTCTACAGTTCTGAGATTAAAGGCTTGCACCACCATGCCCAACTTTTTACACATGGATACTGGAGATCTAAACTCTTCTCTTTCTACTCTCTCTAACCTCTTGAGTACTTCTGACTTTCTTAACTCATTCAGCTGTTTGAATTAGTTTTAATGTATTCAGTGACATAAAATGCCCTCATTGATATGAACAATTTTGTCTTAAATATTCCTGGAATCCTTCATTTGAGTTCTTTGCTGGGAATTTTATCTAATTTACTTTTCTTTGAAATCTGTTGTTTTGGAACGACCATTTTCAAAGAAATCACATTTTTCATGTTTATTGTTTCTTTGTTAGGACTTCCCTATCTGGGCTTAGGTCATTAGCTGGGTTTTATTTGGTTTGTTTGATTGTTTCTTTTTAATTGTGTTCTTTCAGTTGACATATTTGCAGTCTTCATTCAAGTAGACTATGTTATAGTAAGGGGGAAGTGTCATTTCTCTCACCAGACTAGAGTTACAGTGCTATAGCTAAGTCCTCACTCAGTCCATATGCTCTAGGAAATAGACCCTGTCTTCATCACCTGTCTTTATGCAGGTGAAGTATTAGCTAGGTACAGGTGCAAACTGCCTCAGTCCAGTACTAGTGTAGAAACAAGAGGTTTATGGTGTATCCCTATACCATCCTTCAATCCTACGGTTCCTCAGTGCTATAGCTGAATTATAAGCCAATCTCTATGCAGTCCACTCTAGTCTAACCCTCAAATATGTTTCTACTTTGTGGAACAATGTTACAATTAGGTTTAAAGTTTATCCCCCTCAATCATAAAGAATTCTCCAAACTGGATTTCAGAGTATAGTTGTAGCACTTGCCCTGGGTCCCCAAAATGAGCCATGCTACAGCTCCTCAGCCACTGTCTTGGAGGTAATCTCTCTAAAATAGCTTTTTGACACCACTCCACAAGTCAGGCATCAAGAAGATAAGATATTCCCATCATGCATACTCCATGATTGTTATCTCACTAGACAGACAGTAAATATATTCAGTGGTGCATCCAGTGTTGATTGTGGTATAAGTCTTTGACTTCCGTCCTTTTGGTTACTTCTGCCAGCATAGCTGAACACACAGATAATCTCAGCTTCCCTTTCTCTCTCTTTCCTCTCTCCTCTCCCCTTCATTTCTTTGCTATTGAAACTAGTATTTGTCATATCACCTCATAAGGTAGCTATTGTCCAACTTTCCCTCATTTGTTCCCTGGAGATTTGAGCAATCTGTGTATAGGTGTTATCTGCCATCTATGAGAAGAGTTTTCATTTTACCACATTAAAATAAGTGCTTTTGCTGGGCAGTGATGGAGCGTGTCTTTAATCCTAGCACTCGGGAGGCAGAGGCAGGCAGATCTCTGTGAGTTTGAAGCCAGCCTCATCTGCACAGCAAGTTCTATGATAGCCAGGCCTACACAGATAAACTGTTTTGAAAAAATGAGAAACAGGGAAAGGAGGGATACGGAAAGGGGAGGGGAGAGGAGAAAGAAGCCTTTTATGTAGATTTTATTCTTAGGCAGAGCAAAGCTTCTGCCTTTGTTGTTCATCATTGGGAAGTTTATTGACTAGTCTGACTGTGTTCATTTGCTTACTCATTTTCCTAACCATCAGTTCTTTCTGCATGCAACTTTCAACCACATATAATAACAAAATATAAAATTGTACCTCAGATTTTTCATCTGTCTCTGGAATGTTAATGGTTATTTTAGAAATATCATGAAAACTGTGTGTTAGGACTCAGCTTTCTGTTCTAGCTGAGCCAAATGTTCTGACAGTCATAGCTGGTCCCTCTATATCCTCAGAGAACCTTAAAGAAAGGAAACTAAAGACATAGTAAAGAAACCAAGTAAAAAAGGAAGAGATTACAGAATGTCCAGATAGATGTACTTGAACTGTATAGAACTGTGGCCTTCAAGTGAAACAGCATAGCCCTGTAACCACAGCCAGGAGACTAGAAAATACACGCATTCGTAATATTTTATCTCTTTTTCTGGTTTTCAGGGAAAATATGAGAGTTATGCAGTTACACCTCGATTTCCAAAAGTAAAAGATGAAGGATGGTTTTTGATATTAGGAGAAGTGGATAAGAGAGAGCTGATTGCCGTAAAAAGAGTAGGATTTGTTCGAACTCATCATGATGCTTCCCTTTCTTTCTTTACTCCTGAAATACCTGGAAGGTAAGCAGAATCTTATACAAGTTCTAATATAGCGGTGGTAATTCGCTGTCCTGAATAGCCTGTTCATTGGGTATGTACTAGTGACCTCTTTGGTAGGTATCCCCCTACACCTCTGTTAATGCTCATGCGTAAATACCTGTTCAAACAAATTTCTCAGTCTCCAACTTTGCTTCATAAAATAAAAAAAGATTAAAATTTGATAAAAATGTACATTTTAACTCTTTTTTGATGCACATTGTGCATAGTGATGTGTTTGATAAAGGCATTCTGCTCACATGTATCATGTACATTCTGTTTTTATATTTCAGATATATCTTCACCCTGTATCTCATGAGTGACTGTTACCTCGGCCTAGACCAGCAGTATGACATTTATCTCAATGTCACAAAGGCAAACGTTTCCACACAGGTCAACACAAAGATCTCTGACGCCTTCACTGACTTGGCAGTACAGTGACCTGACCCAAACACAACATTTGAAAGAAGTGGCTAACAGTCTTGGCTGTTCAGTCATGTGGACAAGTTGAATTACTTGGTGTCTGACTTGGCAGAATCAACTTCTAACCTCAAAACATCTTGGAAATTGACAGTGGCTGCAGTGATGATTCTAGCAGTGTTAGCCACAGAGACCTTTTAGGAAATGCTGCCTTTTATAACAGCTTCATGGGTTTCTTTACGTGTAAGATATGTAAACATATAGTATCATTTTTAAGTTGTGTATGTTGGAGGTGATATTTTTGAATTACCAATTTTTGCATCTCGCAATGCACTGTTTACATGAATACCAGCTATTCCTTTTTCTAAGGAAAATTACATTGAGGTATAACAGGTTAGGAGTTTAAGCAACATAAAACAAATCTATAAGATGATACAAAGTGGATCTTATTAGCAAAATTCTTGCATTTGTTTGATCACATATAGAAATAGTTTCAAATATTTCTTATAAATAATATATAATATGAAATTATATTGTGGAGATCAATGATGATTTTTCAATGACCATACACTGATATTGAAAAATGTAACACTGTAACTGGTGGAAATAAAATATAGAGTACTTCTCCCAAACAAGATTTCCTTTTTTTTTTTTTCCTCTCGTTTTACCATACTATTATACCCTGTTTTTTATCTATTCCTTTTTCTCTCACTTCTCAAACCTACCTCACTTCTTTCTGATATATTTACAAGTACAAGGAAGAAAGTGTGGTATAATTTATAATTTTTTGTCTTTGGGGTTTTGTTTGGTTCAGTTTTACATTTCAGGGTCTTACTATATAAGACCCTGGTCTAGCCCCAAACTCAGGACTGCTCTTTCTCTGTTTCCCACATGCTAGATCTCCATACATACACAGACAGACTTTACAATAATTTTGCCCTTATACTCAGCCCCACAGTTAGATTCTTACCTGTAATAAAAGAAATATGTCTGTTGAAATAAGTAGCACATCGTGAAGAAGAGTTACTCAAAATGTAGTTAGAAACTAAATGTCTACATAATACACATTTTAGTGGGATGAAATTGTATTTTGCAAAGTAATTCCTGGCCCCAAAATTAATCATTCTCAAATATTTTTTAATATAACTATTGCAAGTACTAAAATGTAAGCACTCCTCAAGGTGGAACTTCCAGGTTATATTCCTTTAACTGCAGTGAGGAAGGCAGGAAGGTGAGGGCAGAGAATATATGTATGCTCCTTTGAGAGTATAGATAACTACTGTGACTGAAAGTGGGAGGATGAGATGTGTGGGGAGTCTTAAGGGAGTGATTTCACATAAAGCATTCTTTGTGCTTTTCTTTTGGAAAAGTTCATTTCCTTATTGAAATTTGTACCTAACCACTGGTTTAATCAAATTAATGAAAATTAGGTGTAAATAACAATCGTCAATACACACAAGGACCTCTGTAGAAACAACCCTATATTTTCTGCTAATCAATGTCATCTTTCTCAGACAGTGAGAGCAGGTCTACTTCACTGAACATATACATATGAGGTAGTAGAAATCTCAAATATGTCCCTATTAGAAAGGGAAGAATCAGGGTGGGCATAATAAAGCATGTCTTAATCCCTGTATTCAGGGCAGAGGTCAGCCTGCTCTAACAGCCAGAGCTACACAGTGAGACCCTGTCTAAAGAAATAAGTGGGAGGAAGGAAGACAAAGAAAAAGAGAAAAAAGGTGGTAATTGACATATTAAAATTGCTTAGCTCCAACCAGAGAAGACAAGGTGTACTAGAATAGAAAAATTGATCTTGTTTTAATGTATCTGTAACTTTATCTGCACTCATTACTTCCCATGTTTTAGAGTAATGGGACACTGGACATCTCAGTGCTACTTTTTCAGACCCACAGATCATTAATTCTTACCGCTTTTAGTGGCAAAACAAATTGGGACAATGTGTAAAATGACTCAAATCCTAGTTTTTGGTGAGGATTTGGCCTACAACTTCTGTTTGGTGGTGAGTTTTTTTTTTTTTAAGAAAATACACAATGATGAAAAGATTGAGTGATCTACCTCACAAAGTAGAGGCTTCAAGTTTACTCTTTGATGATTTCATCCATGTGTAAAATCCATCATACTCACTCCCCAATCCTATCTTACACACCTCCTACCACATCACCTTCCTTCCCTACCAGTCCCCTTGGCAATTTCTTGTCATTTTCTTTTGTGAAGCACTGAATAAGGCTGTCTGGGTGAGCATGAATTTGAAGCTATACTCTCCAAATTATGAAGCCTGGGGAACTCAACAGTGACTGTACTACTGACGTCAGTGTCTCCTCCTCCCCCAGCATCAACACCCTTCCCCTAGGGAGGTTTAGGGCCCTATGAGCCCTTCCTCCATCCGTATCTGAACATGGATACACACACAATCTTGTGCAGTCAACATGTGAGTTCATAGTTAATAAACATCATTCCTTGAAGATAGTGTTTCACAAACCTTCCCATCATCCAGCTTTTACATATTTTTGCCTTCTCGTCTATGATGTTGGCTATAAAATAGGGGTTATATGAATGACCCAGTTAGGGCTAAGTGCTCAATAGTCACTGCTCAGTTCATTGGTCAACCATAAGCCCTTGTGTTCATTGTTATTTGTTGAGGGGGTGATGAAAGCTGAGAGCACTTGTCTATAGTTATAAACATAAGTATTCAGAAAGCAGTTTCATAAAAGTCCATTTAACAAAACAATTGTAGTAATTGTAGTGATTTTGCCATAGAGCCTAGTCCATATGCTTTTGACCAAGTGACAGTACCAGGCATGAATTCCCTCCAGTGAAGCTGGCCTCTGTTCCAAGCAGAAAGCAGTTGGTTATCTTCTAAAAGTTATGCCACTGTTGCACAAGTGGGTATGTTTACCTGGCAGATAAGCATTATAGCACACAAGGTATACATCAATTACCATTGTCAGCTGACTACGTAGCAACTTCCAACATTGTAAAAGCTAGCCAGTAAGGAGGAAACTTCCAGTTCCATTTCAGCTTCATTTCTCTGTCCTGCAATCAAGATATATGATGTCTTCAGAAATGGAATTTTACCTTCAAGTTCTGATCCAAAATCAATAGCAATGGCAATGGCAATATCACATTTTGGGTCTTCCTGACCAACAACTCCAAGAGAGATATCTCGCATTTGGCACTCAGATATTCATATGATTATCTCTGGTTTCTATAGTTGGCATTATATATGAAAGCTCAAGTGGAAATATGCTACATGGATAGTTAACAAAGTGGCTTCTTGAGTACCCACAGTTCACTTCATCTGAGAACACCTGTTACTAAGGGAATTTTAAAAGGTCATATGGAAACCTAATATACTATATATGCTTCCAAAAATACATACTTAGGCAAATATAAAGAGGTTTAATGGAGTTACAGTACTACAGAGGAACAGTACCGCCCCCCCCCAAATCGTCACCTCGTGCTAGGAAATAAAAAAAAAACAAGTACTAGAAATGGGTTGCCTCTTTTTTGAATTGTTGGCTAGTATGGCCACATAGATCCCCAAGCATTACAGGATAGTATCAATAATCTTGGCTACCATCCAGAACGTAATGGTAAGACCCTACTGCTGAAGACACCATATTTGAATCACAAAATATAAAGATATCAAGCTGGTACTCACCTGAAAGCTTCATTCCTAACTGGGTTGTCTTCATGGTGCTGGAAATTGCAACGCTCGCTACAGTAAGAGAAAATAATCATCTCCACCCAGTTGTGAGCCCTGCAAACTACAGCAATTACTACCCTGATAAGATATTGCTGGTATGTTGGTTCATGGGAATAATTTTTTTTCATCCATAATACATAAAACATTTGAACATGTGAGGGTATTAGGGAATATGTTTTTTTATGTGTACTCATTGTAATCATTCATTTAAAAACTGGAATGTAACCGTATTGTGATTTTTGTACTGCTTGAAAGATCTTGCTGGGATATATAAGGTATGGGAGAAAAATAAATAAATCTTTTTGGAGCTTTGCTCCATCCACAAAAAAAAAAAAAAAAAAAAGATATTGCTGGTGCAGTAGTTGCAGAAATGTTACGGGAGTAACCAACAGTTTTCTGATTTTATATAAGGCCTGCTACATGAGATGACACCCATACCTGGCACTGTTAATGGGGCTAAGACCCAGGAGCTAGATAGGACATAGACCCTGGAGGAAAATCCAATGCTGTTGTTCTGCTACATAGACATACTATTAAATTTTTTCTTAATTACTTTTTGCTAGATCCATACATAGATCAGTGCATCTCTCAACCCTCATCAGCAAAACTTCTCACAGTAAGTAACAATACAGAATCTTAACTGGCCAACATGCAGAATAAGAGACTGTGGAGTGGAGCTGTAGACATAAATGGCTTAGCACTTAAGAGTATGCATTGTTCTTGCAGAGGACATGAGTTCAGGTCCTAGTACCCACATCAGTCGACTCAAAACTCCATACAACTCTAGCTCCAGGGAATCTGACATGGCTCTGACCTCTTAGGCACATGCACGTACACACATATACTACATAAAAATAATGCTAAAAATATTTCTTTAAAAGAGACTGGAGTGCTCATCCCTACATATATACATACCACATGCCTTTCCTCAAAGCCCATGGAGTTTCGTGAAAGAGAGAGGGGAAAGACCAGTGTCAAAAAACATCAGGAAAACTTTGGTAGACACTATAAGGCAATTGCACATATGAACTCAGTGATTATTACAGCATGCACAAGAAAGACCTGTGAAAGCTCACTCCAGACAAAAGGTCAGCACAGAAAGGGAAGGTGGACACAAAATCCATACGTAGCTCAGGGATTATTGGCATAATAGTTTGGGGGAAAGGAGTTTTCTTGAATGGTATCACCCCTTGTAAGTCAGCCACACTTTGGGCAAGACCACTTCCAAGTTGGATACACAAACTACTCAAAGTTGGATGGGAAGAGAAGATGATTATAGGAGGAGTTGAGGGCAAGATGAATATGTTCAAATATATTGCATGAAATACAAAAAAATTAAAATAAAAATACTGTTTAAAAGTGTTCTAAGGAGAACACTTAGATTGCAAGAGATAAGAACCGGAGTAGCCAATGAAAAAGAAGAGTCAGTGAATGAGGGAAGTAACTGTGTGGCCCTGCTATGCTGACCACACTCTAGGGGAGGACCATAAATCCTAATATAAATTTGTCTTGATGGGGTTTTCAAAAATAAAAGTAACTTTTTAAAAAGGACTTAAAGTTGGATGGCAAGGGAAGTGGGTAGATCTGGAAAGAGCTGGGGGAGGAGGCTGAATATGATATTTTGGGAGGGAAAGGTAAAACCATCAAAGAGCTAATTTTTTGTTGTTTTTTTTTTCAATTTTGTGGTGATTTTGTTTTTAATTGAAATAGAATTACACAGCCTTTCTTCCTCTAGCCCATCCCACCCTAAGTTGATAACCTCTTTTTCTCTACTGTTACATATGTGTGCATTGGTTGTATGTGAATGATTTCAAGGATGATTACTCTGTGTTGGATTTTGCGGGGAAGGGGCCAGGAGAGAGAATTATTTGGCATCACTCAGCAAAGATTACAAGCTATCATCAGCAATGAACTATATGATGTGCATGCTAGTTTAGCATCACTGTGACAAATAGTATCACATAAAGTAAAAGGAGGAAACACTTGTTTTGCCTGGTGGTTTCAGAGTTTTCAGTCTATGGTAATCTGTATCTATTATTTCTTTGGTGTCATGTCAGAACAACGTGGTACAGAGGGCATGATGAGCTGCTTACTTTGCGGCAGTCAGGGACTAGAGAGCAACATACAAGAAGGGGCCAGTCAAAATATCTTCACTCTATAGCCTATGAGCACTCTATGTATAGTGCTTGTGATCACCCTCCCTCATTCTTCCAAGTACCTGGGATTACATTAATGTCTTCACATTATCATCACAGCAAATATCTTCACAGATGCACTCAGAGGTATGCTTTATTAATTTAACTATCTCAGTCTAATCAAATTGGCAAGATTAACAGTCACAGCAATGCTAAGGCACACTGTGCCAGCATTTTCCTCTAAAACCTTCATTTCTGTACACAACACACCCTAATCTTCACCATGAAAGAAAGTAATCATCTCACCCAATTAATCCTATGATCTACAACAACCAACATATCATATTGTGCCCAGTTATGTGATAGTGACACCAGGATTTTGGGAGTAACCACTCACCTTCTGATTAAATTAAATCCATAAGATGAATTCTATGCCTGTTAGTAGAGGAAAAAAACATGGCTGTCTAGGTCATGGGCCCTAGGCAAGAATCTACTACTATTATATTGCTAAATGGACAATAATAAACTGTCCCTAAGTTCTTATCTTTATACTCATTGACTAATTTCTCAGCCCTCATGAGAAGCTTTTTGTAGTAGATGGCAATTAATGGAGACCCACAGCTGATCAATATTCAGAGAATATGAGACTCTGGGGTGTTCAACTCAAAAAAATGAGATACCTTTATCTTATCCCCTCCTCCCAAAATGCAGGGATCATCTCAGAAAATGGGAAGAAAGATAATAAGAACCAGAGAGAGTAGGCATCTAACAAAGCAGTATTTGCCAGATGTGACAGAGCTATTGCACACACAAACTCAACAGCAAATGTGGTTGAATGCAAAAGCCCTGCAAGAGCAAGACAGATAAAAATCCCAGCATAGATTGATATGAGCTCACGAAGTCGAACTCTAGCTGAGGAATTGGTGACTGTTGGCTACTAGGGAAAGACAGTTTTCTCCTAAGATGTACACCTTCTGAGGCTACCCATTCTTCAATGGATGGTCCTACAGGAGCACTAAGGCACTTCCAGGAGCACAGGTGCACTTACATCCATATAGAGAACACTAAGTTGACCCAATGGATTTCCTTTAAAAAAAAAAAAACGTGGAATTGGGGGGGGGGAGTGGTGGCAGAAATACAAATGGAGGGAAGGAATAGGGATAGATTTGATCATTTTTTATGTCTGTATAAAATTCTTAAACAATAAAGAAGAGAAAAAGTTAAACCACTTTTCTTGTGACTTACAAATTAATACCAAACACTTCAGAAAAGAGATGTTCTAAAAGTGTTCTTCTTGGTAAACCAGCAACATTTGTGGATATCCCTCCAAAGTAGCAACCTGAAAAGACAATAATCTATTAAAAGTGTGTGAATATGGGTTTATGGCTACTTTTTGTAACATTGTGCATATGGGTAATTAAAAAGAAACTAAGCTGAATTTATCAGTCTAAGAACAAAATCTGTTTCAAATGTGTTTATCATTTTGAGTCTGCCATTTA